>NC_073359.2:30488333-31131666 GCF_027580225.2 Misgurnus anguillicaudatus | reverse complement strand
GAAAAAAAAGCTATAGGTAAAAAGTAAAAAGATTAAGAACGCATTAATGTTTTAAATTTCAATTTATTCTTGAATAACCATTCAATAGATTTATTACACTCAGTCCAAATCTCCAGATTTAGTATTAGCCCAGTGTGTTTTTTTTTTATAAATGCTTGTACGCATCAATAATCAAAATCTTATATGCGTTTTAAAGAAATAAACACATTCAGTCATGCAAGCTATTGTGTGACTCCTGTCAGCATTTTAAAACAATGCAAATTAGGTCTAAACTTTGCATATTAAAGGAAAACGGCACCATTTTTGGTGCACAAGTGCTGCAAACTAAGTGCTCTTCCACCATACAATATAATTGTCATTTTTATCCACTTAAAAAAATCACCACATTTTATTTTGTGCCACCAAACTTACTCGCGTAAATACTCTGTCTTTAAATAGGGAAAACATGGAAGTGTTTGGTGGCTTCTAAATTTATCCCTGTTTGGATCCTAAGGAACAAATGGGGCTAGGCTAAATGCTTACACATTCAAAAAAAAAAGATAGGTATGTATTAATTCGTCTAAGTTTAGGTGAGAACAGTAAAATATTGAAACATCAATGAAAATATTGCCGTTTTCCTTTAAGGGATTATTCATGTTTTTTTGTATGTTTACCTGCAGTAAACTTTATTGATAATGCCTTAGTTTTTTAGGAAATTTGAAAATCTTTGGAGTTGTTTGTTATAGTTTTTCTGAGAGAGTTTGGTTTTATTTTATTTATAATTTTCAAGAGACAAAAAACATAGAAAATTGAAAACAACAGGGCATCAGAAGACATCAGAAAGGAGTCCATTATTGCATTGGTCACTAATGTAAAAGCTTGTTTCAAAGTGTTAAAACGAAGGAAAAGAGTCCATTCAGATAATCTGCAACTGAGTTAGCAAAATATATGAAGAACAGGGCGATGTATTAAGTTCTGTCTGCTTGTGTTTGGATCACCTGAGATTGATTTTAATATTGAATGTGATGTCTCTGTTCTTCTTTCTATTGTTTATTTACTTCTGTAGAGTTTTACTCTCTCTGTTTGTTTTTTAGGTGTGTCTCTAGATGGCAATGGTGAGTAGATCACTTAAATATAATAAAGATAATCTTGTCAAAGTTGCATTGCAATTTACATGAAACATTATCCTAAAAAAGGTTTATGTCAATAAAATCTGTCACACGACAACACTCACATGTGATTTAGTCAACTTTCAAATGTTCGTATCTCTCTCTCTCTGTCTCTCTCTCTCTCTCTCTCTCTCTCTCTCTCTCAGATGAAGATCAGTCTTCTGGTTTGTCTTCAGGTGTTGTAGCAGGACTCTGTGTTTTTCTTCTTGTTCTTGTTTTTGCTCTTGCTGTCGCTGTTTTTCTTTACAGACGTCTCTCTAGGACTACTGGGTAAGAAACATCTTCAGCTATTACAATATTAATATAATAATCTTTATTGTGCTACAGTACAGATTGAATTTAAAGGTGTAAAAATGTTTGTTCATATTCAGGGTTCAAATGTTTTGTATATTTTGTGTTTGTTTGGCCTTTTAATCACATATTAAACATATCATTATACCGATTTACACTGAAAAACAGTGCTTTTAATACATTTATATTTGAACTGTCATATGACTTCAGATGTTTTTGTAATTCATAGTTTGTATTAAAGTAATGGTGTCCATGCAAAAAATATAAACTACAGCAAAACACTGGAAATACAAACACAGGAATCCAAATCTAACAGCACTCATGATAAAACTTTTCTCGTAATTATACATATGCACAAATCTAATTTTGTCAAGACATTTTACACCTCCTTCAATATTTATATTTTAGAAATAACCGGGCAGACATTACGATAAATTTGGAAGAGACAGGTAATGGTGATGTTTATTGTACACACACATTGTGTGTTTCAGATTCAGTCAGATAACACAAAACACACAGCATTGTAAACACAAATCTTATATTCAGTTATACCTTCAGAATGGAAATAAAGTGATTTCCTGAGACTCATGACCTTTGAACTGCTAACATAATGCTTAACCAACTGAGCTACAGGATTGCATTTGTAGATGTTCATCTTCTGTTCATCTTCTGATTTTATCTCTCATCTGTGTCCATCACAGGCAAAGAGTCAGCAGAGATGAAGAAACCTTTGAGGACTGAAAGCAACAGCAGTGATGTTCCTTAAGTGTAATATGATTATTGTCTGAGGTTTGTTTCATTAACACTATCAATGATTTTCTAGGAATATGCACATGCAGATTCATTTTATTGGATTTTTTTATGACATGTTCCGGAAATATTTTGGCAGTGTTGCTAGGTTCCTTCTATGGGAACGATCCCTTAATCAACATGTTTATGTTCACACATACAGCACATCTTAATTTTATATGAGTTTTCTGGGATTAATGTTAACCAAACCAAAAAAATACATAAATATAAAATATATGTATGAGAAACTATAGCAATATTTTCCCACACACATTTTAATGTCAAGTCCTATAAATATATATATATATATATTGTTTTTTTCCAGGATTTACATATAATTTGATGTAGTTTTATATTAACATGGAATGATACAAAAACTGAACAAGCCGCCATCAGTGTGTATTTCCTGTATTCATTTTCTTCTCGTTTGAATTACTTTATTTTCAATTTCTTTCTTTTACTACCACACATATATTTATACTTTATAGCATTTTTATGAACACTGTCTTATCAATAACTTAACACTGTGTCTCAACTGTGAATGAATAACAATAATAAAAACTCTATTTTTTGCTTAAAATATCTTGATCAGCATGAGTGTATCTATAATATTTGCTTTTTTATCTTCATGTCTGCACACCTAATGAATGTTATATTCTTTAGTAGTAAATATAATACATCGTCTGAATAAACAGTTAAATATAACTTAAGGGAGAATTTGTGTGTTAAATGCCTTGTTTAAAAAATAAGCTTTGATAATCAGGAATTACACTACATCTTATAAACTAAAACAGCATTGATTTATATAAAGATTTTTATTCTTTAAATCCTCTGTCATTTGTCTTTGTTCATGTTGTAAATTCTGCATCTTATTTTTATTATTTTCGCTCTCAGGAAAACTTTCTGTGAAATTGAATAGAAAATCTTTTCTGTCTTTTTATTTACTCTAAAAATAACTTTTTGACCCATGTTGGGTAAATATTAGACAGACATTGCTGGGTTGTTTTAACCCAACTGCTGGGTTATTATAACCATGGTTGCATAATAGCAACCCAACATTTTAACCCAGCCATTTTTGTATGTTTTTGTGCATGATATACTGTATATCCCCTGAGAGCACTTAACGCTGTTAGCTCACTTTAATCTCTGTTATGGTCTCGGTGTGTGATTCTCTTAGCAGTGTTGTTATTGCATAAAATTGCTGTGCTCTTATATGTTATATTTGGTGTTAAATAAAAGCCTCTGCTAAAAGTCACGGTTTGGTTTATTTCCATTAGCCATTTTATATAAACATTCTGCTGACACTAGATAGCGCGCAAGTCAAGTGAATTCACTGCTCACACTGCGACATCATGATTCCGATATATATTTTTGTTCATATATTTGGTCAATTAAAAGAAAAAATAATGTTTATTCAATTAAAAAGCCAACATCTGCTGTCTGCACAGAAAAGGAAAATGGAGATAAAGAAAATGTGTAAAGATAAAAGTATTTTTTGTCACATAGGCCTACTGTGAATTTACTGATGCAGAAAAGGACAGGGAACATCTAAACAGAGTTTCAAATATAAAATAGGGTTCTTACTGGTATCCAGTAGAAGAAACCAAACCAATAGAGACCAACAGGGACCATTACAGTGTCTATTAAAGGGATACTTCACCGATTTAGCATTCAGCTTTGTATCTGTAGAAACCCGGCAGTATTACTGAATATCCATGTTTCCCTCCATCATTTCCCCCTGAGAGGAGAGATATCTGCATTTTGGTTCTGCAAAAAAGTCCTCCGATGATGCAAAAATCGTCATATTACATCATCGGAGGACTTTTTTGCAGAACCAAAATGCAGATATCTCTCCTCTCAGGGGGAAATGAGGGAGGGAAACATGGTCATTCAGTAATACTGCCGGGTTTCTACAGATACAAAGCTGAATGCTAAATCGGTGAAGTATCCCTTTAAAACCAACAGAATTACCATTAAAACCATTTACAAATTCTGTAATGGTTTCTATTGAGTTTTTTTTAGCAGGTTTGTGGGCAAGTGCTGCTGACATATTTTATACATCCCGAGAGATTACATGGACTACACAGCATCCTATCACTAATTTTAGAGTAAAATCTACAGACAAGTAATGAGCTTTTCCTCTCATGATTTTTAAAAATCTTTTTTTTACATTGTTAGCTGCTAGTTTCTGCTCTGACAACATTTATGGTATATCTCGTTCGAAAATTAACCATCATTGCTGTTCTTGTAGTGGTGAATATCTTCTGTGGACACAAGATGGCGCTCTACTACGGTTATATGTGAAAGTAAACTTTACACAGTCTTTAAACTCTTTGTTTTAGTTTACTGTTAAAATGCACTATTGTGTTATTATGTTGTGAATGTATTTTAATTTAACTTAATATCAATGTCAAATTTATTTGTTGAATAAGCAGACGCGTCTCCACAAATCAAGGTTCTGGTTAAATGGGATACAGCTAGAGAGTCAGACACATCTCGCGAGATTTTGGATTTACCTTTAGGGTTATGCTGCGTTCCAGGCAACCGGTAACCCGTAACTCACGAGTTCAAAACCACGACTCACGACTCTGAACTGGGAGTACATAGATCTAGTACGAGTTCACGGGTGAGAAGTCACGGGTTTGACTGCCGTTCCAGTGCACTTTCACCGATAGAAGGTTGTAAAAACACGAGTTACAGACTGCCTGGAACGCATAGGGTCGTGAGTCGTGGTTTTGAAGTCGTAACTCACGGGTTTAAAAGCCTGCCTGGAACGCAGCATTAGTTTCGTGTGTATGTATGATTAATTTGGATGAAACTTCGGTTCTAGCTGTAATACAGTTACCCCCTAAACCCAATGAAAAGTTTGGTTTATGGTTGGGTTTGAACGTAGGATTAGGATGGAAACGGAACTCATCCGGCGAGATTTTGGCCGCAGCGGTTTCCCTTCTAGCCACAACTGCGCGCGATTAGGCGTCATTTCATCATCGGGAGCACATGTGACAAAACGTCTACAAAAACATAATTTTTTATTTATAAAGTGCAAAGTGCAAGTGAATATAAAAACAGAGCAGGAGCACTGAGGAAAGCAAGAGCTGAAACGTTTGCTCGCCTTGTCTGTTTTTATATTCACTTGCACTTTGCACTTTGTGGATGAGGAATTGTGTTTTTGTGGACGTTTTGTCACAAGTGGATCAGTGTGCGGCTAGCCACTCTCTTTACTCAATTACTCATTTGGCTCCACAAACCTGAAGTACATGGACTTATAACTAAGTACACTTTTTTTGGTTGGAGCGCTACATATCTTCCTTAGTATCATCGGGAGCACAACATCATGCAGCATGATTTCATTAGTCGAGGAAACTGAGGTAAAACTGAGGGAAATAAGTGATTATCTACTGAAATTAAAGTCAACCGAAGTCTATATTAATCCGACTATAAAGTAAGAACTATAAATTAAATGTCTTTTTTAATGCATTTGCTCCTCAGTAGTTGATGTTATATTGATCAAAGTTTCATCTTCCTCAGATGGAGGTTTCAGAGGTCAGATATCTTCATCAGTCTTCATCAGTTTGTGTCCGTAGTCATTATCAAAGATCTCTTATAAAGGTGAGAGTTTTACGTTTTAACGTTAAACTTTTGGTCACTTCAGCCTTCACCTTTGACCTTTCCTCAAGTATCATCAGTTCAACTTTTTAACAAACACAACAGTTACAGGTCGATGTTTACAATAGAAGTCCATAAACATGTAAAATTGTATAATGTGAACACAAAATGGGGCAGTCGTTCAGTGGTTCGTGTAGGTTGTACACAAACCGGAAGGTTGCGGTTCAATCCGGCTCCACCTGAGCAAGCGTCGAGTTGCTCCCGATGAGCTGGATGGCGCCTTGTATGGCTGACACCGCAGTAAAACTGCATTAAAATGCTTCAATAACATCTATTTTATAAGAGTAGTTAGGGGTGCCAATAATTGTTGAACAGGTGATTTTATAAAAAACTATGTTTTTTATTCTTTTAAAATTCACTTAAAAGTTATATTTGTAAAAAAAAATGTGTGTGATTTTATGCTTCTGCAACAAAAATGTAATTTATTTTATGGCTTTTAACACATTTTAACCAAGAGTGTCAGTAATTGTGGACGACGATATATGTAGGTGCTAGATCAGATCACCCTGCATGTGTGAGCTTTACAAAAGCAGAGCTAAAGCACAATTTAACTCTCACGTTTATAAATCTAGGGATTTTATTCAGGAAGATCAACATATCTGCTGTTAGTGGACTCCCTAATATGGGATTAGGATTAAGTGTGGGCTTTACACATAGTGATCAATCAGGTAGCAGCCGTCCTATGTATGAACCAATCAGGGAGTCAAAATTTTACGCGCAGTAAAATGTCAGTACAACACTGCACATAAAATATAGGATCTGGCTTTATAAAGCTATTTCTGATCAGTTTATAAACACCTTGATCAATGCTGATGACAGATCTTTTCAGAGTATCAGTGATAATCTCAAAGTATTATGATGCCAGAAATACTTCAGCTTTCAGTACATCAAATGCATTTGTTCTTCAACATTATTCATTTATATTTGTCCCTGACATTGACAAAAACAGAACGTGGTCTTTTAAAAAAGGGTAAAGGATGGCACATGTGGCTAAGATGTGAGACAACGAGGTGTGAGGCCATGAAATAAAGAAGTCTCTTGCTAAGTCTGTAAAAAACTCCACTAAAGTTAGTATTGTTTGCATGAGAAATACATTTATATTCATGCATTTAGCAAGTGACTTTTAAGACGTACATTGTATCAGTATGTACAGTATGTTTTCTGGGAAGCATAAACTTTTGGTTACTATTGTTAATGCAACACTTTACCAACTGAGCTACAGGAACAGCATGATATAAATAATAATAATGATAGCAACCAATATAGCATTTCATGAGTCAAAAATCTCATAACTTTACTTTCACAGACTAAGAGCTCACAGTAATAACACGGTTTGATTAAAAACATTATTTATTTGTTTAGCATTGATGAATTCAATAATAAGTTTTGTGTAGCGTGAAAGACAGCAAAAGAAAGACACAACATTCACACAAACATGCACATGCTGTTAACACCTCTTACATACACAAACACATCCAGACGTTAAACACAAACACATATCTCATTTGCAACAACAGAACATAACCACATTTCTTTTCACACCATGTTTAACGTTAACCCAGAAATGATGCATTCAGTAACAAACATAAAACATTTAACATACTTTGGGCCTCATTTATGAAATGAGAACTCTGCGCATGGTTGTTTCTTGGCTCGTTTAGACTTGTCATTTATCAGTATGGATGTGAGCGGTGGCTACGATCAAATCTCACGTCAGGTTTCACCTTATTTATGCAAGTTTTGAGATAGCGTGAAGATATTTAGCTATTTCCTGTCTGAAAAGGAATAATGAGAAAAACCTAAAATAGTGTTTTCGTTTACTTTAACAACTTGCAAATGTGATTGTGTGTCTGTGTGGGTGTGCGTGTGTGTGTGATTTTTATATATACGTGGGTGTGTGATTTTTATATATACGTGGGTGTGTGATTTTTATATGTGTGTGTGTGTGTGTGTGTGTGTGTGTGTGTGTGTGTGTTAGATTGATAAATGAGGCCCATTGTATTTTAAAATGATATATTACAGTTCAGTTGAGTTTTTCAGGATTTAACGTGACTTCTAAGTACACCACTTCAACGTCTTCTGGAGTTCTCTGTACACAACAGACAAACACAAACATTTAATAACAATAACAAATATTTAGTTATCAAATCATTATGCATCTATATTCAAAGTAAGAATCTTATGAATACATTAAAGACAGTGTTGTAAATAATCTGATATCACTAATATGTTATAAATGTTATTATGACTTCGGGGGTTAAATATATTGTGACTGCTGGTTGTTAGCATATCTCACTTTTGTTTGGTCAACCTCATCTGTGCAATGATCATGAAGTGTCACGAAACAAGTGTTTATGATCATAAGGATATTAGGTGTCATGCATGTTAGTAGAGACGTTTTCTTGAGACAAAGCACATGCGCTTACATTTGTTTTTTGTTTTTTTAGTTGTTTGATGTGTTTTAAAGCCGTTTCAACTGAGATAAATAAACATTTTAAATATGCAAAAAAACCCTCTTGATGTAGTAAATAAAACTCTGGCAAAGACTGATCGATTTCATATGTTGCTATTTTTGTTTAATTTAGTTTGATGGGTCAGTTCTCTTATGTCTATGCTTTAACTCAATTAACTTGAAATAATAATGATAGCGACAAACTAGGGCTGGGATGATAAATCGTTCGTTTATCTTGCTAAATATGTGCCGCAGAAGAAGTACCATTACACACGCAGATCCAGGAAATGCCTATAAGCATATTTATATTACTGTTATCAAACCTTTTAAGTTATTTTTATTATAATAAAGAATATTAATAATGATTATGTTTGACGGGTGTTGGTTTTTCAAATGCATGTTATAAACGACTTAAACTCAGTGATTTTAGAACAGTAGTACATGAAAGATCTGTGAATAATATCACAATTCAGAATCAATATCAGACAATATCAGCATTTTTATTGAATATTGCGATTTATCGCCCCAGCCCCATGACAAACACTGAGATACTGATGGTGTCATTATAGATTATTTCGAGGTCAGCTATTAAATGAATGAAGTGATTAAATGTTACTTTAATAACAAAACTGCATTAAATTCACAAAGGTTTTTATCAGAGACCACAGATATAGGTCATGACATGACAAACTAACAATTGATTGTCACAAAGTAACACAATATTTTATCTTTCTAAAAAGTGCTGTCAAATAAATCTCTCTTGCTTTAATATTTAAATATCTACAGTAATACAACAGAAAAGGCACTGAAATTCATTTCAAAATATAGTGGAAATTTGGATAACTCAAATTCTTAACTTTGTTGGAAACTATCTTTGAAAAAGAGGTACATAACTCAATTCAGTGTATTTGTAATACACTGTTAAGTATTTTTGTAAACACATGTTGTTTTATTGCAGTTTAAAGGTGCGGTTTTTATGGTTTTATACTGTTGTCTGAAGGGGATCGCACACCGGCCGCGCCGCTCAGCGCCGCGTCGCGTCGCGCCTAGGAGAACTCGGAGGTATTGTAAACCGGAAGTGCACATTAAATAGCGCGAGCTTCGTCAGGTAGCGTCTACTTCGAAATGTAAAATATACGTTAGCAGCCAATGTTTATCATTAATGATGTGGGACACATATGATGTTATTCAATGTGAGTGGCGCTGTGTGGCGCGACAGGGATTTGAACAACTTCCTGAGTCACAGCTGGGCGGCGCGGACAGGCGCCACCTGGCGGCGCCGGTGTCGTGAGCAATTGGGTCCCCCCGGGCAGTTCGGTCTCCCCTAGGACCCCGCGCGACTCCATTGGCTGAAAAAACTCCTCATGGGTAGTTTTCTTAGCGCCTTATTACAATTCCTACAAAATCGCGTTATGATTTATGTAGTTAGAACGTTGTTAAAATTACAATTGATGTCTTTTAAATGATATGTTTCATATAGTAGTATATAAATGAGGCTATAGGCGGGAGATCTACACATTGCTTGTGTCATTTTATTATTTAGATTATTATACTGTACCATTTACACTTTTGACTGTCTACTTATACAATTACTTACTCATTAATTATACAAAACATGATTACTACATAGTTGAATCACACATTTAAATTATAATTATAAGCCATGATTACTACACTTTTACTATTAAAAATATATATTCCGTAAGGTATGTTAATAATTTACAAAAAATAAAAGTATTGTTTTTTCAAAGCAAATGATGACACAAAAGTACTGACGTGTCTGCAACATGAATATTAGTTTATTATATTGTTTTTTTAGTTAACTTTTATTTTTAAAAAATGTAATGTTTCTATTTTGTACAACATAATTAGCTTGCTAGCCGCGTATGCAGACGAGATATTGCAATGACACATTTTTGAGCAGGCATTAGTGTAGATACCAATCGGGGTCCTAGGGGAGACCGAATTGCTCGGGGGGACCGGATTGCTCATGACACCGGTGTGCGTACACTCATAGAAAACAATGTGTTACATTTTTTTTAGAACGGCGCGGCGCTGAGCTGCGCGCCGGTGCGCGGCCGGTGTGCGATCCCCTTGAGGTCTACCTATGATGTTTGTGCGGTTCTTACATTCAAAAACATCAAAAGCAATAAGTAATGGCTATTTTGTACCCTGGTTTTGAGGCTTGCTTGAGAATCGTGCTGTTTTGATGGGCTGGCCACATTGAAGACTTGGAAGTAAACACTGAATGCTATGATTTGATAGTAAACTCGCTTTCAATCCTGTGTCATTACATGTGGGGAATTTTTTTGAAAACTTTCGATGTGGAAAAATGGCAGCCAGACGGATTAACTCGTACACTCTCAGAAATAAAGGTACACAAGTTGTCACTGACAGTAACCTTTCAAAAAGGTACGCCTTTGTACCCAAAGAGTGCATATTAGTACTTCAAATGTACATATTGGTAATTCAAAGATACATATTATGTTCCATTTGGTACATTTTTAAAGGGTACTGCCCTAGTTACAGCTTTTGTACCTTTATTTTTGACAGTGTATATGTTCAAGCCGCAAAATGTTATGCACGAGATGATACACATAAATGACAATGCGTATGGGTGAAGTAGCAAACACAAAATCTTTAAAATGCCACAGGCCTAGAAATTAAAGTAAATAACACAGTAAGCGCACCAGAATCTAATTCGTGGCTGGCTTGACCACATAAACAGTAATGCTCCAGTATGTAACAGCGTGGTAAGTCCTTATCACTAACTTTCTGGTCAGACACTTAATGATAAATACAATAAAGATTGATCTTACTGGTTTATGTGTTTGTCTTTTCTGGAAAGTTGTTTCTGCGTAAGTGATTTCCTCTTCACCGATCTGAACTGTTTCAACAACACAGACACATTACAAACACAAACTCTCATCTTGATCTCTTAACAACAGGTATTGTTTAGTATTGATAGATTATTGACATTTACCCTGTTGATGTGTGTTTCTGTGTTTCCTGTAGATGCAGAATATCAGAACTAAAATGACAATCGTCAGACATCCAACAGCAATACAACAGATCTGAAGTTTATGAATAAAGGTGAGACCTGTAATGAATAATAACAGACATTACTGTAACTGAATCTGATTTTAGATCAGTGAATATCATTACTGCATCTGAATCTGTTGGACTGATCTCACATCAGCTCAGTAAATCATAACTAATAATCACACCTGTTGTAGGCCTATCTGAACATGTCTGACAGAGTTGAGTGTTGTTAAGATGTTGAGTTTGGTTTGTGTTGGTATTGTTGAGTACACATCTGTATGTGTTTGTATCCTGATATTCAACCTCCAGAGATAGAGAGAGTCTGATGTTGAGATCAGACACACTGATGATGGACAATAAACTGTTTCCTTTGTACCAGGACAGACTCACATCTCTCACGTTCAACACTGAACACAATAATGAACAATTTGAACATTGTGAAGAGTTTTGTGTGGTGATATCAGGAACAGGCAGATGAGCTGTAAAACATGGGATATAAACAGAAATAAGAATCAAAACAAATATGATCAATATTAGGCCAGAGGTCTGATCTATTGATAGTGTTTAATCTTTAGTCTTCAGTCATATGTCTTCAATATGAATTCATAAATAAATTGGACTAAAACTTTAAGAATTGTGTAAGGTTAAGAAACAAATTACAAAATAAAAACTACAAAAAATTACAAAAAGAAATGAGGTGCATAAACGTATTTGTATTCAATCCCAAACCTTAATAAATTAGTTTACACGGCTAAAAATAGTATATCGGTCACAAAAAATACTTTACTCACCGTAGACAGTAACATTGAATCTGTATATGATCTCTCTAGCACTGTTGATGGTTATATTATAAAGTCCAGTGTGTTGAGTTGTGATGTTTGTGATGGTGAGATCTCCAGTTTGATTATTCACCTGCAGTCTGTTTCTGAATCTCCCATCAAGAACATTATCATATATTGTGACAGATTTGGCTTCTTTGTTGATTTTGGCTATGAGATCCTGTTTATCTCCAAACCTCCACAGTATGTCATCATCTTTCTGTATTTCAGTAATATCAGCGTGTATAATAAGAGAATCTCCCTCCATCACTGACACTGACTTCACTTCATCACCAAACACACCTGAAGAACACAAACACATTCACACAGATTAAAGATCTTCAGTCAATTTAAGTTTGTCTTTTATTTATTGATTCTATTTACCCATTCCAGCATCTATGACTATATTCATTAGTGAAGGGCAATTTGACATGTCCAATTCACCTAATGTCTTTGGACTGTGGGAATATACCATCATTGACACAAGGAGAGCATGCTAACTAAAAGGCCTCCCGACCCAGCCAGTGCTTGAACTCGGGACCTTCTTGTTGTGAGGTAACAGTGCTACCTACTGTGCCACAAGTTGGTATTATAAAGCTTAGAAAATTAGCAGTAGTAAACAATTACAAATTAGATTTTAATAATTTTGTAACCTATATAGCATAAAAAACGATGTTGTAGTATAATGCATTCATTTTATTTACTTACAAACAATCATTTACATATAACTTTTGATGAGAAATTGTTTAACAAATATAATTTTTCTCTATCAACAAATTCCATATAAATCAGATAATATTAAGCCAGACAGAGCAGAAGTATAAAAAGCAAGTTACGTCTGCTGAGTAACCGATCATTATTATTCTGGATTAACTGCTCCCAAATATGATATAAAAATGTTTGTAACTCACCCATCAGAGAGCAGAAGCACAAAGCAAGATAAACAAAAATGAGAAACATTTTCTTCATCAATGGCCTGTTGCATGAAGCACATTGAACAAGCTCTTTGAACAAACACGTTGAGTTGCAGAGAAAGTTTTAGTTGACAAAACCCAACAAATCCAACCCAGGTTAATTCAGTGTAATCTGTCTCATGATGCTAGTTATCAATCTCCTCTCTCAACTCTGGTTTAATCCCTGAGTTTTTTAATTAATTATGTGTGTGCACATGACAGACTGACGTTTTCAGTGAGCAGCCATAGCGTTCAACACAGAAAAAAGGAGGTGTGCATGTTTCTCCTTTGAAGAAAGTAATATGTGCTAATATGTGGAGTTTATTAAGGATATGCACAATACAGAAAGGAACACTTTGCTTTTAATTAAGTTGATTAAGGTTTTACAGTACATTTTATAATCTCACAATGAGGATAAAACCGACTAAAAACTCATAATGAACATATTTTATGTAAATAATATAAAACATTCAATATTAACTTAAATAAATGTATAAAAATAATACAGTACAGGAATAATTAAGTCAAAGATATTGAACAGTTAAAATCTTTAAATTATATTATATTAAATAAAAAAATATTATTATTTTAAAAGACTTTATATAATTTTATTTTATAAAAATACTGTAATCATATGCAACCCATAACAAAAAAAAAGTTGGCATGCAGATTTAAATGAAATGCATTAATTTTTAAACATTATTTAAAATTATGTGGAATTGCAGTGTTGTTTTTATTGTCTGTGTGTGCATTGGTAAAGTAAAATGATTATGTCTAATCTCAGTCACAGACATCACGTCCACCGTGGTTGAAAGTTTAATGCATACAGTATACTTTTCTGGAAACAATTCAGCGGATTTCGAAGTTGTCCTCTGATTGTTTAATTTATAAGGATTTCTGGGAGATGCACATTGCCCTGAAACAATTCAAAGCTATCAGATCGATGAAGATAGCTTTCTTGTTTACATCGGTAACAATATGCTTTATCGAGATCGAATAAACATTGCAGTTTTAAATGTATGCAATGAATCTTAACGTATTTGCTATACAGATGGCTGCACATCGGCCTGTTATCGTGGTGATTGGTTGTTTTACATGTCAGTCATATGGCCTATTGGGTGGTCCTTTCAGAGCTTCCAAGGTTCCCAGACCTTCAGTAGGAAGGCTATGTGAGACTAGATTATGCATTTCCCGTCGTAGTGCCTGTCTTGTTAACTCTGAAGGGTTAACCATTTTATGTGTCAGATTTACGTCATTTATACTCATAGCTGATTGGTCCAGTTTGGATTTGCGATATCTTACCCAGAATAAAACCTGCTCCAGAGCATGTTGGTCATGTAGCGTATGTTACTTTGCCGATGAACACTGCTTTTAACCAATCCACTTTCATAAGCCTGAAAACTGAGTTTGAGTAAACTAAACCTAAACTTACCTGGGTAACCACTGAAACCAGCTTTGTGCAACAGGCGTGAGGTGTTGTTTTGTCGTCTACAGTGAATGAATTGAACACAAGCTCGCATTTACTCTTCGTGTGCTTCATAACACCTGTGTGTTTTTTTTTCTCTCTGATGTTTCCACTGAACTTGTATGACATCATCACATATTGTGTTTGACAAACCGCACAGACTGTTGTATGGACTCTATATACATGTGTGTGTTTGATGAGCACAAGATTACATTACATAATGTAGAGTCATTTTTATCGCAAACAGTCCCATTGTTTTGTCCTATTTGTATGTTTTAAGTAAAATGTTTTTGTCTGTACACTCAAAAGAATGATTCAAGCCCTTCTTAGAAATGACACATTAAAATTGTGTTCAATTAATTTAAAATACCTCATTAAGAGCAATAAGTATATATATTTAATTAGTCTAACACAAAATGAATATGTACTATAATTTATTGATTTCTTTTTAATTGCATTAACACAATTAGTTTGAGTTTGGGTCCTGGAAAAAGAGTTTCCCAGCATGCTTTGCATGCAACTGCTTTTGGAGAGTATTCTTTATTTAAGTGTTATTTTAAGCATTTTAGGTAAAGAGAAAGACTTAATAGTGTTTAATGTCCATTTATCTTATTGATTTAGAAGCGTTTGTGTTATATTTTTTTTCAAATTATTTGGTTACCATCGTGCAGAAGAGTGGCGCTTGTGGTTAGGTTGTGGATGTGACGTATTTCTCTCAATGAGCACTAACTGTTTGGAGATCAGTCTCTTCTCACATGCTCGTCCAAAGTATCATATGTTATTATTATTAGCATGCTAACATGTGCTTATGCTAATTAGTATGATATAAAACGTTTTATATAAAATAACAGAATTGAGTTATTCAGACTACACTACATTGAGTTATTCAAACTACGCTAGATCAAGTTATTCAGACTATACTAAATTGAGTTGAGGCAACTAATTGAGTATTGCCATTTACTTTAAATTGAGTTGGACTAACTCAATATACTTTTATTGTGTGTAAAGCAGTTTTTAATGAGTTAGGGGTACACATTCATATTGGATGGAAATCCTGCCCACAATTTTATTGAGCTTCTCCAATAATTTTTTTGAGTGCATAGGCTCCAGTGAGCGAGACTAAAGTAACATGTAACATATGTTTTATATAAACATTATAAAATACCTAATAGGCCTTTTGTGCAGCAAATTATTATAATTTTTTTGAAGACCTAGTTAAGGCATTTAATCCCTTAAAGAAGTTCGCAAAGTGTACATGCCATTAAATGAAGAGTTCTTGCGATGCATTTAAAAGAAAATATGGCAGGGGTATATGGCTTTAAGGTGCTCTTAGCGAATTTGTGTGATGTCACTTCCTGTTTACGTTCGAAGTGTTGTCAAACAAAACGGAGCGTAGCTAACCCCTCCCCCTCCCCTCTGTGCTTGCTGAAAGAGTCATGAATGCGCCCAACTCCCACTCCTAAATCCTTCTTGTCGTTTATTGGCTGGAACACTTTGTTATGTTTCGTGGTGGTAGGTTTGAACACTTTGTTTTTGTTGCAGTTTCTGGAGCCTGGGCTGTCTACAGAGACCGCGTTTTTTACAGTGTGTTTTAGGGGACAGGCAGCTAGCAGATGGAGTGAGGAGATGTTTACTGTATGAAACAAAAAAAATGTATGGCCTAAAATGCATGAATTCGCTTAGAGCACCTTTAAAATACATTTGACAAGAGATATTAAAACAAATATTTATATGCAACAGTTGAATCCTAGATTCCATGCATACCAGCAGCATTTTCAATGTAACATCGGTCTGTCATTACTTCGCTAAGGGAGATCAAAATGCAGACATAAATCCCCTACACCCTTCAAAAATCTCACTTTAAGGTCTGTGCCCTTCGAATGGAGTAGGGCATATATTCTGACTTCTGTTTGGAAAATGCCCACAAACTTCTCTGAATTATGAAACCTACATTTCTACACCCCGTTACTTATAAATATTAAATCTAAAACAAAATGTCACATTTATGTCCATTTTAATTTCTTTATTAATGACAGAATTGAGTTTCATACAAATATCATCATCTCAGTAGAGAAACACAATTTAACTTCTAAATCTTCTTTAACAGGACATAGTTATATAATATTTGATTATATGAGATCACAGACCTGAATTAAATTTTGCATCTGAAGTAATTCACTGCCTGAAGTACACAGAGAGAAACAAACATGTGTGTTCAACAGTTACAGATGTCTGTATCATTCAGTTGTACACTGTAAACATTTTTTTTTTGTTTTTGTAAAAAACTGTTTAACATATTGAAGTTTGGTTCCAAAACGAGATGTTTTTATTATTATCATGTTTTTATTGTGCTACTTTGTTTGTATTTTTTTTGTTATAAAGGCTTAAATCAAAACAAACCAACTGCAGTTTGATTCATATTAATTAGAATGCAAATTCAAAAAACGAGAATTTTAAAGAGTTATCTGGTTTTGGAACCAAACTCTTCATTTGTTTTTTCAACTTAAAAACAAATAAAAGTGAGTCAACTAATACTTTTTATGTGGAATTAACTCAAATAAATGTTAAGGCAACACAAACATTCTCTTTCTTTGTAGTTCCACAAAGAACCATTCAGTTTAATTTAACCATTTATTTCACACATGTTTTAATCTAACCTTAATTTACGTTAATAAACAGAAAAGTTCTTCATTATGAAACCATTCAGCCAAAATGGTTCTTTTATAACATCACAAAGCACCTTTATTTTTAAGAGTACACTCTACATTGCAGTTTCCTCAAAAAAAAAAAATAATGTGAATCTTCTGCTAAATGCATTCACGAAAAACCATTACATGTTAGATATGTTTGAGTTTTTTGTAATAGGCACTTCTGGTCTTTTAACCATCATGCATGTCCGTGAAGTCCACGAGCGTCTCTGTTGTTAATACATGTTTCAGGAAGGGTGCTTGTATGTGCCCTTGTGGTTCTATGTCTTCACATTGTGCCTTATTTTTAAGGTCTTGAGAAAGTAAGGGTGTCCGATGTTCAACACTGAAATTTGGTTGAAATAATGTGAGTTGCTTGTTTACCATTCATACAACGGTAAATGGTAAACAGTTGCAAAAGATCAATCTCCCTGGCCCGCCGGCCCTTTTCCTCCCACGCCCGCCTGCCCTTCCCCTCCCTGGCCCACCTGCCCTTCTCCTCCCACGCCCGCCTGCCCTTCTCCTCCCACGCCCGCCTGCCCTTCTCCTCCCACACTCTGCCCTTCTCCTCCCTGGCCCGCCGGCCCTTTTCGTCCCACGCCCGCCTGCCCTTCCCCTGCCTGGCCCGTCGGCCCTTCTCCTCCCACGCCCGCCTGCCCTTCTCCTCCCCCGCCCGCCTGCCCTTCTCCTCCCACACCCTGCCCTTCTACTCCCACGCCCGCCTGCCCTTCTACTCCCACGCCCGCCGGCCCTTCTCCTTCCTGGCCCGCCGGCCCTTCTCCTCCCATGCCCGCCTGCCCTTTTCCTCCCACGCCCGCCTGCCCTTTTCCTCCCACGCCCGCCTGCCCTTCTCCTCCCATGCCCGCCTGCCCTTCTCCTCCCACGCCCGCATGCCCTTCTTCTCCCTGGCCCGCCGGCCCTTCTCCTCCCTTGCCCGCCGGCCCTTCTCCTCCCTTGCCCGCCGGCCCTTCTCCTCCCGCTGGCCCTTGTCCTCTCTTCCCCGTTGGCCCTTGTCCTTTCTTCCCCGCTGAATCTTCTCCTTCTGTAAAAAACAGAAATAAAATAGTGATGAGAGATTAAATTAGAGGTTGTTTAGAGAGGAAGCAGCAGTGATAAACATCTTTTAATAAAGGCCTTATTATTATTATTACCGCAACCAAAGATTTTACTAAAAGGGCACAAATTTGTTTACAAGAACATAAAAATCCTCATAGATATATTCACTTATTTTTACTCTCAGAATGCACCACATTGATGTTTTTACCTTTAATGATTTAATTATTTAAATGATTTTGTTCAGTCTGATGCAGTCAGGGTGGCACTTGCCTACGCAGATTGACGATTGGCCACTCAGATCGATCAATTTTGAGCCCAAATTATATTTCAACTTAGGGTTGTGCCGATAGACGATAGTATAGTGTATAGACGATCTTCAGACATATCGCCAATGACAGGTTTTCATGGCGATAGTCATAACAATAGTTGGCGAATGGTTTTTATTATTATTATTATCATCATAGTTTTACATTAACACCCACATTGCATGCTTTTCCTTGCATGAGGGTTTGTGGGTTTCACTTTACGCGGAGGGCTTGTAAAGAGAGAATTCCTTCTTGCACGTACCTGCACTTAATGCGCGCGTCTTGGTCTCCTTCTACCACTAAATCCAGCGCGCCGCGTCATGAGCAGCTGCGCTTCTCTCTGTCTCACGTGCAAGCGCTCTCGCGTCTGTCCGAAGTCTAAACATAAACTAAAGTAGTAATCCTCATGTATTTGTTCCATTTAATGCCTTTCATGCGAGCTGAGGCAAACTTTACTTTTTGTTTAAAATATTACCCGCTGCATGGCGCCTCTCTCACTCTCGCGTACGTGCAGAGAGCTGCGCTCTGTCCGAAGTCAGATCACTAGGTATTAATCCTGTTTATGATATGCATTTCAAGGAGTTGTAGCAATACATCCCTCGTGTTTAATATATGATTGTGTTTAAAATATGATCGCGTTCCGCTGGACCGATGCGTTTAAAAAGGCTCATCTGAGAGCACCACTGCTTGACACGTGTAGTCTTCTGCAACAGCACTAAACAAATGCATTGAATTGTTTGTATGTGTGCACGTGTGTGCGTGCGCAGATGCATGTTTTACAGTTATTAAGTAATCATGGTTAGGGTTTTAATGACGCGCTCGCATTAATGGCATCAGTTTTAAGAAGGTTGCGGTCATGACGGTGTTGCTCTTGTTCTTTTTTGTCCTCCCATCAAGTGACTTGTTATAATGAGTAAAAAAATAACAAATAAAAAATGAGTAAACTACTTTTGTTTAAACTGTTTTACATTTGAATGATAAAAGTTGGTTTATCTGCAGTTAAATCAGGTTTAAAGAAGATAAGTCACAGAGTTAAACACAGTGTGAAAATCTCCAGTGTAAGTTAATAGTCATAAATCACTCTTACATCTACAGTATACTGTCAACAGAGTACAGATGATAATAAAATCATTATAACACTAAAAGATTTCACTCACCTTTCAAAGACACCCTGAATCTCTTGTATGAGGTTTCTCCATCTCTAATGATCAACAGTTTATAAACTCCAGCATGTTTCTTTCTGATGTCATTGATGGTGAGATCTCCAGTCTGATCATTCAGCTTCAGTTTATCTCTGAATAGATCATCATCATCATCACCACTAAAGATATTGTTGGCAGGATTGATTTCAGCTATGAGAGTTTCATTAAATCTCCACTCTATCACATCATCTCTCTTTATTTCATTAAGAATATTCTTCAGTGTGTGAGACTCCCCCTCATTCACTGAGACTTTCTCCATTTTCTCTGGAGAAGCTGCACATATAAAGAAACACAGAACAGTTATTTGCTTTATTTCTGTTTCAAATGTCTTATTTCCTCATTATAAACACCAGAGCAGATTCTCATAATAAATTTGATTTCAGAATATACAGTCAAAAGCTGTGACTTTCCAGATCAGTCTCAGGTCAGAATCCACTTTCAAATGATTTTATAAACATTCAGTCAGTGTGATAAACTGTAGTTTATATTAAGAAACTAATGATGTGGTTCTCACTTGTGACTGGATGAATGTTATATAAAACAAATGAAATCAGTATAACATCACAGTGTGTACTACACTAAATATGGTGTTTTAATGCATCTACAGTATGTTGCTGTGAGGTGAACAGGTTTTTGTTGTCTAGAAGTCAAATGGGAACACAAGAAAAATGTATTTCACATGGCGGGCTTTTTACATTGTACTTAACTTTATTTTTACATTTTAAACTTCCTTTGAACCTCAGGTAAAGCAGCTGTAGATTAAAAAGGGGGTTAACCTCACTAACTGATGTCACAGTTCATAATTTCTCTCATATACTCTCTGATACTGTATAAAGTGCATGAATAATTCATGAGCACTGAGGCACAATATGATTGGTTGTTGGTTGTTACAACAACTGGCAGGGGCGGAGTGGGACCAAAAAATCTACCGGGAAATTTCGTATACCACCGGCCCTCCGTGGTAAAAAAAATGTCTCGTAGCCTATTTGTAGTAAAACTAGGGTATTACAAATCGTAATAAATTTGCCCAACAAAAGAAACATTTTCATAATATTAATAAAATCATTAAATCATGGCTAATTTTCCTAAATGAGTAAAATTATACCTGTTTGAAAGACGGAGTTGCGCACCTGTCAATCAGCTATTACATAACAGAGCGAGACCAGAGATGAATGTGCTCATAAACGGAGCAATATGGAATAATTTGTGCATCTTTGAATAACTGTAAGAATATTTCCTTTAAATATAATTTTTGTCATATAGTGTTTTGAGAGATAATAATGTTTTTTCCACGGTTATTGCTTATTTATTTTAATGTGTTTGGCGCATTATCTCAGAGATTATTTCAGTAATATTGCTTTTTTCCCGCTAATAATAATACAATTTACATGCCGATCCTGCTTCTTTGTCTTTTTATTAATTTCATTATGCTGTAATGTTAATTTATATGTGGATATTTAATGGCATATGAGACGTTCCTTGCCGTTATATTA
The DNA here is from genome assembly GCF_027580225.2 of Misgurnus anguillicaudatus. Taxonomy (NCBI): domain Eukaryota; kingdom Metazoa; phylum Chordata; class Actinopteri; order Cypriniformes; family Cobitidae; genus Misgurnus; species Misgurnus anguillicaudatus. The sequence continues at coordinate 31,110,299 of NC_073359.2, read as the reverse complement.
TCTCGTCTAATATTCAAATCATATCCGGAATAATGTGTACATCTTTGAATAACTAAGAATACAGTTCTTTTGAAAATAATTTTTGTCAAAGTTCTGAGAAATAATAATGTTGTGAGGATATTTATATATTTCAGTTGAATACTATTAATATATCAGTCTATTAATATGGAAATCTAATAGAAATCTAATAGTAGGAAATATAAAATGTGATACTGCAAAGTTACCCTTCTAACCTTTGCAAATGTGCTGATTTTATCCATTCAAGTACTGACCACCAGGCTAGAGATTTTAAACATCCTTAATCCACACTTTCTATCAAATAGTCTCCGCTTGATGATCAATCCGACCGCGTAGTGAAATAAGCAGACATTCGGCGACGCGGCTATGCAATTTGGAGAGGGGCCGTTCAATAATCCCCCTATATTTAAAAAAAAATCCTAAACATGGTTTGACCTGGCGAACAGGTTGAGCACTTTTATATAGCCTACTGTGTTCAGCAAAGAGGCTGCACAGTTTGACCAGCGGGAAGCGGCCGCACATCAGGCCGCCAGACGGGGTTGCTATATGTATAGACGGGTTGCACGGCGACGTCACTAACTGGTTGCGCGCGCAACCGAGAGGCAGAAAGAAGAGAAGTCCATTGTGTAGTATGCTAGTAGCGGTGTCTGTAAGTCAAAATGCCAAGGAATTGTTGCGTGGAAAATAGTACCAACAGAGTCAGTGCTGGGTGCCTGATGTTAACATACCAGTAGATGCGACTATTACGTTACTAGCATTAAAATTATAACATTATAATTCATACATGTATCACAGTAACACTGCAAAAATAAAGACAGAAAAACAGATCCAATTTAAATCAAGTTTTATTTATATACAAACAATAAAGAACGCTTCAATAATTAAGGTTGTTGCAGTAGCGGATCAGCTCACCCATCGGGCATTCTGCCTCCTGGATGCGCGCGCACCCTGCAATGTTTGTAAACTTGCAACCCGTCTATACTTGCAATGTATCAGACCGGCCCTCGCAACCTCAAAACACTACCGGCCCACCGGGAAATGTCCCGACTCTCCCGATGGCCACTCAGCTACTGACAAATATTTAAATATTTAGCATTATCATTTTGGGTTAGCAGCACTATGCTAACCTTCTGGACCAGAGTTGTCATAACTCAGGGTTAAATGTGGTACTACCACTGATCTATATAAATAACTGAATTGCGCATAGAACGCTTAACGTAACAGCGTGAGGTGAGGCTCTCCTGATTTTGCCAAATGGTTGATGTCCTCAGGGCAACATTATGTTGACCCTGGGACAACATTTCAATCAACCAATCAGATTTCAGAAATAAGTTTACAGTTTGTTTTAAGTTTAAGCTTACAAACATGATTAGCTGTTTCTAGACAATTGTTTTTCACTTATCATGTCCCTCTGATTTTAGGGTTTGATTATGGTTAGGGTTGGGGTTTGGGGTGGGTTTAGGTTTTATTTAGAAAAATGTTGTCCTTGGGTCAACACAATATGTTGCCCTGAGGACATCTCTCACTTGGCAAAATCAGTTCGAGCGTGAGGTGAAGCCAGCACAGAGTTTGAGTAGCCATTTTGGTATGCCCAACCTGCAGTAGGCGTCATTGACTTACATTAAAAAGCATGATCTATCTTTCGGTTTACAGCGTATCAATCACACAAGATAAATTTTTAGGATATGTGTATGTAAATAAATTATTACTTCTCACCATCATATGTACTGGAAATATTGTTTGCAGGATTGATTTCAGCTATGAGAGTTTCAATAAATCTCCATTCTATCACATCATCTCTCTGTATGCCAGTATCAGTCTTTAGATTGACAGATTCTCCCTCATCTGCTTGCAATGATTTTAATTCTTCCTCATCCATTTGCAATGGTTTTGATTCTCCCTCATTCGCTTGCGATGGTTTTGATTCTCCCTCATTCACTTGCAATGATTTTGATTCTCCCTCATTCACTTGCGATGGTTTTGATTCTTCCTCATCCGATTGCGATGGTTTTGATTCTTCCTCATCCGATTGTGGTGGTTTTGATTCTTCCTCATCCGATTGCGATGGTTTTGATTCTTCCTCATCCGATTGCGATGGTTTTGATTCTCCCTCATCCGCTTGCGATGGTTTTGGTTCTCCTGCATCCGCTTGCGATAGTTTTGGTTCTCCCACATACGTTTGCCATGGTTTTGGTTCTCCCCCATACGCTTGCAATAGTTTTGGTTCTCCCCCATACGTTTGCGATGGTTTTGGTTCTCCCCCATATGCTTGCGATGGTTTTGGTTCTCCCCCATACGCTTGCGATGGTTTTGGTTCTCCCCCATACGCTTGCGATGGTTTTGGTTCTCCCCCATACGCTTGCGATGGTTTTGGTTCTCCCTCATTCACTTGCGATGGTTTTGATTCTCCCTTATTCATTTGCGATGGTTTTGATTCTCCCTCATTCACTTGCGATGGTTTTGATTCTCCCACATTCACTTGCGATGGTTTTGATTCTCCCTCATTCACTTGCGATGGTTTTGATTCTCCCTCATTCGCTTGCGATGGTTTTGATTCTCCCTCATGCACTTGCAATAGTTTTGATTCTTCCTCATCCGATTGCGATGGTTTTGATTCTTCCTCATCCGATTGCGATGGTTTTGATTGTCCCTCATCCGATTGCGATGGTTTTGATTCTTTCTCATCCGATTGCGATGGTTTTGATTCTCCCTCATCCGATTGCGATGGTTTTGATTCTACCGCATCCGATTGCGATGGTTTTGATTCTACCGAATCTGCTTGCAATGGTTTTGATTCTTCCTCCTCTGATTGCGATGGTTTTGGTTCTCCTGCATCAGCTTGCGATGGTTTTGATTCTTCCTCATCCGATTGCGATGGTTTTGATTCTTCCTCATCCATTTGCGATGGTTTTGATTCTTCCTCATCCATTTGCGATGATTTTGATTCTTCCTCATCCATTTGCAATGATTTTGATTCTTCCTCATCCATTTGCAATGATTTTGATTCACCTGTAACAGCAGCAGACAGAAAGACAGAAATGAAATCAATTCAGTTGATTTTCATCTATTAAGTGTTTTATTTACTGATTATAAACATCAGCTCATATTCTCATAAATTAATTTCTGTTTATTAACTCAATCTTTCAGATTCTCTATCAGTATATACATATAAACACAACTAAAACATCCAGATGATGAATTTTAGGATTCTCCTGACACAGAATACAACTAATGGATAATTTACTTTAATAAGATATCTGTTGTTCAATACTGAGGGTAGCAATTCACTATACTATTCAGTCAGTGTGTTTGTTTATATAAGATATCAGTGATGTAGTTGTTAACTGTATAGGAGGAAGGATACACAGAGTTCACATGTGTTGTCATAGTTTCTGTTCACAAGCTTGAAGCCTACCTTTCATAGGAATGAAACACTTGCTTCGCGTCAGTGCACACACACCAGCGGGCACACTGGTACGGAGCAGAGCGAGACCTTCAGCCTATGTGCCTGGGCTCAGCCTCCACCCAGCCTCTAACTAACTTAAACATGCTTGCCCAGGTTTGATGTCGAGTTTTTATAAGATGCAAAGTGGTCGCTTAAATATGGCCAGGGGTTGATTTCAGGGTCTGCATCTCTGGGGCCTGCCTTGTCCATCTCCATGGTTCTTGTAGCACATTCCCCCGCCTATCAATCAATCAGTATCCGTGGCGCGCCTTTATCACCTTGCATTATTTTTTTCACCCAGTAACGGGTATAATTTTAAATTGTAGCGAAATACAATACAAAACAGTAAAAGTAAAATTATAGATTTTAAAAACTACTTAAAGGGGCCATGGCATGAAAAGTTCACTTTATGAGGTCTTTTAACATTAATATGAGTTCCCCAAACCGGATTATGTTCCCCAATTGGTTTAAAATGGTAAAAGGTGTAAACAGAGCCCTGGGTATTCTGCTCTGCTCCTGTCAAATGAGTGCATAAAATGTAGCGCGAAACATTAATATAATGAGCGAGCGTGAATCTCTCTGTGTTATCGTGAATCCCTCCTCTTCGCTTAAAGTAACATGCATGTGCTTAGACTGTGTCCCGTTGTGTCCCGTGTCTTCTCTCTAATTTCTTTCTCTTTGCTCTTGGCATAAATGCTGTCAAAATGGCAACCAATCAGAATTTCATCGGCTTCAACGACTGACCAATGAAATCATGACATCGTAGATGAAATATTATTGGTTGATATTGAACCGCACATGGAATAAGTTTACTTAAGTTCAATCAAGACAATCCGAGATGGATCCGCCGAATTGACGATCTCATGTAACCAGTTTTATTTGTTTTGATGTTAAATATGTATCTTAGAAATGTCTGGGAAGATGGGGATTGGATTATTTTACATATAAATGAACTAGACTGTCAACCACATTTGTTCACACTACAGGTGCCATGCCCATTGAAAGTGAGATTTTTGAGTCAAATTGATTTAATAGCCGATTCCAAAAGGCAAAAATAATATTTTACTTTTTTTTCAAAATTTTAACCTGTTTTATCTAAATTCCCAAGAATCACTGATATCTTAAGAGCTAAGATAATGGGGCAAAATGCCCCAGTAAATTATGCTACATCTATTATGGCTGTCACGAATTGTGATGTGAAATTAATAAAAAGTGTCCTCTGCAATAGATTTTCATGTATTGCAGCATTGAGTGTTATAATCAACAGTGCAGCTGGAAGGAATATGGGTTGTGGGGGAGAGAGACACCGGCCATAAAAAAGACAAACAGAAAAAAATCTCTGTACAACTTTTAACTCACACCAAAAATACAAAACCTTTTGATTGACACATCAATAAAAAGGACAAACAATCACGCGACACCTAATAGACACAAAAAGTAGTGCAGCGCTTTGATCGACGCGTTATTATAAATAACAGGCATCCGGACTGCCCACTAAAAAAAACATAAAAACGGCACTCAAAAATGTCCAACGTGTAAAATTTTATGATTGATAGGGGTGGGACCACCTGTCAAAGTACGTTTGACAGGGGTTCATAAATAATTTTTTGACAGGTGGTACCTTATACATACTACTAATGTATTGGGCCAGGGCCTATATTTGAGGCCGTGCAGGGCTAAACTGAATATGAACAAACATGTTTACACCTTTCAATACAGTCTCTATTATAGCAGAATAAAGATCATTATATTTCATCAGCTGTAGATGATTTTTACCCAGTTGTTGTTTTGGTTCAGCTTTCTTACGACGATAGTAAATCACACCAGCAGCAGCAGCAGCAACAGCAAGCAGGATGAAGAGAACAGATATTCCTGCTATAGCACCTGGAGACAGACCTTGCTCTATAATGATAAAATCACACAGTCATTACTGTAACTTAATTTGTTAATCTGATCATAAACAAACATTAGAAACCAACAGCAGATCTGATTAAAAACTGAATAAATGTGAATCTCATTTGTATTTAAGTTAATAATGAAAAACCTCTAACATCAGGGGTAATGCCTGAATCATTGTTATGTTCACCAGATGTGTTAAAGTCATGTGATAAAGTTGCAAAGTATCACACAGAAATCATTTTGCAGAAATGTGCTATTAATGAGTTCATATTTAAAATAAGCAGCATTTGGCCAGTCATGTGATTTATTTTGTTTATTTATACAACAGTTCTTTCTGGTTCTCGAATCTGATTGGCCAAGAGTTCTTCCCAGCCGTGCGATATTGTCCTGATAACGTAACAGTAACCGCTTCACCGTTTGTATCATTCCGCCACCTACTGGTCATTTTAGTATTAGAATGTATTGAATGGAGGTTCTTTAAACAGGCTAATCTCCAAATGGAAAAACTGCACGCACACACAGACGCGCTATTTTTAAACACTCTCTGTGTGATTAGAAGGTGGAAGTAATTACACATGAATGAGCACATATTTTTGAAAGAACACATGGGTTTTTGCTAAACATTAACTCAAAAAACTACACAGCTTTAAAGCTGTCTGTCTGTGTCAGACAATCAAACAATAAAAGAAAAATGTTTAACATATAATAATATTGTTTATTGACTTTGTGTGTGCCAAATCTATTGGGCTCTATCTTACACCCGGCGCAATGCAGCGCAATGCGCGACGCAAGTGTCTTTTGCTAGTTTCCACCCTAATTTTGCTATTTTGAGGCAACTAAAATAGACTACGCCATTGACCAACAAAAACCTGGTCTACAGTCTAAAGTCAATGGCGCAATGTGTTTTATGTTATTTAAAGAGCGCATTAGTAATATGCGCCTATAAACGGGAGGACAACGCGGGTTTGCTTATCACATAGTACATGAATGCGCTGCAGCACAAAAATGCTTTTAAATATGAAAGATTAAAGGGTTAAATGTAAAAGATTATTATTGAGTCTCTTGGACATAAATGAGGACTAATTATGAGACGTTAGAAGGCGCAAAGAGCTGCTTCACCTGCAGCCTGGTAAGTAAATAAATGCGTTGCATTGAACAAATGCATCTGTTTTTAAATGTGTTTTTTAATGCTACCTCACGGATTTATTGTATATGATGACTCTGTACCTGTGGATATGGTGATATGAGAAACATTTTCAAGTAATGCTTAAAAAAACTCTTTGCTAAAAAAACGCTGTCCAAAGTGCTGAAACGTGAGGAGAGCCGTTTGTAAATTCTTTATCTCCTGTTTGTTACAAATAAAGTATTTTTAGAGTACAAACCTTATCTTACATACTTGTAAATTATGTTTTGATGATATTGGATAGGCATACATTTAAAGCAATTACAAGCCTGCTTTTTTACTTCCATGACTAAAAGAAAACAGGTTTTAAAGGTTTTAATAAAAAAATAACAATTTCAATACAAGTGAAAACAACACAATTATTTAACATTAATCTTAAACTGGGGATCTTCTACCTCCGTTTAGTTTTTCAGTTTACAAAGTTCGTCATCTAAATAGGGATTAGACATAGCGCCAGCGCAACTTGCTTTTAAAGGGGATGAGAGCTGAGACTCTCATTGGTTTACTGCATGTTACGCCCAAAATACTCCCATTACAATAGGACCTACCCTTTTCGACCATGCGCTCGGCGCACAAACCATTTTTCCCGTCATTAAATTAGCAAAAGTGGATTCGGACACGCCCATGTAGACGTTGCGCTGTGCACTTTAGACAATGCACTTAGATCATTAAAATAGGGTTAGAACACACAGAAGTGGTGTGCACATCACATTAACCCAAATTTGGGCCAGATGCAAGACAACTGGATATGCAATCAATAAATACAAAATGCAGTCTGCACACTGAAAAATACTGCTCCATACAAAAGTTTATTTAATTAATTAAAAGGCAACGTTTCGACCCTCAGGTCTTCATCAGGCACTTTTGTCTTTTAATATAATCTCTAATATAATGTCTTTTAATCTCAATAAGTGAGGAACACCTTTAAATACATAACAGGTGGTCACCTTAATTAGACTTCCTCACTTAGAAGTCATGTGACAGAAACAAATCATGTCATGTATGGAGCAGTATTTTTCAGTGTGCAGACTGCATTTTGTATTTATTGATCATTAAAATAGGGCCCATTGAGTTTAAAGTATAGATTTGGTAATTTTGTTTTTGAACCTTGGATTTTTCTCAAAACTAACTTTGCTGACTCTGTCAACTTCGAACAGGTGTAGTTCTGTCATGTGTTTGTCAGATTCAACAAATCATACATTGTTTTGAAGTTTTTTAATAGAGAATCTCAACATATAAAAACTATTTTTTTCTGACTCACTTTGCAAGCACAGGTCTCAAATGATGCACCAGCAAACAGAAATGGAGAAAGAAAAGGAAAATTCATATACACATTTTTTTTCCTTCAGCTTCTTGTACGTAAAACCTACAACATTTGTAAAATGAAACAAGTTTCACCCTTTTGTGAGCCAGTGTTGGCATGTGTGCTGTGCTTTACTGTATCTATCCCTAGCGTGTACCATATCAAAATTCATACTACTTAACAGGTTTATTGGATGTTATCTGTTATCTCCATTTACTCCATCTAGCTCATACAATTGCCAAGACAGCATCACTACGTCACAAAGAGACTAAACCGTGTAATTAAAAATGTTTGTCTTGTCACTGCCTAGAACTTCTACTAATACTCATTGTTTTGGGACAGCTGTCAGTTTTATTGTTTGCTGTTCAATGAATGAGAATATATTTTAAAAATCCAGGACAAAAACAAGATTTTCCAAGACATTTTAAGCTTTCTCTCATTTTCCAAGTGTTTTTCAGAACTGAAAAATTAGTTAGTGTCCTTGAGAATTTTCCAGGATGCATAGAAAATTAGTTAGTGTCCTTGAGAATTTTCCAGGACGCATAGAAACTCTGTGTATGTATAACAGGTTTTATCAGTGTAAAAGTGTTTAATGTAGAAATGTTAATAGTGCTCTGGTTTGAATGTGATCTAATGTTCTTGATTATATTAAAAGACAAAAGTTACTCACCACTGACATTAACACTGAATCTCCTCTGAATGGATCGTCTTCTGCTACTCATCTTCAGTTCATAAAGTCCAGCATCTGCAGTTGTGATGTTTGTGATAGTGAGATCTCCAGTCTGATCATTCAGCGTCAGACCTTCTCTGATTCTCCCATAAAGAGTGAATTGTTTGTTCTGTTTATTTACATCAGCAATCCGTTTGTCATCATTCCCAAAAAACAGTATCCGATCATAGGTTTTAATATCAGGAACATCAATGTTTATTGTGACAGGATCACCCTTCATCACTGACACTGACTTCACTTCACCTGTATCAAACACAAAGATTTAACACTTATAACACTGTCAGTCATTTTATTATAATCATCTAACTGAGATCATTGATATCTAATACACCATTATTACAGCTGTACAACTTCATATCTTCAGCAACATCACAAGAATACTGGCCAGCATACTAAACACAGAACAATGTAAAATATACTAACACAATTGGACAGAGACACAATGTACTGTAATTTATCTGCTATTCACACATTCTTCCGTGATAATAACACTCTTTGGTTATGACATTTTGCGTGCGAGCATGTTTCTGAGTTGTATGCATTAGAGGTCTTCACGGAGGACCCAGGACCAGTACGGTTCCGGGTTTAAATTTTAAATTGGCAGTCATTCCCAGTTCAATTACTTTGTCAGTCAGCGCTAACTGTACATTCACACCGCCGCCAACTTGAGCTTCCAAAGGGGAAAAATAACGTCATATCATATATGATAGGAAACCCAGCAACAGCGATGATCAGTTTCTCCTTCATTTTCTCTGAAATAATGTTTTGGTAGGAACGAAAGTTCACATTGTATGTTTCTCTGGAATCAGCCAGCGAAGAACGTCTAGGCTATATTACGATTGGTTGCTGGTGTTTTGGCGCTGAACTGCGTCATAGCTCATTGCCATAAAGTTGAGCGCCTTCTTTCAACTTTCTGATTTACGCTCTGGTTGAGGAGAGATTGAGAGAAATGTAGGCCATTGATTTACTTATTTTTGCAGTTTGATCGCATAGCACTGTATTCTCCCTTCATGTTTATGCTTCTTTATATGGACAGTTTATTTCAGGCCTATAATAAAAGTTTATCTCTTTGTAGTGTGTCACGTTAATGTTGAGTTTGGTCAGATGCTCAAGGAAGGGATAAAAGACAATGTTTGGGTATGCTCAGACTCTTCTTTCCTTAATCCTCCTTTGGGCTGGTCTCCATGAAATCTGCTTTTGGACTCGGCTCACACTCAATGCTTCTCTTATTTACCTGACCAAGTTTTGATTAAATGTTAATACTTAAACACTACCTATTGCAATACAATATATTTATTTTCTCTCCCATATATTTTGCTATTATAACTGCACTTATTTCCGTCACTGGTATAAGTTGCAGAAGGGTGGTCATTGACAAGAAATACACAGTTTGCTTTTAACGTTTCTTTAGTCATTTCAGCACTTCTACAGCTTTAACCACTGTAGTGAAATTCCCCTTTACAGTTTTGGTGCCAAAATCCGGGAACGCTGGCAGTTTTGATGATCTGACAATTCGGATGCACTAATATTTTTCTTAGAATTTAGTTTTATTCAGCATATTATTTAGTACATTACTAATTAAGTCTACATTAGAAATGTTCATATAATCTGAATAAGATCTGTATTATGTTGTAAGATTTTATTTACTCACCACTGACAGTAACTGTAAATGACTGATGTATGGTATAACTGCTGCTGATGCTGGTGAGATCTACTTCATAAAGTCCAGAGAAATCTGTTCTGATGTTCTTGATTTGAAGAGATCCAGTCTGAACATCCAGCTGCAGTTTGTCTCTAAATCTCTCATCTTCTGGTATCTTACTAGCTGATTTATCGAATTGAGCTATACGAATCCCTTGAAATCTCCACTGTATCACATCATATTTCTTGATATCAGGATCATCAGTGTGTAGAGTAACAGAATCTCCATCCTTTACTGAAACTGACTTTAGTTGATCTGATTCTGGGTTACTCACACCTGCAGACACAAAAAGAGACAGTTAATAAACTAAATTCTTTAAATAGTCAAAGAATCTAAAGAAAGACCAACAAAATTGCCACCCAAGTTCCAGGCTGCTATTGGCCACCAAGCATAGGCTGCAATTGTAGGTCTAAATTCAATCTTGTTTCTAAACACATTATAAATGTTGGAAATGTATTAATAATAATAATAATAATTAATACATTTTATTTATAATGCACTTTTCATTACAGATCTCAAAGTGCTACAGGCTAAAAACAATGAGAATGAGATGAGCAGTTTAAGAAAAAAGGGGGAACAGAAGTTCAAAAAACACATCTAAAGAGAACCAAAAGCTTTGCTAAAAAGAAATGTCTGAAGACCTTTTTTTAAAACAGTCAGTGGATTGTGGTGCCCTCAGGGTGTCAGGGAGGGCATTCCATAGACTTGGGGCAGCAGCACAGAAAGCACTATCTCCCATAATCCGGAATCTAGTTCTGAGTATGTGAAAGAGGTTTGAGTGAGTGGAGCAGAGGGAACGTGTTGTGTTTTGATAATTTCTTTGAGGTGGGGGGCATGTCCATGGATGCATTGGTGTGGAAACCTTGTACTCAATCCTGGAGAAGACGGGAAGCCAGTGGAGTGAGTAGAGAATGAAAGTATATGCTCACGTTTCGTCACTCTCATCGGGATCCTCGCTGCAGAGTTTTGGATGTACTGAAGCCTCTGCAGACTCTTGGAGGGGATCCCAATGAGAAGTGCGTTACAGTAGTCCAATCTGGTGGAGATAAAAGCATGAACCAGCTTTTCATCATCTGAGAGGGAGAGAATGGGGCAGAGTTTGGAAATGTTGCGTAGGTGGTAGAAGGAGGTCTTGCAGAGGTGATTTATATGGGCTTCAAATGAGAGTTGGGAGTCCATTTTTACACCCAGATTTGTGACTGTTGATGAGAGGGGGATTTTGGAGCCAGAAAAGGTGATGCTGGATATGGATGATAATTTGGTCTGCTGAGAAGTGCCCATCAGGATGGCTTCGGTTTTGGAGCTGTTTATTTGGAAAAAATTTTGCTCCATCCAAACTTTATCTCCTTCAGACAGATGGTGAGTTTTGATGGGGATGACTGTAAGGATGGGATTGGAGCTGTGGCATTTACAAAGAGTTGTGTCATCAACATAGCAGTGAAAATGAAAGTGAAATAAAAATTTTGTTACGGCTAATGATTTGGCCAAGGGGGTTGAGGTAGAGGACGAAAAGGATGGGGCCAAGAACTGACCCCTGGGGAACACCGCAGGTGACTATATGTGGTTTTGATTTGGAGTGACCTAGAAGGATGTATTCTGTCCGGTTTGTGAGGTATGATTTGAACCAACTGATAGCAGTGTCATTGAGTCCAGTGGTGCAGTGGAGCCGGTTTAAAAGAATATTATGGTCAACAGGATCAAATGCAGCAGAAAGGTCCAGGAGGATGAGGAGGGAGGGAAAGCCGCCATCAGATGATATGAGGAGGTCATTTATGACTCTGATGAGGTCAGTGTCTGTGCTATGGGTGGAGAGAAAACCGGACTGGAATTTTTCAAAGAGGTTATTATGTTTGAGGTGATCCTGAAGGTAGGTGGCAACTACTTTCTCACGTACTTTCAATAAGAAAGGTAGATTTGAGATGGGCCTGTAGTTAGAAAGGATTTCTGGATCAAAAGGTGGATCAGGTTTTTTGAGCAAAGGTCTAATTATGGCATTTTTTAGGGTAGGGGTAACATGACCAGTTTGGAGGGAATGATTTATAAGAGCGGGTTAGGACAGTGATATGGGTTTTCACCAGGGAGATTGGAAGAGGGTCCAGGTGAAGGATTTCATCTTCCTAATGATGTTCTTCACCTCTTCTGATAAGACCTTGGGAAAGCAGTTTAGTGGTTGGGAGACAGTAAACGTTGGAAGAACAGTCAGGGTGGGAGGACCAGAAAGGGCAGAGTGAATATGTTCAATTTTTGATGGAAAAAAAATCCATGAAGACTTTAAACTATGTAGTACTGAATTGCAGAGAGTTAGATCGTTAACACCGCCATTGACGCCATTAAACTCGTATTTAACGCCAAAATTATGGTTTGCAAGCTGTTAGTAAATCTGGCCCCTTATGTGTAATGTACAAGTCAGTGCGTCAGTAATGTATGTGCGTCGGTTAAATGCATAATTTCTCCCACAAGCGTTGTTAACTCGCAAGTGGACAGAAGAGATGGATTAAAGCAACACTAAAGAGTTTTTTTGTGTTCAAAAAATAAACTTGGGCAACTAAACCGCGTGACACGCCGACATCCCGGAAGTGATGTATTTCAGTGTGTTCCAATAAAAACACGTGCAAGGTGAAAAATATTAATCCTTTTTTGTTTTTTGTTTGCCCTCTACGGGGGACAATAAAGTTTTTACAATTACAACCCTGTACACATAATAGTTGTTTATTGTTTATACTGTATATCATGCCAGCAAAAAAAATTAAGAATTAAAACACACGTGTGCACCACAGATCCTGAAGAAACATTTAACAATGATTGAGAAAGACTGACAGAAACAATAGCAGAGCACAACTTTTATTTTGTTGTACTTTGTCTTTTGCACTGTATCTTCTGATAGTTTCAAGATAATAAATGGTCTGTAAAATATACTGAACCAGGAAGTGCGGTCATGTGTGAAAGGAACAAACGACTCGGACGTTCGCAGTCAACACAAAATGAACAAATCACTTTCTGAGAAGACTCGTTACTCACAAGTCCTACTAAAGATTCGTTTGAAATGAACAAATCGTTCCTGACCGACCCATCACTAAAACACTGATGTATTATATCCATGAATGAACTCATACTATGCACCTGAAAATGGTATTAAGGAAAACGTGGTAAGATTATGACTTGCCAATATTTTACAGACACTTGTTACATTTGAGCGTTTTCTATCAGACATCAATTAACAGGTACATATAATATTGTTCATCTAGTGATGAGTAAATATCTGCGATACTCACCATTAACATTGAAACTTCTTTGTATAATCTTACTTCTGACAGTGATCTCTACTTCATATACTCCAGTGTGTTGAGTTATGATGTCTGTGATGGTGAGATCTCCAGTCTGATTATTCAGCTGCAGTCTGTCTCTGAATCTCCCATCAAGAACATCATCATATATTGAGATCTTATTGCCTTTGGGTTCTCTATTGATTTTAGCTATGGTAGATTTTTGAGGTCCAAATGTCCATACTACTGTCGCATCATTTGCCTTTGTGTCAGTAAAATCAGTGTGTAGAGTAAGAGAATCTCCCTCCATCACTGACACTGACTTCACTTCATCACCAAACACACCTGAACACACAAACAGAGAAAATTAGACAGATATTAAACTGCAAGTATAAATAAAATAGTGAAATTTCGAAAACTCTAAAAAGCAAAAAGTCTGAATTAGGACATAATATATACAACATATATAAATGCAGTTATATGTAGAACTTAGAATATATATATATATATATATATATATATATATATATATATATATATATACATACACTGAATTAAGTGAAAGTGAAAGTGTTGCAGAAATGTTCATAAATGAACTTACCGTTGGTAAATATAGAGATGAAAAAGAGCAAAGATATCGTCTTCATGTTGCTATAGGTGTGGAGTTAATAAAGATCAGATCAGTAAAGATATATAAGCATTTAATTCTTGATCTCTGACCATTTGTCTGACTAGAAGCCGCCACACCCATAAACTCACAGACCGACAAAAGAACGACTAACGTTTTGATACAGAGATAACGCCAATGTCACGTGACTATGGCTAAGTGTTTCGAAAGGAGCTTACCTGTCGAATCTGTGTTTGACTGACAGGGTCGGAAACAAATCAGTTTTTGCCAAGATCAAATGATCCTCTAAATCTTCAAAAAAATATCTCTGCATATCTGCAATAAGTGTGAGAATGTTTTCAAAAGCTGGAGAAATTATATGTAGAAGAAGTAGTAGGCTGAGTCCTTCAACAGCAGAACAATTTATATTTCAAAAAAAAAAATCTTTATATGTAAGCAATGTGACATATTGTGGCTTGATATATTTTATGAATTATTGTTTATTCGGTATTTATCTCTATTCAATTTATTATTTAAATAGATCACAATAGTTTACAATGATGTATGTAGTTGTCATACAGATGTTAAAACAACAACAAAAAAATCCTATTCCTATCCTAATGGGAGTCAAGAATACTATCCACTCTACCAGCCGGCCACTTGATTAACTAGTTGTGGAATATACAAGCAGGCTTGGACAGACAATCTGTACAACCAGGCCTCCAAGATTTTTTTTTTAATGCCAAAATGATTTCAACTGTTTTAGTGTTTCACGAAGCCTCGCCCTGCCCACCACTAGATAAAGATTAACTTTCTCTGTACGTGTACGTGAAATAAAGCATCTGAAATGGCAGACTCGTCTATAAATCCTATGCTGTGTCTGAGACACCTCCCTCGTTTACTCATTCACTATTGCTTACATAGGGAATAGCAATTGAGTCCACTATATGGGGAAGAAGCAAATGAAAATGAGTAAGCGATTTCGGACACAAAAACAATACTGAATAAATGTGTTTTTAATAAAGTTTGTTCAAATAACTCTCATAATGTGTTGAATGAGAAAGATACTGCTGCTGACAGTAAGGAGGAAGTATCACATCAATAAAATGAATTACATACATTGGCTTTACACATTCTATGTTCAGTACCCTATAATGATAAAGTGATAATAAGTCATGTGAAAACTAAAATATTAGCATTTAGACCTTTTACAGATGGGTGTCTGCTTTCTAGGACAAATGCATTTATGAAATTACTATTGGTAGACTTCAGCCAAGTAGTACCTCTGAACGACGGTGGTTTACCCAATATTGATAAGAAATAAAGGTTTTTCAAACAAATTGCTTTTGTTTTATTTTCAGACCCATTGTTTTCACTCTGGCATTACATTATTTTTACTAATACAAATAAGTAAATAATTAAATTCAACACTACAGATGCAGCTTTGTTTGTTATCTGTGCTAGGTATAGATTAACTGCATAACTGAGTTAAAGAGTAACTAAACCCCTGGTCAGAGCCTGACTCCACCCACTGGCAATATTTGAAAAATGCAAGAAAAGTGGGCAGATCCCAACGGAGATACAGGGGACGAAAGTGTTTGGTGAGATTGTAACAAGGGCGTGGTGAGCTTGAACATGCTTACGTCACGAGTTATTTTTTGGACCCAACATCCAATAGGAAAATTCAACTGCAGTAGCCACCGTTCAACCTGAAGAGGGCAGCACTCAGACGTTTTTACACCATATATTGTAGTATTGAAACACTTTATATTCAAATGTCAAAAAACTTACTAAAATCAATGAACAGCACTAATAAAGCATCATTCTTACAGATCATTAACTAAAAAAAGTTGGTTTAGGGGTTAGTTACTCTTTAAATCACACAAATTAAAATCACTGTATATGCAAAATTTACATAAATTATATACTGATGCTTTAAGCTCCAAAGTTCGAGTTCAAAGTTCTTTATTTGTCCCCAATGGGGCAATTTGCTGTGCAAGCAGATAGCAAAACACAATCACACACAATTTGCTATCCAACAAGCTGCACAAAATGAAACTAAACAAATATATCTCTGAAATGCGAGTTTGCATTAATAGTTCTTTATTGAGCCAATATTCATATTCTGAATGCATACAAAGAACAGAACATGGGTTTAAAAACACTGCATTACCTCTTGAAGCATATGACGTATGTGAACTAATAGATATCAATATTGTATTTACTTTAGATATTACTGTACATGTTAAAGAGCCACACAGATCCAAAATCGAAACTGACCTGTATTACTTGGACTAGTGCTGAATGATGTGTATTGATGTTGGTGTTTAAACTCATTGGGGTGGTCTCCCAAACAGAGATTATCTTAAACCAGGACTAGGCCAGCTAGAGGAGGAGCTGTTAATCTAAAACCAGTAGACCAATGGTGACACTTAAAGTCCGCCCTGATTTGCATAAAACTCTTACTGCAACTTTTGGAAATGCAAGCACAGAATGCGGAAATAAGAGCAAGGGGAAAAAACAGCACAAGCATAAAACTAAATTAAATATGAGCAGAAAATACTACAGAGAAGGAAAAAAGAATAATATAAACAAATAAAACGTCATTTTGTATGCAATTTGGATAACTTTGGAGTTGTTTTCCAGTTTTGTGCAATACAATTCTGTTTAAAGTTCTTATTTGCGCATATTATTTTTTAATCCGTGACCTCAATACATTTGGTGGCAATATTATCCCATAGATGTTTTAATTTTTGGCCAAAACTGTGGATAAACAAATGTCCACGTTATGATAACCATACATGCCAATATTGTGGTATACCGCCATACTGTTACAACCCCACACGAGAGTCGCACGTTTATTAATGGCATGGAAAACCCGCCATACTCCATATCTTGTGCCAATGTTTCGTCAAATTTCTATTTTTGCCATAGATACAAGTCAAGACGTTACGTTGGAGGTAAAGCGCATTTTTCGTTGATCGTAATGACATCGGAACAACTGCATATTTGCACACAAAACACATATGATATATCTGCAAATGATATATCTGTATACTACATATTGGCCACTGTATTCTCTTTATATTTATAGAAATGCATTCTACTGGTAATAATTACATTTGTCTGTACTATTACATATATTTGTACTAACTATCAAAAAAATCCTTGTGTGTTTTAACACATTTGGCAAAAAATCTCTTGAAAGTTGAAAACACAAATGTGTTTATATAGGATTTTCTTTTAATTCCACCAGATGGCACCAACTCATTGCCCAAATTTTAAATGTTCTAGCTCTATTTACTTACTTACACAATGAATTAGTTCATTATTAAAATAAATAATATATTAATAATATAATTTAATACAATATTTTAACTGTTTGATATAAAAAGAAGGTGCATAATTTGTATGTTTGTATATTGATCTGAATATAGTGCATCTAAAAATGGTTTAATTGTAAAATATATTACAGGTCAAAAGCATTAAAGATATTGACATTTTTTTACAATAATGTATTAAAATTGTAGCTACAAACTACAATTACTCCACCAGAGGTGCTGTAAAAGTCATAAAGCAGAACCGCAACAGTAGCCACACCCACTAGAGCAGAGACGACCAATCGGATCACACCTTCAGGACCATAACAACAGCAATCATAGTCTGAGAAAACAAAAAAACAACATGAAACAGATCAGTGTGTTTCACGTTAAAAGAAAACATGATAATATTAATTAAAAGTTACACAATCTGATCCTTATGTCTTTAGGCCCAAATCTGCAGCAGGTGACTACTCAACCATATCACAATAAAACATGAATCTGCCTGTCATTATTCATCCACAACAAGACTGCAGGTAAAATAATCACTGCTATATCTCTGCACCACAATAAAACAAAAAATAATGCCACATCTGAGCTCTTAATTTGTTTCATAATACGTTATTTAAAGACATATTTATATTTCATTTTTGTGTAATATTACACGGCACCTGTCAAAATTTTTTGCTGCATCTGGGTTATTGTGTGTTATTAGTTTTGAGTGGTTGTTATCTGGGAATAACAAACCTGCAAATGTCGTGACCGGCCAATAATAATCAAGCATTCCGTCAAGCCGTATAATAAACTAAAATATAAAAAATACAGGACAAACCATAAATCTTTACTCACCATAGACAGTAACATTGAATCTATATGAGATCTTCTGTTTGCCGTTGATGGTTATTTGATAAAGTCCAGTGTGTTGTGTTGTGACGTTTGTGATGGTGAGATCTCCAGTCTGATTATTCACCTGCAGTCTGTCTCTGAATCTCCCATCAAGAACATCATCAAATATTGAGACTGTATTGGTGTCTTTATTCATTTTAGCTATGAGAGACCCATCAGTTTTAAAGCTCCACAGTATCATATCATCTGCCTGTAGTTTAATATCAGTGTGTAGAGTAAGATTAGCTCCCTTCATCACTGACACTGACTTCACTTCATCACCAAACACACCTGCAGATACACCAAAGTTTATCAAAGTTTTGAAGGTAAAGTTTATTTGGTCTTTTTAATCTTTAACAAAATCATAAAGATAAAGTTGAAAAGAGATTGGGAAATGTGAGCTTTGGAATAAAGATTTCTTTAAATATAGAATGACCTAAAAGATTTAAAGAACAGCATGGAAAAAGATCTCTGAATCAATAAAACAGATTCAAATATTTTAATCTTCAGCCTTTGGTTTGGTTAAATATTAATTTATGTATTTAAACAAAAGATTAATAAAATGTCCTGATGAGTCCTAAACTTTACTGACAGAATTAAAGTTCAGTAGACTTTCACACACACAATAACAAATCTTAATAGAGGAAAAACGTATATTCAAATATAAAGAAATGAAGCTTTTCATTTTAACTATAAATCCATAAACAATTAACTGAATATAAATATAAAAACTTCCTGATGAATATTTAGATTATGTGAGATCACAGACATCCAAACCAAATTTGATGATAATATCTTTTTTTTTATATGAGAATTAAATCAAATGCATCTTTAGTCTAAAATCAAAATAAAACATCATAACTCTGTACTAACAGCTGTAATAAAACATTAAGAAACATTTATAACTTACCATTCAGAGAAGTGAAGCACAAAAAAAGAAAAACAATCATGAGAAACATTTTCTTCAGATGTCTGAAATAACAACACAACAATAATCTGACAGTGTTGTGATGTAAAGTCAAGTAGAGACACACTGTTAATGTTGTTTATGATGATAAACCAGTTTAAAGAAATTTGAAACTCCCATCAGATGAATTTAACCACGAGCCTCTTAAACCCCACCCTAAAAAATGTTACAGTATGTGTCCTAAAAACAAAAGACAAGTTTATTTATATAGCAGATTATATAGATGCTAATTTAAAGTGCTTCAAGAGAAGAAAAACAGAGAAAGAAAATCAATTAAATCTTAAATCTGATATCAAGAAGTAAACCTGATAAACTTGAATAAGATTAAATAAAAGATAAAAGAAATCATTAATTAAAGTGAGATGAGCAGTGTAAGGACATGAGGACTAGAGGTGATAATCTCAGTCTTTATTTAAGATAATCTGGTGAAGAGTAGTACAGAAATCCACCCTGCTGTTGATACATGCATAAAGATGTTTTTAAGTCTTAAGCAACTGATTCTTGCTATATTGTTGATTATATGATTTATGTAACACTTTGATATGACTACATATTAATACATACTGTAAACTCACAAACCTACTATTGTAGAGATGAGACCATGTTACTTACAGAACCAATTGACATTAAAACAGATCCTTATATTGAAAACCAGCCCTGCTTTAAACCTGGAAGTGAACACGCATGCTCAGACAGACCTCACAAACTGATGTTGTGTTAATCTCTATACAACTTAACTGGAGATCACAACACTGTCAGATTATTGTTGAATTTTTATTTCAGACATCTGAACTGTGAAAATGTTTCTCATGTTTGTTTTTCTCTCTCTCTGCTTCACTTCTCTGCTTGGTAAGTTATACATGTGTTTTTAATGATTTATTACAGGTGTTAGTACATTGTATTTTGATTTTAGACTAAAGATGCATTTGATTTAATTCTCATATAAAAATTAAGATATTATCATGAAATCTAGTTTGGATGTCTGTGATCTCACATAATCTAAATATTTACAGGTATTTTTTGTAAGGGATAATGTAGAGGCAGCCGGTAGTTATCGGGAAATAAGCCCCGACAGTGTCGGGTTGTATCACACTGAAGGGGCTTATTTCCCGATAACTACCGGCTGCCTCTACATTATCCCGCTTATTACACGGCTACTTGCCACATAAGAAAAAAAACTGGACATGAATATGAATTTTAAACATTTTATTGGCATATTTGTTTTAAATTAACATTTTTATCCTTCCGCGAAACTTTGCACAGATGCATAAAATGATCGTAATACCTTATTAAGATCCTCTGCTTCATACTTGTCTGTCTCCATTTTTTTCTCTTTTAGCCAGTCTTTGAGAAGTTTTAATGCCCATTCTGTATTTTTTTGTGTGTTGGCTTTGTAGCTGTCATGCTCTATTTTGTCAAGTTCAGTCTCAGTAAGCTTTCTGTGTCTTGTCGTTGTTCGTTCTTCTAGCCACTGTTTAAATGTTTGTTTTTTCCGTACATGTTAAAATTAATGTCAAAATTTTCCATTCTTAATTGTGGTTGTCCAGAGTTTGTCACAAGATGGCGCCAAACAGTAATCTTTATTGATCTTTATTGGCGCGGAGCGATTTAAATCGTACAAGTAGTACCGGCTATGCGTTATTCCTTTGGAGCGGTTATTATTTAAAAAGAACGAACCTGCAAATGTCTCAACTGACCAATCAGAATCAAGCATTCCAGAGAGCCGTGAAATAAATATTTATATTCAGTTAATTGTTTATGGATTTATAGTTAAAATAAGAAGCTAGATTTCTTTATATTTAGAGATAAAAAAATTCTCTATTAAGATTTGTTGTTGTTTGTGTGAAAGTCTACTGAACTTTAATTTTGTCAGTAAAATTTAGGACTTCAGTGTCACGGTCTTGTCAGACATCCGTGCTAGATGTAGGTCTGAGTGCATCTGACAGGACCGTGACAGTATTATGTTCTGTGTGGGGACATGTGGAATCACATTGTGTGTGTGGCTTCCACATGTTTCCGGTGTTTTGTGGCTGTCATGGTCTTGCCTGACCTTGGTTATGATCCAGAGGGCAAGACCAGGGCAGCATTGTGTTTACGTGGGAACACGTGTGTGTTTCACATCATGTATGTGTGACACGTGTTCCCAGTGTCTTGTCACTTTCACCCTACTCCCTTATGTACTCGTGTCTGACGTGATTAATTATGTTCACCTGTTCCCCATTGATGTGCTGTCTATATAATGCCCTCGTGTTCTCTGTGTGGTGTGCGTGCGTTGTCGTAGTTCAGTGTTTGGTATACTCTGTTCCATGTCAAGATCTGTTCCTGTTTTCCAGTGTTTAGTTTGTGTTCATCACAGTGTTTGGTTTGCTTTCTGTTTTACCCCCACGTGGGTGTTTTTGTTCCGTCTTGTAAATAAATTCATAGTTATATTTTTATACATCTTTGCGTTTGGGTTCTCCTTTTGTTTTCCACTTCCCGGTGTTTAACCGGTCGTGACATTCAGAATCTGATTGGAAATGTTATGAATATTTTGTTTAAATACATTAATGAATATTTATCAAACTAAAGCCTGAAGATTAAAATATTTGAATCTGTTTTATTGATTCAGAGATCTTTTTCCATGCTGTTCTTTAAATATTTTAGGTGATTATTTTATATCTAAATGAATCTGTCTTCTAAAGCTCACACTTCCAAATCTCTTTCCAAATTTATCTTTCTGCTTTTGTTAAAGATTAAAAAAAAAACTTTATTCCAAAACTTTGGTGTATCTGCAGGTGTGTTTGGTGATGAAGTGAAGTCAGTGTCAGTGATGGAGGGAGATAATCTAACTCTACACACTGATACTAAACTACAGAGAGATGATGTGATAAAGTGGAGGTTTAAAACTCAAGGGACTATCATAGCTAAATTTAATAAAGACACAAATACAGTCTCAATATATGATGATGTTCTTGATGGGAGATTCAGAAACAGACTGCAGATGAATAATCAGACTGGAGATCTCACCATCACAAACATCACAACTCAACACTCTGGACTTTATCAGATGAGCATCAACGGCAAACAGACGTTGTCATACACATTCAATGTTACTGTCTATGGTGAGTAAAGATTTATGTTTTTTCTTTGAGAAGATTTGAGCATTTGGCAAATTAACTATAACAATTACTCTCAATAGTGTCTCATGCTTTACATTGATATAATTTTGATTTTTGTTCTCTTGTGTTTTCAGCTCGTCTGCCTGTTCCTGTCATCAGGAGAGGCTGTACAAAAAACTCTTTATCAGTCTCGAAATGTGTGTTGTTGTGTTCAGTGTTGAATGTGAGAGATGTGAGTCTGTCCTGGTACAAAGGAAACAGTTTATTGTCCATCATCAGTGTGTCTGATCTCAACATCAGACTCTCTCTACCTCTGGAGGTTGAATATCAGGATAACAACACATACAGATGTGTACTCAACAATACCATCACAAACCAAACTCAACATCTCAACATCACTCATCTCTGTCAGACATGTTCAGATACAACAGGTGTGATTATTAGTGCTTACTGAGCTGATCTAGTGTACTTTAACTGATCAGATTTAGTTACAGTACACTGTAAAAATCTGCAGCATTTTTGTCAAATCAACATATATTTTTATGTTACTTTAACTTAAAAAATTGAGTTAAACAATTTTAACTTGAATTTATAAGTTATGTCAACATTTTTAAGCCAAAAGTTAAAATTGTAGGTTGAATTGACTTGCAAACCAAGTTGTTTTAACTTGGTGCTGATCTTCACTGATCTTAGATCAGATTCAGTTACAGTAATGTCTGTTATTATTCATTACAGTTCTTACCTTCATTCTGATCTCTTGTGTTTTTGATGGATCTCTGATGATTGTCACTTCTGTCCTGATCTTCTGGATCTACAGGGAACTCAGAAACATACAGCAATATGGTAAATATCAACTAGTACTAATACAGCTGTATGGTAATAACTACAGTATTATAACAAATAATGACATAATTATTATTGTTCCTGACACAGTTCAAACCAAGAGGAAATCACTTATGCAGATCCAACATTCTATTAAAAAGCAGCAAATAAACCGGTAAGATCATTAATTACTATTTATAGGATCACCTGAAATCTGACAGATTTATTTTATCACACGTGTGCACACACACAAGCGCGTACAATAAATATGTTTACTTGTTGTATAGTTGTGTATAGTTTTGTACTGGTCCCAAAACAAGCTGCTAGCAACCATTTATACATATAAGACACAAAGATATTCATGACAACAAAATGAACGTAGCTGAAACAAATTAGACAAATCTAAAAGAGGACAAGAGAAACATAAAAACTAAACATAAAACAAAACACATGTGGATACAAGTAGAGATGATTCAAAGAACAAAGATGATTCAGTTTCTCTACTAATCTTTGTTTAGTTAGTCTTATTAAATGCATATACTATAATATTACAGTATAAAGGTGTCTACAATCTATATTACTTGCGATTATAAATTAATTTTTAGCACAAATGTCTTAAGATAACAAAACATTCACTTGTACAGTATAAATTCATTCATCCAGCACATCTTCCTCATACTCTTCCTCCTCTGTTTTTCAGAGTGTTTTCATGCAATGTTGGTATAACAAGATATCTATACCTTCTGCACACACTGAGATTGTTTATATTGTGTACAACTGGTTTGCAACACAAGTGTAGTGCAGTGTGAAATGTCTTAGTGAGTGACAGTGTTGGGGGTAACACATTACAAGTAACATTACATTCATTACATTACATTACATTACAAATAATATTACTTTTCTGAAGTAACGAGTAAAGTAACGCATTACTTTTTAAATGTACACATTCATATTTAAGTTACAAATATTAATAAAAAAACACAAACATTAAAAAAAAGTAATGCAAGGACTTTCGGATGCAAATATGGATCGTATTGAAGGGGGTGGTCTATTCCGATCTGTGATCCAATCAGCAGGAGAAAAGTATGCATGTAAATGCGTGAATTGTAGTATTTTTTTTTAATCAGATGCAAAAATGCATTGTGCACATGCGCAGAACATTTGTGCTTAAGTTCACGTCTTATAATTACCTCTTATATCACATGATTCTCGTCACAGAAACACGCAATAGCAAGGCAATAGCATCACGCATTATTAAGGTAACGTTAATTGGTTCACGCGTTATACACACAATGTACTAAATTCTGCAGCGTTTATGTTTATGTATAAAACATTAGGCTACTTAAAGTAATAAAATAGCATTTTGCATCTGAAAACTTCTTAAGAACAACTTTCTCCAACTCAGTTTTGACCTTTTTCCAAAGATAAAGCGTGAACTCAATGAGAGATGCTGTCCGCAGCATTGCGTTGCCAAGTCCTCTGCCTTTTCTTTCCACCAGTTGTTTTTTCTGCGGGTTAAAGATTAAATGATTTTGGTGCTTATTTATTGATATTTGGGCTGTGAATAGTAATAGGGTTGCTTTATGTTTAATAAAATCTGTTTAGTGTTAATCAAAAGTCTGCGCTTAGATTCTTATCAAGCAAACCCTGACAAGGGTCTTCTCCATAGTTCCGTTATGACTTCCTGTTTCAGTTAAACTGATGTCACCATATTAAATAATGCTGCACATTCCAAAGCACTTCAGTGAGCCTTTAACTAAGACTGGTATTATATGCTAGCAACCAGTTACTTGTTACTAGTGTTTTTAAATTTGTCTTTAGTCTTATTAAATGCTTACACAACAGTCTCTGAATATAGATTAGTGATGATTTAATGAATTGATCTGATTATTATTGACTTGTTATTGAATGTTTGTTTTCGTATGTTGTGTGTTTATGTGTAAAACTATCAGAAACACTGTGATCTAAATATAAATTAATTACTAAGAGTGTAGATATGACCAAAGAGTCATAGTGGTTTTAAAGCACAAAGCATGTCTATTTTTTATTTTTGTTACTGTATGCTTGTGACACTTTAAGAGCTTCATTTCTGAGTTGACGTTAAACGTGATGTAGAAAGAAATGTGGTTTTGTTCTGTTGGTGGACATGAGAGATGTGCTTGTGTTAGACTATTAGTAGCTGTTTATGGTTTATGTGTATATGAGAGGTGAGAGTCAGCTCACTTGACTCTTGTGCTCTCTGTAAGACCTTCTCTGCTCTTCTTTTTACTTATTACATAGTTGGATGGGGAGGAAGAGCTGCAGTCAAGTGAGAAAAGTGTAGTGGGATAAGCACACAACTCTGGGGGGCCTTGGTGTTAATGGTCAGGGTGGAGGATGTGTGCTTGCTCACTCTAACATATTGTGTACGGTTTGTTAGAAAATCCAGTATAGAGTTGCATAATGAGGTACCAAGTCCAAGTTCATGTAATTTGTTAAATAGTTTGTTTGGCAGGATTGTATTAAATGTTGAACTAAAATCAACAAAGAGAAGCCTTGCATTATGTTCTTATGCTCTAGGTGTTCCAGCAAGGTGTGTAGCACAATGGCTATGGCATCATCTGTTGCTCCCATGCATTCATTTCACAATCACTTAATAATAACATTTCACACATTCACACATAGGTGCATGTCCACTGTGAGAGACAAAAAAAATCACAATTTATTATTTTTAACTATTTACTTGTATGATACAGCTGCAAATAAGTATTTGAACACCTGTTTATCAGCTAGAATTCTGACCCTCAAAGATCTGTTAGTCTGCCTTTAAAATCTCCACCTCCACTCCATTTATTATCCAAAATTAGATGCACCTGTTTGAGGTTGTTAGCTGCATAAAGACACCTGTCCACCCCATACAATCAGTAAGAATCCAACAACTAACATGGCCAAGACCAAAGAGCCGTCCAAAGACACTAGAGACAAAATTGTGCACCTCCACAAGGCTGGAAAGGGCTACGAGGAAATTCCTAAGCAGCTTGGTGAAAAAAGGTCCACTGTTGGAGCAATCATTAGAAAATGGAAGAAGCTAAACATGACTGTCAATCTCCCTCAGACTGGGGCTCCATGCAAGATCTCACCTCGTGGGGTCGCAATAATCCTAAGAAAGGTGAGAAATCAGCCCAAAACTACACGGGAGGAGCTGGTCAATGACCTGAAAAGAGCTGGGGCGGAGTCGCGTAACCTCACACGCCTACATCTAACATCCATCTATCCATCCATCTATCAACTGACTGTTCAGATTGTTTACAACCTAATAGATTGTCTTTAGTCCTATTTAATGCATACAGAACACTCTTACTTTGAACGTAGTTTAAAAATTATTTACATTCGTCCAAAGCGGCTTACAAATGAGGTAACAATAGAAGCAATTTGAGCAACATCAAAACAGCAATATATAAGTTAACTAGAAACATCTCATCAAATCTAACACAGTATCAAGGGTTAGCAGTTTTTTTATTTGATGAATTGATCTGATTGTTATTAAATGTGTTTCTATGTTGTGTTTTTATGTGTACAGGGATCTGCAGTAGAGGATGATGTGGTGTATGCAGGAGTCAAGAGACGATAAACAAACTCTCTGTGATTCTCAGATCAACATTCAGCTGTTTGATCATCTTCACGTTCGGTTATAACTTTACATAAAGCGCTTACAAGATAGCTTATTTAAGATGTCTGTGTTCTCTCTCACTTTCAAGATATGTTACTTCTCCATTGAATTCTGAAGCATAATACATGCTAACAACAGCTAAAATGCAAGCATACATCAACAATATTTCACCATGTTTTAAATAATGTTTATAGACATTACAGTTTAAAGAAAGACAGAACTGTACATTATCAGAAACAACTAAAGTATTTGATTTCAAACTATGTCTATTGTTTTTATTTTTCTGAATGCATCTGACACTTTAACAGGTTCATTCAGGTTGAAGTGATGCATGATGTGGAAAGAAATGTGGTTTTGTTATACTGGTGGATGTGAAATGTGCGTTTTTATTTAACTGTTTGTGGTTAATGTGTATATGTGTGTGCATGTGAGAGGCATGAACAGTGTGTTTCTGTAAATACTGTGTGACTTTTTCACTGTACACAAAGCATTTGAATTCACCTATGCTAATGTTTAACAAATAAATGATTGCTTTAAATCAAACAGTACTGTTACAGTCGTATGCAAAAGTTTAAGAACCCCTGACAATTTCCATGATTTTCATTTATAAATATTTGGGTGTTTAGATTAGATTTTTTTTTTAATTGGCAGTCAGGTCCGGTTCTGTCCCGGTTCAATTACTTTGGGTCACAGGTCTAATTCACATTGTGTGTAAAACCTGAGTCGATCGGAGAACGGCCATGATCAGAGTCAGTCAGTGCTAATGCGCTAAAGCTCATGTGCAGTTTCAAGTGCGCCTCCGGTTTCTATGGTGATATTGACTCTTGTTTTGAAACTAGCTTACTGTAATCCTGCACTAAGCTGAATTGTTTAAAAAATTATCTATAATGACATCAAATTAAAAGAAAGTCTGTTTAGTTTGTTATTTAGTTGTTAAGCATATATTTAATAAATTTTAATAACCTTAATGTACTAAAAGTGTAAAGTAAAAACTGTTAACTAGGATCAAACTCTATAAAATTAAGAAAACATTTTCCAACTACTTTTTGTATCTTTTATTGGTCTAACTGATATTTTGAGTAGGGACAACTTAATAATATGGATTTCAACAGAAACAGAAACAGTTCCAAATAAATGAACATTAAACACCAACAAGTCTTTCTTTTTAGTTAAAAACATAAAATAGAGTTTAAATTCAAATTTTACCCTCCAAATGCAGTGCCATGAAAAGCATCCTGGGAACTACGAGTCCACTGCCTAGTTAGTTATGTTTAATAAAATCATTCATGTAGTTTCAACACAAAATTATTAAGTTAAATTCCTTCTTACAAATTTAAGTGGGTTATACATGATAAAGTTGAGTCAAAAAGTTGAATTTACTCAATAATGTGTTAATTTAGAATTACTCAAATTATTCAAATTCTTATGTTATTTTAACTCATATGTTGATTAGAAAAACAAGAATTGAATAATTTTAATACAGTTTACTAATTTTAAGTTGGTTAAATCTACTAAGGCACAGAAACACGTTTGAATCAGTTAAATATTAAATGACTTTGACTGGATCATTAGCACAAACTTGAGCAAAAACATAAACATGCATTAACATAACTGTATTTTTACAGTAGCATGATAGCAGCTGCATAAGATGTAAATAACATCTGACAATACAGTAAACAAAATATTGTATGCTGTTTAGATCACTGACCCCTCAATATTTAATCTATACTGTTGACTGGAGAGTCATCTAGTGTACACTACAGGAATTCACCTCTTCATGATCAGATCTGACTTAGGTCAATATAAACACATCTCACAGCTTGACTGTGATGTATGTGCTTAATGTTCCAGCGCACTAGGAGAGAGTTCAGATTTTCTCAGTAAACAGAAAGTGAGTTGACACAGCAATCGTCTCAGTGTGTGATTAATGTTATATAAGACAAGATATAACATTGACATTACTTTTGAGTGATAAAATCAATATCATATGTGTGTAAAGTTATATCCAAAGTTGTACACAACTTGCATTGATATAACTTTACATAATAAGTAAGTTGTAAGTAAGTTGTAACCGGATGCAAGTGAAATTTTACTACACATTAATTTAAAGACGTATAATGTTTACATTTTGTAGCTGTAAGTTACTTCTGAAACAATATATTTTGATGTTTATGGACTGTCTCATTGACTTCTATTGTAAACATCACACTGTAACAGTTGTGTTTGTTAAACTAACTAAACTGAACTAATGATTGAGGTCAAAGGTGAAGCCTAAAATTACCAATCATGGTTTGGTGGTTTAAAGTAAAACTCTCACCTTTATAAGAGATGTTGTTGGTGATGAATTGATCAGGTTGATGAAGATAAAACCTCCACCTGAGGAAAATTAAGTTTTTATTACAACTCTGATTAATCTAACATCAACTACTGATGAAAAGATCAATATTTCTGAAGCAAAAAGTGAACAGAAAATAAAACATTAAATAGAAATTGTTTAAAATGTGTTTTTTTACACAGTTTAGTTTGCAGTCATGTGTTTGTGAAACAATACAAATCCAATTATAACCATTAAATGCTCATTCTCTGATGTTTTTGGCAAGTTTGTGTTTAACATACCTGACACGTTAAAACTGTTCAGTCAGTTTCACAGCAGCTCTTTTGTGATAAATGTCGTATTTTGTGTTTCTTTAAGATGAGCCGTACCTCTGTCACTCGGTCAGATCTGTGTCGACTCCTGTTAACTTTAATTTCAGCAGATAATCGTTTGTTTTCCTCAGTTTTACCTCAGTTTCCTCGACTAATGAAGCCATGCTGCAGGATGTTGTGCTGCTGTACCGGTGTTATGGATCAACTGGGGATCGTGTTATCTGGGGACATGCGCGTGCACGCACGTAAATTTACCTGATATATCAGCAGATGTTAGACGGCGACAGATTCGTCCCTTTGATTATCCAAAGGAGCCCTTATGAAAACCTTTATTAGAGCACCTATAAATGTTGTTATTATTATTTGAGACTGTCTTTTTCTCGTTGTCTGTTTTCATGTATTAAATGCCGTTCATAAGTGGGTTTTAGAAAGTTTTAATGTTAAGCCCCGCCCATATTATTTTGAGACTAATCAATTTAAATTGGTTAGACGTGTGAGCGCATAAAGTCTGCAGTCTGTCACGGAATAATTTACTAAGTTAGCGTTGTGGAGCCATAGCCTCGTGGACAGTGCTCATCACTTCAATTCAAACCACCAGAGTTCGAACCTCACTTCTGGGCATGCTGCCCTGCTAGTCCTTTTTCATTCGTTTATGTATATTTTTATTTTCTTACAAGTGAAAAACCAGCGTTTATATATTTTTAAGTGATCATAACTAATTTAACAAATTAGTATTAAAAAGAAGTTCTTATATGAAACAACACCTATGAAACACATTCTTATAATTAAAAGCACAAACCATATGTCCTTGTGATAACTTGTAAATAAATGGGAATATACAAAATACTAATTTCATAATCAGAAACAACTGCAAAAGAAGAACAACCAATTCGATAAATATAAAAATATTTTTATATTTTTCATATTTTTTTTTTTTTTTGCTAAATTACCAGTTCCCTATGCACTCAGTTACAACCTGTAACATTTTAAATTCATTTTCAAATACAATACTACCACATTATGTATAAGAGAGGATTGTAGAGCCTGCCAATCAACCTCAGGCTGATTTGCCTAAGGACACTGAACATCTGGCAAAAGTGTTCTTTATATGTTGAGTTATCTGAATCTAAACCAAATAGTTTTATAACCCCCCAAAAAAATAAAAAATTAGCACCAGCCGCCAGTGTTAAAGACAACTTTGTTTGCAAATAGTAAGTTACAGCAAAGTCCCAAATACTAGTTGATGCTTTAGATTGAGGTGCCAAATGAGTAATGATGTGTTCTGTATTTAAGAATGTCTTAAAGCATACATGCAAGAAAAACTATTAAAAATTATTATTAAATCAGAATTTATGATGAATTATTGATATGTTCTGCTTATGTGGTTACATTGAGCACTTGTCATAAAGCTTCCATAAACAGAAGGGCGGTAGGCCTGTAGAAGGTGAGAAAAATATTTTTTGAAACTTAGGATGGTAACAAAGAAATAAAATCATCATCACTGTATCATCTTTAGTAGCATTGATGGAGAAAACTGCAAGTCCCATTGTCACCTCAATATCCTACAACATGATGAGTTTTGAATTGTAAAGACTATGGGGCGGTTTCCCGGACAGGGATTAGACTAGTCCTAGACTGAACTAAATGTAAGAGCTGTCCAAACTGAAAACAACTTGCACTGACATATCTTAAATTACATCAGTGCCATTTGTTTTGCCTCAAAGTGCACAGAAGTAATGTTTTTAGTAAGGCATGTTTGTTCAAACTAGTTATATTTCCTAATTAAAGTATGGCCTAGTCCTGGCTTAAGCTAATTCCTGTCCGGGAAACCGCCCCTATAAAGTATGTCACAGAAAAAATAGAGACCAGTTATTTATTGAGAAAGTTTACAGAAAACAATGTATTCTCCACATATCCAATCACAGAAACAAGATACAATTTTAAAGAGTTTACTTTCAGCACTGAGTTACAAAACAATATCCTTTTGTAAGCATATGTAACGTGTATGGATGTAATTTCAAAGATCAGTCATTTACCTTAGATAATTCCACATTTGTCACAAATTCTGATCTGCTTGAAAAATAAAAACAGATTGATGTTTGACTGTCATTTGCCTCTCCTAACTTCAGCCAAGTCCTACAATTAAAACATTAGTCCATTTATGTCAGGCTAATATACTTTTCAAGCAAGTAATTTCAAATAATAAAACACTAAAACAAAACAAATGCATCGATGCTGCCTTCAACTCAAATTTATATTAAAAGAACTTTATACAATTAGACGTGTTGAATGCATTTAATTACTTGTTTATCAAAAGAAGAATGAACCATAGAAAATGCTTAGAAAAGCAATTACATTGCACTAAAAAAAGTAAATGATGTTTCAATACATGTTTGCTTTAACTACTGGTTTCTTTAATAAATATCCAAAATGTTTTCATTAGGACGGTACACTACAGATGCATATTTTCCTACGATACATTTGTGTTTCAAAGAAAATACTTACAAATGTACTTAAATCCGCTGGCAAGTTTAATGATAACATCGCATGGAAAAGGTAACAGCTGTCCCATTTTAACGTGGGCGTGGTGCAATTCGTTCAAGGGAAATAGGATAAAACTTAATTTAAACTGCGTCAAATAACGGACACAGAAGCAGAGGAAACAAAGTGGTCGAACATTGATAACAACAATTGATAATAATTTGATATACGTTTTTAATAAGGGCTTTTGAAAATCGAATTTGACGAAACTGACGCGGTCGCTGGTATGTCAGGTAAATTTACGTGCGTGCACGCGCATGTCCCCAGATAACACGATCCCCAGTTGATCCATAACACCGGCACTGTACCGATGAGCGCATGCGCGGTTGTGGCTAGAAGGGATATAGCAAATAACTCATTATGAGCACCGTTTTTATCCTCAATCATCATCCTTAATGCTACCCCCAAGCCTAACCCTAGACCCAAAGTTTCGCTAGATTTAGGCCGCAGATGTATCCCATTTAGCCAGAACCGCTGTTTTTATCCTAATTCTACCCTCAAACCAAACCCTAAATTCAACATCTCGCGAGATTTAGGCCGTTGCTATATCCCATCTAGCAAGAGATCGCGGAGATTAGTTTGGATGTTCATCAAATACATTGGACACTGATGTCAAGTTCCTCAAATTTAACTACATTAACAACATATTAACACATTAGCGCGTTTTGACAGTGAAGTTAAACAGAGATAGAGACGTGAGCGGGGCACCTACTTCAATATTTCTCATGTAAATTTTATGTCTATCACTAACGTCTAAGCCTCTAGAATACATATTTCAACGGTGTTTTACAAAATAAGTAGGGATAGTAATTGATTCATTTATGAAGAAAGTGTGCCTCAAAACATTTGTATCCTGCAAAATGTCACCAAGATAGCTGACCAACAACATTGAAATTATGTTGAGCTTTTTCTCTCTCATTATCATGATTTTTAAAAATAATTTTGTGTTGATAAGCTGTTGGTTTCTACGCTGACAACTTATGGGAAATTAACCGTTATTTTCAGCTGTTTTGTAGTGGTGAATATCTTCTGTGGACACAAGATGGCGCTCTACTACAGTATGTAAACTCTAAACAAGTCTTTAAACTCTGTTTTAATTTACCGTCAAAACGCCATAATGTGTTAATATGTTGTGAATGTAGTTTAATTTTACTTAATATCAATGTTAAATATATTTGAACAAGCAGACGCGTCTCCCCGAATCAGGGTTCTGGCTAGATAAGATATCAGACACATCTGATCTCCCAACTTTAGGGATAGGATTAATTTGGATGAAACAGCGGTTCTGGCTTGATGCGACACAGTTACGACCTAAACCCAATGAAAGGTTTGGTTTTGGTTAGGTTTGGATGTAGGATTAGAATGAAAACGGCGCTTGGCCGGCGAGATTTTGCACACTCTATTTTTTTTTTTTTTTTTTTTTTATTGATAAACAATAAGTACAAAGTACAAAAGTCACATTATAAACATTATACAAATTGTATAAATATAACATTTGTATAAACTGTGACATAAACAATTATACAAAAAGCATATAACAGTTTTAAATTTTAATGAAAGAGACAAGGAAAAACAAAAAGAGACAATAAGGAAAGAAAAAGAAAAAAGATAAAAAGAGGGTAAGATTTCAAGTTATGTGTCAGTTAAAGTATACAAATTAAAGTCTTTACATATTAAAGTAGTTTTTCTTGCTTTTTTGTTCAGTGAGGATTCAATAGTATTTAAATACATGTTAAATTCCTTCAGAAATACATTAAAAAGTGGTTTAGTGTTAGTGAACTTACATTGTATATGTATTTGCACAGAAAGTAAATTAAGTTTACAATAAAACAGAGATTTTTGTCTGTAGACTCATATCCCAGAACAATATCTTTAAAAGTAATTAAAATATCTTCCTGTATATTGTCATTAATGAACTTCTCAATTTTTTTCCAAAACTGTCTGGTATAATGACATGTCCAAAATAAGTGGTACACAGTTTCCATTTGAACTTGACAAAATGAACATCTTATATCAATATCAGTTTTATATTTCTTCATGAAATGTTTGACAGGGTAAAATTTATATATTAATTTAAAAGATACTTCTTTTACTTTATTATTAAGAAAATACTTTTGTTGAAGGGACCAAATTTTGTTCCAGTTCAAATTATGAAATAATCCATTCCAATAAGAGATTATAGGTGGCACTGTAATAATAGTTTGAAGAAAAAGGGATCTTACTTTATAGTTTTTATTTTTTTGATCAGAGAAACAGATTTTACCAATAAGAGTTTCTTTTGGATCAGGAGGGGAGGCATGTGTAATTCCATCTTAATTCCAGATGGTATTGCTCCCATTACAATTGCAAATTGCTTTGGGGTGACTGGTATGTTATATTCTGAAAGAAATTCTGTGTAAGTCAGTAGTAAACCTCTTTTGTTAAAAAGCTGATTTACTAAAAGCAAACCATTGTTGAACCATTGGTCAAAAAAGAGAGTTCTATTTTTATACAAGATATTTCGATTGTTCCATATGAAACACTTATGAGGGGTAAAATTATGCTTATATATTAAGCTCCATGCCAACAATACCTGCTGATGAAAATTTGATAGTTTAACTGGGATTTTTGAAATGTCAAAATGACACATTAAAAGAAATTCTATGCCTCCAACATCTGAGAAGATTTTTTGTGGAAAGGTGTACAAAATGGAATCTTGATTTTTTAAGTAATGATTTAGCCAATTTATTTTAAAAGTATAGTTTAAGGAATTGAAATCAATTAAATTTAGACCTCCTTTACTATAAGAGTTTAATATAACCGATTTTTTAATATAATGGCATTTGTTTCTCCAAACAAAATTTGTTAACACTCCATCAATCACTTTGCTTATGGGCTTATCTATATAAAGAGATTGGGCTGCATAAGAAAGGCGAGAAATTCCTTCAGCTTTAGTAAGCAATACTCTTCCTTTAAGAGATAAATCTCTTTGAAGCCAGCAATTAAGTTTCTTTTTTGTTTTTTCAATAATTGGATTAAAATTTGTAGCACCTCTATTTTTATCTTTAGTTATTTGTATACCAAGATACGTCACAGTACTTTTTACAGTTACACCGCAAATTGAAGAAGCATTACAACTTTTAATGGGAAGTAATTCGCATTTATCAATATTAAGGCCTAGACCAGAAGCTTTAGAGAATGACTGAAGGGTGTTCAAGGCTACTAATATTTGAGATGAGTCTTCTAAAAACAATGCAGTGTCATCAGCGAGTTGAGTTATAATCAGTTCTGTGTTGATTTTGCACACTCTAGCCACAACCGCGAATCGGCGTCATTTCATCATCGGGATAAGACACGCCCCCTCAGTCAGCACAACGTCGAGGAAACTGAGGTAAAACTGAGGAAAACAAACGATTATTTGCTGAAATGAAAGTCAACTGGCGTCGACAATGGATCAGACTAAAAAGTAAGAACTATAAAATAAAAGTCTCATTGCTTCAGGAAAATGTTTTTGTTCATCAGTAGTTGATGTCATACTGATAAGTTTCATCTTCCTCAGGTGGAGGTTTCAGAGGTCAGATATCTTCATCAGTTTGTGTCTCTAGTCAGCATCAAATATATTTTATAAAGGTGAGACAGGTAACTTTATAACCTTTGGTCACTTCAGGCTTCACCTTTGACTTATATACTTATAATCAGTTTAATTCTTTAAAAAACACAACACAACAGCTGCAGGCTGTTTACAACAGAAGTCCATAAACTTATAAAAAAATCTGAAGTAAAGCTATGAGAGGTAAACACTGTATATGTGTTTATCTATATAAAATTATCAATGCAACAAAATTGTGTATAACTTGGTATACAACTTTATACAAATAATGTAGTTATGTACATAAAAGTAGTTTTTACCTATTCCATTTATAATTAAAATAAGTTTTTCTGTTTGTTTACTTTATATTGTGTCCTACTGCCCTGCTAAAAAACAATGAACACCATCACAGAAATTCTGTTGGTTTTATTGGGAATTTTATTGGTTCCAAATGGAATATGGCCCAAAACGCACTACAGTGTATTGGTCTTTGTTGGTCTCTTATGGTATGTATTGGTTCTACAGTATGTATTGGTTCTAATGGAATATGGCCCAAAGCACACTACAGTGTAGTGGTTTTTATGGTAAAAGCTAATGGTTCCTTCCTATTGGTATTTTAATGGAAACCATTAGAATTTTTTGTAAGGGTTTTATTGTTTTTTTTTCAGCAGGGTGGAGTCACAGTCAGATGTGATCATGAAGAGGTGATTTCCTGTAGTGTACGCTAGATCAGTGATTCCCAACCGGGGGTACGCGTACCCCAGGGGGTACGTGAAGAGTTTCCAGGGGGTACGCGAAAAATTTAGATTTTGCTTTGATCTCATTTACTTTTAATAAAAATGTCTTTCGTTTGTTCAGTCATTGAGCTAAGATTGATTTTTGTGAGGAAAGCATTGTAAAAATGACAACTTTAAATGTAATTTTAATCTTATCATTAACATTATTAGCCGCGTCGTGAGTAAATGCGCTGCATACTCCAAACCGCAATAGCGATGTCCAACTCAAGAACGATCTGACTATTTTCAATAAACCTGAATAGTTTCTAAAGACACAAAGTTTATTAACTATAAATAATGTTCAAATAATGATATTCATTCCCGCTGCCATAACATTTTCAAATTAAGCAAAAAAACATTTGCATTGTTTTTGGCTAACATATTTTGTCCAGTATGATGTCTTTTGTATTTATAGTGAATGTCTTAACACATTTTGTTTCTCTTTATATTTAAACAGAATAATTTAAGTTATTTGCACACTTTAATTATCAGTAACTTAAATTGAGATTTTAGTAAATTTAGGGCCAGATTTACTAAAAAGGACGTGAGAGTTCAATTCCAAACAAGCCCCGGAGTGGAAAATTTGCGTGTGATTTACTACAAATAAAATTCTCAGACACAATAATGACATAAGCACATTTCCATAATGACCATTGCAATCTACTAAGAGCAGCGCAAATTAGTACAGGGTCGCAAATAAGAGACCTCGGCAGGACATCGCAATGATAATGCGGACTGCGGAGTGTGAAATTCCAGCTAAGTAAAAGTACACTAAGAAGAACCGGAGTACGAAAGATGAAGGGTAAAAGAAGTTTGCAAAAAAAAACACCTGATTTGACTTCTCCTCCAGCAAATTAAACATAGCATGGCTTGGCAAACTATATTTTTTGAAAAAGTATGTTCTGGCAAAATTTAATACTTTCCTCCGATTAATGTTGCTTCTAAAAGGAAAACTTCTACAAATGCATATGCAATAAGGTCGCAAAAATAACACCTTTTCAGAGCTAAATATCTACTGCGTGTCTTTAGTAAGTTCAGTCGTTATGTAACGCCAAAATGATGGTTTGCACAAGCTGTTAGTAATCTGGCCCTTGAAGGGGTCATATGAAGACATTTTTTTAATTTGTAAAATAAGTCTTTGGCGTTCCCAGAGTCCGTATGTGAAGTTTTATCTCAAAACACTCTACAGATAATTAATTATAGCATGTCAAAATTGCCATTTTGTAGGCCTGAGCAAAAATGTGCCATTTTTGGGTGTGTCTTTTAAAATGCAAATGAGCTGATAAAATGCAAACTGATCGCAATGATGGTGGTTTGTTGTAATAAACATGCTTCATCAGTCAGTGATTTTTACTTTAATGTTTAAAATTAATTAATTAATGAATATTACTAATTATTTGTCTTTAAAACACAACTTTGGTTTAGTTTCGATGAAGGGGTACCTGCCTTACTGTTAGGGCTGTGGGGGTACTTAGGGCTAAAAAGGTTGGGAACCACTGCGCTAGATGACTCCCTACTCAACAGTATAGATTGAATACTAAGGAGTCTCCCTGTAGTCAAGAATTTTATCAACTTAAACTCATCTTTGAGCATCATAATAGAGTATATAAAAGACCTTTACCTGTTACAGTACTTTTCTTACACTTTAAAACACTAACTCTACACCCTTGCCTCATTTAGTAGACACAGATTTATGAATATGCTAATTAGTCACTGCCTCTACTCTATTGCACAGCAAGGACCATAGATATTAATATGCAAATTAGTCCCCACCTCCACTTTTTTGCACCACCTCAGACCATACATACAGCACCCTCTACAATTATTGGCACCCCTGGTTGAGACGTACATTTATTCAGTGTAAAAACTCCCACATTCAAAAATATTTATTTTGATGGCAAGATAAACTTCTTTTAAACTTCTTAATGATTCCTCTGACTGTAGTTATGGGCAAGTTTAGGTGAGTGGCTTTTTTTAGCCATTGCCTGACTTTTGAACATTGACACGCATAAATTGCGTGTTCTCCTTTCTTTCCAATGTTAAGAGATAAGAGGAATAATAAGAGAAATAGGCATCTGTGTCATGTCATATTTATACCCCAAGGAAACAGGAAGTCTTGAATTATTAGTTAAAAGTTTCTAAATGCTCTGATCAACTTTAAAAACTATAGTAACTATAGTATAGTCACATTTATGTCCATTTCGATTATTTTATTAATGACAGAATTGAGTTTCATACAAATATCATCATCTTAGGAGAGAAACACAATTTAACTTCTAGATCTTTTTTAACAGGACATAAAGAGTTATATAATATTTGATTATATGAGATCACAGACCTGAATTAAATTTTGCATCTGAAGTAATTCACTACCTGAAGTACAGAGCGAAACAAACATGTTTGTTCAACAGTTACAGATGTCTGTATCATTCAGTTGTACACGGTAAAAAAATATATTTTTTTTGTTTTTTTTTGTAAAATACTGTTTAACATATTGGAGAGTT
Organism: Misgurnus anguillicaudatus; assembly: GCF_027580225.2. Classification (NCBI taxonomy): domain Eukaryota; kingdom Metazoa; phylum Chordata; class Actinopteri; order Cypriniformes; family Cobitidae; genus Misgurnus; species Misgurnus anguillicaudatus. The sequence continues at coordinate 31,071,373 of NC_073359.2, read as the reverse complement.
TGGTTCCAAAATGAGAAAAAAATTTTCAAAACATGTTTATTATCATGTTTTTATTGTGCTACTTTGTTTGTATTTTTTTTGTTATAAAGGCTTAAATCAAAACAAACCAACTGCAGTTTGATTGATATTAATTGGAATGCACAATAAAAAAAACACATTTTTTTTATTAGTTATCTGGTTTTGGAACCAAACTCTTCATTTGTTGTTTCAACTTAAAAATAAAATAAAAATAAAAGTGAGTCAAATAATATTTTTATAAGTTAAATAAACTAAAATGTTAATGCAACACAAACATTTTCTTAGTTGATCGTCTTATTTGTAGTTCCTCAAAAAAACATTCAGTCTAAGGCATTTTAACAATTTATTTCACAAATTTTAATCTAACCTTAATTTACCTTAATAAACAGAAAAGTTCTTCATTATGAAACCATTCAGCCAAATGGTTCTTCTATGACATCACAAAGCACCTTTATTTTAAAGGGACAGTAAGTAGGGTTTTAAGTGTTTTATTAATCAAAATGAATGTCTTTAAGTGTTTTATTAGTCATAAATATGTCCTTGTTGGTGTCAAATGACCTCTGCCAGTGATCTGACTTTTCTTTGTAAGCTTAGAATTTCTTCTCTTTACTTAGCTTGCACAGGTAAGTCCAAGGAGGCTTCCATGTCGCTCCGCCATATTGATGAACTATAATATCAGAGAGGGACAAAAAGCACTAGCCTACCAACGCGTTTTCACAACGTGTTTTCATTCAGAACATGTAAACCAGCCGAAACAGACAAGGAGATCAGTGATTACATAACGGCTGGGTTGCAACACACATTTGGAGAAGCTAGGCGGTAGAGAGCACTATTCGTTTGAATGCAAAATACAACTACTTCACTAGATGGAGTAAATCCTACTTATTGTCCCTTTTAGGAGTGCAGTGTACATTGTAGTTTATTATGTGACTCTTCCTATTAAAGAAAATGCATTCACGAAAAAAACCATTACATGTTAGATATGTTTGAGTTTTTTATAGTAGGCACTTCTGGTCTCTTAACTATCATGCATGTCCGTAAAGTCCACGAGCCCATTGTTATTCTTTTGTTATTAAATGTTTCAGGAAGGATGCTTGTATGTGCCCTCTTTGTGGTTCCTGTGTCTTTACATTGTGCCCTATTTTTAAGGTCTTGAGAAACTAAGGGTGACCGACGTTCAATATTGAAATTTGGTTGAAATAATGTCAGTTGATTGTTCAACGTTCGTACAACATTGAAACAACGATAAATGGTTGCAAAGGGTTAATAAAATGAATTTTTTATGAATTTTTTTTGTCATTTGTGAATCATTCAGTAAAAAGCTGTAAAAACTAATTTTTTTAAACTGATGAAAATACTAGTATTTAAAAATTTAACAAAAGTAATTGTTAACGTATGAATATGTATAATGTAAATGTTATTTTAGTTTTCTTTTTCATACATTTGCAAACGTTTCTAAAATTCTGTTATCACTTTGTCATGGGGCACGTACTGTAGATTTATGAGGAAAAAATGTAAACAATTGCAGTATCTCCCAACAGCATAACAAAATTGAAATATTAATGTGTGTTTTAAACAAAGATCAGAGTTAATCTGTAGATCATTGTGAACAACAGATGTGTTCAATCAACTTTAATTATATTGACTTTTATTATATTTATAATACACTCATCTTTTTATTAATTTTATGTATTTGAATGATTGAAATGTTTTTATGTAATGGCAAATCAAAAAGAAATGGTTCATCAGCACATACATGTAGATTGTTTAACCATTTTACTGTCACCGTTCCTCCTAAGGAACACCTGATTTTACTTCAATATTTTGGATGTAAATGTTTATCGAATCGTGACAAACTATATATCTTTGGAAAGGTCTAAGCCTCTAGAATACAGATATTTTCAGTGTTTTATAAAATAAATTATGTAGGGAGAGTAATTGATTCATTTATGATAAGAGTGCACCTAAAACATTGATAATCCTACTATGTCACTGTTACGCCTACGAGACTCCTACTGTTGCTTCAGTTTTTTGCATATGAATTCATATATAATCATGGCAATCTATATATCATTTGAAAGCTCTAAGAGTGTAGTTTTCATATATCATCACCATTTTGGGAATAAAACTATGCTATGAGAGTCAGTTTGTAAATGGTCATATTTATAAGACTAAACCCCTCCTCTAAACCTAAAAAATCATGACAAAATATATATCACTAGAAAGCTCTCAGAATGTAGTTTTCATATTTCAAGGTCATCTGATGATAGAAATAATGTAGTGACAGTTTTTTTTGTTACATGCCTCCCCCCCATAGGAATGCATATTAATTATTATATATTCATAAAACGATATCCTATTATAAATCTTCAAAAATGTTGACAAACTATATATTGTTGGAAAGCTCTACGAATGTAGTTTTCATATATGAAAACATTTTAGCAGTAATAATAATGCAGTGAGAGTAATTGAATAAATTGTGACAAGAGTATGCAGCAAACCGTTGACACCTAGTGGCCTTTGTTGGATTGTAGGTCTGCTTTACGGCAGACCTACAATCCAATCAGAGCCAGCTTTGCTGCAGTAAGCTAAATTATTTACAACAGTGGTAATGGACAATTCCGCTTTCAACCTGTAGGGGGAGCAAAGAGCAAAAACTCTTTACTGTTGCTTTAAACTCAATTATATGAGAGTGATGTTATTAGTAATGTGATGCTGAAGTGTTTGTAATAATGATGATGTTACACTGGAGGAAGATCACTGCTGCTGACTGGCAACAACGGCTGATTCTCTATCTGAATCACTGAATCTTCTCCCTTCCCCGCTGAATTTCCTCCTATTTTCCTCACTGAATCCCCTTTTTTGGAAGCTGTAAGAAACAGACATAAGAGATCAAATGAAAAGTGGTTTAGAGAGGAAGCAGCAGTGATCTTTAAATTAAGGATTAATTTAAGTCAATGATGATTGTTTTGGAGCATCTTGTTGGATTATAATGCTATAATGTTTGTTCAATCAAAAGATTTTAATATCTCCCTAAAGGGACTTTTACTGGGGTGCCGCCTTCAGTTAAAAAACAACAACATCACACACAACTATAGTATGTGAGAATAAAACTTTATTAAAATGCTAATGTTATCAGTTATAATTGTATTTTGACAGCAACACAAACTACAATTATATTAATATGCATTTATAATAAACCCAAGCAACAATGGTTTAAAAAACAGAAAAATAATGAGAAACAATACATAAAACGACATAAAAAGATGCACTGTATAAAGGAATGGCGTATCGTATGCATGCAAAATTGGTTGAGCTAATGGACTTCAGCTTTATCTAATGTGACAAAGTTAATTGTATGTATTGTATGTGAGTGAACTATTCCTTTGAAGGACAGAAAAGACTTTACTTTAGTCAGTGCTCTTAATTGTTAAAAACTTGATTTAACAACAGTTTACTTCACTCTAAAAAACAAACGGTGCTATATAGCACCAAAACTGTTGCTTTGGATCGTAACAATAGAAGAACCATTTTTAGTGCCATATAGCACTGGTGAAGCACCTGTGTAGCACCATATAGGGGCCATATAGCACCACTATAGCACCACATTTGGTTCTACAAAGCACATATGGTTCTACACATGTGCTTCACTGGTGCTTCACCGGTGCTATATGGCACTAAAAACGGTTCTTCTATGATTACGAGCAAAGAACCACTTTTGGTGCTATATAGCACCGTTTGTTTTTAGAGTGTTGCTTATCAAATTTAAGTGAAAATTAAAATACAAACATTCTCATGAAATGCGTATAAATAGCACACATTGTAAAAAGTTGTGCAAGGCGTGAGAGCGGGGTCAATTATGTGAGGGTTGGCAGGCCTGGTTTGTATGTATGATGTTGTGATTCATATTTATAAAGAATTACATTTTTTATTTTCCAAACGTATAGGGAGTGGCGGTACTGGATTAAGTAGTAAATGGTTTAATGATGTTTCACAATAACTACAGCAACAAAAAGGGTCAAGAGGTCAAACATCATCTTATAGTCATATAGCCAATAACATAGAAGCTAAAATTACATGTACCAAAAAAACCCACATGAAATAATCTACAATTTATCTTTAGAGTGTGAAGTAATATCATACTGAACTCATCATAGACTTTTATACTGTGACTGGAGTACAGATGATCATAAAATCATTATTACACTGAAAGATTTAATTTACTCACATTTGACAGACACTCTGAATCTCTTGTATGAAGTTTTTCCATCTTTGATGATCTTCAGTGTATAAACTCCATCATATTCCTCACTGATGTTTTTGATGTTGAGATCTCCAGTCTTACGATTCAGCCTCACTTTATTTCTGAACAGACCTTTATCATTATAAGATGTAATCAAGTTTTGGTTTGCAGGATTGAGTACAGCTATGAGAGTTTCTCCAAATCTCCACTCTATCAGATCACCTTTCTTAATGATATTAACTTCAGTCTCCAGATCAACAGATTCTCCCTCATACACTTGCAATGTTTTTATTTCATCTGTAACAGCAGCAGACAGAAACAGAGAAATTAAATCAATTCAAATCATTTACTGATTATAAACATCAGCTCATATTCTCATAAATTAATTTCTATTTATTAACTCAATCTTTCAGATTCTCTATCAGTATATAAATCTTCTAATGGCTAAATTTAGGAAAGTATGGGTGTAGTTGTCAATTATAAAACAGACAAAATATCTGAAATTAAAAATGCACAGAGTTCAGATCTGTTGTCACAGTTTCTGTTCAAACTGCTTTAAATTTGAATGATAAAAGCATTATCTGCAGTTTAAATCAGGTGTAAACAGAATAAGTCAAAGTTAAACACAGTATGATAATTTCCACTGTAAGTTAATAGTCATAATAAAACACTTTTACATACAGTATAGGCCTTTATCACAGTGCAAGTGTCGTCACTTATGATGAAAAAAGTAGCGATAACTGACTTCCAGTCTCGTCTGTAGCAATGGTGAGCACAGCGAGAGATTGTTGTTGTGTTCATAAATGTTCTAATAATTTCCAGATATCAGTTTCTATTTTTTACCAACTGATGAAGAAGCGAAGAAAGGATTCATGCTATTCGGCAGGATGAAGGCAAAAGTTTAGCCGTTTCAAAAGGTAGATAACCGACTTCTGGTTTGTTGGAGCAATGAAGGTGCAAAGGTTTTTCAATATCACTGTGAGATCTCCCCTAAATCTCCAATGTTTACACAATTGTGAAAAATCATTAACAAACAAAAGTATCCAAATTTAAGAAGAGATATAAATTCTTCTATGAAAACTACATCTTTAATTATAAAAATAAGTAAGTTTAATTTTAACGTTTGTTTATTCTCTCGACATGGCTAACATGCTAATGTTACCTAAAGTTAACTTAGCTGGCTAAACCATTAGTCTTTGATGAAATCCTTAACGTAATGTTATAAAACTTACAAAGACGCAAAGCGATACAACTTTCAAAACACTTTTTCCATGTAAACCTGTTCAGGATGAACTGTAGTGAGATCCAGTTAGAGGACACATGCATTTGTTTTTATTTATAGTTGCTACAGTTGTATAGCGTGTTAGACTGCTGTTGCAACAATCTATGTTAATGTTTTGTTTGTATTCTAATTTTAAACAGTACATAATGTATATAATGTATATAATGTTTTATTTATTTAGATTTAATTTAAAGGGAAATTCTCCATTCTTTGGAACCTTCATCTTTATTGAAAGTGCCTGAAATGTAACATTTGAAAATGTAACTATTTGACTGAGAAAAGACAGAACGTGACTTTAGGGTGCATTTGTATAAAAGACAACAACTAGACTGTCCACAAACGTGTCCACCACACAATATATTTACTCCACGGACGTGCATCAGCTCAGCACCAGTGTTAATTTTGACAGCCATTTTTGATTTAGTCTTAGTCTTCATCTTCAGACGAAAATGCATTCTAGTCTTAGTTACATTTTTGTCATTTTTGTCTTTCATAGTTTTAGTCTAGTTTTAGTCGACGAAAAGTAATTGCATTTTTGTCAACTTTTAGTCAGTACTTTTAGTCAAACTGCAATTACAAACATTACTTTTGGTAGCCATGTAGTCTTTACAGTCATAATTTTTCTCTATTTAGATAGAGAAATAAAACTCTGAGAAATTTGAAACAAGGTAACAGGCTGTTTAAAATGTTTACTCTTAGCAGCAGCACTTGTGCAATTTTACATATCCCTTTTCCTTGGTTAGTTAGCCTATATGCTGTGATGTCTGCTAATTTATAAAGTAGGATCATACATTAAGGATAGATAAAATAATCAAGTAAAAAACTATTATTTAGCTGTTGTGGAAAACAACATTTATTTAGAACTTCAAATAAAAGTGCAACGAATGAACACACGTTCAAATGCAGTCAGTGCTGATGAACATATTCCTGAGTCTGACATCTGAGTCAAGAGGACAGTACTTTAAACTATTGTTCTGTTCATTTAAGTATAGTTTTCAAACATAATGTTATACAACCATTAAGGCTGTACACATTGAACACAATAACATTTGAAATCTTAAACAAAAGTTACAGGCTCAGAGAGCCTTTATTATCGGAAAATAAATAAACCTTCCTTTGGAAAAAAAATTGGATTCAGATTTGGACCCTACTACATGGATCAAAAATGTGCAAAGTTATTGGCAGTGGTATTAATTATTTAGCAAGAAATTACATGAACACAACACTTGCTTTAAGAATTTACATGAACACAACACTTGCTTTAAAGTCTTCTGCAGTGCTACAAATGAAAAAAAAAGTTTAAAGTGCACAAGTACCAACAAGATAACGTGGCCTAATAACATCAGCACGAAGTAGTGGTAACAAAATTCAGGCTACTGAGGTCAATTCATTTTTAGAAATGCGCTTCTTTCCAGGATCAACCTGACGCGATTCCGACGGCCCTGACTCAGGTCACCTGTGATACTGAAAACTCTTTCAGCAAATGCCTGAGATGCAGGCACAGCAAGAAGATCTTGGGCCAGGGGTTTTAGGAGCTGGTAGATAGAGCAATGTGCAGCCCAAAAGTCAAAGGCAGTCCCTTCGTTTATGGGCTGTGAAAGCTGCTCCTTGTATTTTTGAATTTCCTGCCTGACAGTGAGCTTTGTGTGGCTAGAAGATGGCCGGTTTGCACTTACTTTGGTACTTAGAAATCTAAATCTGGATCGCTTTGTCTGTGGCTCATTTTCATCACATCTCTTGTCTTCTGCCTCCTTTTCAGCAGCTTCCTCCTGTATTGCAGGGTACACCATTTGAGCAATGTAATTTTCTGCTATACTCAGTAACTATTTAATGTGTTCATCATCATTTTCAATGAGTGCATCAGCTGAGACCGTTGGATCGAAGAAGCATGCAGCAATAGCGAGGGGTGAGAACTTTGAATCGCTGGGATTAAGGAAGCAACTGAAGCGTTGGTCGAGGTTGGCCTTCATCTTCTTTGCCAGAGAAGTAAAGTCCTTGTGATTAGTACCATTGGCCTGGGAAAACTCAGATAAGTGAGCACTCAGGTCCAGGAGGGCAGGCACCACCAGACATAAGGACATTGTGTCACTCTGGAGCATCTGGGTGTGCTCAGCAAAGGGAAGGAGCAGTTCTACCAGAAAGACTCGAAGATAGGTTAAGAATTGATATGAGTTTATTTAACAGTAGTTAGCAACCAAGGCTGGAATATAACAGTATAGTTCTTTGGCGTAGGCCCCGACCATAGTTCAAATCCGAGGGTCACGGATTCTTGCGGTTCCTGTCTGAAGATGAAGACAGGCCAGAATCTAATCCCCCTCGAGTATGGACGGAACCGACCTGGTGATGGTGGTAGGGAGGGTGGGTTGTAAATGCTGGCATCAGTATCTGCGAACGCAAAGACAAGTGAGTACGAGGCTTATATACAATCAGAATCAGGAGTGATTGATTGCGCCTTGTGAAATGAATGACGTAACATTCAAGTTTCCTGGTAGAACTTACGCTACGCTACGCTAAGCTAACATTTCTACCAGAAAGACTCGAAGATAGGTTAAGAATTGATATGAGTTTATTTAACAGTAGTTAGCAACCAAGGCTGGAATATAACACAGTATAGTTCTTTGGCGTAGGCCCCGACCATAGTTCAAATCCGGGGGTCACGGATTCTTGCGGTTCCTGTCTGAAGATGAAGACAGGCCAGAATCTAATCCCCAAAAATTGATCACGATGATCGGTACCCACCAGTGTTTCTTAGAGGTTCCTGAAACAGAGATAAGACAAATTGTTATCTACTGACCTTGACGGATGCCGTAAGAGGCCATGGGATTGCTGCTTAGGCCGTAGAAGGCAGCAATATGCCAGAGAGAGATAGGCTGGAGAGATAGGCTGAGAGATAGCCCGCGTAGGCTTTAGAAGGCAACAATATGCCTAGTGGGAAGAGCCGCGTAGGCTTTAGAAGGCAACAATATGCCAGACAGAGATAGGCCGCATAGGCCATAGAAAGCAACGATATGCCTAGTGAGAAAAGGCCGCGTAGGCCTTTGGAAGGCAACGATATGCCAGAGAAATTGCCGCGTAGGCCATAGAAGGCAACGATATGCCAGATAGAGATAGGCCGCGTAGGCCATAGAAGGCAACGATATGCCAGATAGAGATAGGCCGCGTAGGCCATAGAAGGCAACGATATGCCAGATAGAGATAGGCCGCGTAGGCCATAAAAGGCAACGATATGCCGAGGGGGAAAGGCCGCATAGGCCATAGAAGGCAACAATATGCCGTGTCGAGAGAGGCTGTGTAGGCCATGAAGGGCAAAGATATGCCAGGGTTAGATAGGCCGCGTAGGCCGTAGAAGGCAACGATATGCCTAGTAGGAAAAGCCAACATTTTAGCTTGCAATAAGATTCACCACCACCAGTATTGACAAAAGATACATACCATTAACATGTCTGTAAATGTTGACCGTGACGTCAGTAGTAGAGGATATCCGTAGAAGGCTGGCACGTTAGGCTTGAGAGCATAGAGGCCGCGCAGGCCGGAAATTAAACCCTTGTTAGGCTTGATAGCAGAGAGGCCGCGTAGGCCGCAGAAGGCAACGTTATGCCAGAGTGAGAAATGATATAAATGGTGCAAAGGCCATGATATAGCATGGTTGAATACGCCACCACCACCAGTAATTGTTTAAGACATACCTTGATTATTGCTTGCCATTATTGAATTGAATGTCATATTGAATTCCTGCACACGTTGAAATTAGGAGCGCAGCTTCTGATGAAGAGAGACAATTGATGTATGCATGCTTTTATATTGTCATTATAAAAGTAGGGAGAAGATTAGATGGTTACAAACAAATCTGATTGATGCTAAAGATAGCACGGTGTCACTGTCGTGTCTTGTTTCCCCAGTCTTGTACTCTTTATTGAAGTTCTGTAATGTCATCCATGTCTGTAGTTCTTGTATTTCATTGGTCCTTGTTCTAGATTGTTTCCCAGGTGTGACTTGTTATCTTGTTTACCCACATGAATATATACAGTCCTTGTGTTTCAGTTGTCCTTTGTCAAGTATAGTTTGCTGTCATCACTTTTTAGTCCTGTATTCTACTCTTCATTCTGGTTCTGCTTTGTGCACTTTTGGGTTTTAAGAAATAAACCATTGCATTTGGATCCGTTGCCTTGTCTTGCCTGCTTCGCCATGACACACAGATGATTATAAAATTCTCCATTTACAATGTAAATTAAGACCCCCCAAAAACTGAGGAGCGGTATCAGTAGGTTTGTGCAGTTGATAGATGGACGTACTCCGAAAGTAATAGCCTTCTAGATGAAAGTTTACAGCTTAAACTTTAACTAACCATAATAGCATGATTAAACGTGACAGGTTTGTGCTAACAGTCTTGCATGATATGCACTTAAGAAGTTCTGAATTATTTGTTAAATGAAGATCCTCCGCCACACTGTCATTCCAGAAACGATCGATGTCCGCACCACACATGACCGCGGACATGAAACGTGACAACCTGCGTGCACGCCGCAAGTGCGCACGGCCCAATACTAACGAAAGCTTATTTCTTGTACATGTAGCAATAATGCATGTTCAAATCCTTACAGCGTTTGCAATTAGAGTTCCTGGAAGTAGATAAAGAGCCCTGATGGTATTGCAGGCACTGAAAATAAAGCACTTATAGAACTGCATGCCCATAGTCTGTGTAAAAACATGTATATAGTTTTAAAATAGCTTGCCTCATGTATGAATCCGTGCTGTTATAATGGTTTAAATCCTAGCAGCCGGTGTAATGTGGTTATATGGAAAGTTGATGCATGTTTCGCTATTTTCTTGAGGATGCAGAGTAAGTGGATTGTACGCATCTAATTCCAGACAAAGTTTCTTGTAAAGTTATCATTTAGAATCATAACTGCATGATTTTTGGCTTTCCCAGACGAAAGATTTCCATCATGATTTCTATGATCGTGGCTCTTCGTCGGTGGTACAATGTCGTACGGTGGGAGAAGTTCAAAGACTGACGTTTTCCTGGTCTTGCGTCCAAGATAGCCTACAAGTTTTCTGACAGTGTCAGAAATTCACCATGATCACCGTACAAAGCGTTTGCTGCTACAAACTTGGAATGCAAAAATCCTGTGGTGTATTCCAGGCTTTAAACAGAACATAGAATTCAATTAGAAACAAGTTATTTCAGATGCATTCCAATTCTTCAGTCATGTTGGAATTCATTAAAACAGCATATGACGATTATTATTGAATAGTTGGAACACATAAGATAATCGAACACCACTATATTCGACATAACACCACTCGGAGAAATATTTAGACATTATTTCCATTGTGTTCCATGTTAAAACAAGAAGGAAATGTGTTTGTATTCTGTGGTTATATCTGGTGCAGCACCATTTCGGGTGAAACATACGTTGCCCACGTTCAACAGCACTTAAAATTTGAATTACGTGCTGTGATTTAAAAGCTAGCAGTCACATTACATCTTCAAACCAGTGTCCAGACATCCGCTGTAGCCTACCCATGCGCATGCTCTAGGTGCCTGCGTTGCAAACAAGCACAATGCGCTTAAATGGTTTAAACTGACGCAACCTGTCATGTTCTTAAAGAGGCAAGGCGCGCGTTTTTCGACTTTATAAGTGAGGTCTACTGCATAACAAACAAACTCAACATGAGGGTGTACAGGCTCAACTTTTGTTGAGACATCCGCAGAACGCACACCGACCAAAACAACGGCAAGTCCTCAGGAATAATGCAGCCTTCACATGCTATCGTAATTATGGTAAATACCAAAATCCCACTTGGAAAATGCACATGAACACCCCTCATGTGTTATTTTCCACTGGGCAACTCATTAAATATTTTGATGCCCGAGTAGCTGAGATGAGATTACCTTTAACCTTTCCAAAATGCCGGAGAGCAGCAGAACGTAATGGTAATGGTATTATTTACCGTTTCAGTTTCAATAAATCATCTTCTTGCTGTAGCAGATGAACTAAGCAATCTAAAATTGTTTTACCAATATAACGGTCCGGATGTCCATCTTTCATTTTCCTAATGACAACAAAAGCAATGGTAAATACCAGTTCACAAATGAAAATGCACTTGAACGCAGCCAACTGGTAAATTCTAGTTCACAAATGGAAAAGCACTTGAACACAACACGCTGGTAAATACCAGTTCACAAATAGAAAAAATTCATCTTTCCCATAGCACGTGAAGGCAGCATAACACAATACACCTTTAATTGTATTAAATACACCACACAACCTCAGCTCCGTCTCCATGCCGTGCTGTAAGACATGGTCATTGCCATCTCTCGGTTGTAAAAGCATGTAATGTGCAATATCAGCCAATCAAGTATAATGAATAAGAGAGCTTACCTTAGGAGAAGATAATCCAGATAAATAGATGGCATGTTCAACGCGACCGAGCTCGGATTTTACCGAGATCTGGAATAAAGTCTCATTTGAGAAGTACAATTATAAGTTGATGCGTTTTCGTACTTTATGCATGTACATAAATAACTGCATATCTTAAAGCGCAAAGCTTTAGATAGAAACATTTATGCTGAACCCCGTGCTCAATAAAATTGACAATATGCATTACTGTTGCCATTCGACCACACACACTTACGATTTGCTCAGCAGCAAAAATGTGGGCTTGAAAACTTTAAGCTGTATGACCAGGATTTATTCTCCAATGATATAGGCTATTAATGGTGTGTCCTACCGTAAGATTTAAAGTTCGTAAAATAGCGTATTCCCGTATCCTTACAGTCTGTAATTAGGTCGGGTGGGTGAAGATCTAACGTAAATGTTTGCCGTTGAGCTGTACAGTTTGCATGAATAACTGTTAGGCATTAAGCAACTTGCCTTATAGTACCGTAGCAGGTATATGACGTTGCAAGAACCTGTTACATGAATAAATGGTACCTTATATTATCTATTTTTTAGAGAAGAAAGGGACAGTTCAGATGAAGCTCGTATACTTTGCGCATTCCTTATTCCAATGAACACACGAGCATTAGACCGCGTCATTCTCCTCTTTGCAGCATATCATGCATCCATTCACGCCGTATTTAATGTGCGATCGAAAATTAAACAAATTTCCGCGAGCAATAGCGGTTCATCCAAGTCGATTCAATGTCTTTGCTTAACAAAACATTCGCGTACGGCTTAAAACCAATAATAAGCGGAGCATTTCGTATTGTAGATGGAAGACAAAGATCCTGTAATGAGGAAGATATCAAGCTTCGGCATTCTTCCAAACCCGTGCAGGTGCAGCGCTTCGCCAATCAATGATGATTACTGACATCTGCTGCGGGCGTTCAGAGTGTGCGACAGTCAATATTATGGTTACACTTTACAGATAATCCAAATGTTCTTGCACTGTTCATAAAAAGAAACGGCCTGTGTTACTGCAGGGTTACACACTTAAGGAAGCTTGCAGACTTCCCTTTTTAAGTCTTTAACCTTCTGTGAGAGCTCCTCGCGATGGTGCAGGTGAAACGAAACGAGATGAGAAAATCCCAGGAAAACAGTTCGAATGCCCGATAAAATCACTCATCATTTGAATCGGCGTGTTTACAGGTAACAACGCTTTAGTGTACATATGCACTGAACATCGAGCGTGTAAATGCTGGCATCAGTATCTGCGAACGCAAAGACAAGTGAGTACGAGGCTTATATACAATCAGAATCAGGAGTGATTGATTGCGCCTTGTGAAATGAATGACGTAACATTCAAGTTTCCTGGTAGAACTTACGCTACGCTACGCTAAGCTAACATATCTCTGAGTGTAGTTATCCTTTGCCACTCACTTGGCAGCAGACAATCCCAGCCCATCCTATCAGCTACTTGAGTCAGTGGGTCCTTCAAATCAATAAGACGTGTTATCATCAGGTACAGTAGGTGCTGGACCATCTTGTAGGGCAGTCTTTGATCAGAGTAAGACCAGACAATTTCAGCAGTTGCTCTGTTGCCACGGATGACTTGCGGAAAAGCCTAACAAGTAGTCGAACTCTGTCTAGGAGGCGTTTGACACTTGCTTCTTTTTGGATTATGTTCACCACTAGTTGCAATGTATGTACGACACAGGGCATCCTCTCTAGGGCTCCAAACCTAGGTAAAAAGAAAAAAACAGAGAAAAGAACAGACACTTTATAAATCATCTATAGGAAACTTATTTGCCATGAGCAGCATAATGTCATATATTAAAGCACTGCATACTGACAGACACAACAGGCTGGTACTGTGGTACAGTACTAAAATTTTATCAGCATCCAATACAAACTAAAAGAACTTACCTTTGCTCTTCGCCATTCTCAGAGTCTTCTTCACTGTCATCCTGGGATTCTTCTTCCTCGGTGCTACTGTTGTCACCCTGTTCACTATTTTTGAATGCTGCAACCATGTTGCTTCCATTATCAGTTATTACAGTAAGAATCTTGTTTTTTGGTATTCCCCACTCCTGTGTGCACCTGTCAACACAAGTTTTTATACAGTCTGCTGTGTGGGGATGGGACAGCTGAACCAGATTCAGTAGTATATGCTTCGCTTTTTCCTCCTGAGGACAAAAGTAGCATGCACTTATGGCTAGAAATGATGCTGTAAGGCCTCTTTTCGTCCATATGTCCAGCCCTAAGCTTATTTTGCGAGCTGTGGCAAGTTGTTCTCTGAATTTTAGTTTTTCATCATTGTAAAGTTGGTCAACTAAGTTGTTTATTTTTGCTTTTTTAGGCACTGCTAACTTCTTATCTATGCTCTCTATCATAAGGATAAAATCATCATCCTCGACTGTACGAGCAGGTAGACCGGAGCGTCCAATCCACTGGGCAATCATCTTTTCTTTAGAGATTTGTTCTGGCGAATCTGCTTTATATTTTGACACTGATAAGAATGCCTCTGTTATAGTTGATTGTTTTGCACCCTGTTGCTGTTTTTGTGTAGTCTTCTTTTGGACCTGGTTAAAGAGAAAAAATATTAGATTTGCAATTACTCCCTAAAAACATATTCTAGAAGCTACAAAAGAACTGAAATTAAACATAGGCTAATATTAATTATAGATTTCGAAATGTCCATTACTTTCACACAGTCACATATGATAAAAAATCACTCTAAGATAGATAACACTAAGTTAACATTAGTTCAAATGTAACTTATCACGTTAATTCAATTTCTATGTATTTGTATAGCCTAGCTCTTTTCATAAAACATGTTTTCAACACAGCTTTACAGAAGATGCATGACATGTATTATTAAAGCGTACCCCTGGTCAGAACCTGACTCCACCCACTGGCAATATTTGAAAAATGCAAGAAAAGTGGGCAGATCCAAACTGAGAGAGGGGACGAACTAAGCTTGTACCCAGAGATGGGCATAAATACATGGAAATGTATTTCAAATACAAATACAAAATACTGTGTCGAAAAATTTATTTAAATACAAATACAAAATACTGTGAGGAAAAATGTATTTAAATACAAATACAGTATTTTGTATTTTAAAAATACACAAAATACATGTGAAATTGGTGATTCAGTGCAGGTATCCCTATTAGGCTGAAATCTATCTGGGTCTATTTCTGAATGCCAATAAGCATTTATATATGTGTGCAACTGCTTAGAAACTTTCATTAATGTATGGGTTAATGTCAAGTTGTCATAACAAAGACATCTCAAACAATGTCATGTTTGCAATAAAAATGACAAAATTGAACAAATGACACTTAATGACAGTTGTCATAAACATCCATAAAATCTCCTTCATATTCATGACTTGTGTCATGTCATGATTATGAATGTGTCATGTCAGTCTTATGAACACCCCTTCAAGTAAAGTGATGTTTTATAAAAACATCATAAAAACTTTTTCATGTGTCGTCGACACACATCCTAAACAGTTTATGTGTGAAGAAATCCAAGTATTTACTTCTCACGAGACGAGTGTGTGACAAATTTTCGGCAAACTACTATCTCTCATCGCTGCTTTTTGATGGTTTTGAGAACAATTACTCACGAGTCGCCCTCTGTCATTTCCCAGAATTATACAACGGAGAGCACGTCAAGCATATAAGCCTTGGGGAACCTGCAGGTTCACGCCTTAGAGTAGAGCCATGCGAATTGAAAAAGTGTAAACAAGGCTTCAACTGCACAAAGCTAAAAAGAAATCAGCAACTGTGTTCTGATTCCACCACTTGCCGTGTCACGTGTGAAAGGGCCTTTAAAGGAAAACACCACAGTTTTTCCAATATTTTACTATGTTCTTACCTCAACTTAGATGAATGAATACATGCCTATCTTTTTTCAATATGTGCACTTCATCTTTGCACAGTGTGTCATGAATGTGTTAGCATTTAGCCTAGTCCCATTATTCCTTAGGATCTAAACAGGGAAGAATTTAGAAGTCACCAAACACTTCCATGTTTTCCCCATTCAAAGCCTGTTACATGAGTAGTTAAATGAGTAAGTATTGTGGCACAAAATAAAATGTGATTTTTAAGTGAATAAAAAATGAGAACTATATTGTATGGCGGAAGGGCACTTAGTTTGCAGCACTTCGACCTCTGGCGCAGTAACTTCATCACTCCTGTGAAAATGTTACTGTGCGCTGAGGTCGAAATGCTGCAAACTACCTCCATGCATTGAAAATAGATAGTTATGTATTAATTTGTCTAAGTTGAGGTAAGAACATAGTGAAAAATTAAAAAATTGTGGTTTTCCTTTAAGTCACTCTGTCTCAGTCGTGCAAAGTGCAACTGCCTGCCAACGTGCAAGTGTGAATTTGAATTTCCTTTCGCGACAGTTATAATAACACAAATCACATCACACCCAATAATTCAATCGCCTTTGCTTTTTTTCCCACTCCAACATTTCAATTATTGCCCACTAAAAGCTGCACAGATATATTTGCTTACCTGAACTCTGGTGTCTGGTCTGAACTAGTTGATGCATGAAAACAGCACCCTGACTGGTTGACTGGCTCAAAGTATTTTGAGTATTTTAAAAATACAAAAATACTCATCTGAAATGTATTTAAATACAAATTACATTTCATTTTTTTCAAAGGCTTTAAAATACAAAATACAAAATACTATTTTGTATTTCAAATACGTATTTTAAATACATGCATTTGAAATACTGCCCATCCCTGCTTGTACCAAGTGTGTGGTGAGATCGTAACACAAGGGCGTGGTGAGCTTGAAACTGCTTACATCACAAGGCATTTTTTGGACCAAATATTCAATAGGAAAATTCAACTGCAGTAGCCACCGTTCAACCTGAAGAGGGCAGCACTCAGACGTTTTACACCATATATTGTAGTATTGAAACACTTTATATCCAAATGTCAAAAAACTTACTAAAATCAATGAACAACACTAAAAAAGCATCATTCTTACAGATCATTAACTAAAAAAAGTTGGTTCAGGGTTTAGTTACTCTTTAAATTGAGACATGCATCTTCTGTGAAGCAGATTTAAAAAGCGCTATACAAATAACGTTACATCTCAATTTAATTGTATTAATGTTAACTAACAACACAAGTTAGCTAACTTAGTTATGAAAGCTAAAACGTATTTTGCAAGAAAAATATCGCTTCCTCCTCGCTAAGCCCAACATTGCTACCCAATTAACCTATGTTTACACATTCAGTAACACTGAACTGATGTTACGAAAAGTTTTTATATAAGATTTTACAGTTAACGTTAGTTTACTTACCATGACGGTGACGGAGGATGCATAAACAGCAGGGTGATGTGCTTTCAGATGCCTTTTTAAGTTTGTTGTATTCTTTCTGCATAATTTATAGCCACAAGGTTTTTCTTCGTTTTCTTCTGTGACTGTGACATTGCACGATGTCTTCCCTTCAGATGAATTGTAGATGAAATGCTTCCATATGTCAATTCTTCTTTTTCTTCCTAATGCTGAAGCCATGTTGCAGCGAGCGCGCAAGTTCGAGTTTTGGTAACCTAGACTACCCCGGGCCGTTACCCGTGACGTCAGCTGTGGCTGCCTGCCTGATATGCAGACAGAGTGCTGACGCCCCAAAGAAAGAACGCACTTTCATGTGACAGCCTATTATGTGAAGACATCATCTATTTTAAATTTCTAAATTAACATTTAGTCCTGTCTCGTCTCGTTAACAATTAAACGGCATATATTTCGTCATAGTTTTTATCATCAGATATTAGTTTAGCTTGTCAATGTCTCGTCTTAGTCACAGAAAAAAAAATCGTTAACAAACATTTTTCGTCCTAGTCTTCGTTAACGAAATTAACACTGCTCTGTGAAACAAACACGCCCGTATGCAAAGTACCATATCGTGATCTGATGCAGAAATTTTGTCCACAAAGTGCACAGCGAGAGTACGGGCACTACTAGTAGTCCGTCCCAGCTTGAGTAAGTCCGGGCTCCTCTACGCAGCAGAGGTCCAAGGCTGTGACCTCCTCCGCATGCTTCTCGCTGCAGCTGCCTCCTGTTTCTCCATCTGCCGCATCTCTTTGCTGTATTGTGCCTCATAAGATTAGCCACAAACAGCGGATTAGAGCATCACGCTTGTGAAATCACCCTCTTCCATATCATACTGATTACCTTCCGCCATTATTGTGTCATGAAGTCTGGCCTGCTCCACAGTGTCCGTTAGATTAGTTTACAAAAATATGGCAGCTCTATTGTGTAGGTTAGTGTATTTTTGTAAGTCCCACCCACTGATCTGTAATAGGTCTGTAGCGTAAGTGGGTCCCACCCATTGCCCCCCTCATCACCCATTAGCCCCCTTTGAAATGAGTGTTTGTAGTCTTACACCCTCGACAGGGATATAGCACTTCCTTCTTTCAACCATGCAAAATGATGATTTTACATCATTAAAAGAAGGAAGTGCAACACTGAAATCTGTATTTCTCACGTCTCAGGGGAAACTGAGGGAGTGATGCACGACCATTCAAAAACATGACTGTGTTTCTACAAAGCTTAGTGCAAACGGGTGAAGTATTCCTTTAAAGTCGATGAGAATCCTCCTGTCATCAATACTTTCTGCTGTTCCTTTGTGGACTCGGGTGTCAACGGTCAAGCAAAGCTAAAGAAAAGCCACAAATTCTACTTTGCAAGTTCAAGGAGAGCTTGCAGTAACAGGACTGAGTTGGTGTGATTGTATAACAAATACCAAAATAGATATAACCATTGAGGGCATCTGGAGAGATGACGGTTTAATTGTCTTGATGAGCGACAAAGTAGACTTATTTTTCCTTAATATTTACACAAATGTGTATTTTAACTGTAGGAGTTGTTAAACTAAGACTGATGGTGATTGATTGTTTGTTTATGAAATGGAATAATTTAATCGGCATCATAGATGTCCATGATGCCCAGTGTGTGTGTGTGTGTGTGTGTGTGTGTGTGTGTGTGTGTGTGTGTGTGTGTGTATGTATGTATGTATATATATATGTATGTGTGTATATATATATGTATGTGTGTATATATATATGTATGTGTGTATATATATATATATATATATATATATATATATATATATATATATATATATATATTTATATATATATATATTTATATATATATATATTTATATATATATATATATATATGTATATATATATATATATGTATATATATATTTATATATATATATATATGTATATATATATATATATATATATATATATATATATATATATATATATATATATGAAGAGTTTGGTTCCAAAACGCAATAAATCCATTTTGACAAATTTTGGTAAAAACGTGTTTTCTATACCAAGAAAGTGACAAGATGAAAACCACTAATTTCTGTTACAAACTTTCACATAGCATCTTTAGGTTATAAAAACTTAAAAAATTCAAATCCATAACTTGATTTTCAAAGATTTATTATAAAAACGGATTATTTTTTCCACAAAATGCAATAAATCCATGACAAGTTTTTATTAAAAATGCTATAAATCTATTGAATCAATCGCCTATATAAATGTGCATTCATCTTTGCCATGTTATATTCATTTAGTTGACTAGTTGTACACACTAATTAAAAATATAAACATTAATGTCATTAATCAAAACACTTACTTTGTGATATTAAGAAGTCATCGGTTAAACTTGACGTCGCTTAACGTTTTTCAAAGCGATCAGCTGTAAAATGTTTTGGTCATGCTCGATTTTCGTTGACTTTGAGTAAAATTATGGAAAGTTTTTCATAAGATCCCCTGGGGTCAATGTGTTATCATGACAGTAACTTGATGCTGTCGGCCCGGCCAAACAAGCACCGGTCTCCCGAGTTCCTCTGCGTAAATTATTAGATGTTGATGGCTTACGTTTTTTTTCCCGTCACAGAAAACTATCACAGGTTTATCAATGCTATCAAAGTATTATTTTGTTTTTGTTTGTTTGGTGATCACGAAGTACATAGTAGATGAGGAAAACTAGGATTCCGTGTACTCAACGCGCCGCCATTCTTTGTTTACATTGCGTGAGGTGCGCTGTAATCTGTGGAGGAGTGGATTTATGGCATTCTGTAGAAAAGGGGGAGTGGCGTTTATTGCATTTTGGGAAAAAAGGGAGAAAAGATGACAGAATAACACTGCGGAAATTGGATTTTGCATAAAATTAAGAATTTACTTTATAATACTGACCTGATATAATACTGATTCTGGCAGTAACTCATTTTTTTCAAAAATGGCGTTTATTGCGTTTTGGAACCAAACTCTTCATATATATATGTATATATATATATGTATATATATATATATATATATATATATATATATATATATATATATATACAACCCCAAATCAGAAAAAGTTGGGACACTGTATTGTGAGTAAAAATGTAATGGAATAATTTACAAATCCCATAAACTTATATTTTATTCACAGTAGAATATAGATAACATATCAAATGTTGAAAGTATGATATTCATGATGTCATTTTGGATTTCATGAGAGCTACACATTCCAAGAAAAGTTGGGACAGGTAGCAATAAGAGGCCAGAAAATTTAAATGTACATAAGGAACAGTTGAAGGACCAATTTGCAACTTATTAGGTCAATTGGCAACATTATTGGGTATAAAAAGAGCCTCTCAGAGTGGCAGTGTCTCTCAGAAGTCAAGATGGGCAGAGAATCACCAATTTTCCCCAATGCTGCGGCGAAATTTTTTTTCTGAATTTCTCAGAGAAAAATTGCAAAGAGATTGAAGTTATCATCATCTACAGTGCATAATATCATCCAAAGATTCAGAGAATCTGGAACAATCTCTGTGCGTAAGGGTCAAGATCGGAAAACCATACCGGATGCCTGTGATCTTCAGGCTCTTAAACGGCACTGCATCACATACAGGAATGTTACTTTAATGGAAATCACAACATGGGCTCTGGAATACTTCCAGAAAACATTGTCAGTGAAAACAATCCACCGTGTCATTCGCCGTTGCCAGCTAAAACTCTATTGGTCAAAAAAGAAGCCATATCTAAACATGATCCAGAAGCACAGGTGTTTTCCCTGGGCAAGGCTCAATTAAAATGGACTTTGGCAAAGTGAAAAACTGTTCTGTGGTCCAACGAATCAAAATTTGAAGTTCTTTTTGGAAAACTGCGACGCCATTTCATGCGGACTAAAGAGGACAATGACAACCCAAGTTGTTATTAGCGCTCAGTTCAGAAGCCTGCATCTCTGATGGTTTGGGGTTGCATGAGTGCGTGTGTCATGGGCAGCTTACACATCTGGAAAGGCACCATCAATGCTGAAAGGTTTATCCAAGTTCTAGATACATATGATCCCATTCAGACATCGTCTCTTTCAGGGAAGACCTTGCATTTTCCAACATGACAATGCCAGACCACATTCTGCATCAATTACAACATCATGGCTGCCTAGAAGAAGAATCTGAGTACTGAAATGGCCCGCCTGCAGTCCAGATCTGTCACCCACAGAAAACATTTGGTGCATCATAAAGAGGAAGATGCGACAAAGAAGACCTAAGACAGTTGAGCAACTAGAAGTCTGTATTAGACAAGAATAGGAAAACATTCCTATTCCTAAACATTGGTCCTCCTCCAGCTGTTCCTTATATGTACATTTAAATTTTCTGGCCTCTTATTGCTACCTGTCCCAACTTTTTTTGGAATGTGTAGCTCTCATGAAATCCAAAATGAGCCAATATTTGGCATGACATTTCAAAATGTGTCACTTTCAACATTTGATATGTTATCTATATTCTACTGTGAATAAAATATAAGTTTATGAGATTTGTAAATTATTCAATTCCTTTTTTACTTACAATTTCTACAGTGTCCCAACTTTTTTTCTGATTTGGGGTTGTATATCTTTTGTGCAAATGTTTTATACAAAATCATCTTTTACATCAATTAGGTCCTGGTATTTAGCCATTAAACAGCAGTTTGCCCATATTGGTTCACTGTGCCTGTCAGTGTGAGAGGAATGTCAAGATATAGTTTTCTTTAATTCGTTGAATATCTCTTTATTTGTTTTTGCGAACACTCACCCAGTTGTATAACTCCACGTTTCAGGTGTTTACTATTGGCTGTTGACGAGTAGTCAGATTCTTACGTGGAGTGTTGTCTGCATAACTGTTACATATGTACTACCTTTAAAAACGACTAAACTTTTGCATTCATCCCGCTGAATAGCATGAGTCCACCTTTTCTTGTCTTCTTCATCAGTTGGTAAAGAATGGAAACTGAGATCCGACTGTTTAGTAGAACTATTAGAACATTTAAGAATGTAACAACAATCCCCTGCTGTACTCGCCATTGCTACAGACTAGACCAGAAGTTGGTTATTGCTACTATTTTTCTTGGGAAGTGACGACACGCACACTCTGATAAAGGCCTGTACTGTCAACAGAGTAAAAATGTTAATAAAATCATTATTACACTGAAATATTTAAGTTACTCACCTCTGACAAACACAGTGAATGTCCTGTCTGAGGTTTTTCCATTTCTGATGATCTTCAGTTTATAAAATCCTTTATGTTCCTTACTGATGTCACTGATTTTGAGATCTCCAGTCTGATGATTCAGATTCAGTTTATCTCTGAATAGATCATCATCACCATCATATGTACTGAAGATATTGTTGACAGGATTGATTTCAGCTATGAGAGTTTCTCTAAATCTCCACTCTATCACATCATCTGTCTTTATGTCTTTAACTTCAGTCTTCAGATCGACAGATTCTCCCTCATACACTTGCAATGGTTTTATTTCATCTGTAACAGCAGCAGACAGAAACAGAGAAATGAAATCAATTCAGGTGATTTTCATCTATTAAGTGTTTTATTTATTGATTATAAACATCAGCTCATATTCTCATAAATGAATTTCTGTTTATTATCTCAATCTTTTAGATTCTCTAGTATATAAATATAAACACAACATCTATAACATGTAGATGATGAATTTTATGAATCTCATAACAGTGAGAATTAATTATGTATAAATGACTTTAATAAAATATCAGCTGTTCAATATTGGTGGTAGTAATTTACTATAATATTCAGTCAGTGTTCAGTAACTGTTTATATAAGATATTTGTGATGTAGTTGTCAATTATAAAAACGACAATTAGAAAACTAACATAACCTGTCTTAATGATTATAGGCCTGTTGCACTCACTTCTGTTGTCATGAAAATCTTTGAACGGCTAGTCTGTAGGTACCTGTCACACATCACGCTAGACCCTCACACATTTGCCTACCTTGAGCTATCCTGGTCTCTGTTTATTTTTGAGGAAATCCAAAAGATTTTAATGGAACTGCATTGAGCGTAACTTTAACGAACAGTTTCTTTCAGTGAAAGGATCAGAAAGACTGCTGCTCATTTTTGACTTTGTTTATCTGTTTTAAGTGTTTTCTATTATTAAAACATTAACAGTTTGCTGCTCAGAGTCGATTTTGGAAATGGTTGTTCTATTTAGTTTTTGTTGAATCTTTGATTAACAGTTTATACAAATGCTGTAGCTCTGACTTTCTTAAGGATTGATATTTTCCAGTTTGTAAATCCATTTTAAAAATAATAGTACTTACTGTTTTGCATGTCTCTTTGGTATGCAGTGTTTGTGCTTTAGCACTTCTAAATCTATTGTGATAGTAACTATTTTAAACATTTGGGTCAGTTTCACATATGGGGCTTTTCCTAGTCCCAGACTTTTGCAATGCCATATATCAGTGCCATTGTTTTGTCTCAATATGTACTCCAGTGTTGTTTTTGTAAGGTAGGTAGGTTTGTAAACTTTTTTTTTGTAAAAAAAAATATCCTAATATAACTAGGGCCTAGTCATGGATTAATCTACAACCTGTCTGGGAAATTGCCCCTTTATGTATGTACTGCATGTGCTGATTGTTGTAATAGTTATTGACTGTTAATGAATTATTGTGTAGTGATTTAAATGAATTGATGATCTGAAAGCAGTGGTTTGCCTCAATATCACTAAACTTTTGTACAAAACTCTTTGCTTTTTATGCCAGTGCAAATGTATTTTGTAGTTTAAAAGAAATAAATAACATTTGGATAATTATGGGTGATTATTCTGGTGCCAGAGACATAATGAAATTGCTTTAGAGTTACATAATCCCATAATATATGCATTAAAAAAAGCATGTTGGAATTACAGATGAAAATCTAGTCCCCTTACATAATAAAATTACTTAAACACAGTGGTGGACAGTAACGAAGTAAATGTAATTCGTTACTGTACTTAAGTAGTTTTTTTGCGTATCTGTACTTTACTCAAGTACTTTTATTTTGGGAGACTTTTACTTTACTACATTTTAAAGTCAAATATCTTACTTTTTACTCCACTACATTTTAAAAAATCGGTCGTTCCTTTTTATTGATCAGTGGATAAAAAACGTAACTTGGCAAACTAAAGCTGCACAAAAAAAAAACTAAGATGCACACGTGATGCGTCAAACCACCAATCAGGGTACAGCATGCGCTTCGTTTTGAACTTGTTTTGGTTGCCGCGCTGTTTCACGTAAGCTACGCGAGTCACGCGAGTGCAGCAGCCAGCCAATGCATCGTTTGGAGAATGAAACTGCATTCAAAAACAACGGAAGAGATAACTGACCCGTCACAACAACAATGGCCTTATTTACGCAAGTTTTTTAAGTCCTTGAATAAAAGAACGAGTCCTTCGTGTCTTCTCTGCCTGCCTTGAAACTGTGCTATTTCGTTTTAAAAGAATACTCTTTCAAATCTAAGGAAACCCGTAGAGGTAAGCCATTTTTATTCTGGTTATATTTTTAAATGAGCAATCTTAATAGTAGCTTGCAGAAAACTGTTAATTGTGTTGCTAAAATATACAACGTTATCATGAATGAACTTTAAGCTATGCAGGCTGAAGCTATTTTTAGCTGTGTAGTTAGCTGTTTCACTTAAGTTCATTGTATTTGAAGCTCAGTGCTCTGTTATTTTGAAATAAAGCAATAAACCCCAAGAAGCAGTGGGTATAGAAAACACGTTTTTAACAAAATTTGTCAAAATAAATTTAATGGGTTTTGGAACCAAACTCTTCATATGTATCTGGCCACTTTATATTTGGCCATCTGCTAATGTCTTCTATCCACTCCACTATAGTACACGGATCTGGTAGATGTGTTGAAAAAGTTGATAAGTCAACTTTTTAAAATAACTTTGTCTGTGTTACTTCACTGCTGATTCTTACCATACTTCCGTTGCCAAACTGCGTGCACCTACGTTGCCACATCATCATTGTGTACAAAGAGTAAAAGGGTCTATAAAGACTCATACAAAATACTCCAAAGTTTTTTCAAGAGGACATCACCCAACCCATCTAAAGGATGAAAACAATACTCTTGTTGAATACTACATGAGACAAGTGAGAGTGGGGGGCTATGTTGTTCTGATGTTACTCATTGTACTTTCTATGTTCGATGTGATAAATATGAAAACTAATCTTTGAAAAAACTTTTCATTTACAGACCATCCTGACTTAGATCACCATCATCCCCTGCATCGTGCCCTTCATCAGACACCCAAAATGCACCACAAACATCACAGGCGAAAAAGAAGAAAACGCACAACAAACCTTCCAAAAAACCCTCCTCCCCCTTCCCTCCTACCTATGGCTGGAAACAACATAACAGTTGGCAAGTTGAATTAACTATTTTGACCTTAAAGGCTTATTTTTTTATCTTATTCACTGTGTCCCCATAGTTGGATGGGTGCATTCGTGCTCCTTTCGTCTCTGTGCGTGCCGTGGCTCTGTCTGGTTCGCCCACCGCTGGCTTAGCTTTGCACAATGACTTGAAGTAAATGGCTCCAGCTGGCGTGCTGCTCCCGATGAGTGACAGAGTGATGCCAACTTTTTCCTGTTTGTGTGTTGTGATTTGTATAGTCACAACATGTACAAATAACAAGGTCATGTGAGACACAGCCATCTATTAATCATAAACATACAGGGAACTATATTCTCAGAAGGCAAAGCCCGGCTACTTGGGTGCAGTGATTTGCTAGCAGCACCTGAGAAACCCCCGGTGAGGAGCAGAGAGTTCGGTCAGAGTTGTGCAGTTACTCCCCCCAAGTAGCAAGTGCTTCACCTTCTGAGAATATAGTTCCCAGTATGTATACTGTTAAAAGATGGCTGTGTCATGACCTTGTTGGTTGTACACGGTGTGACTAAACAAATCACAACACATAAATAGGAAAATGTTGCTGTTATTTTGTCACTTATTGGGAGCAGCATGCTAGCTGGAGCCATTTACTTCAAGTCTTTATGCTCAGATAGGCTAGCGGTGGGTACGTCAGACAGAGTTACGGCACGCACAGAGATGAAGGGGTATGTATGCACTTATCTAACTCTGGGGGTTACTGTGAATGAGCTAAAATCCCAAAATGTCAGCGTGTTCCTTTAAGTTTCCATATGTCCATTAGAAAATTAAAGGGATAGTTCACCCAAAAATGAAAAATAATGTCATTAAGGACTCACCCTCATGTCGTTCCAAACTTGTAAGACCTCCGATGTTTTATGTTTAGTCCGAGAGCTTTCTGACCCTACATTGAAAATCTATGCACGGTATACTGTCCATGTCCAGAAAGATAATAAAAAACATAATCAAAGTTGCCATTTGACATCAGTGGGTCGGTTGGAATGTGTTGAGGCATCCGAAAGGCATCTTGGTCCAGGGGTGACAAATTTATTCAGCATTCTCTTCTATGTCTATTGTGTAGCGCATGTGTCTGACTAAAGTCTTGTGACGCAGATGGCGTGTTATCCTCAGATATGTTTGTGAATTTTTTTCACATTTACAGCATTCGTCTCCCTCAGACTGTAAACGAAGCTCGGGCGCACAAAAAAAAGCGGGGACGCACCTAATAACACATCAGCCACGTTGTACGTCAGCTGCGTCACTGCAGTCATGTGACTTTAGTCTCGTGCGCGTTCAAAACAGAACCGGAAGAGAAGACAATGCTGAATGATGTCGTAATTTTGTTATTTTTGGACCAAAATGTATTTTCGATGCTTCAACACATTTTAACTGACCCACTGATGTCAAATGGCTACTTTGATGATGTTTTTTTATTACCTCTCTGTTCCTGGACAGTATACTGTGCATGGATTTTCAATGGGGGGTCGGAGGGCTCTCGGACTAAATCTAAAATATCTTAAACTGTGTTTCGAAGATGAACGGAGGTCTTACCCTCATGTCGTTCCAAACTCGTGAGTCATTAATTACATTATTTTCATTTTTGGGTGAACTCTCCCTTTAATTACATGCTCATACTTTAATTATGCCTGATAAGAATTTGTAATATTTGTGTTTAAACATTTTTCGAATTTTAATCCTTGTTTTTAAATGGCCATGACAGTGACAAAAAGGAAGCAGCCTTCTCTAGCCCACCCAAGTTTCCATCAAAGGAGCAAGCCTAGTAAGACATTTTATGTGTATAATGCTGCACTTCTCATACAGCGAATATCAGATGTAGATATCTAAGGTGCAAATCTTATGGTTGATGTGCCTTTTTGATCATCTTTCTGTTGTAACCTTTTTTAATCTTCTTGAAGTGTCAGTAAGAAGAAAGCTGGCTAACCCTCCCACCCCTTGTTTAACTCCTCCAGCCCATCCCACATCATTGTAGAGTGAAGGTAAGTGTACCCTATATAGTAAAATGCATCAGGTCCCTAAATTCAAGCAGACACAATGTACTCCACAGGTCCACAGCACATACCATAGTTTGATGTTCCAGAGATATGATTTTTGAGTTTATATTAGTAGTATGATCAGTAAACCAAGGTTTTCTGTCTTTCCAAGAGACTGCGGTTAATATTCAGAAAGAGGCGCAGAGAACTGAAGGCTTTCCTGACTGTAAGCCATTTAAAACGCAGACCATGAAAACACTGACACGTGTGTGTGTGTAGAAATGTGTGGCAATTACTCAGCCCACTGACATTAGTTTATCTAATTGTGATAAACTTGACTTACTGTTCACTCCAATAATTTCGTTTTTCTGTATTTTCTAGTGACACCGAATAATAACGAAGGCCTGTGTGCTTTGCAGCAGCCTCCACGTCACCCTCTTCCAGGGCTCCGTCAGAGGACTAACGATAGTAAGATATTTTACATGTAATGTATGAATCTGCACTTTTTACTCAGAACATCATACTGAGGTAGTAAAACAATACATTTCAGAATAATTCAATAGCAAATGAATTAGGGCCAGATTTTAAAATCAAGCTGGATCTGGGCCATTTGTGTTTTTTCCATTTAAGTGATTACATCAGTGAATGAGGACCTTCTTCGTACTGAATGTAAGTTTCCGTTAAATATGTGATGCATAGACCCTTTTACAGCCCACGTGATCAAATAGTTTGTGCGCGCATTTCGGCAACGGAAGTGTTGTTGTTCGCCAGTTGTTCTAACGTGTTAGCAACTCAGAAAGTTTATTAAAACGGTTTCCCAGCATCAAAATGTCTGGTTGTTGCGTTTGGTTGTACTAATATAATATACTAATATACGTATATATAAAGAGTTTGGTCCCAAATAAACGCCATTTTTGAAAAAAATGAGTTGCTGCCAGAATCAGTATTATATCAGGTCAATATTAAAAAGTAAATTCTTAATTTTAAGCAAAATCCAATATACGCCGTTTTATTCTGTCATCTTTTCTCCCTTTTTTCCCAAAATGCAATAAACGCCACTCCTCCTTTTCTACAGAATGCCATAAATCCGCTCCACAGTTTGCAGCGCACTATTGCAATGTAAACAAACAATGGCGGCGCGTTGAGTACACGGAATACTAGTTTTCCTCATCTACTTTGTACTTCGTGATCAACAAACAAACAAAAACAAAATAATACCTTAATAGCATTGATAAACCTGTGATGGTTTTCTGTGACGGGAAAGAAACGTAAGCCATCAACATCTAATAATTTATGCAAGAGACACTCGGGAGACGGGTGCTTGTTTGCCCGGGCCGACAACATCAAGTTTCTGTCATGCAAACACATTGACCCCAGCGGATCTTATGAAAAACTTTCCATAATTTTACTCAAAGTCAACGAAAATCGAGCAGGACCAAAACATTTTACAGCTGATTGCTGTGAAACACGTTAAGCGACGACGTCAAGTATAACCGCATCAATGACAGTGTTCTTAATATCACAAAGTAAGTGTTTTGATTAATGCCATTAATGTTTATATTTTTAATTGGTGTATACCACTAGTCAACTAAATGAATAACATGGCAAAGATGAATGCACATTTATAAAGGCTATTGATTCAATAGATTTATAGCATTTTGAATAAAAACTTGTCATGAATTTATTGCATTTTGTGGAAAAAATAATCTGTTTTTATAATAAATCTTTGAAAATCAAGTTATGGATTTGAATTTTTTTTTATGTTTTTATAACCTAAAGATGCTATGTGAAAGTTTGTAACAGAAAATAGTGGTTTTCATCTTGTCACTTTCTTGGTATAGAAAACACGTTTTTAACAAAATTTGTCAAAATGGATTTATTGGGTTTTGGAACCAAACTCTTCATATGTATCTGGCCACTTTATATTTGGCCATCTGCTAACGTCTTCTATCCACTCCACTATAGTACACGGATCTGGTAGATGTGTTGGAAAAAGTTGATAAGTCAACTTTTTAAAATAACTTTCTCTGTCTGTGTTACTTCACTGCTGATTCTTGCCATACTTCTGTTGCCAAACTGCTCGTGCATACGTTGCCACGTCACCATTGTGTACAAACAGTAAAAGGGTCTATTGGGTCTTTAAACTTGTGGCTGTAAGGGCACTTGAAAAGTTTGAGAGCAAAAAGCCTACATACTGTTTAGCAGTTTCACAATCTAATTTTATCATTTCATAGTGACAACCGTTAATTGGCAGCAGGAAGATGAATATGAAGGGCTGGGCTCTCCTGAACATAAGCTGTTTAGCATGCAGATCAAGAACACACTGAGACAGGCACACACACACAATACACAGCGCACACACAGCACAGTCCTACATAAAATGGGGAATGACAAAAATGACAGAAAAAGTTTTAGAACCACTGCTGTGGGGTCACTTATTTAGCTCTGTTAGTTGGACCTGGGTGATGCTGTTCTTTGTGTAACGGGCCTTTTTCTGTATTTCCTAGTGCCACAAGATGATTGGCAGCAAGACACACCCAGTGATGAAGGGATGTGCTCTCCTTAAATCACAGCCTATTCATCAGGTACTCCTGAGTAAGTCCTACAATGTGTTGAAACAACATGATTTTATTTTTTGCAAAATGCTCTGACTTTTCTGAATTGTCTTTTTAGAAACCATCCACGAAGATATATAGACTTTTGTACTGTCTTATTTTTTTCTGTTGCTTATTACATTATTACATTTTTTTAGGTGCTGTGTTAAGAAATCCTGCCTACAAAGTTCCACTGAGGCTGATATAAAGATGACTGTGAGAAACTGGCTGCGGCTGTCTGAGCAGAGACAGGAATGGGGGCGGCAAAGGCGGGACAAGCAAGCATCTTAAGTGAAATAATTGATTGGACTGATTCTGGAGTATGACTTATTCTGGAGGGAATTTCTTATTTTTGTTGCAGTTTGCTATGGGACGGTTTCAAGGACAGGGATTAGACTAGTTCTAGACTAAAATAAATGTAAGAGCTGTCCAAACTGAAAACAACTTGCACTGACATATCATAAAATACATCAGTGTCTTTTGTGATGCTTCAAAATGCACACAAGTAATGTTTTTATTAAGACATGTTATTAAAACTAGTTATATTTCAGAATTAAACTAAGGCCTAGTCCCGGTTTAAGATAATCCCTGTCCGGGAAACCACCCCAAAGTGTAATTTGTGGAGTGTTAAAATAAATGAAACTGCCTTTGCAAAAACAAAGTAAAAAAAAATTTCCAGATGCCCTTCTGTTTTGTTATTTCTCCTGGAAAACTCCATTTTTTTCTGTTAGACTGACATTTACCAGGTTGTCATATTGTGTATGAAATACACCCTACACATAACAATCACTTACTTTCAATTTAAACTTTTTTGTCATAAAACCTGGCAACTCAAAAGGAAGCGGCTGCAGACTGCGCAGCCACGGACGGAGTCTTGCATGCAAGTGGGCTAGTTGCCTACTTCTCAACTAGCTCTTGTCAAATTGTTAGGGAAGAAATTTTATGATTAACACAACATAAACTGTTATTGAGGGTTGATTGTTGTTGATACACAATATGAAATGAGTTAGCCTGCAGGGGTCTCCAACATTGTGAGCAAGGGCTACAACAATATGTATAAAACAATCTGGAGGGCTACTTTTTTATTTATTCTACTCAAAACTTTTTTGTTTTACTTACTGATTTTATTTTATTTTACTTTTTGATATGTTTTAGTATTGTTTAATATGTTAACATACGTAAACCAAGCCAAGTTAATATAAAACATATGTATGTAATAAATAAATATTACAATTGAGACTAATAGAATGTGCTGGCACCATGGAGACCCCTGGCCTAAACAAATCAATTATATAACGGTGGGATCCTGACGCTGGAACAGCTGCTTTATAAGCATGCCTTGACGTTTACAGCGATGCAGCCGAAAATCAGCTGTGTTCAATGGGAGAGCGAAGCGGATCGCGCCGCATATAGGTCATAATAATTAGGGCGGGTTTACGTTGGCTCACGGTCGGCGATCATTCTAATGCCACCATCTTCCCGATGTCTTGCCTATTAGCTACCGATCTCCATAAGACATCTCACCGAGGCACTTTATGTCGGGCAAGTACATGCGCCCCAACGTCGGTAAGAGCTAAATTGCTGTCTGGGTAGATAGACAGTTTTTTTACAATATGTAGCCATTGCAATGACTTGCAGTAAAAATTAGTTTGGAGGAGGTTGGTGGAGTAAGTTAACGTTACAGTCAGTCAGTCAGTCAGTAAGTGTAAGGCTCATAAAGAAAAACAGCGTTTTAAAAATGTCAGCTGTTTAACATTATTTCACGTTTGGTAGTTTTATCCGAGTTGAAAACTGTCAGCTTTGAGTTGACTTTTGAGGCACTTTTTACTCAGCTGTTCTATGGAAACGGTTCAGGACAAATAAAACGCTAACCGAACGTTATTCTGTCCAGAGTAACGTTATCCATGTGAGTAATTTACCAGATGATATCAATTGACTACATTAATAATGACAGCATAATGAAGCAGATATTTGGTTGCTTGCTAGCTCAACTGTGTTAGCTCAACTGTGTGTGTTGTTGACTGTCAGTCTGAAATAAATCATTCATTCATTCATTCATTCAAATCATTCATTCATTCACATTGCGTATTAAACAAACTGTCTGCTTAATCAGATGAACAGACCCGCGTCAGTTATTCGTGACTTTGCTACGCCACGAGGCACGAGCAACACTTGATTCTATTAGAAAAAGCTTTTTTAAATGTCTCGCGTGACGTCTGGTATATTAACTGAAAAAAATCGCTTTGAAGTGCCACACCTTAAAGCTGACGTTTTCAGAAGAGAACCTTGTTGTTTTAAGATCTCATTTTGTCCAACATTGCGTCCTATGAGAGATATAATACTTATTTCATTATTGCTCTGTGTATGTGTGACCTTCATCATTTGAGGTTATGTTTGATTTCACCTCTGAATATTTCCTCACCAACCGCGGAAGAGGCGGCAAGCGCGGATGATTTACATGTTAAGTCCATGCAAACACGCGATTAGGCATCCAGCGGCGCGGTACACGCGGTAGCCGCGGCGCGGAGTGCGCGGAACGCGCGGAAGGCGCGGGGCGTTCCGCGCGTTCCGAAAGAATTGAGCGTTGCCGCGGGAAACGCGCGAGTTAAAAAATCTGAACTTTGGCGGAATTCCGCGCCGCGTTAACCAATCAGGAGCTTGCTGTAGTAGTGACGTGATTACAGGAAGCGAGCGGAGTGGTGTAGTCTCCGGTGTCATGAGCAATCCAGTCCCCCCGAGCAATTCTGCCCCCCTAGGACCCCGCGTAATTCCATTGGCTGAAAAAACTCCTCATGGGTAGCCTTTGTAGCGCCTTATTACAATTCCTTCAAAATTTCGTGATGATTTATATCGTTAGAATGTTGTTAAAATTACAATTGGTGTATTTTAAATTATCCGTTTAATATAGTAGTATAACTGATGCTCTAGGTGGTGAGATCTACCAAATCTCGTTCTTAGATTTTTTTTTATTAGCTTAACGTGACGTACCAGCTTAGCATACAGCTATCGGGTAAAATAGCTTAACACAAACACCAGTTGCACTCACCGTAATAACGTAATGTCATTTTTTTAAATCCTGAGGTTTAAAAAAAATATGTTTCACGTTCAGATAACTTAGTAATCAATAACATATTTAAATGATTTTCTCACGCATTACCAATCAAGCGTATTGCAGCATTCATATACATTTACAAATAAAATATATCTCATAATTTCAAACTCATTTAACGTGACCAGTGTCAATAATATGGTCGATAACTTACCTGTAAATACATGTACATGATTACTACATAGTTGAATAACACTTTTAAATTATAATGTATAAGCAATGATTACTACACTTTTGTTATAAAAAAAAACGTAAGGTATGTTAATATTTACACAAATAAAAGTATTGTTTTTGTAAAGCAGAGGATGACACAAAGCTGCTCACGTGTTTGCAACATGAATATTAGTTCATTAATTATATTATTTTTGTAAGCTTTTATTTTAAAAATATTTTGTATGCTTCTATTTTGTAAAAAGTACCTAGCTTGCTACACCACTAACGCAGCTTCGATTAGCCATTAGCATCAAGATATCGCGATGACAAGTTTTTGACCAGGCATTACTGCTAGGTACCAATTGGGGTCCTAGGGGGGCAGAATTGCTCGGGGGGACTGGATTGCTCACGACACCGGGGAGTCGCAGAAGCCCCTCCCTTGACGCGGATTTCCGCGTGAATTTCTCGAATGACTAGAATTTCACCCGCGGCTTTCACGCGAGAATGAAGCGAGTGAACTCAAAAATTCAAGCGGCCAACTACGCGCGAATAGCGCGTTTTTGCCGCCTCTTCCGCGGTTGGTGTGAACCCACAGTTATAGGTCCATCATCCGTTCACACACTCAAAAGCATTGGTAAGTCATTTCTATCACTGTTTTACTGCTGTTAGGAGCTAAATCTTATTTTTGTAAATTGTAACTAATATACATGTATTATTCTTTGACTCGCAGTACTCAAATATACAATGGTTGGTTAATTTGTTTTCAGATAAATGCTGAATTTAAAAGAATCACTACTGTCTAATGTTCCTGTGTCGCCTGGACCTCCAATCCAAAAACCTGAGGAAACTCTTCTATCAGAAAGGAGGACAGCTGGCAAAACGACTTCAAACAATCAATGATCAAATGACAGAAGTAAGTAATATAGATTCATAGACATAAAAATGTGTAAACCTTGTTGGAAGTACAGAAAATGTAGTATGTTTTAGTTACATCTTTTGGCACAAGGGTCATTAAAACACCTGGGAAGATTTAAAGGGGTACCCAGCTAGCAAAAATTGCGCGGGCCGAAAGCGGAACGATTAATGCTGGAACACTCGGCCGATCCTCGGCATGAATCTAGGTCCGATTGCTCTGCGAGCGCTCGGTTTTCACGCGCCCCGAAGACACGGCCGAGCACTCAGTTTTAACGCGGCCCGATTGCGGAACCCCGAGTGAGAGGACGTAAGCTCCCCTCCAATCCTGTTCCTTATTTGGGCTTGTTTAATTGATTGATTTTATTGATTGGTTAATACTAAAATTGCTAAGCAACCATTATGCAACATTAACTGAAAATAAAACACACAAGGAAGAACAAGGATTTCACGTTTAATGCATTTTTTATTCACTTGAACACACATTCTCTCTCTCTCGTACACACAAACAGGTTTCCATGTTTTGTGGGGACATTTCATAGACGTAATGCATTTTATACCATACAAACTGTATATTTTATTCCCCTTACCTACCCCATTCCCTAAACCCAACCATCACAGAAACCCTTCTCCTACTTCACATTTACAAGAAACATCATTTTGTTTGATTTATAAGCTTGTTTCCTCATGGGGACACAAGGTCACAAAAATACTAGTATTCCTATCTTTGTGGGGACACAACGTGATAATTACCAGGTGCGCACACACACACACACACACACACACACACACACACAATCAGTTCAAATACGAATTTTCCAAAAATCAACATTTTTAAATTTAAAACATTTTAATTCATTGTCTGTCTATTGTCTGGATTCGGCCACCATCCCTGTCATATGCTAGCACCGACCACCTGGTGATGAGGAGCTCTATCTCCTTTTCTGTGTTATCTTTGGTCAGGGCATTCCGGCGGACTGCATCTGAAAAAAAACAAAGATAGAAGAGGTCAGCATGACCATGTGATGTTACTCATAAAACCACCAAAACTTATTTTGGATGCAGGGCTCTACGCTTACATTTCTTTTTAGTTTAGGAGCACATTCAAAAATTTAGGAGCACATTCTGAAAAATAACCTTCCCATTATAAGGAGATATTTGACTATAAAATTTTAACCTTATTAAATTTCAAATTCATAAATTGAGTTAGAATAATAAGAGGCAATCAGGAAGAATAAGTTACCAATCAAATGAAATCAGTAGCAACACAATTCATCTTTGCACTGCAGAGGTGGCATATAACAGAAATGTGGGATTTAGTTATATTTACAGACTGTTTAATGAGGCTCAGAAGTAGCATTAATGCATTTCAATTTATGATAATGTTATGATGTTAATGTTTTAAATAGAGTTTGAGTATAGAAATACAATTATGATCAGTCTTGAAGAAAGAAAAAAAAGACTAACTTTTAAGACTAGTCTTAAAGGTTTATGCAACCAGCCACTGATCGAGTCAGTCGCACTGTAGAGCCCTGGGATGTCACTTCATGCCGTTTCCAGCACTGACACTCACCCAAAACCACACTTTTCAAAGTGAGCCCTTTGAATGCAGGCTTCAGTTGACCCCACTTCAATTGATGAGTCTCGCCACGAAGAGTTTATTGTTTTTTTCAGGACCCACCCCACGGTGTCTTTAAGAGTCTTGTCTCCGACCATTCCAGGAAAAACAGTCTGAAACAAAAAGACATGTACCTTATTAGTTATTTAAGGAATATAGCATGAGTGAAAATGAGGACTGACTTTTAGGAATGATCTGATTAAACCATAATTTACCTCACCAAATTCTTCTTCTCATCTGGATTATTTAATGTCTCCTACAAACATTGTAGCTCCTCAATAGTTGAAAGTGGGAGCCCAAAATGTGTTGGGTCTGGGGTGAAGTCTGCAACTGCTGCTCTCTAATAAAATCGAGCTGGATGAGGATCTCCTTAGCAATAGGCTTTATGCCCAGCTGCACCACCTCCTGAACCCCAGCCAGCCCCCCGCCCCCCGCCCGCCACCACCGGACAAACTGACAAATCCAGGTGTGTCTGATTATTGTTGTTGTGACTACTAAGCTGAGGCACACCTGGATTAATCAGTCTGTCCAACAATGGCAGACAGGAAACAAGGAGCCGGCCGAAGCCCAGGAAGCAGTGCAGCTGGGCGCAAAGCCCACTGCTGTAGAACACAAGAAAAAGCAGGCATAGCAGATTACTAGCAAAACATTGTACGTAGATATGTCAGAGTAAACCGAGAGAGATCACTTTGTATAATTCCTACCTGTAGGCACAGCCTCCTGAGAAGACCTGTGTTGTGTGTCATATACTTGTGTGCCATGTAAGGGTGGGGTGTGCTAAAAGAAAAGAAAAATGTTTT
Source organism: Misgurnus anguillicaudatus (assembly GCF_027580225.2). Taxonomy (NCBI): domain Eukaryota; kingdom Metazoa; phylum Chordata; class Actinopteri; order Cypriniformes; family Cobitidae; genus Misgurnus; species Misgurnus anguillicaudatus. The sequence goes on along the minus strand of NC_073359.2, from coordinate 31,034,508 downwards.
AATCTCATCACATATACCAAATAGGAATAGGCAAAAAAAAGTGAAAAAAAAAAATTAAATGTGGTCAATTCAATATCAATTCTCATCGTTTTTCTGTATTTATTTTCATTACATTATATCGGAAAAGAATTCCTGTTGAAGGAACTGTCAATGTCCCGATTGGGCCAGTGCTGCATGATCATAAAAGTTTACATTTTGCACGCATTTTTAAGCCTTGTCAATTTAAGCATTCAAGCGAAAGAGAACTTGCATGCGCTATGTGAGAAGAGCACACACTGGAAGCGCTTACAGCTGCGCGACAGCGTGCAAATTACGAAATTAATTCTAGTTCTGTCCTTGCAAATTCACACATTTTTTAAAAAAATTCCGGCCTTTGCGAGTAAACAGACGGTTATGAGAAGAAGTAGAAAAAGATATCATCATAATTTGATCCGTGGATTAGTCTTAAAGTGGTAGTAACCTTCACCTGTCTGTGTTTTTAAATGTTAATCAAACTACAAAAGAGGAAGTCACTCCCTGCTTTTCACTGAATAACGATTTGTAACTTTGTGCAGACTAAATAAAGGTTAATCCTAATTAGTGAAGATATGCCGTGTTATTTTACATTTGATTACTTTTTTTCAATTTCTGTATCTGAAAAATACTGTTAGACCTACCTGAAATGCACAGATTTCTTCATTTGTATCTTTGTTCTATTGTACTTATATTGCGCTGCTTGCATTTAATTTTTATTAACAACCATTAACTTGTCTTTAATCTATGAAATTGATATTAGTAGTTTTAGCTGTAGTATCAAAAATAGAATTGATAATTGTTAATTTTCACTGGTATTTAAAATATTGGGTGTCATAACCTTATTACAAGAATAAATGGGTAAAAACTACAAAAACTATTTCATTCATTTATTACTTTTTTTGTGGTGGGGCCAGTGAAAATGTAATCATTGAATCGAAAATCGCAATCCAATCAATTTGAGATCTAATGTATCTGAATCGATTTGAGACATCTGAAACAACACCCAGCCCTAATACCAAAGTGATTTTTTTCTCTCCATGGGCTATCTCGCCCTTCTTACTTGAAATCCAGTTTGGCCTGATGTCTGACTTCTGCCAGCTGCTGCATGGGTTGGGGTGTCTGTAGGTGTAGCACTCAGGCTGTTGGTAATGGAGATTGGAGACCACGATGGTGGACTAAGCGCTGTGATGTTCGCTGAAAGGGGAGAAGCCCGTGGACCTACAGAATTTCTACGTGTGGGCACAGCCCCCTCACAAGACCTGTTTTGTGTGCCATGTACGGGTGGTGTGCTAAAAGAAAAGTTGTTTTAATTAGGGCTGGGTATTGGCAAGGGCCTCCCAATACGATACGTGTCACGATACATGGGTCATGATACGATACGTATCACAATACAATCAAAAATGTAAAAAATAGAGCTGTTTTTACATTTTCTGCCATTTTCTCACTCCCTCTAACTTCTGAGACATTGGCCGAATGGCCGTATATGGCAGACAACTGGACAGTGACAACTACAGCAGCGGTGAGGAGGTCATTTGACGCACACAGAGGGATTTGATGGTTTTTAAAATATCGACAGTAGAGATCGAAATATCGATACACTATCGATACAGCTAACTATCACGGTAGTTAGCTGTATCGATTTTTTTGCACAGCCCTAGTTTTAATCTCATCACACATATCAGTCATCAGTCAGATCATCGTCAACAAGCTTACTGTCGTTCTTAATACCTTGCAGAAAATTAGACAACGATTTAACTGCTTTGTGTCTCAGATTAGATTTAAAATAATGCATTTGATCAGCCATTCTTACCTAAGAGCAGTGTTTATTTTAGAACAGCAAAAGCAAGATTACCTGAGGAAAAAAGAAAAAAAGATTAGCATTGTACAAAACCATACATAATGTCTTATTATACTAAACCATTACAATTTCCCTTTTTTAGTCCAAGCCCAACCCAATAACCATTATGACATTACCCAACTACCAGCATAACTGCACAGTGCATAAATTAGGGTCCATCAAGACATGTTTAAGTTTAAACACAAATCTATAATTGTGACATTCCATACACTGGTATATATTAATCCGCGAATCACATGCGAGCCGAACCGTGGTTCGGATCAACTGCGATTTGTCACAGCACTACCAGCTAACATTTTGTTCCACTTAATTTTCTTCCAAAGAACACTATGCTTGTAAATATTAATCACGTAAATTGCATTTAATAAAAATTGCGTTCCATTATTTAACATCCCAGCTAGTCAATGCTAGCTTCGTTCGCGCCATAAAAGTTGGAGCCACTTTCATATTATCCAAAATTTGCACTACTTTTCTTAGACATGATAAATAATTTGATGTTGTCCTAATTAATAATTCTTAAATGAATTATGAATTCTTTATGTTTGTTTCATCTGGAAAAAAGTACATGAACATGTCAAAGGAACATGAACGAATCAATAATAACCACCATGTAATCAGCAACAGTTCGAAATAGAGTTAATATATGATGTGACGGGAACTCGATTGAAACTATGCTTAGCGTGAATGTTGATGCTTTTTAAGGAAACTGAACACAAGACTTACCTCAAGTTTAACGTATGGCGTAGGATCGAAAAGGGAATGGATGATTCAGTCAGGCGTTGAGTTTTATCTCACCCGTTGTACAGACGTTACTCCAGTGATGAGCTGAGCGTGCTGACGCTTTCTGCAGTTACCGTTGAAATCGGCTTCATACTGGCAAAAGGGTCTGAGCCGAGCAACCAGTTTAAAACAGCCGCCAACGTACGGGATTCATCTTAAAATGAATTTTTTATATTTATCAGCTTACCCCGAGGTCATCCAAGATGTATGTGATTTTGTTTCTTCAGTACAACACAAATGTAAAAACTCCAACCGTTTCAGTCTGTATGCATGTGAATAGTAACAAAATCTCAGACAGTAAAAACATGCACAGACAAATCCAAATTAAACCCTGCCGCTCGTGACGACACATTGATATCCTAAGAAACGAAACGATCGGTTTGTGCGAGAAGCCGAACAGTATTTATATAATTTTTTTTACCTCTAATACAGTACTATGCGTAGTCAAATGAGCCCGTGCACAGCACCTTCTTCTTTAGTTTTAATGGCGGGTTGCGAAGCAACTTCATAGGTGCATACCGCCACCTACGGTTTCGGGTGTCCCTGTATAGCCCTCAAGCCGTGCATCCGATACAGTAGATGGCAGTATGCAACTATGACGTTGCTTCGCAACCCGCCATTAAAACTCAAAAGAAGAAGAAGGCGCCGTATTAGAGGTATAAATTATATAATACAGTTCGGTTTCTCACAGAAACCGATCGTTTCGTGTCTTAGGACATCAACGAGCAGCAGGGTTTAATTTGGATTTGTCTGTGCATGTTTTGTTTTTTACTGTCTTTTGTTATGGACAGACTAGTCTCGCGTAGCCAGACCTTCATACTGAAGGTCTGGTGTTTTTCGCTGCTTTTTCTGGACAAAGCCCACCCACAAGCTGTTTGACCGACATGTCAAACAACCAATCACAGTTTGTTTCGTCTAGCGTCACGTTTCGGACTCCTCACAATAACGAGCCGGCTGGCAACAAGTCAGTTATTGAAATAACCAGCCGCAATCGAATAGCATCTAAATAAACAACATTACTCACCATAGAACAACGTTGTGCACTTCATCAACAGCCACACCAATGAGACGCTCCCGTTAAATGTCTGTTTGAAGCATATCTCTCCACTTTTTAGCACATACAAGCAATTCAGGAGAACCAAACTTTTTGACTCCACTAACTGCCTCAAGCAAAACTCTTGGACGTCTTTTAGAGAGTCTATGCTGCGAACTTTGCATATTTTTGAGAGTCCAATGTTTAGCTGATCATGATAACTGGTCATTATTATCCACGTGGACATGACTGATTCTCTGCATCAATGGAACGCCAGAGCTTTGTTTTCCAGGGACCGAAACTAATCGCGACACTCGCGTCTCCTGGAAATCCGGTTTATTTCAACCAATCAAAAGACGACTTTAGACATTCTCACAGGGTTTCCAGAAAAGTGTACGAAAAACATCAGACGTTCAGCCAACAGTTTGTGGGCGTGGCGTCTGAGGCTGAGACTATGGACAGACTAAAACGGTTGGAGTTAAAAATCTACATTTGTGTTAAAGAAAGTCGCCTACATTGAATGGCATCCATTAAAACCATCCTTGATTTAACATAAGCCGAGTCATTTCCAAAAGTGGTCCAGATCATACAGCCAGAGCTGGGTTACCAGTTACGGTGAACATGAATCGGCCCAGTGCTTACAGCCAGAACAAAAATGAATGTGCCAGAGCGAGCTGCGGGGCACAATCGGCTCGGTTAACACACGCCGATGCCGAGTCTGAGCCGCACCTGCCGCAGGGCAGCCGAGCTCGGGCCGATTATACATGCTAGCTGGGTAGTTCACCCAAAAATAAAAATTCTCATCACTTACTCCCTATCATGTTGTTACTAGGCCTGTCGCGATAAACGATAAATCGATTAATCGCACGGTAAATAAAATGAGCTCGATCATTTTTTTAGGCCGCGATAATTCACATTTGCATGCTTGTTTGTTTTCCTTGTCTCTCTCTCTCTACCAAAGAGACTGGATGACCGCTCCGTGCAACGAGTGACAAGGAGTGAACCCTCGTCAGTCATTTGTCAGTCGCATGATCTGTGTGGGGAGGGGGGACTCCTGGCGTAGCCTATCACAGTAGGTGTACTGAGGAGGATGAGCGAGCGCCGCGTGAGGAGTGTAGCAGGAGAAAACACTAGTTGAGACGAGAGTTGGAGAAAAAGATGGATTTACTAGAGGCTGTTTACACTTGTCATTAACATGCGTTTTCATCGATCGGATCACAATGTTTTACGTCTTTTCTGACACAAGGTGAACAGTGCTATTTTTAGCCTTTCATTGATAAACTAAAGCGGGTGATCTCCGCAGTTTCGTTTTGCAAGCGTGTGAAAGTTGCGCGATCTTATTTCATCAATTGTGCTGAAAATTCAGAGAAAGCTCTAACATATACATGTAGAAAATAATGTGCAGCATGTTTACTTGCTAAACAAGCAGTGGACATAATATTAGTTTGGGTCCGTATAAACTCATAATTTCTCCCGCTGGCGTTTAAATGACAGCGGAGAGACTCGCCCACCGTCTCGACAGACCACCACCTCACAGTATTCAGGACAGAAGCGGTCGAAAGTGGACAAAAGAGACGGATTTAAATACCAGGTGTAAACGTGATATGTCTCTCTCGAACACTTATACCACGTGTAAACAGGCAAGTTTCAAAACCAAACGCTACAGCTGCAGTGTGGGAGTACTTTGGATTTAAACCTAATGACCGAGGTGAACCACTAAACGTGAACGAGCCGTTATGTCGCATTTGTGGTAAAAACGTAGCACTTAAAAGTGGCAACACGACAAACATGCATATGCACCTAAAACGCAATCATCCTGTTATTTTGTTCATTTCTTGTGGATATTTAAAATGTCTTCCAGTTCCAGTATTACTTATTGTTTAGAAATAAAAGTTTATAGATCTTTGAAAAGGTGTATCTGCATTATTATAATGGTCCCGGAGCAGCAATTTTATCGCCTATCGCGATAAATTCTGAGGCAATTTACCATCTAGCAAAATTAGTTATCGTGACAGGCCTAGTTGTTACAAACCTGTATAAATGTCTTTGTTCTGATGAACACTAAGGAAGATATTTTGAAGAATGTTTGTACCCAAACCAATCATAAGCCCCATTCACTTCCATAGTGGGGAAATATAATACTGTGTAGGTGAGTGGGGCTCATGAGCGGTTTGGTTGCAAGCATTCCTCAAAATAAATGTCTTCCTTCGTGTTCATCAGAACAGGGACATTTATACAGGTCTGTAACAACATGAAAGTGAGAAAATGAGAGAATTCACTTTTGATGTGATTGTCAGGTATGCTAGCACACACTCGAAATGTGGCCTCTTTATTTAACTCATTCCAGTGTAGTAAACGCGCACACACACCTGGAGCAGTGGACAGTGCAGCTGCCTTGCTTTGTAACCCATATATTTGTAACCAATTGTAACATGCTGTGGCAATGCACATGGGTCCGTATACTTCAGAGGTGGAAAAAGTACTAAAATATTGTAATCAAGTAAAAGTAAAGTTACTTTAATAATATTTTACTTAAGTAAAAGTAAAGTTACTTGTCTTAAAATCTACTCAAGTAAAAGTAAAAAGTACGTCATTTTAACTTTACTCAGAGTAAAAGTTACTTTTTTTTACAGCGGGGAGAGGTGGAGGATTCTAGTATAGTTCAAAAACGACAAGGGAATATAAATCTTAAACTAGTTGTTTTTAATTGTAGGAACATCTTTACAATTAAAGTGCAATAACAAAAAGTTAATAAAATAAAAAGCTTTTTTAAAGTAAGAAACATTTATGGAATTGTATAATGATTTTTACATGTGAGTTATGCACTTTTGAAGGTGGTCAGCATAGTAAATACAATCACTATAGTAAGGTTGTAATTGATGTATGGCTGGTAACATACAATATTTTATTAAACTAGTTTAAATGAGCATATCATGAGATGAGTGCCATGTCTATATACATTTGACACGTTTATTATCTTCTTACTTCCCTGACCTGGGTACCTGATGTCAGACCTTTATTCTCTCTCTCTCTCTCTCTCTCTCTCTCTGTCTCTCTGCAATGTCTAATGACCTGCGCATTCTCTAGGACGTTTTGAAGTTGTGTTTGACTTGACGCGAAGCTGCTAGACCTCGGAAGATAATGCGCATGGTATTAAAAACGCGTCGTGCAATTTCGTACTTAAGAGCATGAATCCTACCTTCACTCAAAAAAATGAACAAGGAAGGTTGTGGACTTTACATTATATATTTATATTCAGTTTAATTATAATAATTGTATTTGTTGACTTGAAATGTTTTTTTTCTATTAAGGTCAACATAATTATGTCTCAAATTAGCTGTACAAAATCCTTAGGCGTTGTCTAAACACAAACTATTTATGTGAACTTAAAAATTCTTACATCCAGAGGGTGGCAGTATAGTGCGACGCGAACTGCCATAAACCCCAAATAAGAAGAAGAAGAGCATGACTCGCCAGACTACACGTGCTCAAAGATAATGGACTCTATGCACGGCGGTGCTTGACGTATTTCCGGTGAAATCTCAGGATGCTGGACTACTTCCACCAGTCATAGAGCTCAATGATATTCAGGAACGTTGGTTGCCAAAATAGCCAAAATAACACTGCAAATTTTGTTGATGCTTGTTTAATTTACATAGAAATAACTTATACTTCACATTTAATACCATAATGACATTTAAACGTATGAAAGTATTTTTATAGACGGGAAAACTGAACTTCTAGCCACCACTGGTGTGTGTCATAGTGTTTACAGCATTAGACTCAAGCACGACAACTTCTACACTGCTACCCTGTATCTGCATTAACACTAGTTTTAGATAGAAATTGCACTGATAACAGTGCTATTCATCTGTTGTTGATATACTTGTGAATTTTGTATAATTGTTATGTACTAGCGAAGATAACATCTGTGGTTATACAAGCAAAATGTTAGAACAGTAAAAAACGTGTATTTTGCGCATTTATGTATGCTTTATTAATAACAAATGCAAAAGACAAATAGAAAATTCATATCAATGACAAAAAGAATAACTTCAGAGAAAAATGAAACACACACACAACAAACTAAATACACGGGGTATTAAAATAAACAAACAGCACAAGAAATAAACAAATAATGGAATAGATTTCTTAAATGGACTTTACCATAGTCAATAGTTCTTTTTGCGTTGTTATTTATATCCTATAAAGTTCCAAGATATAACTCAAAAATATCCAAGTAAAAATGTTTTGACAATCGGCGTGAATATACAAAAAAAAAGGTATTAAACGTCACATTTAATATCAGTCCTGCTGCAGTTCGTGTTGCTTTTTCCTCACATAGCAGTGAGATTTCATTTACGTCTTTTAATTTACCTGACACTTTAAGATAACATTACAAAGACATTAATCCTGAATCATAAACAGCACAATGTAAGCTCTGCTAGTATGATGAACATTGATTAGATAAGACGACTTGCAACCTTTCTCGAGTTTGCACATCTGGACAATTCTTCACACATCACAGGTTGTAAATTTGGGTAAATACAGCAAACAACGAGTACATTTTAGCGATTCTGCCGTCACTCCGCTTTAAATCTCTCGTACTGGAAACTAAAGAGCAGCCTTGAGTTAAATGCGAAAGTTAAGCGTGCATAGAGTCCATTCACTGCAATTCTCTGCAAACCTGCTTGACCCCTGCATAGTTTTTCCTCGATTGGTTTGGACAGAGCGACGTCTTACCTCTTCAACGGCTGGTAAAGGTAACAGGATATTTGTTTTTCCACCAGTTTCGATATTTTTAATAAGATATATTTTCTTTATTTTTGACATGTGGCTCATTACATAAACTGCTTAGAGTCTTAAAAGTCAGTCATCTAATTTTTTCTTCAAGACATGAAGAAAAAAACATCATAACGTCGTTTCATAAAAAAATGTAGATTGGTCTAACGTTAATTTGAGGCAGAAAAGTAAGACTGTCCTAACAAATTTCAAGACAGTCTTAACTTAGTGACTTATGTTTATGCAACTGCCCAAACTGTTTTAGAGAGTTCTAGTGTTCTAATTTTAGTTCTAGCTCTGAAGTTAGCATGCTTGCTTAGCCACGTGGCTAAGTTAGAGCATATTAGTTCAGAGCATATTTCCATTATTTTGGCGAAAAGTAAGTTAATAAGTTCATCAAAGTTCTCCGTCGCTATGATGGATTTTTGTTAACTGGTGTTGGGACTTTGCCATAATCTTGTTGGTAATTATATCTAGTTTTGTATGGCAGGGTCCTAACAGTACATGTTTTGTGTGGGAGATCGTGGTTTTGGTTTTGTTATATTTAACCACGTTTTTCCCGTGTCTTGTGACCTTTTCCCCGCTCCCTTGTATTCTCTAGTCTTTGTTTTAATGTCTTGTCTAGTCTAGTGTTCTGTTTTCATGTGTATATATATTTGTATATATTTATTTATATATAAATATATTTAAGGTGTTGTCTTGTTTGTATTGTGGTTGTCCTGTGTTTGTATGTGTTTTACAGGTTCACGTGTGCTTCCTCACAGGTGTTCCTGCTCTGTGTGATTGCCTCCTCATGTCTTCCTCACCTGTTGCTTGTTATCCCATCATCTTGTCTGTGTATTTAATCCCTGTGTGTTTAGTGTGTCGGGGCAAGTTCGTTTGTCAAAGATTGTCATTGTACGCTACTGTGTCGTATGCGTCTGTGTATGTTCTCACCAATACTAGCTTTGCTAGTTTCTAGTCTTGTCTTGTGTCGATTTCTAGTTTGGATTTATTATTTCATTTGTGCTATCTGCTGTCCAGGAATTATCGCTGGGATTCTGGTTATACCCTCGGCTCTCAGGACTGTTTCTCTGCTGCCTGTTTCGGACTATCTGCTACCTCAGTTGGATTTACAGACTGGTCTATTATTTAACTGCAGAGGCTCTACGCGGCATTGTCGCTGTCCACCGGAGAGGTCCTTCATCACTGGAGCTGTCCAGCTTCTCTCATCTGTTTCACTAACGCTCTCTCTCTCTCCCTCTGCTCGCCGCAGGATTTACCCCCTGTCCCAGTGGCTTCCGTGACGCGGCGCTCACGGGAGCGGTCTACGCACCCTACCCCGTATCGGGGTCCCCCTACTTTCTCCCACCGTTCGTTGTCTGGCCGGAGCCCGAACGTGTGTGGTGCATCGGTCCGGTGCTTGTGTGTGATCCCCATCCCCAGCCGTCTGCCTTGGTGTGGCTCTGAGCTCAGACGTGCTTTTGACATTTTCCTCTCTATATTATTTAAATAAAGTCTTCTGTTATCTGCACTGGGATCTTCTGTTTTCATTGTCTGACAACTGGAGCAAGTCTATGACGGATTTTTCATGCTTATTGCAGGGTTTCTGCCTGTCTTTCATGTCATATTTTCATAATTTTAAGGCGCAAACATTTCTCAAATAACGTTAGTGTGATAACTATATTTATTTTAATGTGAAAAATGTGTATTCCGCCTGCGGAGGGGATCAAACGTGGTTTGAAAGTAACGTTAGGGATGTGCACATCGATGTCTGTAAGCTAATAATTTGTTATCAATGTTTTCTAGATATCTTAAATATATTAATAATTTTAGCATAAATAAGTCTTCCTTTGTGTTTGACAATACACATCAATGGGTCTGCGACTGCGCAGCGCAAGTGACGTGCACTCCTGAAATCAAAGTGTTTGACTCTACTAAAGCATAAAAATACACGGGGTGGTTTCCTGGACAGGGATTATCAAGTTGTTTTTAGTTTGGACAGCGCTTGCATTTATTTTAGTCTAGGACTAGTCTAATCCCTGTCTGGGAAACCGCCCCTGTATATGTTTTGCAGGTATATTTAAGAAATATACGCAGTTAACATACTTCTTAATTTAAAAACACTGCTACAGTTATTCTCATCTTGAAACTGCAAAGTTCATCCGACTAAAAATAACTAAAATCCACTGTCAAAATAAACATTGGTTAATACAAATTTGTTTTAAACCATTTTTTACTTTAAAAATAACAAAGCATGACTATTTTATTGTTAATTCAATTTCACAAAGTCCTTATTAAATTGTTTTGTTTGTTTATTATTTGCAATTTTCCAGGTGCTTAATAAAGGGGGTGTTTTGTGTTCCTGCCAAGGTGCTACTCACAGTAGGTAAGATCTGCAACATCTAAATACTAAAAAAACAGTAAATATTGTTTCTTGCGTGACCTTTTCATTTGTTGTTTCTCTTTGTATCCTGTTTACTTTACAGTAGCAATTGATAATTTCAGTTTTTAAAAGATAATACAATTTTTATTGAATTATTGAACAAGACCTTTGCGTACAGGAGACGGGAGGTAGTCAGAGACCAACCCATGATATCGAGTTCAAGACCAGATGGCCAGGACTGTTCACTGTGCCTGAGGTATAAACTGCTTATTAAAACATCAATGAACAATGTTGTATAATGCATTAAATGACCATGTTAAAGAATACAGTAACATAGGGTCTTTCAGTAAAATTGTACACCAATAACATTTTGTTTGTGGACATTATGCAAAGGTGGAAGCAGAATTTCTGAGGATTACCACTGTTTCCCTTGTCACAAAGTTTTTTGCACAACTTGACTACCACGCTGATCAGCTCATCAGATTGCTGAAGAAGGCAGGTGGATCTAAAGGAAGGCAAAATGACCTCATCTTTGCCCCGACTGCACAGGTATAGTTAACTCTTGTAGAACACATTTAGGAATAAGTACATTTTGTTTAGTTTCTGTTGTCATTTGGCAGAAACTAATAACATCTGCAAATGCACCCCATATGAATATATTTTTATTGTATTTTTTCAAAGATTTTTGAGATTAACATGATTTTTTCCCCCTTTAAAAGAATGCTATTTGGTATTTACACTACACCCTATGGATAAATGACCAGAATGTTGAGGAAACTGGTATACTGATATAATATGTGTAGTATATTGATGCTGTTTTTTTCTTTTTTTAGAATGAAACCGCTGAAAAGAAGAGGGAGTGCCTCCTCACGACACTCTGTATCTATCTAAATGAAAATCCGAGCGGTCTCTTCAAAGAGTATATGGTAGGTAATGCTAACAATTACTGCAGCAGTAACAGTGTTCTAGGGCTTTTACCAATATCACATTATCCATTTAACATTGGGTGCGTTTACATGCACAGAATAAGCGGATAAGTATCAACAATTTTCTTGCATTTACATGCAAATCAATAAACTGCTATGCAGAAAACTGTGTTTACATTTGGAGATGTGTCAGGTTTCTCGCAGTCCATATTGTCACTGCCTAAAAGCTGATGGGAAATCTGTCTTAAAGGGACACTTCACCCATTTGCATTAATCTTTGTATAGTTAGAACCCTAGTCATGTTTTTGAATGATCGTGCATAATTTCCTCAGTTGCCGCTGAAACAGGAGAAATACAGATTTCAGTGTTGCACTTCCTTCTTTCAATGATGTAAAAATCATAATTTTGCATCATTGAAAGAAGGAAGTCCAATATCTTTGTTGAGCAGGTGAGACTACAAACAGCCCTTTTCTCAGTCAAATTGGCACCAAATTCGAAATGTATGTTACATTTCGACTACAAATATGAGACACTTTCAATGAAGATTAATGTTTCTATGGGTGAAATGCTCCTTTAAGCTATACTGTCATATCTCTTCTCATATCTACACTTGTAAATGTAACATTAGCTTTTATTTCCACAGTTTCTCTGTCATTTGCTTAAGTTAAGCGCAGACTTCTGTGTTACTTTGCGCTTTAACGTGTGACATTTATCTTTCACATGTGGAAACATGCACATGTGAACCAAACTGCGTAAAGGCTGGTTAAGGTGTTAACTTGCAAAGCGAAATTGGGGTAATGAGCAAAAAAGTTACCTGTGCCGATCAGTTTTTGCTTGTGCAACTTATGGGCTTTCCCTATACAACAAAAACGTTTTATGCATTTACATGCCCTGCTGAAAAACAGCATAGACCAGCATCATTCCCATGCTGGTTGGGTGCTGGTGGTCATCAGCATACCAGCACCAAAACACAAAATCGTCTGCTCTTGCTGGTTTTTCCAGCAGGGTGAACCCACATGTTATCAGTTTTTTAACCATAATCTGCGTAAGACTGTGCATGTAAACACACTCATTGTGGTGTATCTCTTTTAGGAATGGCAATTTTGGTCTAGAGTAAATCATGTTTATTAAAGCAATAAGCCCCAAGAAGCAGTGGGTTACCAGTGCATTTTATAACGGCTAAGGGGCGTTGTTAGGCACGACGCGAAGCGGAGTGCCTAAAACCCCCTTAGCCGTTATAAAATGCACTGGTAACCCACTGCTTCGCGGGGCTTATTGCGTTTATAAAACGGTTGCTTCAAATTATGTATAGCAGGATTTCATATAATAAAACACAGCAAATAAGTTGTAATTATATTAGTACAGATATTAGTCTTCCGCCAAACAAAGTAGTTCCTCAGACTCAAGTGTGTCTGCAACAGAGCGGTTCCCAAGCAAAACAGACGGAGCAAAGACACAATGAAAATATGATTCATTAAGACTGTGGTGTTTATTTTCATAAATTAACATTCATCTAATTTATACATTAACATTTATACCGTGCAACTGTTGACGTGTGGATCAAATATGCTTGGAAGCATGCTTAACACTTTCCCTGCCAGCGTTTTTTAAAAGAGTTGCCACCCAGCTTTAGTTAAACATTAATGCCTTCCAGAAAAATGTTCTTCTTTAGATATATAAACATACAATATATCAAATGAAAGAACAGACCCTCTGCTTTCAAACAACAAAATAAAAACGTTTCACCCTACCTTCAATTGTTCTTTTATCCTCTCAAATTTTGAGCAAAATGTTGGGATAATTCCATTTCTGTGAATGACTTTTGTTAGAGATCCGATTCAGATCGCTGATCAAAAAATACACTTGAGTTTTAAAGTGTTGAGTGAAAGCATGTTGTGTAAGATCGCCACCCAGTGGATAATATACGGTACAACTACTCCTCACGGAAGCATAACAAGAAAACTCAACAATATTTATTGACACTTATCTGGATATCGCCATTAATTGTTCAATTGTTGAGGATTATAATTAATACAATATAATATAATTAGCCCACCCAATAAATCAAAATTGACAACAAAATCCGACATTTTGACAGTTATTTTCTACAGTACACAACAACAGTGGCGCAGTGATACAAGCTATGTAATACGGTTTGAGCCGTGGGTTTACCGGTGAGTTTTATCACAGCTGAGAACGCGTTTCAACCAATCAGAATGAAGAACCAGAACTGGCCATTTTATAAGATCATTTAATCTTAAAATTGTAAGAACTGTAATCTTATAAAATTAGAACTTATGGCAGAGCTGATATAAGATGGCTTCAGATCATACAGGTGTACTTACTTAAAGAAATATTCCATTTTCTTAAAAGAAAAATCCAGATAATTTACTCACCACCATGTCAACCAAAATGTTGATGTCTTTCTTTGTTCAGTCGAGAAGAAATTATGTTTTTTGAGGAAAACATTGCAGGATTTTTCTAATTTTAATGGACTTTAATAGAGCCCAACATTTAACACTTAACTCAACACTTAACAGTTTATTTCAACGGAGTTTCAAAGGACCACAAACAATCCCAAACGAGGCATAAGGGTCTTATCTAGCAAAACGAAAAAAATTTTTTTACTTTTAAACCACAACTTTTCGTCAAGGTCCGGTCCAGCGTGACCTAACGTAAATGCGTAGTGACGTAGGGAGGACACGTGTTACATATATAAAACGCCCATTTGCGGACCATTGTAAACAACAAACTGACACAAAAACATTAATTAGTATCAGTTGACATACAACAACGTAGGAATGGTCCTCTTTCTCAACACTTGTAAACACTGGGGCGGAGTTTCGCGTTCGTCCTCTGTGACCTCTTGACGTGATGACGTATTGCGTGGGGTCACGCTAGCGCATGACGACCGGATCTACATGACGAGAAGTTGTGCTTTAAAAGTGTATATTTTTTATTTTTATTGTCAAAAATAACAATCGTTTTGCTAGATAAGACCCTTATGCCTCGTTTTGGATCGTTTAGAGTCCTTTGAAACTCCGTTGAGGGGAACTGTTGAGTGTTGAGTTGGGTATTGAATGTTGGGCTCTATTAAAGTCCATTAAAATGAGAAAAATCCTGCAATGTTTTCCTCAAAAAACATAATTTCTTCTCGACTGAACAAAGAAAGACATCAACATTTTGGATGACATGGTGGTGAGTAAATTATCTGGATTTTTCTTTAAAGATATTGGACTAATCCTTTAAGTGGCCAGCAGGTGTACAAATTGCATGTAATTAGTTTGGATAAAAAGTTAGTAATCAAGCACTATTTTAAAACATTGATTTAGAAAACTGCAATGCAAATGAGCTCTTTGGAATTTGATAATTGGCTGGTGATTTCATTGTTGTCCTTTTTTTGTGTGTGGAAAGGATTCAGATGGCTGTGCTGCCCGGAGGGAGCTTGATCAACTTGTCTTTGGCATCTACAGCATTAATGCTGAGGGAGGTGATGCCACCAGCACTTCAGTTGTTGTTGGAATAGGGATTGAGGATGTTGAAGTGCTTCATGACTTGGGAGACATAGCTTCTGCATGTGCAATCTTAATGGGTGTCATATATACAATGAACCTCAACTATCCTCAAGAACTGAAAATGTTGCTTCAGAAAATCTTCCTCCAACTGGATAATTCCAGACTCTCACCCAAGGTACAGATGATTAAAAACAAACTGTGTGAGTGAACCAACATTGAACGTTTGGCGTTTTACACAGGCCTGATTTGCAGTTGAAACCATTTAATTGAAAAACTTTTCTTTTTTTGTGACGCGCACCTCTGTTCTGGGTGACATGTGTCTTTGTCATGTATGTACTTAAAAACGATGAGTGAACCAACATTGAGCACTTAAAAGTTTGTTAAACGCCACAAACGCCTGCTTTGCACTTGAAACCCTTTTTATTGAAAACACTTGAAAGATGGTATACATTTGATCTTTTTTCTGTGGACACACCAGTGTTCTGGGTGACATGTTTCTCTGTCATGTATGTACTTAAACAATGAGTGAACCAACATTTATCACTTAAAAGTTTGTGGCGTTTAACATAAAGGCCTGCTTTACACTTGAAACCATTTAATAGAAAAACACTTGACCGATTGTGTTATTTTTATCTTTTTTTATCTGCGTGTTACAGACAAAAAAGATAAAAAAAATACAATCTGTCAAGTGTTTTTCTATTAAATGCACTGCTCAGGAGTTTTATTTTTATAAAATTACCAACTTTACATGCTGCAACTCATAAGTGTTTTACAGTGTTTTTTCTCTTGTTAAAGAAAATGTCATAAAACTGATGTGTTATTGGAAAACTTGTTGGTTAATAAAGGAACTAACAAATATTATGTTGAGTTTACTTAATTAATTTGTGTGGAACCTGTTGACAAACTAAAATTAATTAAACCTAACTAGTAAAAATTAAAGTTATTGAAATGATTTAATTTTGATTGATTAAGCTTGAATTAAATGTTTTGTTGTACAAATTACAAGTTTACTTTGAATAGACACATGTTTAATATGCAACGTCTAAACAAATTTTGTTAGTCCATAGAACATAACTGATTTTAGTTAATTGAACTGAAATGTCTTTTGTTGGGTGAAAATTAGTGATAATAGTTGGCTAAACTTAAAAAAATTACTTGTCCCTAAAACAACCCTATTACATTGGAAAACCTTAAAATATTTGTTTTCAACTTAAATAATTAAATTATGTGGAACCTGTTGACGAAAAAAAATTAATTAAAGTCAACACTTTTTTTTTTGAGTGTTTCATAGAAATGAAACACTCACTTCGTGTCAGTGGAAAGTGGTCGCTTAAATATGACCAGGGGTTTCTTTCATAAGATTTGAACTGAGGTGGGTCTGCATTAGCGCGCGCCTGTCTCGTCCGTCTCCATGGTTCCTTAAGCGCGTTCCCTCAGGCCCCGCCCATTTACATCCGTTGCGCGTCTTTATCACCTTGCTTTTTAAAATATTGTTTTACTCAGTAAGGGATATGATTTAAAATGTAGCGAAGTACAATACTTTAAATAAAACATACTTAAAGGAACAGTATGTAGGATTGTGGCCAAAACTGGTATTGCAATAACAAAACTTGTGGCTAAAAGTGGTACTGCAATCACACAACTAGTGGTCAATACACAAAATGACAACATAAACATCAGTTGAGGGCTGCAACTCCACTTTTTAAATGACAATATCCTGATCAGACCACCGTTGTCAGTGATATAAGTATTTGAAATGATAATGATTTCTTAATGTCTAGTGACATATCAGGGCCATTTTATGATTAATTGATACACATTTCTTACATACTGTTCCTTTAAGTAAAAGTAAAAGTACAGATTTTAAAAACTACTCAAAAAAGTAAAAATACACAAAAAAACTACTCAATTACAGTAACGTGAGAATGTAATTCATTACTTTCCACCTCTGGTATACTTACATTTATATATGTTTGCATTGTACTAATTTCCAATGACACTTTTATTGTAACAGTAACTTTTTTCTGTTTCTTTAACTAAATTGGTCTGTTTTGTACAGGGCATGGATGAAGTCAGCATCAGTGAGGTCATTTGAAGACACCACTGTTGGGATTTGTGTTCTCAAACAACATGCTTCTTGTGATGAAGAAGAGGATCTTTGTATAGTCCTGGAAGGCATGAAGGTGTTGCAACATCGTGCCATGTTGTTTGAGCTGATGTATGCCTTAAACCTGAGCTATCCTGATCTCCGCTTTATTTTTGAGGAAATCCAAAAGATTTTAATGGAACTGCATTGAGCGTAACTTTAACGAACAGTTTCTTTCAGTGAAAGGATCAGAAAGACTGTGCTGCTCATTATGTTCTTTATTTATCTGTTTTAAGTGTTTTCTCTTATTAAAACATTAACAGTTTGCTGCTCAGAGTCAATTTTGGAAATGGTTGTTGTATTTTGTTTTTGTTGAATCTTTGATTATCAGTTTATACAAATGCTGTAGCTCTGACTTTCTTAAGGATTGATATTTTCCAGTTTGTAAATCCATTTAAAAAATAATAGTTCTCACTGTTTTGCATGTCTCTTTGGAATGCAGTGTTTGTGTTTTAGCACTTCTAAATCTATTGTGATAGTAACTATTTTAAACATTTGGGTCAGTTTTACAGATGGGGCTTTCCTAGTCCCAGGCTTTTGCAATGCCTTAATTTGAAAACATATTGCACTGACATATCTTGACATATATCAGTGCCATTGTTTTGTCTAAAGATGTACTCCAGTGTTGTTTTTGTAAGGTAGGTTTGTTTGTAAACTTTTTTGTAAAAAATATCCTAATATAACTAGAACCTAGTCATGGCTTAATCTACAACATGTCTGGGAAATTGCCCCTTTATGTATGTACTGCATGTGCTGATTGTTGTAATAGTTATTGACTGTTAATGAATTAATGTGTAGTGATTTAAATTAATTGATGATCTGAAAGCAGTGGTTTGCCTAAATATCACTAAACATTTGTTCAAAACTCTGCTTTTTATGCCAATGCAAATGTATTTTGTATTTAAAAATGAAATAAATAACATTTTGATAATTATGGGTGATTATTCTGGTGCCAGAGACATAATGAAATTGCTTTAGAGTTACATAATCCCATAATATATGCATTAAAAAAGCATGTTGGAATTACAGATGAAAATCTAGTCCCCTTACATAATAAAATTACTTAAACATTACAAAATAAATGTGTTATAGTAAAGAGAAATAGCACTTTGAGTCAACATATTTATATTAGACTACTTAAAACAATTAAAATGTTTTGGTCTGACACATAAAAATTAAATGAGGAAAATGATGTTGGTTTTACACAATCGGATTATGTGGGACCGATGTACACATTAAAATTACGTAAATTGAAAGGATTTTTTTTTCAGTGCAGTGGATAATAGCGGACGTATGAACTTGAGTTATAAAATTCTCAGACAACGTTTTCTCTTTATCGACGAGATGACTCAACAATATTTATTGACATTTATCTGGATATCGCCATTCATTGTGCAATTGTGGACAAATTAAAAATATGATTAAAGACTGTGGTTTTTATTTTCATAAATCAGTACGCAGCAACAGTGGCTCAGTGATTCTTATGTAATGCGGTCTGAACCGTGAGGTTACCAGTGTATTTGATCACGGCTTAGAACGCGTTTCAACCAATCAGAATGAAGAACCAGAACTGCCCGTTTTATAATGACAAATAATCACTATCAACACTGTTGTAAAATATAAATGACATTTTGACTAGCCATGCACTGTATGATGCTTAAACAGGCGGGTGGATTGGAGTGATCCCTATTAACTGAGATTGTTATTAATATTTTCAAAAGTTTTGCTTCCAAAATATATAAAAACATTTAATTATGTATTACAATATACATATGACATGCTAAACCACATGAAACGTTTCTGAAATTATATTCTGTAAGGCTTGTTTTATTTGCCAAAGAAAGGGAGACTGATTTCTAGATAACGTTATGTATTTAATGTTTTGAAAACTATTGTGAACCTGTGCTTAAGTCAAGTTTTTATTACACTTAAACTGATAAATTATTTAACAAATAAATCTTGAAATGAGACTTACTGCTCTCAAATCCTGTTATTTCATTTGATGCTAAAGGATTTTTTTTGTTTTTAAGGTTTTAGGCTTATGATAATTTTAATAGACATCAGTGTCTGATTTATTAATGTCCTTTTATTAATTGATTGGTTAGCCAAGAGAGTTATTTCACATAATTTGAGTTTCGTGATAATATGATACAGACATAATAAATCACAGTACTTTTGTACTTAAGTACATTTTGAGGCAGATACTTTTGTACTTTTACTCAAGTAAAAATTTTAAGCAAGTACTTCTACTTTTACTTGAGTAATACTTTTACTCAAGTACACGATTTGTGTAATTCGTCCACCACTGCTTAAACATTACAAAATAAATGTGTTATAGTAAAGAGAAATATCACTTTGAATCAACATATTTATATTAGACTACTTAAAATAGTTTAAATGTTTTGGTCTGACACGTAAAAATTAATTGAGGAAAATTATGTTGGTTTTAAACAATCGGATGATGTGGGACCGATGTACACATTAAAATTATGTAAATTGAAAGGATTTTTTTTTTCAGTGTACCTATCTACAACCTATTTGCCACCTGAACATGCACTAAGCACTTTATGGTTTACTTTATAACCATCATAACCTGGTCTACCTCTCTTGTACTTATGGCACAACTGAACTTACTGCTGCATTGTCTATAACCATGCACTTTTCTAGGTGTGTTAAGTGTTGTTACTTCCTGTTATTTATTTATTTTTGTGCCTTTTTGTCTTTTGTTTTGTTATATTGTGTTGTCATGGTTGTGTGAAACATGTGAGCATTCCAAAGAACATTCCTGTTAACTGTATTATTATATTGTTGAAATGGCTATAATAAACTTGATCTGCAGTTAAAATCAGGTTTAAACAGAAGATAAGTCAGAGTTAAACACAGTGTGAAAATCTTCACTGTAAGTTAATAGTCATAAAACACTCTTACATCTACAGTGAACTGTCAACAGAGTACAGATGATCATAAAATCATTATTACACTCAAACATTTCAGTCACTTACCTCTGACAGACACATTGAATCTTCTATATGAGGTTTCTTTACCTCTGATGATCTTCACTTTATAAACTCCAGTGTGTTCCTCACGGCTGTCATTGATGTTGAGATCTCCAGTCTGAGGATTCAGCTTCAGTTTATCTCTGAATAGACCATCATCACCATCAAATATCCTGAAGATTTTGTTTGCAGGATTGATTTCAGCTATGAGAGCTTTATCATCTCCAAATGTCCACTCTATCACATCATCTTTCTTTATTTCAGTAAGATTATTCTTCAGTGTGCAAGACATCCCCTCACTCACTGAGACTTTCTCCATTTTACCTGCATAAGCTGCACATATAAAGAAACAGAACAGAAACGCAGAACAATTATTTGCTTTACTTCTGTCAGATGTCTTATTTCCTCATTATAAACACCAGCTCAAATTCTCATAATAAACTTCATCTCATGATCACATGATATCAACCTCTCAGACTGTCTTTCATAATACTGTATGCAGTCAAAAGCTGTGACTTTCCAGATCAGTGAATGTTTAACATAAATCAGTCTCAGGTCAGAATCCACTTTCAAATGAGTTGATAAATATTCAGTCAGTGTGATAAACTGTAGTTTATATTAAAGAGTAACTAAACCCTAAACCAACTTTTTTTAGTTAATGATGTGTAAGAATGATGCTTTATTTGTCCTGTTCATTGATTTGAGTAACTTTTTTGACATTTGGATATAAAGTGTTTCAATACTACAATATATGGTGTAAAACCGTCTGAGTGCTGCCCTCTTCAGGTTGAACGGTGGCTACTGCAGTTGAATTTTCCTATTGGATGTTGGGTCCAAAAAATGACTCGTGACCAGTGATGGGAGTAACGCGTTACATATCAGATTCTGATGATATGTTGACATAAGGCCGTCGTACGTGCTTTTCCCTAGGTTCGCTTTCTGCACATACGCATTTTCAGGTGTATATGTGTGGTGCAGAGTCCTGCACGGGTCCATTTTTGGAGACCCTTGCCGTCCGTACCCGCTAAGTTCAGCACCAGATCCGACCCGTAACCCGTGATAATATCAAAATTAAATCCGCACCCGCCCGGACCCGATAATATTTGGCCCGTTACCCGACCCGTACCCGCATAAATCACACACGCTAAAATCATTCCAATTAAAGTGCTTTATTTTTTATCTCGTACCTCTCTCAACATCACAACAGCGTCATGAAGGCTAATGGCTAATGAAACAGGCTAAAGTGTGCTCTGTTTTGTGCCATTTAAGTAGCCTATCAGCACAAATGGAACCTGATAACTATACAGAAATAGACATATTAATAAAAAAACAAGAAAAAGTAAGCGCCAATAGCCATGTGGTTAGTGCGACGACATATAGCCCCAGTGCGCTTGCGGCAAGCCAAGTTCGATTCCCGGCTCTGTGGTCCTTTGCCGGTCCTGCTCCCCATCTCCACCCAACACTTTCCTGTCAACTCTCTACTACCACGCTATCCAAAATAATAATAAAAGGCATAAAAAAAAGAAAAAGAAAAAGAACAACCTACCTACACAACCCCTGCTGTGCTCCTAAGTCTCGTCTCGAAATGCTTTCTAAGAGAAGACGTTCAGCTTCCGGCTATCAACAGCAAAACTTTATGCCAGAGTCCTGCAACGCTCGCTCCAACTAGGCAACAAGAAGAATCAACAAACTGGTCGCGCACTGTTGTAGTGGTGGTGACGTGATGGGTCAAATGTCATATGTTCCGCGTGTAATGGTAATTAGGGCGTGCACACCAAAGCTTTTACCCCCGCGGCCGTTTTTGAAATAAGCCGGCGGGGAGCGTTTTTTTCGCGCTCGGCGCTGGGCGCCGCGCGTTGAAAGAGATTAAAGGTTGGGGGAAATGCTCCGCTCGTCAATGTCAGTTGTCACACGGCCGTCCAATCACAGTAGAGAAAGGGCGGGACAAGTATCACAACAACCAACCGGCTCACAGCTTAATTATCACAGCTAAAAAGCGCTTGGCTGAAAAAACAGCCGTGTTTCAAAGTTTGGTGTCGCATCCTTAGACATACAAATTTTGCACATATTTTCATTTGCACTACTACCCGCCCGCGCGGAGTTAATTATCCGCCCGCGGCCCCGCCCGTGAATTTTAGGAATGTCACAATCTACCCGTTTGAGACACTTGGGTACCCGACCCGTTGCAGGACTCTGGTGTGGTGGGCTATGGCCTCAGCCATTCATTAAAGCTTGCGTTCTCCGTGTGTTTTTTCAAAATGTCTAAGGGTCGCAAGAGAAAAAGTGTCTACGGATTGCATGACAAGAAGAGAAAGGCCTATGAAGAAAGAAACAAGACTAGAGTGTTTTCGGCTTTGGGAATGGAAAGAACACAACTCCTCCATACAATCTCTCGGGGTAACATATCTAGTGTCCGATTTACAAACGCCGAGGGCGTTAATGTTTGTCGGACATACTCACATAGTAACGGTTGCTGTGATGTGTGATTGGACAATGGACGTTTTGGGGGAGGGGCCGGCGAAAGGTCAATTCACGTGTCTGATATTCATGTACTTTCCAAGACTTTCAAGAAACATAGGAGCCCTGATTATTACACTTAAATATTTCAGTTACTCACCTCTGACAAACACACTGAATCTCTTGTATGAGATTTCTCCATCTCTGATGATCTTCAGTTTATAAACTCCAGTGTGTTTCTCTCTGATGTCAATGATGTTGAGATCTCCAGTCTGAGGATTCAGCTTCAGTTTATCTCTGAATAGATCATCATTAGATGTAGTGGGGCTTTTGTTTGCAGGATTGATTTCAGCTATGAGAGTTCTGTTAAATCTCCACTCTATCAGATCATATCTCTGTATGTCAGTAACTTTAGTCTCCAGATCAACAGATTCCCACTCATCCACCTGCAATGGTTTTATTTCATCTGTAACAGCAGCAGACAGAAACAGAAAGAAAGAAATGAAATTAATTCAGATTATTTTATCTATTAAGTGTTTTATTTACTGATTATAAACATCAGCTCATATTCTCATAAATTAATTTCTGTTTATTAACTCAATCTTTCAGATTCTCTATCAGTATATAAATATAAACACAACTATAACACCTAGATGATGAATTTTATGAATCTCTTAACAATGTGAATTCATCTAATGGGTAAATGACTTTAATAAAATATCAGGTTGATCAATTTTAGTTATAATAATTATTCAGTCAGTGTGTTTAATTGTTTACATAACATACCAATGATGTGATGTATGATCAAATCAATGTTATAAAACCAACCAAATTTATTTGAAGGATGCACAAAGTTTAAATGTGTTGTTACTCACCTCTGACAATCACAATTGATCTCTTATATGATGTTTTTCCTCCTCTGATGATCTTCAGTCGATAATCTCCTTTATGTTCCCTTCTGATGTCATTGATGTTGAGATCTCCAGTCTGATGATTCAGCTTCAGTTTATCTCTGAATAGATCATCATCACCATCATATGTACTGAAGATATTGTTGGCAGGATTGATTTCAGCTATGAGAGTTTCTCTAAATCTCCACTCTATCACATCATCTCTCTTTATGTCTTTAACTTCAGTCTTCAGATCAACAGATTCTCCCTCATACACTTGCAATGGTTTTATTTTATCTGTAACAGCAGCAGACAGAAACAGAAACACAGAAATGATGAAATCAATTCAGGTGATTTTCATCTATTAAGTGTTTTATTTATTGATTATAAACATCAGCTCATATTCTCATAAATGAATTTCTGTTAATTATCTCAATCTTTCAGATTCTTTATCAGTAGACAAGGCAAGTTTATTTGTTTAGCACATTTCATACACAGAGTAAATTCAAATGTCTGATATTCAAGTACTTTCCAAGACTTTCAAGAAACATAGGAGCCCTGATTATTACACTGAAAGATTTGAGTTACTCACCTCTGACAAACACACTGAATCTCTTGTATGATGTTTCTCCATCTCTGATGATCTTCAGTTTATAAACTCCAGTGTGTTCCTCTCTGATGTCATTGATGTTGAGATCTCCAGTCTGAGGATTCAGATCCAGTTTATCTCTGAATAGATCATCATCACCATCATATGTAGTGGGGTTTTGGTTTGCTGGATTGATTTCAGCTATGAGAGTTTCTCCAAATCTCCACTCTATCTTCTCAATTTTCTTTATGTCAGTTTCAGTCTTCAGATCAACAGATTCTCCCGAATACACTTGCGATGGTTTTATTTCATCTGTAACAGCAGCAGACATAAACACAGAAATGAAAACAATTCTGTGAAAACAAAGTTGATTTTCATCTATTAAGGGTGGGTTGCACCAACAAGGATTAAATTAAGCAGAGTTTAGAGCTAATCTAGGGTTTGTTGATCTCAGTTTAATTTTAAAACTCACTTTGTTGAGACGTTATAATAAACGCATCTTTGAATAGCGCCACCACGCTCGCGGTATGTGTTTCTAATCATTTAGACAGACATTTAATTGTAAAAAAACATATTTAAACATCCTCATATGCAAGTTTAAAGTTAATCCCTCACTGAGATTTAAAACAGAGTTCAAAGTAATAGAGCAACAGGATTAAGGATAATCTAGATTTACTGTAAGATTTAAACCTGGATCAAAATGACAGTTTAAATTTAAACCTGTTTATTTTTAAACACGTTTAAAGTTTGGTGCAACAGAATTATTAAATAAGCTTTGATATAAACCAGTTTAGGCCTAATAATTGTTGGTGCTAAGTGTCTTATTTACTGATTATAAACATCAGCTCATATTCTCATAAATGAATGTCGGTTTAATATCTCAACCTTTCAGATTCTCTATCAGTATATGCAAGGCAAGTTTATTTGTATAGCACATTTCATACACAGATGTAATTCAAAGTGCTTTACATAGATATGAGAAAACAATCTAAGAGAACAAAATCTGTAAAAACAAGAGACAAATTAAAATCACAATAAAAACAAAAATAAAGGAAATAAAAGTAATTTTAATAAAAACAAATGTGCTGTTTAAAATGTGCTACAAAGAATAAAACTAAAGTGACTTGAGTTTAAAGTGCAGGGATAAGCAGCACAGTGCTCACTCAGTAAATGCAGAGTTAAACAGATGTGTTTTTAATCTAGATTTAAAAGTGTTTTTATCTAGAATGAAAGTTGATGTTATGAACAAATGAAAGTTGAACAAATATGATGTTATTTAACGTTAAACTATGTGAGTGGTGCTCTGTGGCATGGCAAGGATTTGAGCAGCGTCAAGAGTCACAGGGGAGAGCCGGTGTGTGTACATTCATAGAAAATATTGTGTTTGATTTTTAGATACATGGGGCAGCATGACGCTACTCAGCCGGTGTGCGACCCCCTTAAGGAAGAAACAAAAAAGGTTTTGTGGTATAAGTTTGTTTGATAGTTTGCAAATTTAGTGTTTCATTAAGAGCTTTCATTTAGTGATGTCTGCCCACAGATCCACTTCTACTTTTATGTGTAGTGTTGAGGTGTAAGATGTGTTGTTTCTCCACACTTCAATTATTTGCAAATAAAGAAAAAACTTTGTGTAAAAATATTTTGTAATAGTTTTTATTTTTTGTGCTCTGTATGGGAAGTTAATGTAAGTGATGAAGTTCTTTAGTTGTGCTTGTTTTCAGACATAATAACTTAAAGGAGTCATTTGACACGATTTCATGTTTTCCTTTGTTTTAAAGTGTTAAAAGATGTCTGTGCACATAAAAGATCTTTAAAGTTGCAAAAAATGTAAGTTTCAAATCCAAAAAGATCTTTATAAAAGTGAAGCCTCATCCAAGCCTCCCTAAAACGACTCGTTCAGACACACCCCCACAGTGTAACGTCACACTGAAAGGAACATTTGCATAACACCACGCTAATGTATACGCGAAGATAGGGGGTGTAACTTTCATTCGAGCTGTAGTATTGTTGCTGCCGCCATGCCAACACTGTGTGTTTTCCCCTGCAAAAGGCAAACTACTTTGTTTGCCCTTCCGTTGAGTTAACATTAAGACACCAGTGGTTAGGTTTTATTTACAACATTTACAAATGTTCGATTGTAGGACAACTTTCTAAAAACGGGGGAGTTCTCGTTTGACTCTCAATGAAGTTGATCACATTTTTCTCTCCCTCTCGTCTCGTCTAGTCTTGTGTCTTAACTTTGAAAGACTTTCTCTGCACTGCTCTTGAAAATACAAATCATGGTTTTGATCAACTGGTCTCTCAACGCAATTGACATCATCTTCTCGAAGAAATGCTTGGGTTCGGGGGAAACTGTCTGCCCTGCCGGAACATTCCCAGCTGGCTACATGACGGACGCGTGGGAGAGGTGGCGGGTTGTGTGTCTGGCGGCTCTTACTGTGGAGGACATTGAAGATATCTATCTATTCGGAACCATAATAACAGGCTGATTGGATTAGACACTGCCCTGGTTTATCAAACCAGCCTGACAGGCGGGTCTGTGACCAGCTAGGAATGGCTGCAGGACCAGATGACTGCGCTGGGTTATCTCCAAACCCCATTCCCCCCTACCCTTTTGCAAGTCGTGTGTTATTCGTGTTGTAATGTGTACTGACTATGTGATTATGTTGCTGAGGTGTTTTTCCATGTTCCCACACTGTACTCCCTTTGGACCATAGTCTGGGGGTTTGTTTTTTAACTTACACTCACTCATATAGTGCTGTACTTCTTCCTCAATACCCTGTCAACCTGTTCTGTCTACCACCTTGTGAGATTTTATGTATTATATGTATTGACAGGTTGATGGATTAATTTAGCTGGTGCCTGTGACCAAGTGACAAATAAAAGTGATTGAGTTCCACAAGGCTGGAGGTACACAAAGGCTTTGTCTAAAAAGTGGAGCAATTCCAAGTTTGCAACTACCTTCTGGTTCTGGTGACTGACATCCTGCAAGTAGATGATGGTTTTATATTTAAAGCTGCGGTCGGCAACTTTTTTGATCATATTTTTTGATCATATTCACAGAAACCAACACTATGCTCTGATAGAACAACATAAATTAGACTTTTTAAGAAAAAACCCGCTTCAAGCTCCACCTAGAGCCTGTTATTTGTTTAGCAAAAATCCACCGCTCCCGGTTCATTTGGTCTAATCAGCGCAGGCCGGTTCATTTGGTCCAATCAGCGCAGGGCTGTGTAGAATCTGCCTGTCAATCACAGTACATGCACGCGCCACAGACCCCCCTCCTCGCACGCATTACAATATCACATGCATCCGCCTGAAGTTCATAGGTGTTTTGGTTTGAATTCAGCGTGATGGTGAAGAGAACATTCACTAACAAACTTCGGATTCCTCGGTTAACAACCAGAGCTAGGAAAACAACAAATGAAAAGAAGGAAAAAAGGTAGAAAGCGACCGTGACCATGACCGTAATAAAGCTAGGATCAATATCGGACCAGCATTTGAAAGGTGGAGGAATCTACGAGATTTTAAAGGGTTCAAGCTGGATGCAGAGCTTGGCACATTTCTTCTCGACAGGTAATTGTGCTTTATCAACCATTGATTGTATTTCGGAGTGTTATGTAAGTAATCTAAGTATTCTTGCTAAGCATGCGTTCAAAATAATACTGGTGCACACGCGCTGACGAGGACGAGCTCGAGAAGGGAGGTTGCTCGGTGGTAGTGGGGAAGGGACATGACATTGTAAACATTTGGAAACTGCTCTATCCTCCAGAGTTGCCGATGGCAGCTTTAATGAATTTCCTACTGAGGATTCAAACACGATGTTTCCTTACCTTACCAATCTGTTACATTCTGCTCACATCACGCTGGTAAAGTTGATTGATCAGTTTAGCCATCTGTGTTTTGTGGGTCAGATTCAGGGTCATATTGATAAGGCAGTAAATACAATAGTATCTCCTGGCTCTCGCTATTGCTTTGGGACATCATCTTTCAAAACATGGTATAGTGCGTCACATTTCCGTTTATGTAATTCAAACACAACGCACCCGGCCAATCAGTTCGCATTTCGGCAATGAAAGTGGTGTTGTTTTCCATTGGTTTTAGCAACTCAGAAAGTTTATTAAAACGGTATCCCAGCATCAAAATGTCTGGTTGTTGCGTTTGGTTGCACTAATATAACATACTAATAGCATACATGTATCTGGCAACTTTATTTTTGGCCATCTGCTAACGTCTTCTATACAGTGCACTCCACTATAGTACACAGATCTGTAGCTGTGTTGAAAAAGTTGATAAAGTCAACTTTTTAAAATAACTTTCTCTGTCTGTGTTGCTTCACTGCTGATTCTTGCCATACTTCCGTTGCCTAAATAGGCGCGCATATGCTGCCACGTCATCATTGTGTACAAACAGTAAAAGGGTCTATGTGTAGAAAAAGTTAATGTACAGCCCTGGGTAAATGACTTTAATAAAATATCATCTGTTCAATACTGAGGGTAGTCATTCACAAAATATTCAGTCAGTGTTTAACTCTTTATATAAGATATCAGTGAGCCAGTTTATTTCGGCACCCATTCTGATAACCTCTGACTCCTCATGTCAGTTCGTGATGGAGGTTGATGCGTCAGAGGTGGGAGTAGGTGCAGATTTGTCACAGCGTTCTTCAGACGACAGAAGCATCCCTGCAGATGTCATTACTGCCCTCCCACTCTACGAGGGTAAAATGGTTGTTTTGACCGTAGTGGACCGATTCACAAAGACGACTAATTTTATTCCCTTGCCTAAATTCTCTTCTGCCAAGGAAACAGCGATTACTGTTGTAGATCACGTCTTTCTGCTTCATGATCTCCAGATAGACGTGCTTTCCGACAGGGGACCCCAATTTGTGTCAAAATTTTGGCAAGAGTTTTGTAAATTGCTGAAGGTGACAGTCTGTCTTTGGGTTTCCATCCCCAAAGCAATGGTCAAACCGAGAGAGCAAACCAGGATTTAGAAAGAATGTTGCAATGTTTGGTGTCCAAGAATCCTACCTCCTGGATTCAGCAACTCTCTATGGTTGAGAATGCACACAACTTGTTACCAGTATCATCCACGGACCTCTCTTTGTTTGAGTGTAGTTTAGGCTACCAGCCACCAATTTTTCCCAGTTTGGAGTGGGTTTTTCTACCAAGAATATTCTGCTCCTTTCGTGTCTAACAAGTTAGCTCCTAAATTTATTGGCCCGTTCCCTGTCACCAAAATTATTAGTCCGGTGACAGTCCGACTCAAACTTCCTCCAGCATACAGGAGTATCCAAGATTAAACCCGTGTTTTATTCAAACCTTAATCCAGCTCCGGTTCCCCCACCGCTGCTTCTTGTAGACGGGCAACCAACTTATTCGATAAATCTTATTCTGGACTTGAGACGGAGGGGATGCAGATTCCAGTACTTAGTGGACTGGGAAGGTTACGGTCCGGAGGACAGAACTTGGGTACTTGCTAGGGCATCCTGGACTACTATCTTATCGATGATTACAATCAGCAGGTAGGTTGTTCTGGGAACTCCAGGAGAACACCAGCTGCAGATTATCACTACCTACACATATAAGCCCTGTCTTTTCGTTGAGTGGTTGTCTGAGCATTATTTAATGTTATGTGTTGTTTATGCCTGTTTCCAGTTGTCCACTCTGTTTCCCGTTTCTTGGATTCCTGGTTCGGTTTACTCCACAGACATTTATCTGAATTGTTATCTTTCATCATTCACCAGATAACCTGAGACTTTGTTACACCATCTCTCACCTGCTGCCTGCTGTGTTATTTCATGTGACATTTATTCTTAATAATTTATTCTGTTTTTAACTTGCAAATGCATCCGCATTTTTCCTTGCCGTAACAAAATCTCCACTGTAAGATAATAGTCATAAATCACTCTTACATCTACAGTATACTGTCAACAGAGTACAGATGATCATAAAATCATTATTATACTCAAACATTTCAGTTACTCACCTCTGACAAACACATTGAATCTCTTGTATGATGTTTTTCTATCTCTGATGATCTTCAGTGTATAAAGTCCATCATGTTCCTCACTGATGTGATTGATGTTGAGATCTCCAGTCTGAGGAATCAGATTCAGTTTATCTCTGAATAGATCATCATTAGGTGTAGTGGGGCTTTGGTTTGCAGGATTGATTTCAGCTATGAGAGTTTCTCCAAATCTCCACTCTATCACATCATCTCTCTGTATGTCAGTATCAGTCTTCAGATTGACAGATTTTCCCTCATACACATGCAATGGTTGTATTTCATCTGTAACAGCAGACAACAGAAACAGAAAGACAGAAATGAAATCAATTCAGGTGATTTTCATCTATTAAGTGTTTTATTTACTGATTATAAACATCAGCTCATATTCTCATAAATGAATTTCTGTTTATTAACGCAATCTTTTAGATTCTCTATCAGTAAATAAATCTAAACACAACTATAACATCTAGATGATGAATTTTATGAATCTCCTAACAGAGAATACAACTATGGGTAAATGGGTAAAATACTTTAACAAAATATCAGTTGTTCAATTTTGATGGTAGTAATTCACTATACTATTCAGTCAGTGGTAACTGTTTATATAAGATATTAATGATGTAGTTGTTAATCATAAAATATCTGAAATGAAGGATGCACAGAGTTCACATGTGTTGTTACAGTTTCTGTTCACGAGCGTGAAGCCTACCTTTCATAGGAATGAAAAACTCGCTTTACGTCAGTGCACACACACCAGCGGGCACACTGGCACAGAGCAGAGCGAGACCTTCAGCCTATGTGCCTGGGATCAGCCTCCACCCAATTTAAACCCTGAGTATCATTAACTTACATGAACATGCTTGCGCAGGTTTAAGTCGAGTTTTTATAAGATGCAAAGTGATCGCTTAAATATGGCCAGGGGTTTCTTTTATAAGAATTGAATTCAGGATCTGCATCACTGGTGCCTGTCTCGTCCATCTCCATGGTTCTTTTAGCGCGTTCCCCCGCCCATCAATCAATCAATCAATATCCTTGGTGCGCCTTTATCACCTTGCATTATTAAAAAAAAAAAATTCTCTGTGCAATGGCCAATCTCTCCTCTTTGCTTAAAGTAAGCGTGTATGTACTTAAACTGTGTCCCGTGCTTTCGCACATGTCTAAGTACTCTTCTCTTCGATTTCTTTCTCTTTGCTCTTGGCATAAACGCGGCCAAACGGCAATCAGAAATCGGCTTCAACGATTGACCAATGAAAATGCGACATCATACATGGAATCTTATTGGTTGATATTGAACCGCACATGGAATAAGTTCACTTAAGTTCAATCAAGACGAGCCAAGATGGAACTGAATCGATGATCTCAGGTAAGCAGTTTTATTTGTTTTGATGTAAAATATGTCAAATGTATCTTAGAAATGTCTGGGAAGATAGCTATTGGATTCTTTTACATATAAATGACCTAGACTGTCATATTGTTCACACTACAGGTGCCATGACCATTGAAAGTGAGATTTTTGAGCCAAATTGATTTGAAAGGCGATTCCAAAAGGCAAAAATAATATTTAACGTCTGATAATTAACACATTGGCTGCGTCCAAAAACTCTAAAATATTTCAAGGCATCAAGGCACGTCTGAATCCAATCTTTGTTTACTTCCTGTCTCCTGAGATACCTCCATTGTCGGTTCCCGCAATTCTATGCATGGGCGTACAACGAGAATGTTATTGGTCAAGCCGAAAAAATAAAATGGTGGCCAAGAAAGCGGCTGGAGCACAAATTTAGTGCAAATAAATGTATATTTTAACTTAAATACACCTTTTAATTGCATTTCTAGCGAAAAATTTGTATTATAGTTTTTAAATATGTGAACATTAAGTGTGTAGCAGAATCAACTGCCAAATTCAAATCTGAACAAAGATTTTGGGGAAATCTAAGATAAATTATGCTACATCTATTATGGCTGTCACAAATACAGGGAGTGCAGAATTATTAGGCAAGTTGTATTTTTGAGGATTACTAGTGATGCACCGATGTATCGGCCACCGATATTTATCGGCCGATTTTTGATGAATTTGAAACCATCGGCATATCGGCAGTAGCACAAGAAAGGCCGATACCGATTGTTTATTAATTAACTGCATAAAGAAATCCATTATATGTACAAAATTAGTTAATGTTGTTAATAAAATAAATGCTGAATAGCAAAAACCACCTTTGAAGGTTGTCATGCTGTCTTATTATATTTGTTTTAGCTTAATTTGTGCCTCTCTTATTATGTTGGTCAGTTAATTAGATCAAATCCATGTTCAGTAAAAATAATTTGATGCAGAAATGATCTAGCTAATAGACCAACTGTATAGTATTGTATACAAGTGTTTAATATCGGTATCGGCATTGGTATCGGCCAGAAGTTGTCTGTTTAAATCGGTATTGGCCCAAAAAAATCCTATCGGTGCATCCCTAAGGATTACTTTTGTTATTGTACAACTACAGTGCTCTTGGTCAATTCAAAATGTTAACAAACCTTCAAACCTGAACATTTAAGTAGTAAAAGTGAAATTTTGGCTTTCTTAAGAGAATATTTCTATGTACCCCATTATTAGGCAACTATTGGTGTGCAGAACCACTAGGCAACTAAATGAAAAACAAAGATTCCACCATCTCACTTGTTTTTTTTTTCACCTGTTGAAGTGAGAACAATAAACAACCTCTACCTTTACAAAAAAAATTAATTAAACAATAAAAAATACATAAACTCAGTGACCAATACAGCCACCCCTCCCCCCGACAACAGCCACAAGGCCTCCACTCACGGACCCAGTCAGCCCCCCGATCTGGTCCGAACCAACATCCCGTGCAGCCACAACCACAGCCTCCAGGACACTGTTCAGAGAGGTGTACTGTTTACCTTCACTGTAAATGTCCTGCTTAAGAAGGGATCAAAAGGTCTCAATAGGGTTTAAGTCAGGTGAAGAAGGGGCCATGTCATTAGTTTTTCATCTTTAAAGCCTTTACTGGCCAGCCATGCAGTGGAGTACTTTGATGCATAGTTTTACGCTGTGACTTACTGCTTTTAAAGATTTAACCATATCAACATCATATTTAATCAGTCTCATCTCAAGACCTTTTGTGATGATAAATAGCGACCACCTTGACTTTTCATTAAAGGGTGGCCTAAGTGTTGCTAAATGAATCGCATTTTTGACAGCCTAAACAAGCTAAAAAAATCATGAAACGTTGCACATGTGTCAAATGTGGTGACATTTTTTATTTGAAATAGGCTTCAGAACTGGGAGTGTAAAAATGCCTTTAGCGCCACTTACAAAAGTTCAAGAGAGCAGCCCCCCCGCTACGGTAAACATACAGATACAAAATGTGGTAGGATCATGTATCACCCCAAGACCTACAAAAACGTCTCTTGAAAATTTTTTTTTTTTGACAGGTGGTACTTATAGATAGTACTAACACATTGGGCCATGTTTTACACTGTGATTTACTGCTCATAGAAATTTATTCAGATCATCAACATATTTGGTCAGTCTGAACTTAACCCTTGTGCATTGTTCCAATTCACTACCCTTTTGTGTTGTTAATGGTCAAAAATGGGCACTAAATTAAACAGCTGTAAAAATGTCAATTTTTTGAATAAATCGTGATTTTAACTCTTTAATTGCCAAGTTCATAAGTGATGTCACTGACTTTAAGGAAAAAAACACAAAATGACTGATTTTCAATATAAAAAGTGATTGTGGACTGGATTTTTTTCACCTTTTTTACAGTCACAAACAATCGTGTGACAACTAACAAACACAAAAAGTAATGCAGCGCTTTGATTGATGCGTTATAAATAACGAGCATCCAGACTGCCCGCTAAAAAACAAAAACGGCACTTCCATTTCCAACGTGTACAATTTTTTGATTGATAGATGTGGGAGCACCTGTAAAAGTATGATTGACAGGGAGTCATAAATATTTTTTTTTTGACAGGTGGTACCCTATAGATTCAGGGGTCTCAAACTCAAATTTACTTGGGGCCATTTCTGAGATTGACATTTAATCGGAGGGCCGCAGAGCTATTTTAAGGTTTAAAAGTACAATATTTTTGTGAATTGACTGTTAAAATTCTATTATTTAATGTATAATAAAAGCAGTGTTTTTATCTTTTAAATATACATTATTTTATATAAGTAAATCATTTTTTAACCTTCTCTTTAATAACTAAGGCCTATTAAAACCTTGCACTAAACTAACAAATAAAATTTCTGTATACATTTATCAAATATTATAAAAAATTACCATCAGTAAGTGTTTGTGTTTTGATTTATTTTGGATTATTTACAGTCATAGCATTGACTTTATTATGTTCCATCTTTGTTATTCCACAGTTTTAATGAATTTGCTATTATACGTGGAAAAATATGAATAAGTGAAAGTGATCCTAAAACTTCTGAATGGGTAGTCAATGTTACATAAGCTAGTTAAACAGAAAAAAATTATAATACTGCTAGGTGTAATTGCATAGCAAGCTACATAATAATATATTAATACTTCATTATATATAGCAGTATACATACTTTCATCCTCTGTATGTTTCTCCTCATCTTTCCTCTTTTAACCTGGGCACTTTGATGGCAATTTTTCTCATCTGTAGTTTATGTGTTGCATTACATCTATGGCTCTGCCTCATACATGCGGTGTCTCCATTGGAAGCTGTGACTTGTTGATGTGAGTCCCACTGCAGCTCTTCCCTGAGTAACAGCTGATATTCACCCGGAAGTAATAAATCTTCTCTGGACAAACACTACAAAGTCCCGACCAGATTAACTGATCGCATGGTGACACTGATATGATTGACGCGAGGTTCAGATGAGGAATTAAAGTCCGATCACGGATTCCAGTATCCTCGCAATCACAGAGCGCGCGCGGCTCGTGGCTGCGTAGCAACGCGTGACGTCACTCCACGGAGCGCAACTTCCGCTCCCGAGCACTTTAGAAAAAGTAAGAAACGCCTTGACTCGTTTTAACGCGCGTTGTAAGACGCGACATGTGAACGAACCCTTAAACGTTTAAATTAAAAATGAAATGAATATGAAACAAAGTGAATAAAAATCTTCCTGCGGGCCAGATTATGTTATATTGTTGAAAGGTGCCGCGGGCCGCAGAGAGGGGGAGGGCGGGCCGCAAATGGCCCGCGGGCCGGGAGTTTGAGACCACTGCAAGTACTAACACATTGGGCCAGGGCCTAGATTTGAGGCCCATGCAGGGCTAAACTGAATATGGATAAACAGGTTTACATCTTTAAATTTAATCCTTATAGCAGAATAAAGATCATTATATTCCTTCAGCTGTAGATGATTCTTACCCAGTTGATGTTTTGCTTCAGTGATCTTACGGCGATAATAAATCACACCAGCAGCACCACCACCAGCAGCAGCAGCAAGTAGGATGAAGATAACAGATATTCCTGCTATAGCACCTGGAGACAAACCTTGCTCTATAATGATAAAAACACACAATCATTACTGTAACCCAATCTGATAATCTGATCAAAAACAAATATCAGAAATCATCAACAGATCTGATTAAAACAGAATAAATGTCAATGAATCTCATTCTTTTTAAAGTCAATCATGAAAAACCTCCAACATCAGATGTAATGATTAAATGATTGTTACGGTCACCAGATGTGTTAAAGTCATGTGATAATGTTGCCAAGTAGTGTTGTCAAAAATATTGATATTTCAATACATACAATTTAAAACTGTTCCAATACTCATGGCCTGTGGAATCGATACTCTAAGAGGAGCTGCGCATTGTTGGTTTTTTTGTAACTCTGCAAACACCAGCTGCGCGTTCTCACTTTCTCTTTTTCGTTCAAACGACGCTTGCGCGCAGTGCCCCGCCTCCTCTCCTCGTCTCGTTCTCTCTCTTTTAACAAGAAAGCCAAGCAGTAGTGCTGTGTGGAGGTTTTTTCGGATGCAAGTCAAATAAACATGAGAAGCCGAAGGACACAAGTGAAGTAAGCCAAATATGCGTTGCTACAGAGCTGTGTGCTAACACCGCTAGCAAAGCTATTTGAAGGACACAGATGAGGGATTGATAGTCATCACTAAGTATTAATTCTAGACTCCCCAAATTGTTGTTGATATGAGAGTTGTGGCGGGGTTTTTTTTGCCTGTAATTATCAAAGTTACTACAATCCCCTCACAGTTATCAGACTGAGGAAATTCAGACAGCATTTTAGGTGACAAGAAAATACTTTGACTATGGTGAAAGGTAAACTAACTCAGATACTTACTGTTGTGCTTTAAGTTCACAAAAACATGTCGTTCAGGTGAGGTTTTTCACATTTGCACCATAAGCACCCAAAAGGGGGCAATTTCAGAAATGTCCCTAATCGGCGAATGTATTTCAAAGATGGAGGACAACATGGATTCAGCCAGTCGAGCGACTCACCCTTACGTATTCTAAATAGCAGATTCTTCATTTACGAGAATACTTTGATTATATAATACTTTGCTAGTAGGCAATGTCCACGGGCACGTTACAGTATCAAGGCAAAAGTGTTGTTGTTGGAGAAGCATCAGCAAAGATTAACATAGACAGCACCTTTGTTTTAGTTTCAGTGGTTAAATATAGCTTCTCAACTTGCTTCATCCTTATTTTTAACTCTTTCCCTGCCAGCGTTAAAAAAAAGATGCCAGCCAGCGCCAGCATTATTCATGATTTTCACAAAAGTTTAATGCCTTCCTGAAAATGTTCTTCTTTAAATATATAAACAAACAATATATCAAATGAAAGAACAGACCCTCTGCTTTCAAACAAAAAAATTTCATCCTACCTTCATTAGTTCTCTTCTTATCACATCTCAAATATGGGTAGGTTTCTTCAAATACACCCAATTTTGAGCAAAAAGCTGAGATAATACAATTTTTGTGAAGGACTTTTGATAAAGATCAGATGCAGAGCGATCTTTAAAACATACATGGAGTTCTTTCTTTCACGTGAAGCGCTACTTCCGGGTTGTATAAGTTGCAGACCTGGTGGATAATAGCGGTATTGCGAAAAGTAGGAAATTCTCGTCATTGGCAGGGAAGCGTTTTCTCTTAATTGAGTTATCTCGTCAATGGCGGGGAAAGAGTTAACATTGCAATAATGCATTAGAGGAAATGTGAAGCAGATTTTTATGACCTGGTGGGAGGGGTTCTAGCAGACCAGTGTTACATTTTTAAAGAGGTGCGTGTCAGTATATGCGGTTGGCTACAGCTTAAGGGTGATTTATGGTTCTGCATAGGACCTACACTGTAGGCTGTGCATATCCTGACAAGCACCTTTCCAAATATGTACAACAATTGTCAGGTGACACTTTATAGGTGGATGATGTAGGAACCAGGAAGCTATAAAAGTGCATTCGACAAAGTCTCCTTCAGCTCTTTGTACGTTGAAGGAATGCTGGGCAAGACAATTTGTCATTGAGATGCAAAAACCTACAACATTTGTAAAATTAAATAAGAGTTTCACCCTTTTGTGAGCCAGAGTTGGCATGCGTGCTGTGCTTTACTGTTTCTATTCCTAGCATGTACCATATCAAAGTTATTACTGCTTAACAGTTAACATCCAATAAACATGTTTTCTCCATTTACTCCATCTAACTCATACAATTGCCAAGACAGCGTCACTACGTCACAATGAGACTAAACCGTGTAATTAAAAATGTTTGTCTTGTCACTGCCTAGAACTTTTTTCTACTAACACTCAATGTTTTGGGACAGCTGTAAATTGTATTGTTTGCTGTTCAATGAATGAGAATATATTTAAAAAATCCAGGACAACAAGATTTTCCAGGACATTTTAAGCTTTCTGTCATTTTACAAGTGTTTTTCAGAACTGAAAAATAAGTTAGTGTCCTGGAGAATTTCCCAGGTTTTCCAGCACACATGGAAACTCTGTGTATGTTTAACAGGTTATATCAGTGTAAAAGTGTTTAATGTAGAAATGTTACTAGTGCTCTAATTTAATTGAGATCTGATGTAAATTCTTGATTATACTAAAAGACAAAAGTTACTCACCACTGACACTAACACTGAATCTCCTCTGAATGGTTCGTCTTCTGCTGCTCATCTTCAGTTCATAATGTCCAGCATCTTCATATCTGATGTCTGTGATGGTGAGATCTCCGGTCTGATCATTCAGCTTCAATCTGTCTCTGATTCTCCCATAAAGAGTGAACTGATTGTTCTGTTTATTTACTTCAGCAATCCTGTCATCACACCCAAAGATCAACAGTATCTGATCATAGGTTTTAATGTCAGGAACATCAGTGTATATTGTGACAGGATCACCCTTCATCACTGACACTGACTTCACTTCACCTGTATCAAACACAGAGATTAAACACTTATAACAATGTCAGTCATTTTTAATATAATCATCTAACTGTGATCATTGATATCTAATACACCTCTATTACAGCACTACAACTTAATGTCTTCAGCAACATCACGAGAATACTGGCCAGCATACTAAACACAGAACAATGTAAAATATACTGACACAATTGGACAGAGACATACTGTACTGTAATTTATCTACTATTCACACACACACACACACACACACACACACACACACACACACACACACACACACACACACACACACACACACACACACACACACACACACTTCCGTTATAATGACACTCTTTGATAATGACATTTTGCATGCAAGGATGTTTCTGAACTTGAGCAAAGTTGTATGCATTAGAAGTCTTCACAGAGGACCCAGCACCAGTACGGTTCCGGGTTTATATTTTAAATTGGCAGTCGGGTTCAGGTTGTTCCCAGTTCAATTACTTTGGGTCCCGGGTCTGATTAACATTGTGTGTAAAACCTGAGTCGATCAGAGAACGACCGTGATCAAAGTCAGTCAGTGCTAACTGTACATCCACACCGCCGCCAAATTGATCTTACAAAGAAGCTCAGGCCGCCCAGTCAAAGACGCTTGTCAAAAAGTATGGGGAAGCTTGTTGATGCTTTGGCCGCTTTGAAGTCTGTGTCACCATGAAATGTTAACGAAAAAACATGAATCACGGATCAAATACAAATAGCTACCTATTCTTCCAGCGATGTGACTATACGGATTCGTACATCGTGATATCGATGCTTAAACAATACATCATGCAGTCCTACTGGCAAGACAGACACATTTGAGTATCTATCAGTATTAGTTAAAAATATTATAAATCATCAGCACGCACTTCACAAACTCACCGGGAACACCAACTATACCAGCTATTTTATTAAATTCCTTGTTCTTTTGTAACTGGTCCCTATATGAAAATAAAGTCATATCATATATGATAGGAAACCCAGCAACAGCGATGATCAGTTTCTCCTCCATTTTCTCCTCCATTGGTTGAAACGAAAGTTTACATTGTATGTTTCTCCAGAATCAGCCAGCGAAGAATGTCTAGGCTATATTCCGATTGGTTGCTGGTGTTTTGCCACTGCTTGCCGCTAAACCATGTCATAGCTCATTACCATAAGGTTGAGCTTCTTTCAATATTCTGATTGGCGCTCTGGTAGCTCAAAATGCGACGCAGATGGATTTGACCCTCCTTGTAGCTGAGAGAAGCCAGATCATGAACGTGAACATGGGAGGCCCCTGAACTTGGGAGCCCCCTGGGCTTCAGCCTGTTTCCCCTCGCGGCCATCTTGCCAGTCATGAAGAATCGATATCCCAATGCGAATGAATGGACTCCATAGGAGTCCATCTAGAAGGTCAACATTGTTTTTCACTTGCGACAAAACAACAAATAATCTGTGCATTTATATGAACTATGCTTTAGAAGCTATCCATCTTAACTCTCCCCCCTTTTACGTCACATTCAGAGATCAACACTTCTTGACTGGCAAGATGGATGCTAGCTGAGATGACAACAGCCAAAGTCAGTTGTTCAAAACATTTCTTTTTAGTAAACTCTGTGTACACAAACAATGTTCTTAATGCGCGAATTCATGTGTAGAGACTAAAGACCCTGCAAGCCATTCGGGCCGGGCTCGGGCCGTTTTTTTGGTAACACTTTACAATAAGGGTGCACTAATAATCATGAATTCATGCTTAACTAATGCACAGATAATACTGAATTAATGTATTACTAATGATTATCCAAGCTATTCACCAGCCACTCATCAATGACTGCCCCACTAGCAACCAACGAAGAGTCTGATTAATATACCAGTTCACACATGAATCGTTATTAATCAAATATGCAATTGTTGATCAATTCCATCATCACTTCTTTTATGAACTAAGAGTCTTAATTAATTTGTTATTTACCAGCCTTATATTTCGACTTCCAGATAATACAGGTAAACTAATATGCATGAACACATTATCAATTACAGCATCAGTAGTGTTGTAATTAACACTATCACCAAATAATGAGTCAACAATGATGCGCCTCAACAAGCAAAGTCACAGCACAATGATACACCTGCAAACCACCAGCTAATGATTCACTAACAATCAATGACCATCACTAGAGCCTACAAAAGCCATTCACCAAACACTGTTTCCAAAAACACCGCCAAAAACACACCTCCACAACACACCACATCCAAACACAACACCAAAACATAAAAAAATAATATAAAATGAAATAATACAAAAAGACTGATCAAAATTAGACAACACGTTCAGATACCTCACGGATGTCTGTGTTGATCTGGCGCCCGTGCTAGTGCGTGACACGGATGTACATTTTTGGGTCCAGCCGTTTCAGTCTGTCCGTCGTGCAGGTGAATGGTTACAAACTCTGATAGACAAAACAAATATGCACAGACAAATCCAAATTAAATCCTGCGGCTCGGGACGACGCATTGATGTCCTGGGACGCGGGACGATCGGTTTGTGTGAAGAGCAGAACAGTATTTATATAGTTTTTTTACCTCTATCCATTTTTTACACTATACAGAGCAACACGTGCATTCACTACATCGTCTTATTCATCTAATGTTTAATGGTGGGTTGCGAAACAACTTCATACGTGCATACCGCCCCCTAGTGTATCGGGTGCACGGCATGAGGGCGCTTATAAACTATACAGGGCTCCCGATACAGTAGGTGGCAGTATGCACCTATAAAGTTGTTTCGCAACCCGCCATTAAACATTAGATGAATAAGACAGTGATGTGAAAAATAAACATAACGGTGATGTGAACGCACGTGTTGCTCTGGGGTTAGTGTTGTATTAGAGGTAAAAAATTATAGAAATACTGTTTTGTTACCAGCCAATTTTTACGACTGACAGACTGAAACGGTTGGATTAAAAAATGTACATTTGTGTTATGTATTAGCACGGGTGCCAGATTAACACAGATATCTGTGAGGTATCTGAACGTGTTGTCTAATTTTGATCAGTCTTTTTTGTATTATTTCATTTTATATCATTTTTTATGTTTTAATGTTGTGTTTAAATGTAGTGTGTTATGGAAATGTGTTTTTGGCAATGTTTTTGGAAACAGTGTTTAATAAATAGCTTTTATAAACTCTAGTGATGGTCATTAATTATTAATACATCATTAGCTAATGGTTTGCAAATATATCATTATGTTGTGACTTTACTTGTTGAGGCACATCATTATTAACTCATTATTTAGTAATTGTATTAATTAACACACTACTAATGCTGTAATTAATAATGTATTAATGCATATTTGTTTACCTGTATTATAAGGCTTTGGAACATTGTGGTAATTAACAAATTAATTAACACTATTACTTAATAAAAGAAGTGATGATGGAATTAATCCACAATTACATATTTAATTAATAACAATTCATATATGAACTAATATATTAATCAGACAGACTCTTCATTAGTTGCTAATGAGGCAATCATTAATGAATAGCTAATGAATAGCTTAGATAATCATTAGTAATACATGAATTCTGTATTATCTGTGCATTAGTTAAGCATGAATTCATGATTATTAGTGCACCCTTATTGTAAAGTGTTACCGTTTTTTTTTTTACAAATCTGGCTCGGGTCGGACTCTGGCTTATTTTAGCTTCTCTCCTCATTGTGCATATAATTTAAGTGCAGCAGAGCACACGTCACAAAGTGTGTATGAAATATTGTTATATTGATTATATTATAAATATTATACATCATCTAAGAAAGTAACACAAGCGCAACACACATGCTCAAGGCGCGGCACTCACGTGCATTAAACAGGTGACACTGACAGTTGACCATGCAGGGCATTAGGTAGAAGTTAGATTGTGGGGAGTTGATAAAAGAATACCTCAGGAAAAGCTGCATTTTGGAAAAATTTCAATTTTCTTATGACACACAAGCAGACATTTATCAATGTCAGAGTTCTTTTCAAAAGCCAGTGCCAACTAATGCCAGATCTTAAATGATTGATAAGTGTGTGGATTTCTGCTGCGAAGACATACGGCCATCCCAAACGGTGGCTTGTGGAGGATTCATAAAGTTAGCCCAGGAACTAATAAACGTCTGAGCAGCCTATGGTGGCCTGTCTGCAGAAAAGTTGCTGCCTGACCCCACAACTATCTCTCGCAGATGCCAGGAAAAGGCAACAAAAAAAGAGAAGCAATTGTTGCTAAGATAAAGGAGGTGATGTGTTCAGTTAATGTTGGGATGACTACAGACATGTGGACTGATGATTACCGCAAGGTCAGTTAGATGGCAATCACATGTCACTTCATAACGTCAGATTTCAAGTTGAAGAGTAATGTACTCACCACTGCCATGTTCCCTCATGATGATGCTAAAACAGCTGAAAATATTCACAAAGAATTGCAGAAGCAGCTTGTGTCAGTTCTCAAGTTTGATCCCTCTGTAATGAGTAAGGTGGTGTTGGTAACGGATCAAGGTTTCGAATATTGTTGCTGCATTACGAACTTACCGGCACTTGGACTGTCAGGACCACATCTACAACACGGTCCTCCGACATGCCTTGGACATCAATGAGCTGTCAGTAACAGTCCCAGAGGTTGGTGGAACGTTGCTGGCTGTTAAGAAAGTAGTCCGCTTCATAAAACAAAGTGCAAAGTATTCAAGGCGTTCTGCAGATGAGTGAAATACGTTACAGCACTGTATTTCTCACACTCAAGTCTATCTAAGATGGGTATGCTGAAGCCCAAAGAATGGCTGATGTGTCCCCAGATGCTCTGTATTTTTTGGTTGTTTTTCTCCACCCCTTCTATGAAGCCCAGCGGGAGTTGGAAGGTGATCAATATCCAACCTTGAACCTTGTTGTGTTGTGGCACGAGAA
Source organism: Misgurnus anguillicaudatus (assembly GCF_027580225.2). Taxonomy (NCBI): domain Eukaryota; kingdom Metazoa; phylum Chordata; class Actinopteri; order Cypriniformes; family Cobitidae; genus Misgurnus; species Misgurnus anguillicaudatus. The sequence continues at coordinate 30,990,841 of NC_073359.2, read as the reverse complement.
GCTGAAGCGTCATTGCCAGCCTGTAAGCACTGACATGGCTTATCAAGTCACAATTCGCGTGCGCCACTTGGAATGGATTGGTAGGAAGGTCCAGATTCAGTCACTCCTGTGGCAAAAATACAACCAGCTGTGGATGTTTTGTAAAACTGAGAGAAATTCTATCCTGCGAGATGCAGTGTTGGATCGCAAACTATCGAGCAACCGGTGGAAATGCAACTGAGGAGGAGCCGCCAGCTACAGGGGTGATGTCAGATACTTCGCCACCTGCAGCAAAAAAGAGAGCCCTGTCAGACTTTGAATTAGAGTGGGAGAATGTTGCCCAGGGGGGTGATGACACAGCTGATGAGGATGAAATCCACATATACCCTGAACCTTAAGCCTAGCAAGGACAAGGAGGAATATGACAATTGAGATTTGCTGGGTTGGTGGAGTCAACAGGCGAAGACCATTCCTTTGTTGTCAAGACTCGCCGTCATATGTTGAGCATAACTGCAAGCAGCGGTAGCAGCGAACGCATTTTCAGCAAAGCAGGGAGGACGCTGAAGGAGAAAAGGACATCTCTGAAGCCTTCACCAGTGGATGTTTTTTCTTTACAGCACTTGCGAATAAACTGAATGATGACCACCGCATCTCGCAGCCTCAAACATTTCAACAGATTTTTTTTATTTTATTAATTTTATTTAACATTAGCCAGTTGGTCGAAGAGTTATTTTTGGAGATTGTTTTGAACATTGTTTCTCAGTTCAGTTACTGAAAAACATAGAAACGTAGGCCGTTTATTTATTTATTTTTGCGGTTTTATCTCGTAGTACTATATTCTCCCTTCATGTTTGTCTAATATTTTTGGGCATGATGTTTCAGGCCTATAATAAAAGTTTACTTCTTAGTAGCATGTGTGTTTGCATGTGTAGTAGAGACAGCGTGCATCAGAGAGCACGCGTCAGAGAGATAGAGAGCACATCAAAGAGCGCGCGTCAGAGAGACCTTAAAAGTGATTGATGTTGGTCTTGGGTCGGGCTGAAAAAATTGCAGCCGTTGACGACCTGGGGTCAGGTAGGGCTTAAACACCACAGGCCAAGGCCAGGGCCAGGTTAGCGCTGGAGTTTTTGGCTCGTGCAGGGCTCTAGTAGAGACCCAGGTGAGCAAAGTATCATGTTGTGTCGAGCCTTCTTATTGTTGTAAAAAATGTTTGACAGTGATCTTAATATGACAAAGTAAGTGTTTTGATTAATGCCATTTATGTTTATTTTTTATCAGTGTGTACAACTGTTCAACTAAATTAATATAAAATGGCAAAGATGAATGCACATTTATATAGGCTATTGATTCAATAGATTTTTAGCATTTTGAAAAAAAAACTTCATCATGGATTTATTGCATTTTGTGGAAAAAATAATTCGTTTTTATAATAAATCTTTGAAAATCAAGTTATGGATTTGAATTTTTATGTTTTATAACCTAAAGATGCTATGTGAAAGTTTGTAACGGAAAAGAGTGGTTCCCTTTCAGTCGGTCACTACGACGTCACGTCGTGACCGACGAATTGGGAACTCGCTTAGAGAGACCAATCTGCTTCGAATACTACAAAAAACGCCAATGAACTTGGCATTGAGATATTTGCATAATGCTGGCGCCGCCCCGCCAGGTGCGTATATAAGGCGCACGTGCAAATAAGGAAATCAGCTTTTTTCGCTTCGAAAGCCGGCTTTATCTGACTGAGAAGCTACTCTCTGCTCTTCTGGGAACGGTTGCTGAAGTTGATTGACAAGCAGTACTAACACAGCGGACGCTCGCAGTATTCCACTGCTCTGCATATTTTTTGTTTTGAGTTTAGTGTGTGCGTTGCCTTTCCCTGTGCGCATCATCAGCTGAGCACCTAAAGAGTGATTTCCCTAAAGAGTGATACGTGAGAGCTCTGTGTCTTTTTAAAGACAGCCACTCTCTCGTATATTCGGAGATCAGCGTCCTTTTCAGGATTGCTTTTCGTCCGTGCGATCTTGGATGTGAGAGGTATAAGGGTTCCAGTTTCGGTCACGAGCGCTGTCTTCATGCTTGGGCATCAAGCACTCTGAGGCTGCGCTCGTGGGGAGTTTTTGTTCTCTCTGTGAGAGCATAACCCTCTTGGATTGCGGAGACGACTGACGTTTCTACGGGAATGCTGTCCGCGTCTTTGCAGTGCTGACACCGCCATGGTGCGGCTGTCAAGCGCTCGCATGACGCTCTTCGCATCACTACGCTAAGTAGGACGGAGGATACGTCCTCCACCTACCGGCCTTTCATCCTCAGCCGGTTGAGGCTCCGGTGGAGACGGCAGAGTCGTGTTCTACGATTTCTGCCGATCCATTGGACTTCCTTCTGGTCCCGTTCACTTCTGCAGCATCAGAGGGGTGTCCAATTTCCTCCGAAGTGGAGTAGTTCCGGAGATGGCGGCCGTGCCCGCTCGAGCGGCGGAAACGGTAGAGTTGGAGAGGTTAACCCCTCTCCGCCCGAACCGTACTGCCCACGTGATTGGTATTTCGGAGCTGCTCGGGCCTCTCGGTCCTCTTCTCCTGTGCCTTTCTTCCCGACGGCACGAAGAGCTGACGTGATTTGCGGCCATCCGGTCGTTCAGCTTCAGCTTTCACCCCTCATCTCCCTCACCAGGGGAGCCGCTAAGGGCGGGGACCCCTTCAGTGGAGCGGGGGGTTGCGATGCAGCTGCGTTACTGGAGGGACCACCCAAACCTTCCCTCCCGTGTTTGTAGACAGTCGTCCGGTTACGGGCGCTGTCCGTCAGGCATGCGGAGAGGCGGCTTCAGCCATGCACGCAATAACGTTGCTACAGGTTCACCAAGGATTTACAAGGGAAGCCGCGACCTTCAGTCGTGCGATGTTCACCACAGTGGTTCAAGATCGCCACCTTTGGCTGTGTCTGACTGACGGACGCAGGCGAGAACAAATTCTTGAATGCTCCTGTCTCACAGACCGGCCTCTTCGGCGAGGCCGTGGAGTCGTACAGCTCCGCTGCGCAGACTGAGGCGATCTCTTAGGTCATGCCCCGGCGAAGGAGAGCTGCCCTTGGTCAAAACCACCACGCCGGCTCCTCAGTCTGCCTCTCGCCGTCGGCGTGCTGCGGCGACCACCTTCGTTCCCCTCCTCGGACCCCATCTCGGCAGCGCGGTGGAACCGGTCGTCAGCAGCTCGCCCCGCCCGCTTAGCCGCTTCCCGTGAAATCGGGAGTTTAAGTGGCCAGTAAGCGGGCGACCCGGATTGGCAGAGGATCACTCTTCAGGAGACGGTGATTCGCTCCTTCCCCCGATAGAGGGTCGGGTGGAAAATTCTTGGTTTGCATGTGTTCCACCGGCTGTTTAGCCGGTACCCACTTAACCACACATAGAGTGCATTCCTCTTCCCTCTCCAGGTCTCCAGAGGATCGAGAGAGCCGTGAGCGGGCACACACCAGCTCACCCTACCTCTCCTCTATCGCCAGCGGGTGTTCTGAGGAGTCCGAGCCCTCCACTGAGGAGACCGGACAACCATCACCCTCATCGGAGTCTGTGCTCTCCGCAGAGGAGACCAGACGACCGTCACCTTCAGCGGGCTCAGGTCAGTGTGTCACACACACACACACACACATACTGTAGATGCTTATGCTGTCACAGCAGACGCACCGGCAGTCTCACCTGTCTCGCTTCGCTGCCCCACCGCGGGTACTTCGGTAGTGTCGTTAATTCTCCTCGTACGGTGCCTGGGTGCGTGGCTTCAGTTCCCAGCCCGTTCGTTGGGTTTTACGCACGATCCGCCTCGGTTACGAAGTACAATTACCGGCACAACCCCAAAATTCTCGGGCTTTCGTTTTCACTATAGTGAAAGTGTCCGATGCACATGTACTGCGTGCATAAGTCGATGTCCTGCTGGCGAAGGATAATCGAGCCGGGCCCTCTTACCGAGATGATGATATGATGATAGGGTTTTTCCAGCCTTTATCTCATAGTACCCAAAATACGCGGTGGGTTACGATCGATTTGATTTACGCACCGCGTCCACAAAGGTGGTCTTTTTTGGATGATAACGCCGAGGCTCGTATTTCAATATTCAGATCGGTTTGCAGCCTTAGACCTGTAAGACGTGTACTTTTTGTGTCCATCTCCCTCGCCTTAGACCGTTTTTCGCTCTGCGTCGTGGGGTGGGCATATTAATATTAAGTACATCATTCGAGCTGTCTCTCTCTCTCCGTGTCTCCATGAAAGTGCTAGTCACGACATTAAAATATCAGAGAGAGAGCGTTGTTTGCATTCTGCTTTTATTTACGTTGACTTATAATAGCCCGTTCTTGGCAGACGTGCGCGAACACAGAGAGTTAATGCTTCGGCATCTCGCTCGTTTAAGTCATCAGGTCGACTGGGTAAGAGCAACTTTGCCCCGTGCAGAGGATCCTTTTTCTCAGTATGGAATTAGACTCGATCAACTAATTGGCGTGTTTTACAAGAGCGCGCAACTAGTCAGTTCTGACTTGCCTCGGTTTAATTCGAGGGAAGTACGCGGTCCCTCTGAAACAATTTCAGAAGCCCTGGACATATGACAGCATGCTGCAGCTGTGACGCTGCTCGAGCTGCGTCATATGAGACCGCTTCAGCGTTGGCTTTACGATCGAGTCTCGAGGAGAGCGTGGCGCACCGGCATGCATTGTGTAAACACTGCACCTGCGTGTCATTTAAATTTCCCCGTAGTAGACCCAGCATTTCTGATAGCAAGATATGCCTCTGAGGGGTCTCCTGGCATTCTGTAGCATACGATGCCCTAAGCACGGGATGTTCAGCCACGTATGACGGGCTTGCAGTCTGGGGTGTGCATAGCACCCCAACTGCCGCGAGCGGTGCGCTGTATATCTGGGACTTGTACGCTCCGCTATGGAGATGCGAGGGAAGGATGTATTTGTCGTCACCGATAACTTTGCGACTGTTGCGTTATTTACCGTTAAGGCGGTTTTGCGCTCTCGTCACCTGTCGCATCTCGCTCGTCATCTCCTCCTTTGGAGTCAGAAGCATCTGAGGTCCCTTCGTGCCATTTACATCCCGGGATCGCTCAATACGGCGGTACGCGCTTCCCGAGCTGCGCCCCCGGCGAATGGCAACTCCACCCCCAGACGGTCCAGCTAATTTGGAAGAAGTTCGGTTGTGCGTAGATAGATCTGTTTGCGTCGCCGGACGATACCCACTGTCGCCTATTTTACTCACTAACGAGGGCAGCCTCGGCGTGGATGCGTTGGCACACAGCTGGCCGCGGGGGGTGCGTAAATACGCATTCCTTCCAGTGAGCGTTATTGCGCAGACACTGTGCAAAGTCAGGCAGGACGAGGAGAGCCTTTATTAATCGTCCGTACTGGACGACCAAGAATTGGTTTCATAGTTAATGCTCCTCGCGACAGCCCTCCCTGGCGGATTTCCCTGAGGAAGGACTTTCTTTCTTAGGAAGGGGCACATTTGGCACTCGCGCCCCGACCTGTCCATGTATGGTCGTTGAGCGCGCGCAAGGTTTAGGGGATTTATCGCAAGCGGTATCTAACACCATCGACGCGGTTCGAGCACCGTCCACAGGACGGGCTTACGCGCTTAATGAAACCTTTTTCGTCACCCGGTGCTCTTCGCAACGCGAGGACCCAGAGAATGCCCTTTAACATTATGCTTTTATATCTTTAACATGGGTTAGATGGTAGGCTGTCCCTCCGCCATTAAAGTTGATATCGCCGCTATTTCTGCTCATCACTCACTTATCTACGGCAGATCAGTTGGCCAGCATGATTTAATTATTACATTTTAAAGAGGCGCTCGCAGGCTAAACCCCTCGCGCCCTCCCTCTTTTTTCCTGAGACCTGTCCATGGTGCTGAAGCCTTCAGGTCTCCGATTTAGCCTTTGCAGTTTGCGAGTCTGAAGTTTTTATCAATGAAAACTCTGACCCTGCTAGCATTGGCCTCCATGAAGAGAGTAGGAGATTTACATGCATTCTCTGTTGACGATTCGTGCCTTTAGTTTGGTCCTGCTGTCTCACTGAAGACCCAGACCAGGCTACGTGCCCAAAGTTCCCACCACTCCCTTCAGAGATAAGGTGGTGAGCTTGCAAGCGTTGCCTTTGGAGCAGGCAAACCCAACCGAGGCTTTGTTGTGCCCCGTACGCGCACTGCGATTCTACGTGGTCCGCACGCAAAGCTTCAGGACCTCAGACCAGCTCTTTGTTTGTTATGGTGGCCAGCAGAAAGGGAAAGCTGTCACTAAGCAGAGGATGTCTCATTGGATAGTTCATACTATCGCCCTAGCTTACAATTTGCAGGGCATTCCTTGCCCTTTAATTTGAGAGCGCATTCCACACGGAGTGTTGCCTCATCTTGGGCTTTAGCTCGTGGTTCCTCGCTAACAGACATCTGTAGAGCTGCTGGTTGGGCAACACCTAATACGTTCATTAGATTTTACAATGTTCGTATCGAGCCTGTATCCTCTCGTGTTCTTTCCTCACCAGGGAGGGCACGGAGAGCAGACTCGCAAGTCGGCTTGCAGCCTCCGACTGAGGCTCCAAATTGAGTTTTCAGTATGGAAGGCTAACAGAGCAAAAATGCGTAATGGTTTGATTTGCTCCCTCCACTGCCTTGACAGCCTTTGTTGCGGAGCATTGGCTGTCAGCCTTTCACTAGTTGTATTCTTACGAACCTACGTGTTTGGCCAGGGCCCCACATTGCGTCCCAACGGGTTCCTTTGTGAGTATTATTCCGTGGGGTTAATCCTACTAGCCCACGTTTCCCTTAGCAGAGCACTGCTTTGCTTACACAGCCACGGCTGTCATTTAGACCTCAACTACGGTTGACTTTCGCCCACCAATAGCCCTTAACGGGGCGGTGGCTTCCGCAGCGTCCCTATACCGCTCAGATAGGGCGCTTCCCAGTCGCTGGCACTACTGTGGGTTAAAGGAACATCTAGTGCCCGGCCTTCTGCCTTAAAACCTAATTCTCCTTATCCTTAAGTGGAACCGGAGGGCTTTACGCAGACACTGGAAGAGGTCAGCCCCTAGTGGCGTTTTGGTAGGGATTCCCAATTCGTCGGTCACGACGTGACGTCGTAGTGACCGACTGAAAGGGAACGTCTCGGTTACGGATGTAACCCTCGTTCCCTGAAGGAGGGAACGGAGACGTCACGTCCCGTCGCCACAGGTGCTGCCACCTGCTGTTTAGGCCGGTCACCTTCCGGCTTTCTCAGCGAACAGAAGCTGACTTCCTTATTTGCACGCGCGCCTTATATACGCACCTGGCGGGGCGGCGCCAGCATTATGCAAATATCTCAATGCCAAGTTCATTGGCGTTTTTTGTAGTATTCGAAGCAGATTGGTCTCTCTAAGCGAGTTCCCAATTCGTCGGTCACGACGTGACGTCTCCGTTCCCTCCTTCAGGGAACGAGGGTTACATCCGTAACCGAGACGTTTTCATCTTGTCCCTTTCTTGGTATAGAAAACACGTTTTTACCGAAATTTGTCAAAATGAATTTATTGCGTTTTGGAACCAAACTCTTCATATATTGTTTTTGGATTATTCACCTTGGAAGACACCGTCATACTCACTTTTTTTGGATAATGCTGCTGGTTGCTATCATCACCTGATGGGACTGATCTATCAGTAAATATACTGAACTTGAGACTTTCACACACACACATACATGCACATTCACGGTATTACTTGGACATCGTTGTTTATCTTGTATATATATTTTGTTATTGTATATATTTCTTTCTTTTGTATAATACACTTGGGCAAGTTAAATGTTATTGGTGTCTGTGTCATTATATTCTGTTATCTTGTTTTACTGTTTTAAAGGCGAGTAGATTCCCCTTTATTATTTTTGTACATTCTGTGACCTATAATAGTTGCGGAGCGATACATTATATATCCTCGTATTGCATGTTTGTATCTGTAATGTACCAAGTTCTTGTAACAGTAGGAATGCTTTGTTTATCTTAGCAAGTCTCATAATTCACATTTATGAAATTATTTTTTGATGTGTGTTAAGTAATATCTTGTTTACACTCTAAATAATCCCCTTTTCCTTTACTGATCTATGATATGCTTCATGTTATTCTAACTGATATCAAACTCATTCAAGATTAATCCAAGTTATTATTGAAACAACATCTCTGCATTAAACAAACTATGCAGATTATGAAGTCTGTTGGAAACAAAGACAAAGTTTTCCTGCTTGATCAACACCCTTTCGCATTGGTCATCCCAACTCCAAGGGGTTGATCTTAGCTCAGGTTAAGAGACCTGCACCTCAATTCATCGTTGCTCACAGCGCGCTCACAGCACGCCACACAGTACACTGTCCAACAGCGAGGCCGCGGCCCTTCTTTTACTCTCTCTTAATCTTCCATTCTTTCTATCTCATATATGTTTTTCGTTCATTTGTTTGTATATGTATAGTTAGTCTCATGTGTTTTTCGTAGTGTAACGTAGTTTAATAACCCGGTTGTGCTTTTCATAACTGAATTGTTTCTGTGTTCACTGCTCAGTTAATAAAGTAAATGTACACATGCTTAACAATACTGGATAGCAGAAAAAAGTTATTTTCTAAAGGCCATGTAATTAACTTCTTAATGTACAATTATGAGTATATTCGCTGGACGAATGCATTAATTAATTGTTATTATTATTCTGCTAAATCAGTTAAAATCTTATTAATTTGTATAATTAATAACAGTTCATTGTACTTATTATTTCCCTTTGAGTCAAATCTGGGAATTCCCCTACATTCCCTTAAATAAACTTAGTGTTTTGGTCGGAGGTTCATAGTGTTTTAAATAACGTTATTCCCCTCCTCCCGCTGAATCGCTACATTAAATAGCGCAAGCTTAGTTGGACAGAGTCTACTTCAAGAAGCAAAATATGCGTTAGCAGGCTATGTTAATCGCTAATGATTTGGGACAAATATGATGTTATTTAATGTTAAACAAGTGAGTGGCACGGCAGGGATTTGAGCAGCGTCTAGAGTCACAGCGGAGAGATGCCGCGGGTGTTGTGTGAAATTTGAAACTGTTCCAATGGGCGCAGTGTTGCCAGATTGGAAATGTCCAAATATCGAACCAGAACATCAAAATTATGGTATTGGGAAGAAAATTATCGTACACAAGTCAAATTTGCAGAATACGGCCATTTTTTTTACTTTTGCTAGCCTGTAGATTTTCCCAGTAGATAAATGACTAAGTGTACCTTAATTGGAGAGTCAAAACAACTGGAAAAAAAAAGTAATTCTCAACGATAATCGGCCGATAAGACATAACGTAAGAAAAGATGTAGTTGTGGCAAGAAGGGAAAAGGCAACTGCCGAAATCATGAAATCTCGCAGAATGAGCGCTGATTTTATTATCCTACCCCAAACTACTATCCTACCCCAAACCTAACCCTAAACCCAACATCTCGCGAGATTTAGGCCATAGCTGTATCCCTTCTAGCCAAAACCAAGAGATGGAAGAAATGCGTTACACGCATTAGCCTTCTCCTCACAATTATGATAGTAGACCTATTAACAGATAGATAAATAAGTATAGAAGCCCTATGATTGCAACGACCATTAGAAGTGTCACAAAATGTGGAAATTATCGTACATTATGGGATTTTTTCACTATTGATCGTACATCGTACAGAGGTCAAAATTATGGTACAAATACAATAATTATTGTACATCTGGCAACACTGAATGGTCAGGCCATAAAGCATATTCATAGGTTTGCTCCCAGTTGGATCAAGCGAAATGATTGCAAATTGTTGTTTTTTCAGTTCTCGTTTGATAAATTATTTCTAAGGTAATAAAGCCGACTGATCATATGCCTTGTTTAGATGTACAATTGTTTACATTTTTCACATAATAGGCTTAAATGCTTGCATGTGCGTTTTGTAAGATCACTTGTAAGATCAGCCTACGTTTATAATGCTAAACAGCAAACTACAGCACGAATCAAGCCTATATTTCTCCTCATTGTTTTTTGTTGTATCTTGTTCACAGCTGATGATGTCTTGTTTTATAGTGTATTTTACTGCATTATTTACGTGCACTGCAGTAAAACTCAAATGTGGCCAACTGCATTTATAAATAAAGATTTTAAAATGTTCTCTGGTGCTTTTGTGTTTCATCTTGCCAGTTGTTAACCCCAGTTGGACTCTATGGAGCCTTAACAAAAAGAGCCTTGCAATCATTTAAAATGACATTTCTTATTTATTCAGATTTGCAAAAAGAGATTTTCTTACTAACAGTTATCAGAGTAAAGACAAGAAAATTACTCATGAAGGCCAGATTCATCACATATCATGATATACTCATATACTTTTCTTAAAAATTTTTACATTAATGTGTGTACATTTATAGAACATTATGTGTTTGATTTTTAGATACATGGCGCAGCACATCTCATCCGGTGTGCGACCCCCTTTAGGGAGAAACAAAAAAAGGTTTCATGTTATAGTTTTGTTTGCTAGTTTGCAAATTTAGGGTTTTATTAAGAGCTTTTATTTAGTGATGTCTGCCCACAGATCTATTTTACATTTATGTGTAGTGTCGAGGTGTAGGAGGTGTTGTTTCTGCACTCTTCAATTATTAGCAAATAAAGAAAAACTATTTTGTAATATTTTGTATTTTTTGTGCTCTGTATAGACCCCTTCACGGTTCACGTCACAGGCGGTTCCCACTGTGCATGTCGGGGTCAGAAAAGTCATTACAGCAGATTGAGTTGCGTATTATTCGGTATTATCAAAAATGCCTACTTACTTCGTAGGCTTTGAAAATCGCACCAGGTCTTCCGTTAAGTTTTCGCGATTCATGCAGAATCTCAAAAACAAAAAAAAACAACATCTGCGGCTGCAAGAAATTAACGTGCAGACTGGGACAATGCAAATATCAAAAAGGCTTGTGTTTGTAGTGCTCACTTCATTTGAGGTAAGTCATCATTTTTCAGCCCTATTAGATTAAATTATAAAGCCTGGATGGTATGAACAGTTTGACCCAAGCTGCGCACGCACCCGATAGTCATTCAATGTTTACAAACCTTGAAGGGGTCTATGGAAACGTAATGTATGTGATGAACTTCTTTACTTGTGTTTGTTTACAGACATAATACCCTAATGGTAATAAAACAGTTTTTTTTTTGGACCTCTGTAGCACCAGTGCTATTTGCAAAAAAGTTAATGTAGGCTACAACCCAGATATGGACTTTGTTCTTAAAGGGGAAGTTACCTCATTTTATTCCTGTCTGTCACTCATGTTAATCAACAGTATTGAGAGCAAATCTTTCACTGCTCTTGACTAAATCACTTTTTTACCTTTAATAAGATATATTAAGAATTATGAAAATCCTGCACAGCTTAAACCTGGCTCAACACACATGTCTGGAATTTTGTAGTGTGCCATGGAGGACATTAACTATCTGCTTCAGGTGATTAGGACCGAGTACTGCTGTACTGCTTCCAGTGAGAACTTTTAGTATGCATGGGAAGGACACTTTTATCCCATTGTAAGATTTAAAATTTAGGAGTTTAATATTCTGTCAAAACCCCAATTTCCGTCCTGTACAATCTGCATTGCTGTGCTCCCTGATACAGTAGTAATCAAAGACTATTGGCAGAATTGTTTTACAGTTCAGTGGGGTTAAAGGTGCTCTTCTTATTGGTAAGTTTGAAAGTATCATGTTGAGTTTGGTCAGATGGTCAAGAAAGGGATAAAAGACAATGTTTGTGTATGCTCAGACTCTTCTTTCCTTAATCCTCCTTTGGGCTGGTCTCCATGAAATCTGCTTTTGGACTTGGCTCATTCTCAGTGCTTTTCTTATTTACCTGAGCTCTAGGGTTCAGTTCATTAAGCCAAGTTTTAATTTAATGTTAATCAAGGCTTTGAACCGGTTCACAGAACGAAAACGAAAACCAGAAACTTTTGATGTTTTGCAAGGAACAGAAACAAAACCAGAAACTTTAACAGAAAGTTCCGGAACAGAAACGTTTATTTAAAATAATGGTTAATACCGTTATTTTTTTCCGTTCTTTGACAACACTCTAAAAAAACAAACGGTTCTCTATAGCACCAAAACTGTTGATTTGAATCGTAACCATAGAAGAACCGTTTTTAGTGCCATATAGCACCGGTGAAGCACCAGTGAAGCACCTGTGTAGAACCATATAGGTGCCATATAGCACCACTATAGCACCACATTTGGTTCTACATAGCACTATATGGTTCTACACAGGTGCTTCACCGGTGCTTCACCGGTGCTATATGGCACTAAAAACGGTTCTTCTATGATTACGAGCAAAGAACCACTTTTGGTGCTATATAGCACCGTTTGTTTTTAGAGTGAAGATTTCTGTGCAATACTCGATGAAGTTTACTATCTCAAGATGTTTGTTTTTTACTAATTATTGGTGTAACGGATCGCAGTTGATCCTTGATCCGTGTAGATCACGACCCACGGTTCGGCTTGCATGCGATTTGCGGATTAATACGCAATATTAAATAGGGTGAAAGTTGATCATTTGCACGTGTTTCAAAGGCTTGCAAATGTTAACACTTAAGTGATTTTAAACAATTTAACTGCTAAAAGATGCTAAAGTGAGCAATTTTCTGTACGCACATGTGGTTGTATGTGTCCGGTCCAACTCCGCCCTTCAAAGATCAGAACTGTTGATGTATAAACTTTAAAATACATCTGGTGAATAAAGCACTGAAAAACAACGTAATATTCACTATATGTGGAGCGACTGTTTATGCTGAATTTTCTTCCCGAAGCGCTGTTTGGAATTCGTCCTCCGTCTATGTGTGTGCGCATGTTTAAGTGCATTCAACAAATGTAGGCATGTCATAATTAGAGTTATGCTACTGACATAATGTAGCCTTTTTTTTATGTTTGATGACAAAATAGAGACTTAAGGAAAATTATGTAGACTAATAATTTAAGTTTAATGTCCTAATGATCAGCCTACTTATTTGCATGTCCCACAGCTGACATGGAACATTATTAACCGGTTCGGGAACTTTATTTATTTTTTTGTTCTAACCGGTTCAGGAACGTCAATTTTAGGGTTGAACCGAAAACCGGAAACGTTAAAATACTGTTTCTGTTCGGAACGAACCAATTGGGAAAAAATTCTGGTTCAAAGCCCTGATGTTAATACTTAAACGCTACCTATTGCAATACAATACATTTATATTCTTTCCCATATATTTTGCTATCATAACTGCACATATTTCCGTCACTGGTATAAGTTGCAGAAGGGTGGTCACTGACATGAAATACACAGTTTTACACCATCTTGCTTTTGACCACTGTATCCCCCTTTACAGTTTTGATGCCAAAACCCGGTAACGCTTGCAGTTTTGATCTTCTTCCGAAACCTGAGATCCCTTACACCATGATGCTACAGGAGCCACCAAATTCAAATGACATTGAAAAAATTGTATACAAAAAAATCACTGAAAATCTATGAACCGAGTGGCTTTTTGAAGTGTAAGGGATGTACCAAGAAATGTTTTCCTCATGAGTTCATTGTATTTGTCTAACAACACCTTTAAAAAAAGGTGTTGTTAGACAAAATTTTAGTCATGGTTGTTGTAATTATGGGAAAAAAAACATATGGCTCACACAAAAATTCAAATTCAGTAGTACATACTGTCACAGTATGACATTTCGGATCCACTAATGTTTTCCTTAGAATTTACAGTTTTATTTAGCATATTATACAGTACATTACTTATTAAAGGCAGAGTAGGCAGGTCTTGTCTAAAAAACATAAATTCCAAATTCCAAGTCTTTATATACCAATACATAAGTAAAATGTAAGTACTCTGAAAAAGAGATTACCAAAATCGAGTGTCTGTAGACCTCTCACGACTCTTTTAAACACAGCTAATTATTCCCATTCAATCCACCCCCTCCCTTCTGGGCTTCTTCCAAAACCACGCCCCCAAAACTCATGAACGTGGGACGCTAACCGCTTTGGAAGAAGCATTTACCTGAGACGAGCGGAGAGGAAGGATCTATCGCAGTGCATGTAGTAACATCATGTCAGAATCACATATAATAATACACCTAACTTTATCACTATGAATATAAACAAATAGGATGGCTTTTAGGACTCACTATTAAGCTAGCATATCGATACTGGTAAAGTTTAAAATATATTTTGTTTGATTCGGGAACGAACGAGCTAGCTAGGTTTATAAGGCAAAGCTAAAAACAGGTTGCATTGATACAAGTTTTTTCATTACCATCAGTTAGACTGTGATGAAGGTGAATTTCGTGGAAGATTCATAACATATACGGTGTTTGGCATGTAAGAGTTTCCATGATGAAAGTGTCACAAGTCGGGGCTGGCCACTAGTGTAAACAAGCCACGCCCCTTCTTAGTTTCCACCTCGAGGAGGTCCCCAAAGCCAACCCAATGACCAGACAACACAAGTGCACGTAAGTATAAAAAATAGAATTTAATTTAATTTAATTAAAATAGATATGGGAAATGGGGAGGGGAAAAGGTTTTAAAACTAATAGTCTTTGTCCTGCCCTCCAAGTGGGCCGTGATCGGAAAGGGGAAAAGGGGGGGGGGAGGGAGAGCGGGGCCAAGTGTCCGGGGTCAAGGTTCTACGAGGGGTGTGCCGCTCGGGCTCTTCCGCCTTGGTTTATGATCCCGTGGCGCCCTCCTTTTCCTCCTGGAGGCAGAATAAAATAAACAAGGATAAGTGCTGGGTCAATTTCTTCTTTATCTAACGTACCGGTACGTGGTGCTGGGGCGATCTCTTAAGTGTTCCTCCAATAACGTGTTTGGTTTTTTTCTCTCCACAGGCTGCTAACTGGGACACAGAGGAGCGATTGTTGGGCCACTGGTGACACCTCTCTCGCCTTTCCAGCTTGGGGCGTCGCACGGTAAGTATGGTTCAGGTAGGGCCTCCTAACATCCCTTCTCCTCCTTTGCAGGCTATCGTTTCTCTAGTGATCACTCAGGGTTTTCTCTCTCTCCTCGCAGGCTGCTGACTGAGACACAGAAAGACAGTTATTCACACTGCTGATGACTCGCTCACCTCTCCAACTCGGGACAGCGTACAGTAAGTACGGTACAGGTAAGTTTTACTCGTTCGCTTTCCTTCTTCACAGGCTGCTGGCTGAGACACAGAAAGACAGTTATTCACACAGCTGATGACTCGCTCACCTCTCCAACTCGGGACAGCGTACAGTAAGTACGATACAGGTAAGTTTTACTCGTTCGCTTTCTTTCTTCACAGGCTGCTGGCTGAGACACAGAAAGACAGTTATTCACACTGCTGATGACTCGCTCACCTCTCCAACTCGGGACAGCGTACAGTAAGTACGGTACAGGTAAGTTTTACTCGTTCGCTTTCTTTCTTCACAGGCTGCTGGCTGAGACACAGAACGTTAATTAATAATCACTGAGGTAGCGTTTCCACGGCAACGCCGCACACAGTCAAACACAAGGGAGACGTCGGTCTACAGTGCTTCCCTCCACTCTACTCCACTTTGGTAACACTCGTGGTCAATCGTCAGACAATTTATGCATTTATTTCATGGGTTGGGCTAAGTGATGGACTTACGGTGACCGTGCTCTCACAACTCGACAGATGCCTCGAGACTGTAGGATGATGGGGCGTCGTGAAACAGACCTCCCAGCAACCGCTGCTACTGTCGAGGGGAAAATTCCACACCGTCACACCGAGCCGAGCGCTGCCCTCTCTTTTCCGCTTCCTGGACAGGGGCGCCCTTTTGGAGAGGCTTCGGGACAGGTGGGATCTAACTCTGCCTTCCTTCTCACACAGTAGATGTTCTGTACATATACACAAGCAAGCGTTAATCCTAAGTTCTACTCACACAGTCTCGAGCAGTCGAACTCTTCACCACCACTCCACGGAACAACCCAGATCCAAAAGATGGCCGCCGACTGTCACCACGGTAAGTATTCGCATCCAGGGGCTCACCCACAGCATATACCAGATAGTAAAGGAACTGGTACCCACAGCCTTCCGTTTTCCCACAGCGAAATTGGTGGAGGCGGGGTTTTTCTGACAATACACACAACACAGCAACACACTGCACCACTTCAAAGTGTATTTCCACAGCAACCACAGACTCACCCACAGCACTCAAAGTGAACACTTAGGACGCCCCGTCTTCCTCCACTTCACCGGAGTCCGTTAGGCGATTGTTAATGCGGGCCAGTCGCGTCCACGTCACTGTAGCGGGCCCCCAACTCGTCTTCCTCCGGCTCTCCCACCACACTACTCCGTGGCAGGGCCGTCACTTCTTGCACTGGAGTCCTTTAATGCAGACAGAGTAAATACACAGCGTAACCACCATCAATAGTGTATACTCACAGTCGCTGTACGATCCTCTCCGATACGTTCCTCTTCCTTACACACAGATATATGTTTCCAACAACACACGGCGAGATGCTTCTTCCTAGTGACAGTGTTACACAATAATTCCGTTAAGTTCTAATTTCTTCATCAGTGTGGTCACTCACTCTAACTCTGTTTGTCTTCTGTTTCGTTTCAGTTTCCAGCGATTTCCTGTCGTCTCCCAGCTACTACGATTCGTTCTGTCCTCCACAGCCACGCCAGCTCCAGCCTAAGCGACACCAGCAGCAAAGATAAACAGCACACGCCAACAGCACCAAACCACAGCACAATAACAACCAGCCCCACTGTGTTTTTAGACGATCCTCTTATACTGTCTTCTTTGTTGTATCCTCCAATCCCCAGCCTCTAACGTTAATAAGACGCACCTGTGTTGAAGTTCCGGTGTTCCTGTTTTCCCGTCTGAGCGGAAACACTTCCGGGCGGAACCAAACTCTCCTACTTTTGGTTCCGCCCCGGGAAAGATCGTCACCGTGTGACATCAGCATTGTTGACTCTGATGAGGACTACTCCAGAGAAAATACCGCTACCGCATCGTCGGCTCGAGGAAAGGTCTGGGGTCGAGGGTGAAGAGGAATTTGTGCAAGAGGGCGGGCAACCAGGGTCCGAGGACGGGGTGGTCGAAGTACAGGGCAAGGAGCAATTAGTCTTGGACAAGAGGACCTGCGTGGAGTTTTGAATCTTTAAGCTGTGTAATTGTAAGTGTAATGTTGTCACTGAGTGCTTTAGAGAACTTTCCATCCACCGTCTGAATGAATACATGTACATAGTTTTTGTGTTTTACAGTCTACAATATATAAATATATATTTTTTGGTGTTCTGTACAACATTTTCTTTTTTTTAAATAAATAATTTGGCTGAAAATGATACATTACTTTTCTTTACACTTACATCAGAAACCACATTAGATTTCAAAACTACATTTATGTATTATTTCTGAAATAACGACAACCAAATGTAGTATGTCACTTGTTTATTTTTATATTACTTAAACTATAACCTATATCACAAATATAAAAAACATCAGCACAATCAAAATAACAATATAAATGTATAAAGACATGGTGTCTCCAGAGGTGTCTTGACTGGTTGACGGGTCAGACTTGGGAAGTAGCATCACATCAGCTATGGAGATGATTCATTGTTTCGGCCGCAATTGACCTATAAAAAGAATAGAACAATTATCTAACTGACATGATTACCAGATTTCAAAAACCAACACATTACTGTTAAAAATTATAACAATATATATCTCATCTATTATGGGAGTAGAGTTTTATTTGAGTGTGTGTTTATCTTGGCCAGAAATGGCCGTTATTAGACACATTTTTCTTTCATTCGTTTGCTAAAATCATATGTACTACTACATTTGTTTAGGCAGCCATGTGATATTGCGATTGTATCATGACTATTATATAACCACTTTCGATTCTAATAACAGTTTCTGAGTTTGATATGTTGCAGTGAAAACTGTGTTATATGTAATGTTGAAATTTAAATCCTTATTTGAAGTATTTTCAACAAATCCATATAGCTCATAAAATAGCTGGTACTACTATAATTACCAGTATTTAAACAACTCACCTAACCTACTGCTGACTTGAATTTGCAATAGCTCCTGTGTTGATGGGCCAGGTGCACCAGACAGAACTCCATGTTGACGGGGATCATCAGGTCTCCTGGTTCTGCTTTTAGTTTAGCCATCCCCTTATTAGCTGACAACAGCCAAAAGAGGATGGCACGCTGTAGGTCTGCGATGTAGCTGTAGTCCTTCTTCACCTTTAATGAATACAACATCCACTTCCTGGACGTCTTGTTGTGCAGCTTGCTGTACCTGACAATATAGAAAGGTGTATCAGCTTAGTGAAAAGTTTACAATACCATACATCATTCTTTTATACAGCATTTCCACAGAAATTGCTATTTTGATAAAAAATCAGCACCGATTATATTTGTGGGGTGAACAAAAATTATATCTGTATGTTTTACACTATTAAATCTTTTTTGAGTCATCACTTAGACATATATAGAATAAAATGCATAGGAGTACTAACAATAACACTTACAGAATTGTGCCATGAGCTTTTCTCATGGCTGGTCTATGGACATCCACAGTCACAACAAACCACCGTCAAAAAAACGTTCAGGGTGAACATCGTAACAGAGTTTAGACAGAGGATAATGCTAGGTCTAAAACAGCTACTCGGCGCTGTATACTAGCTGTTACATAAGCATTTTGTTATCTAAAGTTAAATTTTGCGAAATTCATTAAACAGCTCTCAACGTGAGCCAACAATTAGGCCTATTGATTATTTACCGTCTCGCGGTAAGTGTATAACACAGTTGATACCAAAGTTACTCTGTTATAGCTACGACAGTGTAGTTCTGCTAAGTAATGTTATGTTAGCTATATAAGGCAGCTACGTGTGCTAATGATACATGCTTCATGAAAACATAAACACAAAAATTGACCATCAAAAGGAAAAAGCTAGATTACCTGTACAGCAGAAATAAAGCCATCATGGCGTCACTTTTCAGCCCCTTGAGATCCCGCAGTTCTCGCCATCGCTTGAAAGCCACGCCGATATTTACTCTTGTCTGGTTTCTTTGTTGATCCAAATACTTTTTGTTCATTGCCTTCTCCATTACGGTCTTCCTTTTTTTGCCGAATTTGCCTTCGCTGACGGCAGGTACCGTGAATTTCGAATGCTCTTTCTCTGCCATACTCTTCCTAGGTTCCGTGCCTCTTGCAATCCTCAAATCAAACGTGCGCGCGCATGTGGGCAGATCCTGTAGCAGCAGGGGTGGTAGCCATGGTTGTGAGAGAGTGTGACAGTTGCCAAAGCCAATCATTTGTTTCGTCCCGAATGGAAATAATTACACACTAAAAAATGCTGGGTTATTTAATCTACCCAACCGCTGGGTTATGAAATGCTTTACCCATTATGGGTTATTTATATGGAATTTGGGTTATTTTGTGCAACTCATGAGTTGGGTCAAAATCCATCAACCCAACTTATATCGGTTGACCCATCACGTGGGTTGTTTGTGCTTCGAACCTCATCGTCACATCATCATCAGAGTCCAGCACATCGAGAGCTCGTCACAGCAGAGAAACTGACTGCTCATCGAATAAAGGCGAATAAATAATAAAAGGTATGTGTACACTACATGTCTAATTTACTTTGTCTGTGTTGCGTTACCTATGTTTCCTAAACATGGTTTACATTTTTTTAAATGTGCTAATAAAAGATATTAAATAAATTTGTGTTTTTATGTGTAATAAGTGGGATAATACAGCCAACCGGGTCACAAATAAATCCCTTCCGTGATAGGCTATCACCCTGTCGGGAACGTCTCCCTTCCCTTACACTAACTGTGATCATTACTTACTAAATTGTGAATCATTCTCGACTATATTATTAATCAAACATACACTTAAACTGATAAGAGCAAGCGTTGGTGACCACAGGATGCAACTAATTGCGGGCTACAACAACGCAAATATACTGGTTCATTTTACGGAACAAAGTATATCAAGTGGGAGGAGTTGGATCTAGATCCAACCCTGCCCCCTGGATCTCGTGTTCTGCAGGACCGTCTCCTTCCGCCAGCTTCTGGCAGTTCGAGCTCACCGTTGGTCAGGTAAGTAGCGCAAATATTTTAAGATAGGAATGTGAGCTTAAAATGTAGTTAAATCACCCCATGATTGTAATTAATTTGACTCAACATTTGGGTACACTATATAACAAATACGTAGTTAAATCAACCCATAATTGTAATTAATTTGACCCAACATTTGGGTACACTATATAACAAATATGTAGTTAAATCAACCCATATGTAAGGAATGCTCAGGGATACTGGGATCCATTTTGCGGTGTTTATTTAAAACGAACCAATCAGGCAAACAAACTAAAACGTCAGGCAGAAGAGTAGTCAGAGTTCAGGCAGGCAGATCAAAACACAGATAGGCAGTCCAATCCAGGCAAACAAAACAAAGGGCAAATCCAAAGGCAGATAAACAGATATAACAGGCAGATGGTCACAACAATAGGCAGTCAGAATAACACTCAGAAAACGCTCGGTATGCAGGTAAACTGGCAATACTTCGCGCCAGCCATAGGCTAGCTTGAATCTTAAATAGCACCAAACAGGAAACAGTCAGAGAAGCAGAGGGCGGCGCCATGTCAGTACTCCGGCGAGGGCTCCCTCTGGCGGCGTGGCGGTATGGACGTTACAGAATCCCCCCCTCTAGGAGCGCCTCCTGGCGCTCTACGGGGCCTTCCTCTAGGGCGTGGTGCAGGACGGTCAGGTCTGGCTCGATGGAACTCCTCGATGAGGTTGGGATCCAGACTGTCGTCCGAGGCTACCCAGGACCTTTCCTCAGGGCCATAACCCTCCCAATCGACCAGATACTGGAGACGACCCCCGTGCCGCCTCGAGTCCAACAACTCTCTCACGGCGTATGCCGGTTCCCCGGCAACGTCGAGAGGAGGAGGTGGCTCAGGAGGCTCGGCGTTGGGGTCGTACTCAGCATGGTAAGGTTTTAACAGGGAAACATGGAAAGATGGAGAAATACGATAATTAACAGGCAGCTCTAACTGGTATGTAACATCATTGATTTGTCTAATTATTCGGAAAGGTCCTACATACCTCGGACTTAGTTTCTTAGACGGGAGCTGGAGTTTCAGATCTCGGGTGGAGAGCCAGACCCTCTGACCAGGCTGGTACGGGGGATGAGGACGTCTGTGACGGTTGGCGTGGAACTCTTGGTTGCGGATCGCCCTCTGGAGTCTAACATGAGCACTTTCCCAAACTTCTCCACTCCTTCTCATCCAGTCATCAACGGCCGGAACATCAGAAGGCTCTCCTGACCAAGGGAACATGGGGGGTTGATAGCCGAGTACGCACTGGAAGGGGGTGAGATTGGTGGAGGAGTGTCTCAACGAGTTCTGTGCATACTCGGCCCAGGGCAGGAATTCTGACCAGCGGTGTTGTTCTCGGGTACAATAGGACCTCAGGTAGCGCCCAATCTCTTGGTTTAATCTTTCCACTTGGCCGTTTGACTGGGGATGATAACCAGATGTTAAGCTTACATTTATGTCCAGATTATTGCAAAATGCTTTCCAAACCTGTGAGGTGAACTGGGTTCCACGGTCAGAGACGATGTCTTCGGGTATTCCATAGTTTCTGAACACATGGTGAAACATAGCTTCGGCGGTTTCCATGGCAGTGGGTAAGCCTTTGAGGGGTACAAGTCGGCAGGATTTAGAAAATCGATCTATAATGACCAAGATGGCTGTATAGTTATTAGAGCGGGGCAGATCAGTGATGAAATCAATGTTGAGATGGGACCAGGGACGTTGTGGTATGGGTAAGGGTTTTAGAAGACCGGAGGGTAATTCTTTTGGTGTCTTGGACTGGGCACACACTCGACAGGATTTCACAAATTGGGTTACATAATGATTCAGGGTGGGCCACCAGAAGGATGTCTGGATTAAAGCTGTGGTGCGGGTAATACCTGGGTGTCCCGAGCTGAGTGAGGTGTGCACCCATTGCATAATTCGGGGCCGAAGCGTTAGGGGAATGTAAGTTCTCTCAGGTGGACATTCAGGTGGAACAGGGTCATTCAGGTGTTCTTGAGTGATCTCTTGCATGATATCCCACGCTATTGGAGCAATGATATGAGAAGGTGGTATAATAGGGACAGGCGAGCGGTCAACAGGAGTGGGATCGTGGTATCTGGACAGAGCATCAGCTTTACCATTCTTGTGTCCGGGTCTGTAGGTGATTGAAAAATTGAAACGGGTGAAGAACAGGGACCATCTTGCCTGGCGTGCATTCAATCTCTGAGCTCCCTTCACGTACTCAAGGTTTTTATGATCCGTCAGGATGACAATATGATGCTTCGCACCCTCAAGCCAATGCCTCCATTCCTCCAGGGCTGCCTTTATAGAAAGAAGTTCCTTGTTGCCTACGTCATAGTTTCTCTCTGCCTGGGTGAGTTTCCTGGAATAGTAAGCACAAGGGTATACCTTATTTTCCGGACCGTGACGTTGTGACAGAACAGCTCCTACTCCAGTATCTGATGCGTCAACCTCTACGATGAACTGTTTTTCGGGGTCAGGATGTTTCAGGATCGGGGCGGTGGTGAAACAGGTTTTAAGTTTCTGAAAAGCATGCTCGGCTTGTGAGTTCCAGAGGAGTTTCTTGGGTTTACCTTTCAGTAGGGATGTCAGGGGAGCTGCTACAGTACTGTAGTTGCGGATGAATCGACGGTAGAAGTTTGCAAATCCTAGGAAACGCTGCAAATCCTTAACTGTGCGGGGCGGAGGCCATTCGGTGACTGCCTTGACTTTGGTGGTATCCATCTCAACACCCTGTGAACTAATGTTATAGCCCAGGAAGTTAGTTTTCATGACATGAAATTCACATTTTTCTGCTTTGACGTATAACTTGTTCTGGAGGAGGCGAGACAGGACTTCCTTAACATGACAGACATGGTCTTCCATATTATTGGAATAAATCAAGATATCGTCAATGTAAGCAATAACATACTGGTTCAGGAGGTCCCGGAACACTTCATTGATGAATGACTGGAAGACGGCGGGAGAGTTAGATAGACCATACGGCATCACGAGGTATTCATAGTGCCCTCTAGTGGTGTGGAATGCAGTCTTCCATTCATCACCTTCACGGATACGAACCAGATTGTATGCACTACGTAAATCCAATTTGGTATAAATTCTGGCTTCTCTGAGTTGTTCTAGAGCAGAAGGTACAAGAGGTAAAGGGTAGGGAAATTTAACAGTGATATTGTTCAAACCTCTAAAATCGATGCAAGGTCTCAGGCCACCATCCTTCTTCTCTACGAAAAAGAAGCCAGCTGCAGCAGGGGAAGTTGATGTCCGAATAAAGCCATTATGTAGCGCTTCAGAGATATAATCCTCCATGGCTCGGGTTTCCGGTTGAGACAGGGGATATATTTTACATTTCGGAGGCATAGCATTGGGTAATAATT
Organism: Misgurnus anguillicaudatus; assembly: GCF_027580225.2. NCBI lineage: Eukaryota > Metazoa > Chordata > Actinopteri > Cypriniformes > Cobitidae > Misgurnus > Misgurnus anguillicaudatus. The sequence goes on along the minus strand of NC_073359.2, from coordinate 30,967,402 downwards.
CAATGGCACAATCCCAAGGTCTATGAGGAGGTAATTCAGTGGCTTTGATTTTGCTAAACACTTCAGCATATTCAGAGTAAACATCAGGGATGAAAACTTTCTTACCGGTTGGGCTCTCCACGTTGGTAGACAGACAGGGTTTGGGTTTCAGAGGAATAATGCAGGTTTCCATACAACGAGATGACCACTGTAGAATCTCTCCAGTCCTCCAGTTAATTTTAGGGTCGTGTGCGACCAGCCAGGGATGACCCAATATTATGTCATAGCGAGGTGATGAGATTACATACAAGGTGAAGGGAGCCAACTTGAAGAGTGAGAGGAACAGTCTGGTGAGTAATACCTTTGCCGATGGGTACATTGTTGACGGCAGAAATGCTTAATGGAGGTTGGCATGGGATGACAGGAATGAGAAATTTACTGACAATATCTTCATGAATGAAGTTTAGTGCGAAGCCTGAGTCAATTAATGCTGTGAATGACATGGTTACATTATTGTGGATGATTGTTACTGGTTGTGAGCACATATCATAACAAGAAGGGAGATTAAAGAATTGGTTTACCGTGCTGGTGTCGCGAGGTTTCTTGGCTGGACAGTTATCGATGCGATGTCCAGGTTTTCCGCAATAGAAACATAAGTTGTGTTCACGACGTCGTTGTCGTTCTGCCATGGTCAGAGGAGCGAACCCCATCTGCATCGGTTCTACCATGTCGTTAGTGTTAACAGCAGTATGGAACACTTTACTGGTGGTATATACGGGCCTATTGGAAGTTTTCAGTTTCGTTCTTGCAGGGACATTTCTCATCAGGTTATCAATGTGTACTGCCAAAGTCACAAAATCAGAGAATGAGAGGTTCTCACCTTTACATGCCAGTTCTGCTTGAAGGTCAACATCCAGACTGTTCTGAAAAATATCCTTTAGCGATTTATCATTCCACCCGCTTTGTGCCGCAAGCGTGCGAAATTCAATGGCGTACTCTGCGACAGGACGATGGTTCTGGGACATATTAATGATCTGCAATGAAGCACTTCTTCCCCCAGCTGGATATTCAAACACCTCTTTAATTTGTTGTACAAAATACGAATAAGAAGTGCGGATACGGGGATCGATGTCCCAAGCCGCGGCTGCCCACTCGACCACTTTTCCAGTCAACAAAGAGAAAACTTTAATTCAATTCAATTCAATTTTATTTATATTAGCGCTTTTCACAAGCTTTACATGAGAAGATGTAGAGGAGAACACAGAAAATCAATAGATAATATAAAAAGTAGAGAAAGCGGTTAAACCGTACAAGCGAGCATATTAATAATGTAACGTATACAGTAAAGTGCTAAGTTAAGCCAAAGTTGGCTGACTCTCCCTGGGACGAAAAAACCCCCTAGGAAAAAACCCAATGGGAAAAACTCCTAGAAGGACAAAAACCCTTGGGAGGAATTAATATATATTTATATATATATATATAGAAACGGTAGGGATAGGAGGCGGGTAAGCGAATTAAACTGGTTTAGCCGGTGGTCGTAACTCTGGTAGTATCAGATAATTTTTCACTCACATGATCTTGAAAATAAATATCCAGTTGACGAAGGAAGCCTCTCACGTGTTCAGCTGTACCATCAAACTTATCTGGTTCAGAAACGCAAACTCGTTTAACAGATGTGGATGGTAGTGCTTGAATGTAGCCGGTGAGGTGTTCGTTGACGGCTTGAAGACGCGTGAGCTGTTCCTGATAGCCTTGCAGGAGAGTGCTTTGTTGCTCGTAAGCAGCCATCAGATTGGTTACTTCCGCTGGATCGATAGTTGGCGAAGTATTCTGTAAGGAATGCTCAGGAAGACTGGGATCCATTTTGTGGTGTTTATTTAAAACAAACCAATCAGGCAAACAAACTAAAACGTCAGGCAGAAGAGTAGTCAGAGTTCAGGCAGGCAGATCAAAACTCAGATAGGCAGTCCAATCCAGGCAAACAAAACAAAGGGCAAATCCAAAGGCAGATAAACAGATATAACAGGCAGATGGTCACAACAATAGGCAGTCAGAATAACACTCAGAAAACGCTCGGTATGCAGGTAAACTGGCAATACTTCGCGCCAGCCATAGGCTAGCTTGAATCTTAAATAGCACCAAACAGGAAACAGTCAGAGAAGCAGAGGGCAGCGCCATGTCAGTACTCCGGCGAGGGCTCCCTCTGGCGGCGTGGCGGTATGGACGTTACACCATAGTTGTAATTAATTTGACCCAGTGTTTGGGTAGCCTATATTTAACTCATCTGTTGGGTTACAGATGAGCAACCCATCTTGCTGGGTCAAATTAACTACTGTTGGTCTGGTGCAATAGTGATCCAGTGGTTGGGTTAAAAACAACCCAGGTTGGGTTATTTTTAACCCAGCATTTTTTAGTGTGTAGCCGTGTTTCAAACAGTCGTGCGAGGTCTACAGACACTCGACTTTTATACTCTCTTTTTCAGAGTACTTACATTTTAATTATGTATTGGTATATAAAGACAGTTTAAACAAATATGGAAAAAATATTTTTAGACAAGACCTGCCTACTCTGCCTTTAAGTCTACATTGGAAATGTTCATAGAGGACTCATTTGAATAAGATCTGTATTATATTGAAAGATTTGATTAACTCACCACTGACAGTAACTGTGAATGACTGATGTATGGTATAAACGCTGCTGGTGCTGCTGATCTCTACTTCATAAAGTCCAGAGAGAACCTTTCTGATGTTTCTGATTTTAAGAGATCCGGTCTGAACATCCAGCTGCAGTTTGTCTCTGAATCTCTAATGCATCTTCTGATATTTTACTGACTGATTTTTTAAAATGAGCTATACGAATCCCTTGAAATCTCCATTGCATCACACCATATTTGTTGATATCAAAAACATCAGTGTGTAGAGTAACAGAATCTCCATCCTTTACTGACACTGACTTTAGTTGATCTGATTCTGGGTTAAACACACCTGCAGACACAGAGACAGTTAATAAACTCAATTCTTTAAATATTCAAAGGATCTCAGGAAAGACCAACAAAATTGCCACCCCCATCCAAACTAGACATATTACAACTGTAGTGACAGAAGCTGTATTTGTTAATATCTAAGCTGTTCCCAATAACCAAGCATAGGCTGCTATTGTAAGTCTAAATTCAATCTTGAAAATTGTTTCTAAACACAATATACATTTTAGAAATGTACTGCTGAAACAAGGCAAAAAGACTGTAAACTATGTAGTACTGAATTGCAGAGAGTTAGATCTCTCACTGCCAATGACGCCATTAAACTCGTATTTAGCATCAAAATGATGCTTTAGCGCAAGCTGTTAGTAAATCTGGCCCCTAATGTGTAATGTACAAGTACAACGTTTTATTATCAGTCCTGACTTTTAACCCACTGTGTTCTGTGTTTGTGTGTAAACTAAAGCGGCTGCTCTCAGTCTCTTTCATCTTTGTTTTATTTTGCGAGGATGTGAAAGTTGTACGAGCTTATATATATTAGATATGTGATATGTAAATAAAATGCATCCTTGTGAGCGTTCTGCTTCTAGGGACCGTCTACAAAGTGAAAAACCGAAAGTTGATACAAAGATAGGCCTACACATTTTCTTGTTTAAATATATAAACATACAATATTTCAAACAAAAGAACAAACCCTCTGCTTTCAAAAAAAGGTTTCATCCTACCTTGTTTTGTTCTCTTGTTATCATCTCTCAAATATGGGTTTCTTCAAAAACACCCAATTTTGAGCAAAAAGTTGAGATAATTCCATTTTTGTAAAGGACTTTTGATAGAGATCAGATTCAGAGCGATCCTCAAAACAGACGCAGATCTTTATTCACTCGCCCTGAGCGGTTACTTCCGGGTTTTATAAGTTGCGCTACCTGGTGGATGATAACGGTATTACTGAAAGCCGGAAATACTCGTCAATGGCAGGGAAGCGTTTTTTTTAATGACAAGTTTACTCGTCAATGGCGGCGAAATAGTTAAAAACAATTGATTAGTGATTCAAAGATTAAAGGCTCTTGTGCTGAAATGAGCTTCTCTCCCATGTTGACAGGGATTTACGATTAAACTGAAATTTCATTATGACTGCCACTAGAGGGCGATCTCAGACAGCCACATTCGAATGTAGTGTAGAATGGAAAGGCAGTTTAGTCTATATATCACTTTAAAATATTAAAAACAGGAAGTGCAATTTTAGTCATTAGGAGAAGACTGGAAATATGTTGTGATTTCTTGACATGTAACAACTTATGAAAGTTAAACAGTTATAAACAAAAAAAGTATAATCGATTAAAATGTCTCCACGGTTCCCTTTTTTAGAAACATTGTTGTTTCACGATTCGTGCCTATATCAAGTACACGCTACATGAAGGCGGGGTAAGGGTCGTTTTTTCCGCGTTCGCTCGCGCACACGCGTCCGCGAAGCTTTCAAAGTATACTGACCGCGGCTATGCGTGAATGGCCGTGTGCCGACACATACGCAATACAAATGATTTCTTATTCAAATTATTACTCTACCAGGCCGCCAGGGCAGCACTGATTTGCAACATTTACAGTATATTAAAAAATGTAGAATAAGTGAAGAAAAGTAGCCGATCCACCATTGCAAACAAAGTTTAAAACAAACATCAAGAAAACAAAGAACAGAAATCAAACATTATGGTGACGAAAATGCTCCACAGCTTTCTGTTCTTGGAAGAATTAAAAATAAACGAAGAGAAAAGGATAGTGTTTGTGTCTATTTCCTTTGTGTAATTGTTTGTAGTGGAGTGTCCTGTCTCAATATTTTCTCATGCATGCACTGTTGTACGCGTACTGTCCGTGCACTTTCCGCACATATATTCAAGTTTATTGATTTATATAGCACATTAAAACAGCACACAGGCTGACTTAAAGTGCTGTACAGAAATGCATTTTAAAAAAGCAGAGATAAGAATAATACTAAAAAATAGAAAATAATAATAATAATAATAGTAATAATAAAGTTAAAAGATTAAAAGACTGTAAAATGACAAATAAAAATAGAGTTGATAAACATCAAACAGCATTAAAAGCCAGAGAGAAAAAGTAAGATTTTAACAAGGTTTTGAAAAAGGTTAAGGATGGAGTGATTCTGATGTGGACCGGCAAGCTGTTCCATAATTTAGGGGCTGGAATGGCAAAGGCTCTGTCCCCTCTATCTATTAGACTTGATATGGGGACCAGAAGAAGATTCTGGGCCCGGTTGCATAAAGCACCTTAAGTGTAATTTTTCTTTAAGTTCACCCTTATGTTTCCCTTAAACTTAAGGGTGTTAAAGAAAAAAAGTTACGTTTTTTCTGTTGCGTTTCCATGGCAACAATAGTATTTTATAACAACAAACCTGGGTCCCTGTCATGAATCACTTAACGATTACCCTTACCTAAGAGAACCGTTTAAGAGATTATACGCAAATTATTCTCTTACATTAGGTAAGGGGAATTTACCCCTTAAGTGTCATACTTAAAAAAAACTTAAGGTGCTTTATGCAACCGGGCCCTGGTCTCCAGATCTCAGTGCGGGTGAAGGAGTTCACACAGATAAAAAAGGTGTTTGATTATTAAAGGATTTGTAGACAAAAAGTAAAATTTTGAAATTGATACGGAAATGAACAGGAAGTGTAACGAACGTAAAATGGAGGTGACATGATCAAATTTGTGGTCTCCAGTTTTAAGTCAACTGGAACAGACACTGAGTCCAAGCATTTATTTAGAAAATAGACCAGGGCAGGTCCAATTGAGTCAAAGTTTTGTGTTAAACCGGGGGGGGGGGGGGGGGGCGTGGTGTTGGGGTGACGTCATGAGTTAGAAGGTTTTTAGAGAGTTAATTATGATTTTTAGGTCTGGGAGAGAGAAACAATAAAAATTGCACCATGAGGCTAAGAAGCACAGGGGTTCGAGCAGCACAGTACTTATTAAAATATCTGCGATACTCACCATTAACATTGAAACTCTTTTGTATAATCTTACTTCTGACAGTGATCTCTACTTCATATACTCCAGTGTGTTGAGTTGTGATGTCTGTGATGGTGAGATCTCCAGTCTGATCATTCACCTGCAGTCTGTCTTTGAATCTCCCATCAAGAACATCATCATTTATTGAGATCTTATTGCCTTTGGGTTCTCTATTGATTTGAGCTATGGTAGATTTTTGAGGTCCAAATGTCCAAACTATTGTCACATCATCTGCCTGTGTGTCAGTAAAATCAGTGTGTAGAGTAAGAGAATCTCCCTCCATCACTGACACTGACTTCACTTCATCACCAAACACACCTGTAGATACAAACAGAGACAATTAAACTGTCAGTATAAATATCACTTCTGTTCAAAATAGTGAAATGTTGAAAACTTTCTAAAAAGCAGATTCCGCATTAAAGCAGGACTGGACATTATATATCATCGCTGTCCGATGAAAACCACGTATGTCCATTTTGCCGATTTTGAGATTTTTCGAAGGATTGAATGTCCAGGTTCATTTCCGTATACAGCAGTGGGGAACCTTCAGGGCCTTCTACGCCTTCAGAGAAGGCCTAAAAAAAATAATAAAAATATTTTTTATAATAATACTAATAAATAATAAAGTATTCAATAAAAATATGTTTTTACATGTTTAAATTTATATTTAATTTAATTTAATACATGTAATATATTTTCTCTCATCTATGTTCTAATGTTAAGCTTACTGTCATGTTCATATCCAATCAGAATCGTCTGTCTCTATTAAGGCCCGGTAAACTGGCTCATTCATTGGTTAGGACTTCAAGAATCCCAAGGAAGGCCAAGCTATGTGTTTTGGTGTGGAGAGTGACGGGCAAATCGACCAATCACGCTTTGATTTCAAGTGGGCGGGTAAAAAACAAAGCATTGTAAGCCTTCATGAAGTCCTAATCATGCAACAAGCTGGATGCGAGCTGCCGTAAAACACCAAAGAAGAAGAAGTCCTAATCATAGACCGTCTTGCTGTTTTCACATATGTTGGTGCGCACCGTGGAGCGGCCTCGGAGCGCACCAAAATACATTGTATCATTTTTCAGTTAGTGCGGTCCGTGTTCACATATATATATTTTTTACTTTACTCGAAATGCCGCACCGTATGCCATGTGACAACGGTCAGCGCTGTCATTGGTCTCTGACAGTTCTTACCGTCTCATGACCACCCCCACGTTTCCATGACAACCAGCCTGACAGGGAGAGCGCAGCTATCAAGATGTGGAGATAAACCATGCACGTCTTTGCGAAGTTTCTTTGCTTTAACGCGAAATTGCGTAGCTGTTCTATTAAAGCCTTTCTCACGGAGCCGTTTGCTAAAAAGCCCGTAATGTCACTATTTGTGTGTGGAGGACAGCTATGCATTTATAAAATCATCAGCTCAAACGTAAAGGAGACAGCGAATCTCTCTGCAACGGACAAGATTGGCTTGTTTGTTGTTAACCCACAATATAACACCCGGCTCACGTCACAACGGAAGCCCAGTGGCTCAAACATGTGGAGAACTTCCTGTATTTGGTTCGGTCCGAGGTCCGGCAGTGTTCACACCACAGGTGGGTCACCCCAGAGTTCGGCGACAGTCGCTCCGAGACCACCTGTTTAGAGCGGTCTCGGAGCGGCCGTTTAGTGCGCACCCGAGTGCGGCTGTTGTGTTCACACTGACCCAAACGCACCGTACTCGGAGCGACACGTCATTTGGGCCGACCTAAACAGTGTATATGTGAAAACACCCTAATGGCCCGAATCTCTGCGGTGAGAGTGGTTGAGGTAAATGGCAGAAAACGTGATTGACGTTGTGGCTAGTTTGATAGGGCTGAGGTAAAAACGAAATTACTTAAGCGGGTACTCGTGAAGAGCACAGCCGAGAGATGCAGCTGCGCTGCGCATATCAGACGTGAACACGAGAAAAATAATGGGTTTAATTATACTTTCACTTCCTGACAGTTTTACTTGAGGATAGTAATGACTGCAGGCGACGCCGAATTACATACAATATAATTACCTAACTAAATCTCAGAGAATGCAAAAACATTCACCGGGGCTCGGGCTAGGGATTTTGCGAGCCCGCAAAATATAACAGTTATAAGCCACAAGGAGGTGCACTGAGAACGCAGGGTGCTATATTTCCCCTTATGAAAAAAGACTAACAAGCTATCCTACAGCTAAATATATATTTACACAAAACACAAATTAAATGCAAATTTACAGAGCAGCAGAGTCTGTATTTGTGTTTATCAGTTAGATTAAAGTAATTTTAAACTTTAAAACTGCATTTAAAGGCAAACGATGCCTATTCTGTAATTTAACTTTGCGTGCTCAGAATTTTTACACGTTCACTGTATAATTTAACGAAATACGAATCGCCTAGTATTATATTCTTAATTTTAAAATTTACGAAAAACAAACTACTCTCAATTTATTTTGGTGTTTTTTCCCCCATGCTCACTTGTCTCCATTTTCCTGTTTTTAAGAATTAAGGCGGTGTAGTAAGTAGAACCTATCCATTAAATTTGTGACTTTCATTTATTGCGCCATGCGTAATTGCGCATGGAGAGGCATTTGCACTTCATTGCATATTTTGAAGGCCCAGCTGAAGTACTCACGGTTCGCCACTGGTATACAGTATGCGTCACATACCTAAATGGCCAATGAAAAGTTGTGAAATCATGTCATCTGATTTTCACGTATATCCATTTGATGTCAAAGCTGTCAATCACGCCGCGTATCTCCCGCCTGTGAAGCGTCTCGCTGGTCTCGTAAAGTTTCATCGAAGCTCAGCACTGGATATAGCCGAATAAACATAGCCTGTGAGACAATATCTTTCGAGGTAAACGTTCCCCCTGACGCCAGACGTACGTCTAGGAGTGACTAAATTACGATAGGACTGTACAAACAAAGTATCTGTCTAGCAGTGTTATTTACGCTGGGAACATCCCACCGCTTTTTGAAGGCGTTTGGTTAAAATGTTTTGAAAAATCAAGCAATGCTTAGGACTGGTTTTGTGGTCCAGGGTCACATATGTTGCGTTGTATGCTTATGGTGTGTTTTCTTGTACATATGTAATGAAATTCATTGTAATCATTTATTAAACGCGCTGCTGTTTTCTACGGTATGGTGCTTTGGCATTGTTCAGTTGAGCTGATGTTGCAGGGACTGTTACATCTGTCAATATGAAACGCGACTTGGGCATTCAAATTAATGATCGGAAGAACGCGTATGGACCACCGTTATTGTAAAATATGCACGTATGTCCATTTAAACTCAATTTTGGTCAAATGTGGATTATATCATTACACTGGCAAGAATATGGTTACATGTAAAGATGCCGTACCAAGTATGACAACGCTACATTTAACTGCTTTTGATATATAGTGTTTTTTGTCACTTCCTGAAAAGTAACTGTTTTGGACATACGTGAGTTTCATCGGGCAGCGACGATATAATACATTATATACATCATATATAAATATAAATATATGCAGGTATCTGTAGAACTTAGAATATATATATAAGTAGCACCATAATACAAAATAATAACATGATAACATAATAATAAACATGTTTTGACAAAAATGTTAAAAAATGGATTTATCTCGTTTTGCAACGAAACTCTTCATATATATATATATATATATATATATATATATATATATATATATATATATATATATATATATATATATATATATATATATATATATATATATATATATATATATATATATATATATATATATATATATATACTGAATTAAGTGAAAGCGAAAGTGTTGCAGAAATGTTCATAAATTAACTTACTGTTGACAAATATAGAGATGAAAAAGAGCAAAGAGATCGTCTTCATGTTGCTGTAGGTTTGGAGTTAATAAAGATCAGATCAGAAAAGTTATATAAGCATTTAATTCTTGATCTCTGACCGTTTGTCTGACTAACAGCTGTCACACCCATAAACTGACAGACCGTCAGGAGAATGACTAACGTTAGACAATGAACTAAACATACATACAGAGAGATAACACCAATGTTAAGTGACTAAGTGTTTCGAAAGGAGGCATACCTGTCGTGAAATAAAACACCTGAAATGGTGGACTGGTCTATGAATCCTAAGATGTGTCCCAATTCAAAGGCTGCGACTATTTAACAGTGAAGAGTACAAAGTACAAAGGTCACAGTAAAAACATTACATAAATGTAACATTTGTACAAACTGTGACATACACATTTACAAAAGAAGCATGTAACAATTTTTAGTATTTGTCTTAAAAGTTTAAAGAAAGAAACAAAGAAAAACAAAAAAAGACAATAAGGAAAAGGAAAAAAAGAAAGAAAAAGGGGTTACGTGTCAGTTAAAGTATACAAATTAAAGTCTTTACATATTAAAGTAGGTTTTTTTTAGATTCAATAGTATTTAAATACGTGTTAAATTCCTTCAGAAATACATAAAAAGTGGTTTAGTGTTGGTGAACTTACATTTGTGTACATGAAATTTGCACAGAAAGTAAATTAAGTTTACAATAAAACAGAGAGTTGTATTTGTAGACTCAGATTCATATCCCAGAACTGTGTCTTTTTTAATTAAAAATTATTAATATACCTTCCTGAATATTGTCATTGGTTTCCACGTGAACTTGGCAAAATGAACATCTTATATCAATATCAGCTTTATATTTCTTCATGAAATGTTTGACAGGGTAAAATGTATATATTAATTTAAAATACACTTCTTTAACTTTATTATTAAGAAAATATTTTTGTTGAAGGGACCAAATTTTGTTCCAATTCAAATTATGAAATAATTCATTCCAATAAGAGATTATAGTAGGCTGCTACCTTCAATGGACGTATTTTAAGACAGAAGGCTCTGTGCACAATATGGCGACCGCTGACGTTTCGGACTGTGAGGTCCAATACTTCCGGTGAAAACTTCCGGTGCGGTAATCTGAGTCTGACAGCGAGAGCGGTAGACAGAGAGACAACTGTCAGGGATTGTGGTGGATGAACCAAGTGCAGACAGCTCTTAACTCAAAAGACTTTTATTATAGAACAAAAAACTCCCTCGAGGGGGTAAACAAGGCAAGACTGAAATAATAGCAAACATGACAAAACTAAAGAGACTCCTGACGATGACGTACAGCATACACATACAATGATACCACAAAGACAAGAGACACAATGGCATTTCAATAGGGGAACTACTTAGGGGACAATAACTGTAGTGGCAGGTTGTGGCCACCTGATGGGGCTAGAGGTCCAGGTTGTTAAGATATGACTGAGTAGAATAAATAAAGAGTTGTCTGATTTCATCCAGTGAGTTGTATCCTTGAATACAGAGTATAGAGGAACAATACATGGTGTCAGAAACGGTTAACCCACGACAGACAGAGTCTAGTAGCACAGATAAGTCGTCGGAGCAGTTTAATGGTGTGTAGAGTGATAATCTGTGGAGCTGTGGAGCGAGTGAGAGCGAGTCAGCGAAAGCTAACAACGGGCTAGCGGCAAGCTAAAAACACACAGTATGGACCACATATTTACTATCACGCCACCGGGACCATTCGATTTCGAGCCAAGCTCGTGGCCGACATGGATTAAAAGGTTTGAACGCTTCAGGATTGCGTCGTGATTGAAAGAAAAAGACGGCGCATACCAGGTGAATTCTCTCATTTATACGATGGGTGAAAAGGCTGACGATATTCTGAGCTCGCTGCAGTTGACAGAAGAGAAAGAAAAAGACTTTGAGGAGGTAAAAAAGGCATTTGATGGACATTTTGTGGGCGTGCATAATGTAATTTATGAACGAGCCAAGTTTAATAAAAGATGTCAAGATGTCGGTGAATCTGCTGAAAACTTTATCACCTCAGTACATAAGCTAGCTGAACATTGCAAATATGGCACCTTACGTGAGGAAATGATCCGAGATAGGATTGTGGTCGGCATACGTGATGCTAAATTGTCTGAGAGGCTGCAGCTCAACCCAAATTTGGATTTAGCTACAGCTATACTTCAAGTAAGGCAACATGAAGAAGTAAAAAAGCAACAAGCTGTTCTGCGGTCAGCTGATTCGCCAGGACAAATAGATGCATTCTCTCATATCAGTAAAAGACAAGCTCAAAGAAAAAAATCTTTTCAACGCGGAAGCCATTATCACCCTCAATTTACATCAACTAAGTCAAAACATTGCAGGAGGTGTGGCAAAACCCCAAAACATTCATAGACTGAATGCCCAGCAAAAGATGTCGAGTGTAGAAAATGTCGAAAGAAGGGACACTTTGCGGCTGCGTGCAGATCAGTTCAAACGCTGGATTCAATTGAAGAGGATGCGGCAGCTTATCTCGGGGCTGTTGACTATCCACTGTCATCCAAATGGACCTAAATACTTACCATAAATGGCAACCCATTGCGTTTTAAAGTGGACACGAGTGCGTCTGTGACTGCGATCGCAGAATCAGAATTCCCACTGGATAGAAATGGCAGATACTCACCACCGAGCAGACCGCTACTAGGTCCCGCTGACCAACCCTCTGAATGTTAAAGGACAGGTGCATGCAGTTATTCAGCGAGGGGACAAAAAGATTGAGGAGGAGGTGTTCATCGTGAAAGACCTGACCATACCCTTATTGGGTCTTCCTGCTATCCGCAGACTACAGAAAATCCCCCAGCTCAATAGCATCGATGATGCAGAAACTCACATTTGCTCAACCTACCCAGATGTATTTAAAGGGCTGGGAAACCTTAAGGGGGAGTACAAAATCAAGCTAAGAGACAATGCAACACCCTATGCCCTCTCTGCACCGCGATGTGTAGCCATTCCTCTCCGAACCAAAGTCAAAGAGGAACTAGACCGGATGGAGAAGATGGGAGTCATAGCTTGTGTTGAAGAACCGACTGAATGGTGCGCAGGCATGGTCCCTATAGTTAAATCATGTGGGGAAAATTTGCATTTGTGTGGACTTAACCCGGCTGCACGAGAGTGTCATCAGAGAGAGACATATCCTACCGGCAGTGGATGAGACACTGGCCAAGCTGGAAGGAGCCAGAGTCTTTACAAAGCTGGAGGCGACATCTGGCTTCTGGAAGGTACCACTCCACAAAGACTCAATGCTGTTGACCACTTTCATTACTCCAGAGGGGCGCTATTACTTTAAAAGGCTACCTTTTGGTATATCTTCGGCGCCCGAACATTTCCAGAAGAGGATTTTACAGCTGATTGATGGTGTTGACGGAGTCCTTTGTCATGCTGACAATGTTCTGGTTATAGGAAAAGACCGGGCAGAGCACGATGACAGGCTGCACAGTGTGGTACAAAAATTCAGAGAGGCTGGACTAACACTAAATGAGAAATGCCAGTTTGCCCTGACAGAAATCCGCTTCCTGGGTCATGTCATAAATAATCAAGGCATCAGAGCAGACCCGTGTAAAATAAAGGCAATCCTTGACATGCCTGAGCCAAAGGATGTGGCTGATGTTTGCCGTTTTATGACGGCAAAATTTTCGCCACATCTGCCTGATCTGACAAAGCCCATTCGTGACCTGCTAAAGACAGAGAACAGTTGGACATGGGGAGCACCTCAACAGAAAGCGTTTCTGGAGACAAAAAAGAATTAGGGTCAGCGACTGTGTTAGCTCAGTACAGCCCAAATCACGAAACCATGGTATCAGCTGATGCCTCTTCATACGGACTAGGAGGTGTCTTGACACAAAAACAGACAGATGGTGAGTGGAGACCCGTTGTTTTCATTTCTAGAAGTCTGACTAAAACCGAATCAAGATACGCTCAGATAGAAAAGGAGGCCTTAGCTGTGACCTGGGCATGTGAGCGCCTGCGAGGATATTTGAGTGGACTGGATTTTACAATAAGAACTGATCACAAGCCACTCATAACACTTCTGAAGTCCAGAGCATTGGATGACCTCCCGCCAAGGATTATCAGATTCAGACTCCGGCTGCTCAGATTCAATTTTAACATCATCCATGTCCCAGGTAAAAACCTAATTACAGCGGATGCCCTGTCCAGAGCGCCTCTCCCAGCCACAGCTACAGAGGCGGAGCTAGACTTGGAAAGAGAATGTAAAGCTTATCTGGACAGTGTAGTAGATAGTTTGCCAGCCACACCGACAAAGCTGGAACAGATTAAAGGTGCACTAACTTCAGATGACATATGCAAACGTCTCAGCCGATACATTGCAAATGGTTGGCCAGGACACAGACGAGATGTCCCTGAGCAGCTGCTATCCTACTGGCCACATCGGTCACTCTTGCATGAAGGTAGAGGACTGCTTATGAAAGGTGAGAGACTTATAATCCCTGAGTGCATGAGACCTGACATCCTGCAAAGACTTCACCAGGGTCACCAGGGTATCAACAAATGTCTAGCCAGGGCCAGAGAATCAGTTTGGTGGCCAGGTATCACATCTGCAGTAAAGCAAATGGTCGAGAGATGTCAGATTTGTGCACGTGAAGCTCAAATACCAGCTGAGCCTCTACTCACGACTGAACTCCCGAACAGACCATGGCAGAGAGTCGCGGCCGACCTTTTCCAATGGCAGAATGGTAACTATTTAGTCATGATAGACTATTTCTCTCGCTATATTGAAGTTTGCTCCCTGCAAAGCAGCACATCAGCAAAGCAGACAATTGCCAGATTTAAAGCCGTGTTTGCCAGATACGGATGTCCTGAAGTGCTGGTTACGGACAATGGTCCGCAATTTTCCTGCCATGAATTAGCTCAATTTGCACAGGACTATGACTTTACCCATGTGACAAGCAGTCCCTATTACCCCCGTGGCAATGGGGAGGCAGAACGGGCCGTCAGAACTGTGAAGTCCCTTTTAGCTAAAGAGGGAGATTTCCACAAAGCTCTGCTGGCTTACAGAGCCACTCCATTGGCGCAAGGGAGCTCCCCAGCACAACTGCTGATGGGGAGGAGGATCAGAACACCAGTCCCAGTGTCACCAGAACAGTTACAACCACAGTGGCCTGATCTCGACAAATTCAGAGAAAAGGATACAGCGCTGAAACTGCAACAGGAACAAACATTCAATAGGAGACACCGTACTCACACCCTACCGTCTCTCCAGCCGGGACAGCATGTATGGATCAAACCTACAAGCACAAAAGGGACAGTTGTTAATACTGCAACTACACCACGTTCTTATGTGGTAGAGACCCCGGATGGAAGACGGCTGCGGCGCAACCGTTCACACCTCAGGAAAGTTCCGGTGCCTCCTGCACCAGGTGAAATGATAATGACTAGGTCAGGGAGACTGTCTAAGGCTCCTGAGAGACTAGACCTTTGAACATGAAACACATGCATTAACACAACAGAGTAAAAGGAAAAAAAAAAGAGTCATAATTTTCTGTTTGAAAAGTTGAATGTTTATTAGAAAACATATATTTGATTTGTTGAAGTTTACAGTTACTTTAAGATAAGTCTACAAAAAGGGCTACGGTGAAGTAAAATGTCTTCTGTTCATTTCTCTGGTTACACTTTTAAGTTAAAGAAGGAATACGTAAAGTTGTAAAATAAGTGTCTGGTAAAACAAGTATTCTTTCATCTTAAAGGAGGAGATGTAGTGGCAGGTTGTGGCCACCTGATGGGGCTAGAGGTCCAGGTTGTTAAGATATGACTGAGTAGAATAAATAAAGAGTTGTCTGATTTCATCCAGTGAGTTGTATCCTTGAATACAGTGTATAGAGGAACAATACAATAACAAACAGGTGAGGAAACTAATCATACATAATTAGGAAACAGGAGGATATGGTTAAGACTTAAGACAGGAGAGCACGTGCCACACATAACACATAGGTCACGTGACTCTCCAGACAAACACAGAACGCGTATATGGGGGTGTCAGGATCCCAGCACCAGAAACAAGACTAAATACACTTAATAACATTTGGGATCTTGACAGACAACAGCGACCATGTTCAACAAACACCGGCTACTACAAGCGGCATGCTCAGCCCCGAGGAGCAAAAAGGAAAAGGATTATAAGATGTATATATTAAGTTACATCAACAACTATGAAGTAAGTAATAGCATTAGCTAACTGCCTAACTAGCTAGCTCTAACAGTTTGTAAACGTTACTGACTGACTTGGACAACTTGACAGGCTATTTGATCCAGTGCAATGGGTTTTGATGATTTACGATTAAAGGACAAGTTCGGTATTTTACACTTATGCTGAGTTTACACCAAACGTCTACCGCGCCTAGTTTGCCGCTTGAACACTTTGAATGCATTCGCGCGTGTAGAGCGGAGTAGACGCGCGGAAAAAGCAAGCATTTGATGCGTGTCCGAGGCAAAATCCGCTTCTTGTGGGAGGGGCAACTGCTGTGCGAGTGTCTGTTTGCAAGATGACTGATGTTGATTGTGCATTTATCAAGAGAGTTACCAGTTTGTATTGTGTAACCTTACTATAGGGGGAAAATAAACGGCGCGGGTCGATAAACGTCACGTGACTCAAAAGTGAAGTGTGTATTACAACTTACCTGGTTGCCTAATGTCCTTACTGACACTCTTCCGAGCGAGGTCCTTTGTATTCCTGTCTCCTAATAGAAATAACAACTTGTGTCATATAGCTCTGAGTGACTCCTTGAGTGAGTGACTCCGGGCGGGGCTGCCACCACAGCAGCAGGCAGGCTCCTGATTGGTTAACGCGGCGCGAAATTCCGCCAAAGTTAGAGGTGGGGGGTGATACAACAAACACCCGAAAAATCTCGGGACAGCATCATATGTCGAAATTTCAGTCAAAACCGTTCTATTTCATCATAAACAATCTGAAAACAGGGTTTAATAAAATCTGTTTAGTGTTAATCGAAGTCTGCGCTTGGGTTCTTATCAAGCAAACCCTGACAAGGGTCTTTTCCATAGTTCCATTATGACTTCCTGTTTCAGTTAAACTGATGTCACCCCATTAAATACAGTTGAAAGAAAAAGTATGTGAACCCTTTGGGCTTACTTGGATTTCTTCATAAATTGGTCATAAAATGTGTTCTGATCTTCATCTAAGTCACAACAACGGAGAAACACAGTCTGCTTAAACTAATACCGCACAAACATTATACGTTTTCATGTTTTTATTGAACACAACATGTAAACATTCATAGTGCAGGGTGGAAAAAGTGTGTAAACCTTTGGGTTTAATAACTGGTTGACCCTCCTTTGGCAGCAATAACCTCAACCAAACGTTTCCTATAGTTGCAGATCAGACCTGCACAAAGGTCAGGAGAAATTTTGGATCATTCCTCTTTACAAAAGTGTTTCATGTCAGCAATATTCTTGGGATGTCTGGTGTGAATCGCTCTCTTGAGGTCATGCCATAGCATCTCAATGGGGTTGAGGTCAGGACTCTGACTGGGCCACTCCAGAAGGCGTATTTTCTTCTGTTGAAGCCATTCTGTTGTTGATTTACTTCTTTGCTTTGGGTCGTTTTCCTGTTGCATCGTCCATCCTCTGTTAAGCTTCAGTTGGCGGACAGATGGTCTTAAGTTTTCCTGCAAAATGTCTTGATAAACTTTGGAATTCATTTTTCCATCGATGACAGCAATCTTTCCAGGGCCTGAGGCAGCAAAGCAGCCCCAAACCATGATGCCCCCTCCACCATATTTCACAGTTGGGATGAGGTTTTGATGTTGGTGTGCTGTGCCTTTTGTTCTCCACACATAGCGTTGTGTGTTCTTTCCAAACAACTCAATTTTGGTTTCATCTGTCCACAGAATGTTTTGCCAGTAGTGCTGTGGAACATCCAGGTGCTCTTTGCAAACTTCAAACGTGCTGCAATGTTTTTTTTTGGACAGCAGTGGCTTCCTCCGTGGTGTCCTCCATGAAGTCCATTCTTGTTTAATGTTTTCCTTATTTTAGATTTGTCAACAAAAATGTTAGCATGTGCCAGAGATTTCTGTAAGTCTTTAGCTGAAACTCTAGGATTCTTCTTCACCTCATTGAGCATTCTGCGCTGTGCTCTTGCAGTCATCTTTACAGGACGACCACGCCTAGGTAGTGTAGCAACAGTGCTGAACTTTCTCCATTTGTAGACAATTTGTCTTACCGTGGACACATGGACATCAAGGCTTTTAGATATACTTTGTAGCCCTTTCCAGCTTTATGTAAGTCAACAATTCTTGATTGTAGGTCTTCTGAGAGCTCTTTTGTGCAAGGCATGGTTCACATCAGACAATACTTCTTCAGAACAGCAAACTCAAAACTGGTGTGTGTTTTTTTATTGGACAGGGCAGCTTTAATCAACACATCCAATCTCATCACATTGATTGGACCCCAGGTTGGCTGACTCCTGGCTCCAATTAGCTCTTGGAGAAGTCATTAGCCTAGGGTTTCGCATGCTTTTCCACCCTGCACTATGAATTTTTACATGTTGTGTTCAATAAAAACATGAAAACGTATAAAGTTTGTGCGGTATTGGTTTGGGCAGACTGTGTTTCTCTGTTGTTGTGACTTGGATGAAGATCAGAGCACATTTTGTGACCAATTTATGAAGAAATCCAAGTAAGCCCAAAGGGTTCACATAATTTTTCTTTCAACTGTAATGCTGCACATTCCAAAGCACTTCAGAGGGCCTTTAACTAAGCCTGGGATTATATGCTAGCAACCAGTTACTTCTTACTAGTGAGTATTAGTGATAATTTAATGAATTGTTTTGATTATTATTGACTTAAATGTTTGTTTTCGTATGTTGTGTGTTTATGTGTACAGAGATCTGAGGATGATGTGGTGTATGCAGGAGTCAAGAGATGATAACCAAACTCTTTGCGATTCTCAGATCAACATTCAGATGTATGATCTTCTTCAGTTTCTGTTATAACTTCAGAGTCTCCGTGTTTGTGAGTTTAAAAAGTTTCTCATGAAAAGAGTTTTGTATAGTATTACATAAAGTGATTATTACATTTGAGACGTCGGTCTTCTCTCTCAATTCAAGATCTGTTACTCCTCCATCACATTCACAAGGTTAAACCTCATGTTAACATCTAAAAATGCAACTATAGGACAATTAAATAACATTGATAGACAGCATTTTAATTTGCAGCATTTTTTAATTTAAATTAATTACTTAGAGTGTAGATATGACCTAAGAGCATGAGTTTTTTATTTTTGTCACTGTATGCGTGTGACACTTCATTTCTGAGTTGACGTTAAACCTGATGTAGAAAGACATGTGGTTTTGTTCTGTTGGCGGACATGAGAGATGTGCTTGTGTTAGACTATTAGTAGCTGTTTATGGTTTATGTGTATATGAGAGGTGAGAGTCAGCTCACTTGACTTTCGTGCTCTCTGTAAGACATTCTCTGCTCTTCTTTGTCCACCTGCTCCCCACCTTCATCTGAGTTAACGGCTGAAGATTTTGCTTTCTTTGTTCAAGTTCTCTGTGCTGCCGCCTCTTGCACATGTTCAAACTCCTGATACATGTTTGCTCCTCTCTTTCTCTCCCTTATTTGAAGTGATGTTTCCAAGATCTTTCCTTCTAACAACCCAACTACCTGCCCGTTAGATTCCATACCCACCCATCTCCTTCAGGCCATTTCTTCATCAGTTATTGCTGCTCTCATGCAAATTATCACATTATCTCTTTCCACTGGTACATTCCACACTGATAACCCAGCTACTAAAAAGCCCACACTTAATCCTGCAATGTTAGAGAACTACAGACCCATATCTCTCCTTCCCTTCATTGTCAAGACACTTGAAGGTGTATTTTTGACCAGCTCTCCTCCTTCTGCACACAAAATCACCTCCTGGACAGCAACCAGTCTGGTTTCAAGAGCGGTCACTCTCCTAAAACTGCACTGCTCTCAGTCATTGAAGTCCTAAAACAGGCAAGGGGTGCCTCCAAATCATTTGTACTGATCCTACTGGATCTATGTGCCGCTTTTGACACTGTCAATCTCCACATACTCCTCTTGACCCTGAAGGCTATGGATGTCTCTGGTACAGTGCAACTGTGGTTCAGGTCTTACCTCTCAGGTAGGTCATTTAGAGTATCCCGGAGAGGTGTAGCTCAGAACCCCAATGTCTTAGTACCCGGACAACTTCTCTTTTCTATATACATGACATCATTAGGTTCTGCCATTCGGAAACATGGTTTTTCTTACAACTGCTATGCGGATGACACACAAATCCACCTGATCAGCTTAGTTTCACGGAGCATGTTTTCAGCACCGCCCGCTCTTGTAGATTCATCCTCAACAACATTAGGAAAATTAGACCTTTCCTATCTGAGCATGCTACACAAGTCCTAGTCCAGGCTCTTGTCCTGTCAAGACTGGAATATTGCAATGCGTTACTGGCTGGACTCCCAGCCTGCACAACCAAACCCCTACAGATGATCTAAAAATCTGTGGCAAGAGTGGCCTTCAATGAGCAAAAGTAGGGGCATGTCATTACATACACATATTGCTGTTCACTCAACAAGTGCCACCACATGTAGCTAACTTTTAACAAGATTTACCCTAAGTTATATTAACATTTATAAGATAAACATTATTTTGCTAAAACATCTAAATAAAGATTAATTAACTAATAAATTATTACCTCTATCACAGTTTGATAAGCTATAACAACAAAATATGAATTATTCTGACATAAAATACCAGTTTAGAAATGCAATAATATATAAGCTGTTTTGTTTGTTACTTTCCTGACAAGGCCCTGACAGCAGGGGCGGAGTGGGACCAAAAAATCTACCGGGATATTTTGTAGACCACCGACCCTCAGTCACAGCACACAAACTGATGTTGTGTTAATCTCTATACAACTTTACTGGAGATTTCAACACTGTCAGATTGTTGTTGTGTTGTTATTTCAGACATCTGAACTGTTGAAGAAAATGTTTCTCATGTTTCTTTTTCTCTCTCTCTGCTTCACTTCTCTGATTGGTAAGTTATAAATGTTTCTTAATGTTTTATTACAGCTGTTAGTACAGAGTAATGATGTTTAATTTTGATTTTAGACTAAAGATGCATTTGATTTAATTCTCATATAAAAATTAAGATATTATCATAAAATCTAGTTTGAATGTCTGTGATCTCACATAATCTAAATATTCATAAGGTATTTTGTATATTAATAATAGGTTAATTGTTTATGGATTTATAGTTAAAACGAAAAGATTTCTGTATATTTGAAGATTTGTTTACTACTTGTTGTCTACTGAACTTTAATTCTGTAAATTTTATGAATCTTTTGTTTAAATACATAAATGAATATTAAACCAAACCAAAGCCTTAAGGCTGTTTTATTAATTCAGAGACCTCTTTTTTCTTTAAATCTTTAAATAGTTTTAGTTAACAATAGTAACCCTGTCCTGTAGTTTACAGTATGTTATGTTACATTTATGTTATTCCAGAGTCTTGATGAGTTTAATATTATGTTTTTTGCTGGCTTTTGAAAGTCACTTCGAATTAAACCATAATGTAAAGGTACTATTACACTAAAATATGGAAAAATATAAATAAATAATGTGTAAGTGTAAATTCAGACATCTCTTCTTTTTCCATGCTGTTGAAGTGTTTTTGTAATTTTCTATATTTAAATTGTCCCTGTAGCTCAACTGTTAGATCAAAGCATTAACAGCACAAATGGTTGTGGGTTTTATTTTCAGAGAACACACACTGATAAAGCCATTTTTAATGGATATAAGTGTCTGCCAAATGCATAGATGTAACGTACATTTAAAGAAATCTTTCTTCCAAAGCTCACATTTCTAAATCTCTTTCCAAGTTTGTCTTTGTGCTTTTGTTAAAGATTAAAAAGACCAAATAAAATTTACTCCAAAGCTTTGATGAACTTTGATGTGTGTGCAGGTGTGTTTGGTGATAAAGTGAAGTCAGTGTCAGTGATGGAGGGAAATTCTGTTACTCTACACACTGATACTGAAATACTGAGTGCTAATCTGATACTGTGGAAGTTTGAAACTGATGGGACTCTCATAGCTAAAATCAATAAAGACATCAATAAGACATTAATCTATGATGATGATCTTGATGGGAGATTCAGAGACAGACTGCAGATAAATAATCAGACTGGAGATCTCACCATCACAAACGTCACAACACACCACACTGGAGTTTATAAAATGACCATCGGCGGCAAAGAGAAGACCTCATCATACACATTCAATGTTAGTCTCTATGGTGAGTAAAGATTTATGGTTTGTCTTCTCTATTATATATTGGAGCATTTGGCAAATTAACTATAACAATTTTCTCAATAGTGTCTCTTGCTTTACACTGATATGATCTAGACTTTTGTTTTTGTTCTCTCATGTTTTCAGCTCGTCTGCCCATTCCTTTCATCTCTAGTTATTGTCCTCAAAACTCTTCAAGTTCAAACTGTTTATTATTGTGTTCAGTGTTGAATGTGAGAGATGTGAGTCTCTCCTGGTACAAAGGAAACAGTTTATTGTCCAGCATCAGTGTGTCTGATCTCAACATCAGACTCTCTCTACCTCTGGTGGTTGAATATCAGGACAACAACACATACAGATGTGTACTCAACAATCCCATCACAAACCAAACTCAACATCTCAACATCACTCAACTCTGTCAGACGTGTTCAGATACAACAGGTGTGATTAATAGTGCTAACTTACTAAGCTGATCTAAAGGTCAGACCGACAGGTTTAGTTAAATAATGATATTCACTAATCTATGATCAGATTCAGTTACAGTAATGATATTTGCTGATCTGTGTTCAGTTTCATTTAGAGTAATGTCTGTTATTATTCATTACAGGTCTCACCTTCATTCTGCTGCGTTGTGTTTTTGATGGATGTCTGATGATTGTAGCATCAGTTCTAATCTTCAGCATCTACAGGAAACATAGAAACACACAGCAACATGGTAAATATCAACTAGTACTAATACAGCTGTATGGTAATAACTACAATATTATAACAAATAATGACATAATTATTATTGTTCCTGAAACAGTTCAAACCAGAGAAGAGGAAATCACTTGCAGATCCAAAATTCTATAAAAGAGCAGCAAATAAACTGGTGAGATCATTTATTACTGTTTATAGGAATACCTGAAATCTGACAGATTTATTTTATCACACATGTGCACACACACAAACACGCACAATAAATATGTTTTACTTGTTGTATAGTATTGTACTGGTCCCAAAACAAGCTGCTAGCAACCATTTCGGCTGTGTGGCACACGCGCCATACGGCCGAAATGAGAAAGACGTGGTCAGGACCGTCACTGTCTGGAGGATAACTAGCCAGTTGATAAAACATCTCATAGAATAGCGTGGACGTGCTTCACACTGTGAGTGTGCACACGTGCCACATGGCCGAAATGAGATAAAGACATGATCTGCCATGTTGGGAGGATAGCGAGTTGATAAAACACGTGTCCGTGAGAATTAAGTGGACTTATGTTTTGGGTTTATTTAAGCCTGTTATTGTTTGAGTCTATAGTTCTTACAAATTTAAAGTAAGTTAGCTGGTGATTTTGTTGTTTAAGCAACCTGCTAGCTTTCACCCCTTACGAAAATTAACCATGGTTTTACTACAGTTAAAACCAAAAAAACATGATTAGTGAAGTAAAACCATGGTTAATTTTCATAAGGGACGTGCCTGTTGATTAGATATAATTGTTGAGTGCTCTTGCTCACTTTATTTATGTGCATTATTTACATGCTACAGTTGTTACACTCCTTTAAGATAATGTAATTAATACTGGGAAATAATCAGTTTTTACAATCTTCGCGCTATCTATCATCATTCGCCAGACAATCTAAAACATCTGCTTTAGTTTGTGTTTATTAACCCTTTAGTTTCACTTCATCACACAGCTATTCTCGTTAGAGGTAAAACATTTAATTCATTAATAATCTAGTATTTGTTCATTTTCTTTCATAGTTTCTTCAAAATTACGTTTTATTTGAGTGTTTTAAAGGGATACTTAAAGATTTAGCATTAAGCTTTGTACCAGTAGAAAACCAGAAGTATTTTCGATTACCGTGCCTCTCCCCTTCATATCACCCCAAGATGAGAGATGTGTGTATTTTTAGTATGGAAAAAATCCTCCGATGACACTCTGATGAGCCCGGGGAGGAGGCCTCGGCCTCAGCTGCATAAAGGAGCCCGGCTGGCGCGAGCTTGGACAGACTAGTAGTTCCTGTACCCCCGCTGTGTGCCTTCTGTACGAAATTTCTGCATCAGATCAGGATATGGACGTTTGTGTGGTGAATTGGCGTGTTTGTTTCACAGACGTGTTTCGGCTCACGAGCACAGGCGTTGAGCCTGCGCGTCTGCAGAGTAAGCGTATTGTGCGGTGGACATGTTTGTGTGCAGGGTGCAGCATTTTCTTCTTTGGGATTATTTACATGTTTGGCCAAGCACTCTCAAAAATAAATAAGAAACTGAGTGAAGACTGCTCCTATGATACAATTCTTTTGTGTGGTGAACCAACCACACAAGGTTTGTACCGTATATGGACAGCGGTGTCCTGGATATATATTTTAGAATCCTGCAGGGATAAACGGACGTCTGACTATAAAGTGAGTGTTTTTATTTTCTTTCTTATACTAACATGGCATGTATGTACACAATAGCATACAGCTGAGCGAGCGATGTTCTGGATTAGTGGTGGGGGCTTGCAGTGCCGTGCATTGTGGGAGTTGTAGTTTTTCATACAAATGAGCCCTAAAGTCACGTTCTGTCTTTTTTCGGTCAAATAGGCACAAAATTCTACATTTATGTTACATTTCGACTACAAATATGACCCACTTTCAATAAAGATTAATGTTTCTAAAGATGAAATGTCTCTTTAAATAAAATATTTAAATTTTCATCATGATGTGTATGCCCCACCCCTTTGATTGTCACGCCCCCCGGACACAACACCACCTTAACTAACAATTTTTTTGTGGGAAACCCTGATGTGGATACAAGTAGAGATGATTCAGTGTCTCTACTACTCTTTGTTCAGGTTGTCTTATTTAATGCATATACTATACTATTACAGTATAAAGATGTCTACAATCTATATTATTTGCCAATTAGGTCTTCTCCATAGTTCCGTTATGACTTCCTGTTTCAGTTAAACTGATGTCACCCCATTAAATTATACTGCACATTCCAAAGCACTTTAGCGGGTTCTTTAACTAAGCCTGGGATTGATCACACCGAGTACATGCTAGCCACCAGTTACTTGTTACTAGTGTTTTTACTTAGTCTTTAGTCTTATTTAATGCATACACAACAGTCTTTGAATATAGATTAGTGATGATTTAATGAATTGATCTGATTACTATTAACTTGTTATTAAATGTTTGTTTTTGTATGTTGTGTGTCAAACATGATCAGAAACACTGTGATCTAAATATAAATGAATTACTAAGAGTGTAGATATGACCAAAGAGTCATAGTGGTTTTAAAACACAAAGCATGTCTATTATTTATTTTAGTCACTGTATGCTTGTGACACTTCAGAGCTTCATTTCTGAGTTCATGTTAAACCTGATGTAGAAAGAAATGTGGTTTTGTTCTGTTGGCGGACATGAGAGATGTGCTTGTGTTAGACTATTAGTAGCTGTTTATGGTTTATATGTATATGAGAGGTGAGAGTCAGCTCACCTGACTCTCGTGCTCTCTGTAAGACCTTCTCTGATCTTCTTCTTACTTATTACATAATTGGATTTACTGCAGTCGTGTGTGAAAAGTGTAGTGGGCTAAGCACACAACCCTGGGGGGCCCCGGTGTTAATGGTCAGGATGGAGGATGTGTGCTTGCTCACTCTAACATAACGTGTATGGTTTGTTAAAAAATCCAGTATACAGTTGCATAATATGATACCAAGCCTAAGTTCATGTAAATTGTTAAATAGTTTGTTTGGCAGGATTGTATTAAATGTTGAACTAAAATCAACAAAGAAAAGCCTTGCATATATGTTCTTATGCTCTAGGTGTTCCAGTAAGGTGTGTAGCACAATGGCTATGGCATCCTCTGTTGCTCCCATGCATTCACAATCACTTAAAAATAACATTTCACACATTCATGCTCACCTGTACATTCCATTTAATTAGACAGAAAATATTCCCGTTAAAGTATGTCCACACTGTCCCTCCTAACATGGAATTTTTGTGGTATTGGGTCTCAGGCAAAGAGGGCCAAGATGTTTGACCATTTACATAAATTACATGGCCAAACATGTAATTTATGTAAAAAAACAAAACATGTACAAAACAAAACAACGAGCAGTCTGCATACTAATTCATAAAAACATTTTATTCACCCATAATACTACTATCGCTGACACTGAAGGGCGCTACAGTGAAGAAAATAAGTATTTAAACAACCTGCTATTTTGCAAGTTCTCCCACTTAGAAATCATGGAGGGGTCTGAAATTGTCATCGCAGGTGCATATCCGCTGTGAGAGACATAATAAAAAAAAATTCAGAAATCACAATACATGATTTTTATTTGCATGATACAGCTGCAAATAAGTATTTGAACACCCGTCTATCAGCTAGAAATCTGACCCTCAAAGACCTGTTAGTTTGCCTTTAAAATGTCCACCTCCACTGTATTTATTATTCTAAATTAGATGCACCTGTTTGAGGTCTTTAGCTGCATAAAGACACCTGTCCACCCCATACAATCTGTAAGAATCCAACTACTAACATGTCCAAGACCAAAGAGCTGTCCAAAGACACTAGAGACAAAATTGTACACCCCCACAAGGCTGGAAAGAGATACGGGGAAATTGCCAAGCAGCTTGGGGAAAAAAGGTCCACTGTTGGAGCAATCATTAGAAAATAGAAGAAGCTAAACATGAGTGTCAATCTCCCTCAGACTGGGGCTCCATGCAAAATCTCACCTCGTGGGGTCTCAATGATCCTAAGAAAGGTGAGAAATCAGCCCAGAACTACACGGGAGGAGCTGATCAAT
This sequence comes from Misgurnus anguillicaudatus, assembly GCF_027580225.2. Taxonomy (NCBI): domain Eukaryota; kingdom Metazoa; phylum Chordata; class Actinopteri; order Cypriniformes; family Cobitidae; genus Misgurnus; species Misgurnus anguillicaudatus. The sequence continues at coordinate 30,940,483 of NC_073359.2, read as the reverse complement.
GACCTGAAAAGAGCTGGGACCACCGTTTTTTGTCATGGGTGCCCGCACATGCGCGAGTCATTTGTTTTTGTTGGGCACTAGAGGATCCTGCTGCTCAGTTAACACAGTGTTTGAGTTCACCTCCATGTTTCTCTGTGCCACTGACTATATTTGATGAATTGATCTGATTGTTATTAATGTGTGTGTTTTTATGTTTTGTGTTTATGTGTACAGGGATCTGCAGTAGAGGATGATGTGGTGGATGCAGGAGTCAAGAGACGATAAACAAACTCTCTGTGATTCTCAGATCAACATTCAGCTGTTTAATCATCTGCACTTTCGGCTATAACTTTACATTAAGCGCTTATTACATTTAAGATGTCTGCGTTCTCTCTCACTTTCAAGATGTGTAACTTCTCCATTGAATTCTGAAGCATAATACACACTAACAACAGCTATAATGCAAGCATACATCAACAATATTTCACCATGTTTTAAATAATGTTTATAGACAACAGTTACAGTTACAACAGTAACATTACATAGACTGTAAAAAAAGATGGACAACGCGACGTCGCCTCCCACTATTGTAATGAATTGAAGCCAAAAATGTCCGACCACAGTCGCCGCCATGTTACGTAAAAAACATCAGTTTAGAGCCAAGGCATGCATAGAAGGAATCGTCCGTGGAGCCAGAGGCGAAGCCGCGGTATCAAACTTCCGCCCAAACGCTCGCGTGACCAATTCAACCACGCCAATCATAACAACACGCCCCGTTTCTATAGCATTAAATTACTAGCTAAAATGAAACTTACCACAATAATGAACAATTAAATATATGTCAGCGTGATAACAACTACTTGAAAGGACCAAAATCATCTTTTCGGAAACTTTTATTGGAAGTGTAAATAATTTTTTTATTTAGAGCAGAGTCCCATTCGTTTCAACGGAGAGGGCGGGGTTTATGACTTGTACTGCAGCCAGCCACCGGGGGGGGGGGGGGGATCAAAGAGCCAGAGGCTTCACTTTTCAAGGCTTATGAGGCAGACCCGTAACATTATCAGAAACAACTGAAGTATTTGATTTTAAAACACAAACTATGTCTATTTTTTTTTCTCACTGAATGCATCTGACTTTAACAGGTTCATTCAGGTTCAAGTGATGCTTGTTGTGGAAAGAAATGTGGTTTTGTTATACTGGTGGATGTGAAATGTGTGTTTTTATTTAACTGTTAGTGGTTAATGTGTATATGTGTGTGCATGTAAGAGGCATGAACAGTGTGTTTCTGTAAATACTGTGTGACTTTATTCACTGTACACAAAGCATTTAAATTCACCTATGCTAATGTTTAACAAATAAAAGATTGCTTTAAATCAAACAGTACTGTTACAGTCGTATGCAAAAGTTTAAGAACCCCTCACAATTTCCATGATTTTCATTTATAAATATTTGGGTGTTTAGATTAGAAGTTTTTTTTAATTGGCAGTCGGGTCCGGGTCTGTCCCAGTTTAATTACTTTGGGTCACAGGTCTAATTAACATTGTGTGTAAAATCCAAGTCAATCGGAGAACGGCGGTGATCAGAGTCAGTCAGTGCTAACGCCCTTAAGCTCATGTGCAGTTTCAAGTGTGCCTCCGGTTTCTATGGTGATAACAACTGGCTCTTGAACTAGTTTACTGTAATCATGCAGTAAGCTGAATTGTAAATAAAAAGTCTATAATGACATCAAAATAAAAGAAAGTCTGTTTAGTTTGTTATTTAGTGGGCAAGCATTTACATTAAATTAATTTTAATAACCGTAAAAGGTATAGCGGAAGATTTTCTTTTTCCGGGTGGATCATCAAGACTATTGGTCATCCAAGTTGTCATTCATTCCCTAGGTTCGCTTTCTGCACATGCGCACTTTCACTGCTAGTAAAAGTTGGTGTAAGCTATGATTAGCAATGCTAGCCCTGGCACAAGTCACAAACCACACAGACACAGTAAACATGCCAACAGCAACTTGTAAACAGAGCGAATAGAAGAACTAGGCTCGTGCATGCTCTCTCACTCATTTACACGCTTAATAGGCGTTCCCTCTTGGGAGGAGGTAGAGTGTTGCGCATGTGCATTTTTTTTTAAAGTGGAGGGGCGGTTCTTTTAAATAATTCATGAAAATCTTCTGCTATACCTTTAATCTATTAAAAGTGTGCATATAGTATTATGGGAAATACAAGTAAAAACTGGTACTTGGACCTAAATCAATAAAATTAAGAAAACATTTTCCAATTACTTTTTGCAAGTTTATTGAACTAACTGATATTTTGAGTAAGGACAACTTAATAACATGGATTTCAATGAATGCGATAACATTAAGTAGCATTTTAAAAAGCCAATAAATTAAGTAAAAAATCAGTATATTATACACAGACTTAATTAAAATATGTAACATTTAAATGAAAAAATACTAGTTATTGTCTTTTGATTTATTAATTAATTTTATTAAAACCAAGTTGAGTTAACTAATAGTACTAGTATTACTCAGATTAAATTACTTTTCTTGAAACAGGTAACTTATTTATGGTTTGTTGTTTTTATTCAGTGAGATGGGGGCACGAAACGATTAATCATTTAACGCACCTGCCCAGTTTTGTGTTAGGCAGCTTTAAAGCGCAACATATTTCAGTATGCAGTTTATGCACAAGCACCAGTCTTCTGAACAATGGTAACTACACTCTTAAAACGAATGTGTTAAATTAACACATCTTGTGTCTACTTAAGGACAACACACCTAGTGTGTTGTCCTTAATTTAACACATCTCTGTGTTATTTTTAGGGTGTGTTAATTTTAACACATTGCTTTGTGTTAAACTATTTAACACATTATGTGTTAATTTTAACACATTATGGGCCCTATCTTGCACCCAGCGCAATTAACTTTGTCAGTGACGCATGTATCATTTCGTATTTTGCACTGGCGCACAGCGGGTTTTTCCCTCCACAGACGAACGTCGGAAAACTAGGGAATTAACTTGCGCTCCCTGGGCGGTTCAGCGCAAAAAAGGAGGCGTGCTCCGGCGCAAACCATCTCTTATGATATTTTGCAGTTTCAAAAAACAATTGCGCTACTAACCAAAAAAAAACTAGTCTAAAGCCAGTGGCGCATTGCGCGTAGTTCATTATGCTATTTTAAGGGCGCATGCTTGACCATAATGTATAGCGTGCACAACGCGCATTGCTTATCTAATCTACACAGATGCAACAGTTATTTTTGCAAATCAAAAATTGTTACAATAAAAAATATTAATACATGAGATAAGGGAAATCATTAAATCATAAATTGTTACAATAAAAAATATTAACAGATGAGATAAGGGAAATCATTGTGGTGAGCATTGTGGTGATAGTTTTTATTTATTTTGTGTGGCAGCGTTAAATAATTATCATGCAAATAACGATTAAAATATTTTAATAAGTTTGTTGTGTGGCTGTATTACGTTTATTTTATCTAAATAATAATTCAAATGTTTTCATAAGAAACCTTCATGTATGTGAACTTGATTTGTAAGTGTACTTTGGGGTTGGACCTTGCTTGCGTTTCTTGTGTCCGATTTCAAAGCCCCCAAACCCTTTCAGCAGTGAGGGTGGACGCAGCGATGTCCTTCTATGTGCCCGGCGTGCCCGATTTATGCTGGCAAGCTTGGGATCCCCCCGTCTCCTGACATCATTGTAGTGCTTGGCGCAGCTGATGAGACAATTGCGGCTATTTCCTCTCACGCCTGTTTAACCGACGCTGATTTGGGCGGGTTTCTCCCATCCTCATACAAAACAACTTCTCTGTCTTTGACTGCTCTTACAAGAACCTCGGTCTCCTCGGCTGTGAACCGCTCCTGGCGTGCGCCTGTCAAATCCGTCATAATAATAGCAACCCGCCATGGAACTTGCGCCCTTGCGTTTAAAGGGAATGTTGGATAGCGTTCTGATTGGTTTATTTGACGTTACGCCCCAAACCACACCTATGAATAATGAACCTACTTCAGACCAACCCCTTATTGATTTGCGCCCGGCGCAAGACTTATTTCTCCCGCCGGGAAAATAGCAACAGCGCCCAAGATCCGCCCACAAAGTCACTTGCGCTTTGCGCTTCGGACTTGCGTTTCAGATCGTTAAAATAGGGCCCTACGTGTCATTTCGTGCTGATTTAGAGTTCATATAAATAAAAGGGACAACACAAGATGTGTTAAAACAACACAAAGTGTGTTGTTCTAAAAATAACACAGAGATGTGTTAAATTAAGGACAACACACTAGGTGTGTTGTCCTTAACTAGACACAAGATGTGTTAATTTAACACATTCTTTTTAAGAGTGTACAAAACTCAAAAGAGAAACAGAAATTGTACTAAATCTCAAAGAAAATTGAACATTAAACACCAGCAAGTCTTTCTTTTTAATTAAATATATATAAAATAGAGTTTAAATTCAAATTTTACCCTCCAAATGCAGTCCCATGCAAAGCATGCTGGGAACTACGAGTCCACTGCCTTGTTAGTCATGTTTAATAAAATCATTCATGTAGATTCAACACAAAATTATTAAGTTAATTTCCTTCTTACAAATTTAAGTGGATTATACATGATAAATTAGTCAAAACTCAGTATTGTGTTAATTACTCAAATTATTCAAATTCTTATGTTATTTTAACTCATATGTTGATTAGAAAAACAAGAATTCAAAATTTTTTAATACAGTTTACTCATTTTAAGTTGGTTAAATCTACTAAGGGACAGAAACACTTTTGAATCAGTTAAATATTAAATGACTTTGACTGGATCATTACCACAAACTTAAGCAAAAACATCAACATGCATTAACATAACTGTATTTTACCTGACAAAAATATTGTATGCTGTTTAGATCACTGACCCCTCAATATTTAATCTATACTGTTGACTGGAGAGTCATCTAGTGTACACTACAGGAATTCACCTCTTCATGATCATATATAATATAAACACATCTCACAGCTGCCACATTACTTTTGTGTGATAAAATCAATATCATATGTGTGTAAAGTTATAGGCTATCCAAAGTTGTACACAACTTGCATTGATATAACTTTACATAATAAGTTGTCACCAAATGTAAGTAAAATTTTACTACACATTAATTTAAAGACGTATAGGGGCGGTTTCCCGGACCAGGATTAGCTTAATCCAGGACTAGGCCTTAGTTTAATTAGGAAATATAACTAGTTTTAACAAACATGCCTTACTAAAAACATTACCTGTGTGCATTTTGAGGTAAAACAAAGGGCACTGATGTATTTTAAGAAATGTAAGTGCAAGTTGTCTTCAGTTTGGAGAGCTCTTAAAAGTGTTTAAGTCTAGGACTAATGTTACGTTCCGTATTGTTCTGGGAGAGGTGTTTTTTTTCTCTTTGCTCTCTCCTCTCTCACTCTCACCTTACATGTCCTGTGATTGGCCGAACGAACTGTCCATCATCGTTATTTCGCGTCTTCGCGGTGGCCATCAACTACTGAGGAAAAGATTAATATTTCTGAAGCAAAAAGTGAACAGAAAAAATAAAACATTAAATAGAAATTGTTTAAAATGTGTTTTTACACAGTTAAGTTTGCAGTCATGCGTTTGTGAAACAATACAAATCCAATTATAATAATAATAATACATTTTATTTTAAGGCGCCTTTCAAACCACTCAAGGTCACCGTACAACAAGAAGCAACAGTAACAATAATATCAGAAGTAACAACAAACAAATATCAATAAAATAAAAATAAAAAATAAAAATAAAATACTAGACTTGAGTGTACAAAATAATCAAGAAAGGTAAGCAAGTCTAAATAAATGAGTTTTAAGTTTGACTTTGAATTGGTCTAATGAATCTGATATACGGATGTTAGCTGGAAGAGAATTCCAAAGTCGAGGAGAAACACGGCTAAAGGCCCTATGGCCCATGGTGGTTAGGCGAGCAGAAGGAGTATGAAGGAGACCCAATGAAGAGGAGCGAAGAGTTCGGGAGGGGGTGTGGGGCTGTAAAAGGTCGGAAAGGTAAGGTGGAGCGAGGCAATGAAGAGATTTGTATGTGAGGAGGAGAATTTTAAATTCAATTCGGAATTTAATTGGAAGCCAGTGTAATTGTTGGAGTGATGGGGTAATATGTTGAGTAAATGAGGTCCGGGTTATGATGCGAGCTGCAGAATTCTGAATCAACTGAAGTTTACGAAGAGATTTGTGTGGTAAACCAAATAATAAAGAATTACAGTAATCAATACGAGAGGTTACAAGCGAATGAACAAGAATAGAAGAGCTATGTGAAGTGAAAAAATGGCCTGAGACGAGTGATATTACGGAGATGGAAATAACAAGACCTGGTTATATTATTAATATGGGCTTCAAATGAAAGGGTGCTGTCAAAGATAACCCCCAAGTTCCTAATCTGGTGAGAAGGAGAAATAGAGGAACCGTCAATAGGTAAAGAAAAATTGCTTGACTTGGAGAGAGTAGAATTAGTGCCAATGAGAAGGACTTCAGTCTTACTGCCATTAAGTTTAAGGAAATTTGCAGAAAACCAGACATTTATTTCATGAAGGCAGTTGGTAAGACAGGGAGGGGGAAGGGTGGAGTCAGGGTTGGTGGATATATAAAGCTGCGTATCATCAGCGTAACAGTGGAATTTAATACCGAATTTTGAAAAGATGTTACCGAGTGGGAGAAGGTAAATTAGGAACAAAAGGGGTCCTAGGACAGAGCCTTGGGGAACACCACAGCTGACAGGGGAAGGTTGGGAGATACATTTTTTCAGTTGTACGAACTGTGTGCGATCAGAAAGGTATGATAAAAACCAAGCATAAGGAACACCAGTGATACCAATGTCAGTTAAACGGTTTAAAAGAATACCATGTGAGATTGTGTCAAAAGCTGCACTCAAGTCAAGTAAAACAAGAATAGATAAAAGTCCGCCATCAGCAGCCATTAACAAATCATTTGTTACTCTTATTAGTGCAGTTTCCGTACTATGCTGAGAACGAAACCCTGACTGAAAACACTCATACAAGTTATTGTTACTAAGATGTGCATGGACCTGTGGTGCCACTGCTTTTTCAAGGATTTTTGAAATAAGTGGAAGATTTGAGATGGGACGAAAATTATCTAAATTATTAGGGTCAGCACCAAGTTTCTTGAGAGCTGGTGTAATAGCAGCTGTTTTAAATGATGAAGGAACAGTGCCAGAGGTAAGCGAATTGTGAATAATCCGAGTTATGAGGGAAGATAGAGGAGAAAAACAAGCCTTTACCAAGTAAGTTGGCATGGGATCAAGTAAGCATGTGGAAGAGTTCGACTTATGAATTAACTGAGAAATTTCTTCTTCAGATGGCAAATTAAAAGAAGAAAAGAGGGAGAGGGGGGAATTAATTGAGACATTGTCCAGTGAACTACAATAAAGGGTAGGCAAAGAATCCAATTGTTTGTGGATAGCTGTTATTTTGTCATTGAAAAAAGACATAAATTTATCACATTGAGCAGTGCAGTACAGGTGCGCAGGAAGTGCATCAGGAGGTTTCAGAATACGATTTACAGTTGAATACAGTGCTTTAGTGTTACCACCTCTCGAGCAGCATAAAGAGCATCCTTGTAAAGATGAACATGTTCGCTATACAGCTCTTTATGTTCCATAAGTCCAGTTCGTTTATAGAGGCGTTCCAAACGCCGGCCTTTGGTTTTGAGCTGGCGAAGTTCAGGAGTATACCAGGGCGCTGAATGAGTGAATGATACAGTACGATTTTTAAGAGGTGCAAGATTGTCAAGAAGCTGCTGTAGTTCAGAATTATAAAAAGAGACCAAATTCTCCAGAGATGTAATGTGGTCAATGGTTGGTAAGTCGGTAATTGCAGCAGACAGAACTGAAGGATCAATCTGTTTTATATTCCGAAATGACATCAGGCGTTGTTGTTTGGATTTAGAAAGTGCAACATTTACATTAAAAGAAAGCAATTTATGATCAGATATGAGTATTTCATCTGCAGTACAGTCCTGAGGTGTTACACCTGAACAGCAGATAAGGTCCAAAGTGTGGCCTTTACAGTGAGTTGGAAAGTTTACATATTGGTGTAGACCAAAACTGTCTAAACTAGAATTAAAATCCCTTGTGAGTGGGTTACTGGTATTATCCACATGAATGTTAAAATCGCCCAAGAGAATAAGATTGGGTGACAGGGTACACAGATGAGTTACGAATGTACATAGATCAGTCATAAAAGTATTGCAGTATTTTGGTGGCCGATAAATAACTGCTAAAACTGTGGGTGTCGGACCACTTATGGATAAAGCAACCGATTCAAAGGAAGCATATGTTTGTACAGACAGCAGAGACGTTTTATAGATTGAGTTGTGAAGTATCGCAAGACCTCCCCCGCGACCAGAGACGCGAGGTTGGGAAATGTAAACAAACCCAGGAGGACATGCGTGATTCAGCTCTAGGAAGTCATTTTCTTGCTGCCAGGTCTCAACTAAGCAGAAAAAATCAAACTTACTGTTGTCGATGACATCACTGATGAGAAGACCCTTGTTGGTAAGTGAACGGATGTTAAGAAGTCCGACTTTGAGCTTATTTCCACTAAACGAGCGGCTGGTCGATCTGCATATCGTTACGCTGGTTAGCGCTCTGCTCAGTAGTCCGATAAGTTTTCCTTGTTGTTCGGGGAGTCGAGGTCCAAAATGATCTTATATCCTTCGAGTCATCATACCTAAAACCCCGGCGAGACCCGCGATGAACGTATTTTGGACGTGGACGATAAACAATATCCTGGTGGGGGTAGAGTGCAGGCGGAGGCTCGGCAGAGTAGCACCGCAACCGGTGAAGTTCAGTCGCTGTATCCAGAAACAGCGAGGTCGTCGAATGAAAAAATGCCGTTAAAACAATCCAGACAATAGTGACAGGCAAGAGAGAATGGTAAATCCACATCGTGTCAGCCGATTGCGCTTAAGTTCAATAAAATAAATATAAATATTTAAAAGTAATAAAAACACCGGAGAGTAGCGGCAGCCAGACGCGCCAGCGTTCACCCAACCGGAAGTCAAAAAGTATAACTGAGAGTCAGCCAGTTATAACCATTAAATGCTCATTCTCTGATGTTTTTGGCAAGTTTGTGTTTTAAATCAACATACCTGACACGTTAAATCGGTTCAGTCAGTCTCACATCAGCTCTTTTGTGATAAATGTCTTATTTTGTGTTTCTTTAAGATGAATCATATCTCTGTAACTCGGTCTGATCTCTGTCGACTCCGGTTAACTTTAATTTCAGCAGATAATCGTTTGTTTTCCTCAGTTTTACCTCAGTTCCCTTTCAGTCGGTCACTACGACGTCACGTCGTGACCGACGAATTGGGAACTCGCTTAGAGAGACCAATCTGCTTCGTACTCTACTAAAACGCCAATGAACTTGGCATTGAGATATTTGCATAATGCTGGCGCCGCCCCGCCAGGTGCGCATATAAGCCACAGGTGCAAATATGGAAATTAGCTTTTTCGCTTCGAAAGCCGGCATTATCTGCTTCTGAGAAGCTACTCTCTGCTCTTCTGGGAACGGTTGCTGAAGTTGATTGACAAGCAGTACTAACACAGCGGACGCTCGCAGCATTCCACTGCTCTGCATATTTTTTGTTTTGAGTTTAGTGTGTGCGTTGTCTCTCCCTGTGCGCATCATCAGCTGAGCACCTAAAGAGTGATTTCCCTAAAGAGTGATACGTGAGAGCTCTGTGTCTTTTTAAAGACAGCCACTCTCTCGTATATTCAGAGATCAGCGTCCTTTTCAGGATAGCTTTTCCTCCGTGCGATCTTGGGTGCGAGAAGTACAGGGATTCCAGTGACGGTCACGAGCGCTGTCTTCGTGCTTGCGCATCGAGCACTCCGAGGCTGCGTTCGTGGAGAGCTTTTTGTTCTCTCTGTGAGAGCATAACCCTCTTGGATTGCGGAGACAACTGTCGTTTCTACGGGAACGACGTCCGCGCCTTTGCAGTGCTGAACGCCGCCATGGTGCGGCTGTCAAGCACTCGCAGGACGCTCTTCGCATCACTACGCTGAGTAGGACGGAGGATGCGTCCTTCACCTACCGGCCTTCTCATCCTCAGCCGGTTGAGGCTCCGGTGGAGACTGCAGAGTCGTGTTCTGCCATTGGACCTCCTTCTGGTCCCGTCACTTCTGCAGTATCAGAGGGGTGCCCATTTTTTCCCTCCGAGGCGGAGTCGTCCCGGAGATGGCGGCCGTGCCCGCTCGAGCGGCGGAAACGGTAGAGTTGGCGGGGTTAATCCCTCTCCGCCCGAACCGTCCCGCCCACATGATTGGTACTTCGGAGCTGCCCGGGCCTCTACGGTCCTCACCTCCTGTGCCTGCCTTTCCCGACGGCACGAAGAGCTGACAAAATTCCGGCCGTCTCGGCCGTTCAGCTTTCACCCCTCACCTCCCTCACCAACGGAGCCGCTAAGGGGGGATCCCTTCAGTGGAGCGGGGGGTTGCGATGCAGCTGCGTTCCTGGAGGGACCACCCAACCCTTCCCTCCCGTGTTTGTATAGACAGTCGTCCGGTTACGGGCGCTGCCCATCAGGCATGCGGAGACGCGGCTTCAGCCCGGCACGCAATAACGTACTACAGGTTCACCAAGCGAAGGCTTTAGAGGTTTACGAGGGAAGCCGCGACCTTCAGTCGTGCGATGTCCACCACAGTGTTCAAGATCGCCACCTTTGGCTACGTCTGGCTTACATGACGGACGCAGACGAGAACAACTTCTTGAATGCTCCTGTCTCACAGACCGGCCTCTTCGGCGAGCCCGTGGAGTCGTACAGCTCCGCTGCGCAGACTGAGGCGATCTCCTAGGTCATGCCCCGGTGAAAGAGAGCTGCCCTTGGTCCACCACGCCGGCTCCTCAGTCTGCCACTCGCCGTCGGCATCCTGCGGCGGCCACCTCTGTTTCCCTCCTCGGACCCCATCTCGGCAGCGCAGGGGAACTGGTCGTCAGCAGCTCGCCCCGCCCGCTTAGCCGCTTCCCGTGAAAATCGGGAGTTTGTGGTCAGAGACGGGCGACCTGGAGTGGCAGAGGATCACTCTTCAGGAGACGGTGATTCGCTCCTTCCCCCGGTAGAGGGTCGGGTGGAAAATCCTAGGTTTGCATCTGTTCCACCGGCTGTCCAGCCGGTACCCACTTAACCACACATAAGAGTGCATTCCTCTTCCCTCTCCAGGTCTCCGGAGGATCGAGAGAGCCGTGAGCGGGCACACCAGCTCACCCTACCTCTCCTCTATCGCCAGCGGGTGTTTTTCCGGAGTCTGCGCTCTCCGCTCAGGAGACCAGACGACCGTCACCCTCAGCGTGCTCAGGTCAGTGTCACACACACACATACTGTAGATGTTTATGCTGTCACAGGCAGTCCTACCTGTCTCGCTTCGCTGCCCCACCGCGGGTACTTCGGTAGTGTCGTTAATTCTCCTCGTACGGTCCCTGGATGCTTCGCTTCAGTTCCCAGCCCGTCTCGTTGGGTTTTACGCACTATCCGCCTCGGTTACGAAATACAATTACCGGCACTCCCCCAAATTCTCGGGCATTCGTTTCACTATAGTGAAAGCGTCCGATGCACATGTACTGCGTGCAGAAGTCGATGTCCTGCTGGCGAAGGACATTTCGAGCCGGTCCCTCTTACCGAGAATGATGATAAGGGTTTTCCAGCCTTTATCTCATAGTACCCAAAATACGCGGTGGGTTACGACCGATTTATTTACGCACCGGCTCTACAAATGTGATCCTTTAGGATGATACGCCGAGGCTCGTATTTCAATATTCAGATCGGTTTGCAGCCTTAGACCTGTAAGACGTGTACTTCATGTGTCCATCTCCCCTTGTCTTAGACCGTTTTTTCGCTCTGCGTTCGTGGGGTGGGCATATTAATACTAAGTACACCATTCGAGCTGTCTCTCTCTCCCTGTGTCTCCATGAAAGTGCTAGTCACGGCATTAAAATCTCAGAGAGAGAGAGCGTTGTTCGCATTCTGCTATATTTACGTCAACTTATAATAGCTCGTTCTTGGCAGACGTGCGCGAACACAGAGATTTAATGCTTCAGCATCTTGCTCGTTTAAGTCATCAGGTCAACTGGGAAGAGAGCAACTTTGCCCCGCGCAGAGGTTCCTTTTCTCAGTATGGAAATAGACTCGATCGATTTATTGGCGTGTTTTACAAGAGCGCGCAACCAGTCAGTTCTGACTTGCCTCGGTTTAATTCGAGGGAAGTACGCGGTCCCTCTGAAACAATTTCAGAAGCTCCTGGACATATGGATTCAGCTGCGGCTGTGACACTGCTCGAGCTGCTTCATATGAGACCGCTTCAGCATTGGTTTTACGATCGAGTCTCGAGGAGAGCGTGGCGCAACGGCATACACTGTGTAACCATTACACCTGCGTGTCATTTCAATTTTACCCCGTGGCAGATCCAGCATTTCTGATAGCAAGATATGCCCCTGAGTCGGGTCTCCTGGCATTCTGTAGCACATACGATGCCCCCAGCACGGGATGAGCAGCCACGTATGACGGGCTTGCAGTCTCAGGGGTGTGCATAGCACCCCAACTGCCGCGAGCGGTGCGCTGTATATCTGGGACTTGTACGCTCCGCTATGGAGATGCGAGGGAAGGATGTATTAGCCGACACCAACAACATTGCGACTGTTGCGTTATTTACCGTTAAGGTGGTTTTTGCGCTCTCGTCACCTGTCGCATCTCGCTCGTCATCTCCTCCTTTGGAGTCAGAAGCATCTGAGGTCCCTTCGTGCCATTTACATCCCGGGTACGCTCAATACAGCGGCAGACGCGCTTTCCCGAGCTGCGCGCACCGGCGAATGGCGACTCCACCCCCAGACGGTTCAGCTAATTTGGAAGAAGTTCGGTCGTGCGCAGATATATCTATTTGTGTCACCGGACGATACCCACTGTCGCCTGTTTTATTCACTAACCGAGGGCAGCCTCGGCGTGGATGCGTTGGCACACAGCTGGCCGCGGGGGACGCGCAAATACGCATTCACTCCAGTGAGCTTAATCGCACAGACACTGTGCAAAGTCAGGCAGGACGAGGAGAGCCTTTTATTAGTCGCCCCGTACTGGACGACCAGGAATTAGTTTTCAGAGTTAATGCTCCTTGCGACAGCCCCTCCCTGGCGAATTCCACTGAGGAAGGACTTTCTTTCTTAAGGAAGGGGCACATTATGGCACCCGCGCCCCGACCTGTGGGATCTCCATGTATGGTCGTTGAGTGCGCGCAAGGTTTAGGTGATTTATCGCAAGCGGTATCTAACACCATCGACGCGGTACGAGCACCGTCCACAAGACGGGCTTACGCGCTTAAATGAAACCCTTTTCGTCACCTGGTGCTCTTCGCAACACGAGGACCCCAGAGAATGCTTAACATTGTGCTTTTATATATCTTCAACATAGGTTAGATGGTAGGCTGTCACCCTCCACCATTAAAGTTGATATCGCTGCTATTTCTGCTCATCACTCACTTATTAACGGCAGATCAGTTGGCCAGCATGATTTGGTTATTAGATTTTAAGAGGCGCTCGCAGGCTAAACCCCTCGCGCCCTCCCTCTATTCCTCCCTGAGACCTGTCCATGGTGCTGAAGCCCTACAGATCCCGCGTTCGAGCCTTTGCAGTCTGCGAGTCTGAAGTTTTTGTCAATGAAAATCTGACCCTGCTAGCATTGGCCTCCGTGAGGCGAGTAAGGGATTTATATGCATTCTCTGTTGACGATTCGTGCCTTCAGTTTGGTCCTGCTGTCTCACTGAGACCCAGACCAGGCTACGTGCCCAAAGTTCCCACCACTCCCTTCAGAGATAAGGTGGTGAGCTTGCAAGCGTTGCCCCCGGAGGAGGCAGACCCAACCATGGCTTTATTATGCCCCGTACGAGCGTTACGCATCTACGTGGATCGCACACAAAGCCTCAGGACTTCAGATCAGCTCTTTGTTTGTTACGGTGGTCAGCAGAGAGGGAAAGCTGTCACTAAGCAGAGGATGTCTCATTGGATAGTTGATACTATCGCCCTTGCTTATAATCTGCAGGGCATTCCTTGTCTATTTAATTTGAGAGGTCACTCTACTAGAAGTGTTGCCTCATTTTGGGCACTCGCTCGTGGTTCCTCGCTAACAGACATCTGCAGAGCTGCTGGTAGGGCGACACCTAATACGTGTCGAGTCTGTCTCCTCTCGTGTACTTTCCTCGTTAGGGGAAGCACAAAGAACAGGCTCGCAGGTCGGCTTGCAGCCTCCGACTGCTGCTCCAAACTGAGCTCAGTATGGAAGGCCATCGAGGCAAAAATGCGTAATAATTTGTTTTGCCTTCCTCCGCTGCCTTGGCAGCCTGATGTTGCGGAGCATCCGCTGCCAGCCTCTCACTAGCTGCATCCTCGCGAACCTGTGTTTGGCTCGGGCATCCACATTGCGTCCCACCGGGTTCCTTTGTGAGTATTTTCCGTGGGGTTAATCCTACTAGCCCACGTTTCCCTCAGCAGAGCACTGCTTTGCTTACACAGCCACGGCTGTCATTTATACCTCAACTACGGTTGACTTTCGCCCACCAATAGCCCTTAACGGGGCGGTGGCTTCCGCAGCGTCCCTATACCGCTCAGATAGGGCGCTTCCCAGTCGCTGGCACTACTGTGGGGTTAAAGGAACATCTAGTGCCCGGCCTTCTGCCTTAAAACCTAATTCTCCTTATCCTTAAGTGGAACCGGAGGGCTTTACGCAGACACTGGAAGAGGTCAGCCCTCAGTGGCGTTTTGGTAGGGATTCCCAATTCGTGACGTCGTAGTGACCGACTGAAAGGGAACGTCTCGGTTACGTATGTAACCCACGTTCCCTGAAGGAAGGGAACGGAGACGTCACGTCCCGTCGCCACAGGGCTGCTCCCTGCTGTTTATCAGCCGGTCACACTTTCCGGCTTTCTCAGCGAAATGAAGCTAATTTCCATATTTGCACCTGTGGCTTATATGCGCACCTGGCGGGGCGGCGCCAGCATTATGCAAATATCTCAATGCCAAGTTCATTGGCGTTTTAGTAGAGTACGAAGCAGATTGGTCTCTCTAAGCGAGTTCCCAATTCGTCGGTCACGACGTGACGTCTCCGTTCCCTTCCTTCAGGGAACGAGGGTTACATACGTAACCGAGACGTTTCCTCGACTAATGAAGTCATGCTGCAGGATGTTGTACTGCTGAAGCGACTGTACCGATGAGCGCAAGCGCATGCGCGGTTGTGTCTAGAATGGATATAGCAATGGCAAAAAAAACTCGCGGGACGAGCACCGTTTTCATCCTCAATCTTCAAGTCTAACCCAAAGTTTCGCTAGATTTAGGCCGTAGATGTATCCCATTTAGCCAAAACCGCTGTTTTCATCCCAACTCTACTCTTAAACCAAACCCTAAATTCAACATCTCGCGAGATTTAGGCCGTTGCTATATCCCATCTAGCCAGAGATCGCGGAGATTAGTTTTTGATAGTGAGTTAAACAAAAAGAGACGTGAGCGGGGCACATACTTCAATATTTCCCATGTAAATTTTATGTCTATCACTGAAACGTCTAAGCATATAGAATACATATTTCAACGGTGTTTTATAAAATAAGTAGGGATAGTAATTGATTCATTTATGAAGAGAGTGTGCCTCAAAACATTGATCCTGCAAAATGTCACCAAGATAGCTGACCAACAGTGAATCAATTATGTTGAGCTTTTCTATCATGATTGTTAAAAATCATTGTGTGTTGACATTATAAGCTGTTGGTTTCTACTCTGACAACATTTATGGGATATCTCTTTCGAAATTAACCGTTATTTTCAGCTGTTTTTGTAGTGGTGAATTTCTTCTGTGGACAAGATGGCGCTCTACTACAGTATGTGTGTGTAAGTAAACTCTAAACAAATCTTTAAACTTTTAATTTACTGTCAAAACGCTATAATGTGTTAATATGTTGTGAATGTAGTTTAATTTTACTTAATATCAATGTTAAATTTATTTGAACAAGCAGATACGCGTCTCCCCGAATCAGAGTTCTGGCTAGATGGGATACAGCTAGACACATCTCCCAACTTTAGGGTTATGATTGGGATAGGATTAATTTGGATGAAACAGCGGTTCTGGCTAGATGCGACACAGTTACGACCTAAACCCAATGAAAGGGTTGGTTTTGGATATGTTTGGATGTAGGATTAGAATGAAAACAGCGCTTATCCGGCGAGATTTTGCACACACCAGTTTCCCTTCTAGCCACAACCGCGAATCGGCGTCATTTCATCACCGGGATAAGACACGCCCCTCAGTCAGCACAACGTCGAGGAAACTGTGGTAAAACTGAGGGAAACAAACGATTATTTGCTGAAATTAAAGTCAACTGGCGTCAACAGTGGATCAGACTAAAAAGTAAGAACTATAAAATAAAAGTCTATTGCTTCAGGAAAATGTATTTGTTCATCAGTAGTTGATCTTCCTCAGGTGGAGGTTTCAGAGGTCAGATATCTTCATCAGTTTGTGTCTCTAGTCAGCATCAAATATATTTTATAAAGGTAAGACAGGTTACTTTATAACCTTTGGTCACTTCAGGCTTCACCTTTGACTTATATACTTATAATCAGTTTAATTCTTTAAAAAACACAACACAACAGCTGCAGGGTGTTTACAACAGAAGTCCATAAACTTAAAAAAATCTGAAGTAAAGCTATGAGAGGTAAACACTGTATATGTGTTTATCTATATACAATTATCAATGCAAAACTTTATACAAATAATGTAGTAATGTAAATAAAAGTAGTTTTTACCTATTCCGTTTATAATTAAAATAGGTTTTTCTGTTTGTTTACTTTATATTGTGTCCCACTGGAGTAAATCTGATCATGAAGAGGTGATTTCCTGTAGTGTACACTAGATGACTCTCTACTCAACAGTATAGATCGAATACTAAGGGATCTTAAAGTCTTACTGTAGTCAAGAATTGTATCAACTTAAACTCATCTTTGAGCATCTTAATAGAGTATATAAAAGGCGTTTACCTGTTACAGTACTTTCCTTACACTTTAAAACACTAACTCTACACCCTTGCCTCATTTAGTAGACACAGATTTATGAATATGCTAATTAGTCACCGCCTCTACTCTATCACACAGCTCGGGCCAAAAATATTAATATGCAAATGAATCCCCACCTTCACTCTTTTGCACCACCTCAGACCATACATACAGCGCCCTCCACAATTATTGGCACCCCTGGTTGAGATGTACGGTACATTTATTCAGTGGAAAAAATCCCACATTCAGAAATATTTGTTTTAAGGGCAAGATAAACTTCTTTTAAACTTCTTAATGATTCCTCTGACTGTAGATATGGGCAAGTTTAGGTGAATGGCTATTTTCTTGTAGCCATTGCCAGACTTTTGAATGGCGACACGCATAAATTGCCTGTTCTCTTGTCTTTCCCATGTTAAGAGATAAGAGGAATAATAAGAGAAATAGGCATCTGTGTCACGTCATATTTATACCCCAATGAAACAGGAGGG
This sequence comes from Misgurnus anguillicaudatus, assembly GCF_027580225.2. Taxonomy (NCBI): domain Eukaryota; kingdom Metazoa; phylum Chordata; class Actinopteri; order Cypriniformes; family Cobitidae; genus Misgurnus; species Misgurnus anguillicaudatus. Next base: position 30,922,927 of record NC_073359.2, on the reverse strand, counting down.
AAGTCTTGAATTACTAATTAATTACTAATTTCTAGATACTCTGATCAACTTTAAAAACTATAGTTGGTCATTGATGGCCTGTTGCATGAAGCAAGTTTAACAAACTCAAAGTTGCAGAGTAAGTTTAAGTTGACAAATCCAACCGGATTAATTCAAGGTAATCTGTTTTATGGTGCAAGTTATCAACTTTCGCTCTCAACTCAGGTTTTTTGATTATTCATCATGTGCGTTCACATGATTTTTTGACATGACATTTTCAATGAACAGCCAATAGCGTTCAGCATGAAAAAGGTAGGTGTGCGTAGTCCTTCAAGAAAGTTATGTGCTAATATGAGTTTATTATAAGCATATGCACACTACAGAAAGTTAAATATTATTATTATATTATTATTAAAATTATATCAAATTATTATAATTAAATATACTGCCTCATATAACTATTTTATAAAAAAATATTGTAATCACATGTAACCCGAAACCAAAAAGTTGGCACGCAGACTTAAATGAAATGCATACATTTTTAAACATTATTTTAAATGTTGAGGAATTTTAGTGTTGTCTTTATTGTCCTTGTGTGCATTGGTAAAGTAAAATGATTTCCATATACCTAATCTCAGTCTCAGACATCATGTCCACCATAGGCTGAACGTCTGATGCATACATTTTTCTGGAAACAATTTGGTGTATTCCGAAGTCATCCTCTGATTGGTTGATTTATACAGGATTTCCGGGAGATGCACATGTTGCGATGTTATGCGGAAACAACACAAAGCTGTCTGATCGAAGAAGCAGCTTTTATGTTTACATTGCTAATATGCTTCATCAAGATCGAATAAACGCTACTGTTTAAATGTAGGCAATGAATCTTCACCTATTTGCTATTGTTGTTATAAACTTAACAAATGTTCGTAAAATGATGCACACTGACCTGTTACCGTGGCAACATCTCCAAGCCCCAAAACATGATGTGGCACAAAAGCGAAACTTGATTGGTTGCTTTACTTGTCAGTCATATGGCCTCTAAATATTAAATCTAAAGCAAAATGTCACATTTATGTCCATTTCAATTTCTTTATTAATGACAGAATTGAGTTTTATACAAATATCATCATCATTCTTAGGAGAGACACACAATTTAAATTCTAGATCTTCTTTAACAGGACATCAATATTTATGTAATATTTGATCATTTGAGATCACAGACCTGAATTACATTTTGCATCTAAATTAAAGTAATTCACTGCCTGAAGTACACAGAGAGAAACACACATGTTTGTTCAACAGTTACAGATGTCTGTATCATTCAGTTGTACACTGTAAACATTTTTTTTTGTTTTTGTAAAAAACTGTTTAACATATTGAAGTTTGGTTCCAAAACGAGATGCATTAAAGGCTTAAATCAACACAAACCAACAGCAGTTTGATTCATATTAATTGGAATGCACACTTCACAAATGAATTAATCTAACCTTAATTTACCTTAATAAACAGAAAAGTTCTTCATTATGAAACCATTCAGCCAAATGGTTCTTCTATGACATCACAAAGCACCAAAGGGACAGTAAGTAGGGTTTTAAGTGTTTTATTAATCAAAATCAATGTCTTTATTCATAAATATGTCCTTGTTGGTGTCAAATGACCTCTGCCAGTAATCTGACTTTTCTTTATAAGATTAGAATTTCTTCTCTTTACTTACATGGAACGGGTAAGTCCAAGGAGGCTTCCATGTCACTTTGCCATACAAAAAGCACTTGCCTACCAATGCGTTTCCACAACGCGTTTTCATTTCGAACACGTGAACCAGCCGAAACGGACAAGGAGATCAGTGATTACATAACGGCTACTTTAGTTGCAACACGCATTTGGAAAAGCGAGGCGGTAGAGAGCACTATTAGTTTGAATGCAAAATTCAGTTTCACCACTAGATGGGGTAAACCCTACTTATTGTCCCTTTTAGGAGTGCACTGTACATTGCAGTTTATAATGTGACTCTTCCTGTTAAAGAAAATGCATTCACGAAAAACCATTACATGTTAGATATGTTTGAGTTTCTTGTAGTAGGCACTTTCGCTCTCTTTACCATCATTAACCCAATGTCCGTAAAGTCCACAAGCCCATAGTAATTATTTTGTTATTAAATGTTTCAGGAAGGATGATTGTATGTGCCCTATTTTTAAGGTATTGAGAAACTAAGGGTGACCGACGTTCAATATTGAAATTTGGTTGAAATAATGTCAGTTAGTGCAAAGGGTTAATAAAATGAATGTTTTATGAACATTTTTTGTCATTTGTGAATCATTCAGTAAAAAGCTGTAAAAACCCATTTTTTGGGTAAAACTGATGAAAAACTAGTATTTAAAAAATGAAACAAAACTAATTGTTAACGTATGAATATGTATAATGTAAATATGTTATTTCAGTTTTCTTTTTCATACATTTGCAAGTTTCTAAAATTCTGTTATCACTTTGTCATGGGGCACGTAGTGTAGATTTATGAGGAAAAAATGTAAACAATTGCAGTATCTCCCAACAGCATTAACAAAATAGAAATATATAATTTATGTTTAAACAAAGGTCAATCAGTTAATCTGTAGGTCAGTGTGAACAACAAATCTGTTGTATCAACTTTAATTATATTGACTTTTATTATATTTATAATATAGTTAGCCTTCTATCAATTTCATGTATTTTAATGACTGAAATGTAAATGGCACACACAGGTGGATTGTTTAAACTCAATGATATGAGTGTGATGTTATAAGTGATGTGATGCTGATGTGTTTGTAATGATGATGATGTTACATTAGAGGATAATCACTGCTGCTGACTCTTATTATTCAACAACGGATCCATCTCTACCGTCACTGAATCCCCTTTTTTGGAAGCTGTAAGAAACAGAGATGAGAGATAAAATTAAAAGTTGTTTAGAGAGGAAGCAGCAGATTATATCAGGGGAGGATCATGGAGTCGATTTTGAGGAGGTCTTGTCGCTCTTTACTTTCTTAGACTTGCACCTTTTCCGTTGCGTCTCTTTCTCATCTTTCTAAACAAAGATGTGTGTACTGTGACTCAGTTTGTGAGCTAACGTCGCATCAAACTATATCACTCCAGCTGCACACGCGTCACTGATATAAACGCAAGTAAACTTAAACTTTATAACAACTAACAGCATTATGTGCGGGAACTAGAGATGCGCGGTTGGCGGTTACAGCCGCGGACTCCGCGGATAAACCGCGGATCGGGCGGATGACGTGACGAAAAATAATATTTTAATTAAATTCGGGCGGGTGGCGGATCGACTGCTTGTTATTAGCTTTGTTCTTCAAAGCATGCGACCTTAAAGGTGAGCATATGTCTATCAAGGTGGCAGGCTCAGAAGTTCACGAAGAGAACTGAAATGAGACGGTCTAGCCTTAGAGGACCCATAATTTGGGTCACCTGTTGCACGCGCCCCCAGTAGCGCCCATCGCGCCTGTCAGCAATAAACAGCGGAGACATTTCTGACTTATTAAAATAAATATGTAATCAGAAAAATATGAATTTATTTTAGAAAATATGATACATTGATGTAGATTAAACTATTCAACAACAGTATATCAAATAATCAACCTTAGAAATATACGCAACATAAACCGAATAATATTAACACAAAACATAACTTATAATACTAAAACAGTGACAAGAAAAAGTCTTCTAAATACACTTTTATTTAATAAAGGTTTTAATTGTTTGGGATAGCCTCGGCTGTTAAGGATCCATTCGTTCTATCATTAACAGCGCGGAGAAATGAGGACGCATTTTGACACAGCTCTTATCAACCCCGGCGAAGGAGGTACGTGGCAAACTCAAAAAAATTAGAATTAAAAACAAAGGAAATAAAAGGTCAGAAAAGGGTTGCCTGGAATAAGTTTTACAAAGTGGTAAATCAGGATGACACCAGTGCAGACTATGTAATTTGTGCGTTTAATTTAGGCTATTTATTTATTTATTTTTGTCCCATGTCATGTGCGCCGATCAGAGACTGGTCTTTATGATTTAAAAAGAAAGCATTCAAGTGAACAGTACTAAACGAACTTGAAGCAAAAATAAATTTCAGCAAATGCAAAATTCAATCAAACATAGTAAGAGGTGAAGTATAGCTTTAGCCTACAGAAATGCTTATTGCATTAATTTTTAAATGTTTGCGAGGTCCGTGCACGTCCTTCGCTAGCTAAACGAGCATTAAATATTAATGACGTTGAGTTTATTGTTTTTATTAATTTATATTCACAAAACTTATCAACAAAACATCTATTAAAATTAAGAGACAAATTATCTGAAACGAAATTCATTTTAAAGTAGAAAACAAAAAATTAAATTAAACTCGAAAATAATGTCTGACCCATTACAATTCTCCCTTCATATTGGCCTTTACAATGCCCTATATGGCGTTTAAAATTACGGTCTATCTTTCGTAATAAGCTAACTAAAATTAAACAAAACATAAACACATTACAATAATATTCAAACCCAACAATACTCAAACATAAATATAAAATAGACATTATCTATGATGATACATGTTAAAACAATCCGATATAGCGTGTATAATAGCTGGTTGGTAGATGTTTACTATTTTTGTCAAAACCTCCGTTGCAAACATCCATTTACCTGAATAAAATAATTTTTACTTTGAAAATGATGCGCTGTCACGTTAACATCAGCTGTTCGTTTACATAAGACTCCATCTACATTTACACTCAGCGCAACGTCTGAGTTCTCAAACTAAAACAGGGTCTGCAGCGTTGACGAACGAATCGAGTTTATGAGGGTCGAAAACGGTGATGTAGTGTAGATGAAAGGCATAAACGTAGCAAAAGTAACGCGTTTTAAAGGATAAACACATTATTGTAAACATAGCCTGAGTTCACTGCTTATATTCTAGGGCTTTCTAGTCTCGCGGCTGTCATCAGCAGCGGCTGTCATCAGCAGCGCCTTGCATCGCCCAGTCAGCGGATGGCGGGCGGGTGCGGTTTTGATAACTGGTCAGAAACGTTGGTGCGGATGGATGGCGGACGGATGATGAGTTTTGTGATGCGGTTGCGGATGAAATAAAAGCCCATCCGCGCATCTCTAGCGGGAACTCCTTTCTTTATTTGGCGGCACAGTTTCTTGCGCACGTTTAAGAGACTTCTGCATGCCAGAGACTCAGCTGCTCGAGCACAGAGAGAGCGAGCACGCGCGAAAGAGAGAGACCTGCACCTCACTAGTGCTTATTATGAAATTTCAGAAATTACTCTTTCATTTGTTGGTGGATTATTTCCAGTTTCTCTGTCACACTCAGTCTAACATGCAGCGATGCCAAGTTGACAACACACACTTAGTTACATATCGCGGAATAGAAAAATATGTTACGTCTGACATTTTATTTCAAGGTAACCATGGACCAATCAGCAGCAATGTAACGTGCAATTAGAGTGATTGACAGAAAACCTGACAAGTTACAAAACAATATGACCTTTTCAGCTCATCATGAACGCAAACATGGGAGGCCCCTGAACTTGGGAGGCCCCTGGGCTTCAGCCCAGGTGCATTAAGGCGGCCTTGTTTATGCCGATCTGCACTACTTCCTGAACTTCAGCCAGCTCCTTGTTTCCTGTCTGCCATTATTGGACAAACTGATTAATCCAGGTGTGCCTGACCTCAGTAGTCACAACAACAATAATCAGACACACCTGGATTAATCAGTTTGTCCAACAAAGGCAGACAGGAAACAAGAAGCTGGGCATAAAGCCTATTATGTGAGGGTTTGTATGCATGTTGTTGTGATTCATATTATACAGAATTACAAACATATATGTATAGGGAGTGGCAGTACTGGATCAAGTAGTAAATGGTTTAATGATGTTTTACAAACTCAAGGCTGTTAAAGCAACACTATGTAGTTTTTTTACCTTTAAATAATGTCTCTAAAATTATTTCAGTGATAGAACAACTTTTAACTGGACAAATTGTACTGTTGCTCCAACCTGAGCAGCCTCCTAGCTGCTACAAGCACACTCTGAAAGTGGCAGTGGAGGGTAGGAAACACAGCCCCGCCCCATCCCCCTGCCTGCAGAAGAGTGTCTGATACCAGGCACTGTTGCGCTTTTCAACCACATGGGGGAGATGTAAGTCATTTTTATATGGAAACTACATAGTGTTGCTTTAAGTCATTTAGAACTGAAAAGTGTAATAACTACAGCAACAAAAAGGGTCAAGAGGTCAAACATCATCTTAGAGTCATATAGCCAATAACATAGAAGCTGAAATTACATGTACCAAAAAAACCACACAACATAATCTACAATTTATCTGATTTAAAATGAAAGTGTGAAGTAATATCATACTGAACTCACAGACTTTGATATTCTGACTGGAGTACAGATGTTAATTATTATTACACTGAGATATTTAAGTTACTCACCTGTGACAGACACTCTGAATCTCTTGTATGAAGTTTCTCCACCTTTAATGATCTTCAGTTTGTAAACTCCATCATGTTCTTCAGTGATGTCTTTAATGTTGAGATCTCCAGTCAGACGATTCAGACTCAGTTTATTTCTGAATAGACTTTTATCATTATAAGATGTAATCAAGATCAGGTTTGCAGGATTGACTACAGCTATGACAGTTTCTCCAAATCTCCACTCTATCAGATCACCTTTCTGTATGTCATTAACTTCAGTTTTTAGCTTGACAGATTCTCCCTTATACACTTGCAATGTTTTTATTTCATCTGTAACAGCAGCAGACAGAAAGACAGAAATGAAATCAATTCAAATCATTTAATGCTTATAAACATCAGCTCATATTCTCATAAATTAATTTTTATTTATTAACTCAATCTTTCAGATTATTTATCAGTATATAAATCTACTAATGGCTTAATTTAAGCTATCATTCATTTAGTTGTCAATTATAAAACTGACCAAATATCTGAAATGAAGGATGAACCTAGTTCACGTGTTGTCAAAGTTTCTGTTCCAACTGTTTTAAATTTGAATGATAAAAGCTTTATCTGCAGTTAAAATCAGGTTTAAACAGAAGATAATTCAGAGTTAAACACAGTATGAAAATCTCCACTGTAAGTTAAAGGTCATAAAACACTTTCACATAGGGTGCGTTCACACGACAAAATTTCGGGAGTGACAACCGTATTTACTTACAGGTGTGAGTCTGAAAGTGTCCTGTTCAGACAGCAAATTAAAGACACAAATAGAACACTGCCTGTATGAACAAGCAACCGACCTCAAACCCGTATGCTAGTTACACGCCGCGCCTGTAACCATAGTGACGGACGAAAATATTTAAAAAGTATTATTTATGCAATGGGCAAAACTTTATTTATGTAATTAAAAGAAACAGCTGGCTGGTGTAACGCTTACCACTGTGCAGAGAAAAATAAACAATGGTGGTTCCTTATTAAAGTTTTAATTTCCAAAATGAATGAACATAAAATCAGTTTCAGCAAATGCACGTTTTACCAAAGCAGATATATCCAATACAAAAGTAATCATAATGACTTGTGAAGCAAATCGATCTGTTTTTGCAAGAAATTGAACTTTAAATAAAGCATTAACGCAGCCAAATAGGAAGTGCGCTTACGCTCCAGCTCTGTATGTGGCGCAGAGAGTATGGTTTACCAACCGCAGGCAAAACCAGACTCTTAGCGCAACCTAAAGAGCGGGAGTGTAAAAAGCGCACTTTATATGTTGCCACAGTTCTGTATGGACGCTAATAATGTTGTAAATAACGTTCAATATCCTGCAAAAACCCACCGATTTGCTTCACAAGCAGCAAAAAATGTCACCAGGAGTCATGGAGATTACTTTTGTATTGGATATATCTGCTTTTTGACCTCTCAAAGTGACGCATCTTTTGCCTTGCATTATATGAATCACAGATGTTTTTTTTGTGCAAAATATCTTCTTTATTGCTTCACTGAAGATAAAAGGTGAGTAAATAAACAGCTAATTTTTATATCCCTTTTATTATACACTTAACATTATATTAATCGTCCACTTAAAGTTTAAACTTTATATATCTCACTTACTGGGCTGCACGCAATTTTATGCGTAATGTAATATGTTCTGTGGCGTCTATGAAGGTAATATAATATCACATAAACCTTATGGAGCAATTCTGCTGCGTAGTTTGCAGTCATTTTCATGCACTGCAACGTTATCTTAACACAAAGAGCAACGAATGATGTGACAGACAACTGGTTGTCCAGTGCGATTCCGTTCACATGCCACAGTTTCTCTGTAAATACGGTCGTGAAACCCGAAAAGTTACGGGTGTGAGGTCGGTTATAGAATGCGGTTGTCAAACCCGTAAATAACCAAACTGCGTGTGAACTGAACCGTCTTAAGGACTCAAATACGGGTTTGACAACCGTATTATGGTACCGTGTGAACGCAGCCATACAGTATAGGCCTTTATCACAGTGCGTGTGTCGTCATGATGAAAAAAAAGTAGCGATAACTGACTGACCGTCTAGTCTGTAGCAATGGTGAGCACAGCAAGAGATTGTTTTTGTGTTCCTAAATGTTCTAATAATTCCACCAAACAGCCGGATCTCAGTTTCCATTCTTTCCCAACTAATGAAGAAGCGAAGAATAGGATTCATGCTATTTGGCGAGATATAGGCAAAAGTTTAGCTGCACTCTCAGAAAGGATGTGTTAATTTTAACACATTGTTTTGTGTTAAACTATTTAACACATTATGGGTTATTTTAACACGTTGTGTGTCATTTCGTGTCGATTGTGAGCTTAAATAAATGAAATGGACAACACAAGATGTGTTAGAACGACACAAAGTGTGTTATTCCAAAAATAACACAGAGATGTGTTAAGTTAGGGACAACACACTAGATGTGTTGTCCTTGACTAGACACAAGATGTGTTAATTTAACACATTCATTTTAAGAGTGTGTTTCAAAAGGTAGATAACCGACTTCTGGTTTGTTGCAGCAATGGAGGTGCAAAGGTTTTCAATATCATTGTGGGATCACCCTCAAATCTCCAATAATTATACGATTGTGAAAAATCATTAACAAACAAAAGTATCCAAACTTGAGAAGGGATATAAATTCTTCTATGAAAACTACATCTTTAATTATAAAAATAAGTAAGTTTAATTTTAACGTTTGTTTATTCTCTCGACATGGCTAACATGAACTTACAAAGACGCAAAGCGATACAACCTTTTCAGGATGAACTGTAGTGAGATCCAGTTAAAGGACACATGCATTTGTTTTTGTTTATAGTTACTACAGTTGTATAGCGTGTTAGACTGCTGTTGCAACAATTTATGTTAATGTTTTGTTTTGTATTCTAATTTTAAACAGTACATAATGTATAATGTTTTATTTATTTAGATTTAAAGGGAAATTCTTCATTCTTTGGAACATTCATCTTTATTGAAAGTGCTGTAAATGTAACATTTGGTGCCTATTTGACTGAAAAAAGACAGAACGTGACTTTAAGGGGCATTTGTATAAAAGACAACAACTAGACTGTATACAAACGTGTCCACCACACAATATATTTACTCCACAGACGTGCTTTGGCTCAGCACCTGTGCTCGTGAGCCGAAACGCGTCTGTGAAACAAACACGCCCGTACGCAAAGTACAATATCGTGATCTGATGCAGAAATTTTGTCCAGAAAGAGAGTATAGGCACTACTAGTCCGTCCCAGCTTGAGTAAGTCCGGGCTCCTCTACGCAGCAGAGGTCCAAGGCTGCGGCCTCCTCCGCGTGCTTCTCGCGCAGCTGCCTTCTGTTCCTCCATCTGCTGCAGCTCTTTGCTGTATTGTGGCTTATGAAGTTAGCCACAAACAGCGGATTAGAGCATCACGCTTGCGAAATCACCCTCTTCCATATCATACTGATTACCTTCCGCTATTATTGTGACACGAAGTCTGGCTCACTTCACAGCGTCCGTTAGCTTATTTTACAAAAAGATGGGAGCTCTATCGTGTATGTCCATGTATTTTCGTAAGTCCCACCCACTGATCTGTAATAGGTCTGTAGCGTAAGTGGGTCCCACCCATAGCCCCCCTCATCACCCATTGCCCCCCTCTTGTTATGATTTCGGTCTTATTGGCTGCTTTGTCTTTGTTTCACTATGTTTTGTGTTTTTGTTTTGACAGCTCCACACGTGCGCGTCTTCCACCTGGTGATCTCATTACCTCTGACTTCTCTCACCTGCGACCCGCACCTGATTCTCATTATTGTCCCATCCGGTTTGATTTAAATTCCCCTCGTTTCCTTTGTTCATTGCAAGTTCGTCTTTGTATGTGCCTGCCCGCTAGCTTGTCTAGTTCTAGTCTTGTCTGTATCTGTTTATCGTATTGAATTATTCACCGAGCCCTCTGCTGCCTTGCCTCTTAGATTTCACTATCCTGCCGTCAGTCTCTCCCGATTGGAGTGTCAACTACCATCCAGCTAAGGACTCACAGTCTGTGGTTTCTCCGAGCGCCGCAACACCCCTTGCGCTGTCCAGCCGCAGTGCGCTTTCGGGCGCGTAATTCTGCGCTTTTCTCGGACCGCTGCAGTGCGCTGTCCAGCACGGACTCTGCTGAAGATCTGACCGCCTCTCTCTCTCTCTCCCACCAGGATTCCTTCTCTGTGCCCTGCGAGGATTTCAGCAAGTGTATTCCAAGTGGATGTCCTTCAGTGTTTCCCACTTTGTGACTTTTGCATTTACACACACACACACACACACACATTATTACATGAAGACATTGTTGTTTGTTTATTTTCTACACATACCCACTGATACTGATTTATTCATTAAAACCCTCTGCATCGGGATCCTTGACTTTTGTGGTTCTTGACAGGCCGTGACACCTCTGGAATGAGTGTTTGTAGTCTTACACCCTCGACAGAGATAAGCACTTTCTTCTTTCAACAACGCAAAATGACAATTTTTACATCATTGAAAGAAGGAAGTGGAACACTGAAATCTGTATTTCTCCCGTCTCAGGGGAAACTGGCGGAATGATGCATGACCATTCAAAAACATGACTGTGTTTCTACAAAGCTTAATGCAAACGGGTGAAGTGTTCCTTTAAGCAACACTATGCAGTTTTTCACCTTTAAATAATGTCTCTAAAATTATTTCAGTGATAGAACAACTTTTAACTGGACAAATTGTATTGTTGCTGCAACCTGAGCAGCCTCCTAGCTGCTACAAGCACACTCTGAAAGTGGCGGTGGAGGGTAGGAAACACCGCCCCGCCCCTCCCCCTGGCTGCAGAAGAGTGTCTGATACCAGGCACTGTTGCGCTTCTCAACCACATGGGGGAGCTGTAAGTCATTTTTAAATGGAAACTACATAGTGTTGCTTTAAAGTCGATGAGAATCCTCCTGTCGTCAGTACTTTCTGCTGTTCCTGTGTGGACTCAGGTTTTAACGGTCAAGCAAACCTAAAGAAAAGCCACAAATTCTACTTTGCAAGTTCAGGGAGAGCTTGCAGTAACAGGACTGAGTTGGTGTGATTGTATAACAAATACCAAAACAGATGTAACCATTGAGGGCATCTGGAGAGATGACAGTTTAATTGTCTTGATAAGAGACAAAGTAGACTTATTTTTCCCTAATATATACACAAATGTGTATTTTAACTTAACAAAGTTAAGAGTTGTTAAACAAAGACTGATGGTGATTGATTGTTTATGAAATGTATGCAATAATTTACTCGGCATCCTAGATGTACAGTTCATGATGCCTGGGGTGTATATATATGTGTTTTATACAAAATCCTCTTTTACATCAATTGGGTCCTGGTATTTAGCCATTAAACAGTAGTTTGCCCATATTGGTTTACTGTGCCTGTCAGTGTGAGAGGAATGTCAAGATGTGGTTTTCTTTAATTCGTTGAATGTCTCATTACTTGTTTTTGAGAACACTCACCCAGTTGTATAACTCCACGTTTCAGGTGTTTACTATTGGCTGTTGACGAGTAGTCAGATTCTTACGTGGAGTGTTGTCTGCATAACTGTTACATATGTACTACCTTTAAAAATGACTAAACTTTTGCCTTCATCCCGCTGAATAGCATGAGTCCACCTTTTCTTGTCTTCTTCATCATTTGGTAAAGAATGGAAACTGAGATCCGACTGTTTAGTAGAACTATTAGAACATTTATGAACGCAAAAACAATCCCTTGCTGTACCCGCCGCCATTGCTACAGACTAGACCGGTTATCGCTACTATTTTTCTTGGAAAGTGACGACACGCACACTCTGATAAAGGCCTATACTGTCAACAGAGTACAGATGATAATAAAATCATTATTACACTGAAAGTTACTCACCTCTGACAAACACATTGAACGTCCTGTCTGATGTTTTTCCATTTCTGATGATCTTCAGTTTATAAAATCCTTTATGTTTTACTCTGATGTCTTTGATGTTGAGATCTCCAGTCTGAGGATTCAGATCCAGTTTATCTCTGAATAGATCATCATCACCATCATATGTACTGAAGATATTGTTGGCAGGATTGATTTCAGCTATGAGAGTTTCTTTAAATCTCCACTCTATCACATCATCTCTCTTTATGTCTTTAACTTTAGTCTCCAGATGAACAGATTCTCCCTCATACACTTGCAATGGTTTTATTTCACCTGTAACTGCAGACAACAGAAACAGAAAGACAGAAATGAAATCAATTCAGGTGATTTTCATCTATTAAGTGTCTTATTTACTGATTATAAACATCAGCTCATAAATGAATAAATTCTCATAAATGAATTTCTGTTTATTAACTCAATCTTTCAGATTCTCTATCAGTATATAAATCTAAACACAACTATAACATCTAGATGATGAATTTTATGAATCTCCTAACAGTTAATTTAATGGATAAATGACTTCAATAAAATATCAGTTGTTCAATATTGGTGGTAGTAATTCACTATAATATTCAGTCAGTGTTTAACTGTTTATATAAGATATTTGTGAAGTAGTTGTCAATTATAAAACCGACAATTAGAAAACTAACATAACCTGTCTTAACAATTATAGGCCTGTTCCACTCACTTCTGTTGTCATGAAAATCTTTGAACACCTAGTCTGTAGGTCCCTGTCACACATCATGCTAGACCCTCACCAATTTGCCTACAGGGTAAATAGGGGAGTGGGTGATGCAGTCTCACTTTGCACACATTTCATTTTACAACATCTTGATACTAAGTCCACCTATGCCCGTGTACTGTTCATTGATTTTAGCTCAGCTTTCAACACCATCCTGCCTGTCAAACTGTACAATTTTCTCCTTTCCATGGGAGCTAATCCCTCACTCTGTCAGTGTTTACTCAACTTCCTATCTTGTGTAGTGGAGGACTTTTATTATGCTTTTATTTTCATATTATTATGTTTTATTTTTCATCCTATTTTTCATTTTTTAATTACAATCATAAGCTCATAAAGTGTGATTCATATGGAGATCATGTTTTTCTGCTAACGTACAGAATTATGCTCTTTCTGTCTTTTGAGCAAAGTACAATGTCCAAGGACTTAAACATCATGTACTGAGAACAAGACATACGTTTTATGATTTCACTAGATTTGTGTTTAACTGTTCATGTTCTTAATCACTGACAAATTGAAGCTTATCTTCTAAATGACGTAGAAACTGATGACTACACATGTTTCAGCATCTTACTATAAATATGTGTTCAACCTTGTAATCGGGGCTCTTAGGTTTTTAAACTTCTAGCACCATGGGGGTGAGAGCCTATTCTGCAGAATATATAAAATTCAGACAAAGAAAATTCTGTCGACAGTGTGTCTGTGAGATCCTTGACTTTGACTCCTAGTGAGTATTATTTGATGCGGCTAAAATTCCACGACAATAATGGCGACGAGGATGCGGATTCCACAGCTGAAGACTCCAGAAGGTTTGGGAGAGACTGACTGATCACCCCTGAGACAAGAGGTCTCGGGCTCCGTACCCCAGGCCTAAGGGAAGGGAGAGTCTCAACCATTTCTGAAGTCAAAGCTGACGGAATCTGGAAAAGAACCGTTGTGGTGGCATCTGAATAGATAATACGGTAAGCGTTATTTCGTTCGTGACCATGGGTCAGGGTAATTCGAAAGGGAGTACAAAGTCAATGGATCTGGAAAATGGCGTGTATGCTCGAGTGATCAAATCAAAGGGCACGGGGGCGTTGGAAAGCGTAAAATCTGGGAGAAAAGGTATGATTTTCCTCCTAAAGGAAAACTAAGTGAGAAAGCACTCACTTTATTAAGGGAAAAAATCATTGCGGATGGCAGAGAAATGAGAGCACCGAGTAAGATAAAGACCAAGGACGAACTGACTCAGACTAAGTCAGAGCTAAACATTAAGCATAATGTTTTCCTACATCAGGAAACTTATCATTACATGATGAACCTAACTTTCTGTTTTTTTCCTCCTCCATATGCACCTGCACGTACCCCACCTGGGGTACATTTCTCTTATACAAAGGTACCTCTTCTAGACGATGATCTCCAACCCCCTCCAAGAAGACTCCCACAACCACCCGCACAAGAAGCATTACCAAGAATACAAACTGCACCCCCGCCAGCACAAGAACTACCACCTGTGAGCTAAACTCACCAATCCTCCTCGACAGCACTTTGGAAGAGGAGGAAGTCCAGATAAAAACATCAACACAGGAGAGGTAACATCCTGGGAATCCTACCTAAAGCAAATGTTCCTCGGGGGACTTCAGCCTGAAATTCCAACGAAGGTGAAGCAAACCTGCATCGGATGGGAATCAGGAAAGCTGAGTGAGGTCATTACACATTCTCTACATGCTGAATGCCTGCATGACGAAGAAAAACGAAAGAAGCAGAGAAAGGCCGATCAACAACTATCTTCAGCTTTTGTCAAGATAGGCGAATGGGGCCAGCAACAGCGTTATCAGCTCAGTTTCCTTACACAAGGACATCGTTTTCCAGGAGAACTGGCAGCAGAAAGAACGAGAGAAGAGGATTGCAAAGCAGTGGCCGGAAAATCCAAAAGAAATAGTTTGCTGGCATTGCGGACAGAAAGGACACTTGAAAAACCAATTTTTCCAATTCCTGAAATCTCAAGAGACACTGGAATCCCAAGCGGGCGCGGGAAACTTTGCGGGGTGTAAAGAAAAAGGGGACTGAAGCCAGGAGGGGGAAAGAGAGAATCAGACGGAAGGGGGTAAGTCCAATCTTGTTTTTTCTGCGGTTTAAATGCCATATTATCTGCTTGCTGATTCTGATTTTTCTGATGTGTATGATAGGGAAAGACACGCTCTGTGCAACGAAGAACTTGCTTTGCTTGAAATTGGTCGAGAGGCATACTCAAAATTGCCTCTCGAAGAAATAATGGTTGAGGGACAGGCCCTGTTGTTTATGGTAGACTCTGGCGTGACTCATTCTGTCATACGCAAAGATGAATTCCCATTTGTCACCTTGAGTGGGCAGTTTAACTCATCTATGAGTGCTACGGGGCATATAGTGAGGGAAGAATTTACTGCTCCACTCTGTTGTATGCATGACGGTAACGAGTTTATGCATATGTTCCTCTTATCTGACGCGTGTCCGGTAAACCTCATGGGGAGGGATTTGATGTGTTAAATTAATGCTAGCATCTTATGTAACAACCAAGGCCTGAGTATTTCTTGTTGGGATCCCAGAATGTTGTCTATGTGTGTGTCTATGTTAAATGTGTATGAATGGGCCTTTCAAAGTGAAAAATTGTTTGCGGAAGGGAAGATAAGATTGCCACAGACCAGCGAGGTCATTCCAGCTGATAACATGCATTGTACAGCTCATGTTGCTGAGGCAACAGAGAGAGAGTGGGAAGAGAAATGGTTCTCTGTAGAAACAGAAGGTTTGACAATAACCCACATATGCTGGAATGACTCTTGTGTGTGGCACTCGTTAAAATTGACAGAAAAACAAGAACAAATTTTTGATGTTGAAAATTCAGTACCCCATGTTTCCATTGCAAAAAATACCAGTCAGCCATGGGAAAAAGCAGGTGAATTTGCAAAGGCCTGCAGCGAGGCTGTTGATTGGGAAATGTTGTCAGAAAACGTGCAGTTCTCAGAGCAGATAACAGCACACAGGAGAAGTTGTGTTTCTTTTTTTCATTGCTGAGAGAGAGAGAGTTATAATACAGGAAGCTGTTTCTGCAGATTCAAATTTACAAAACATTTTGCCAGCACACATGACGTGTGCTAGCATTGATTTACCGCAAGAGGTTCTTGACAAAGTACCTGACTACCTGTGGGCTAAAGATAAATATGATGTGGGTTTGATTAAAGGGTGTGAACCAGTAGTTATCACCCCAAAGAGTGATTACAGACCATGCAAACCTCAATACCCTCTGAAAAGGGAGGCGCTTGAGGGAATAAGGCCAGTATTTGAGGCCTTATTGGAGAAAGGGATAATTGTTCCCTGCCCAAACTCACCTGTGAGAACACCCATTTTTCCTGTACAAAAGGTCAGAGATGCAGGTCAGCCCACAGAGTGGAGGTTTGTTCAAGACCTCCAAGCAGTAAATGCTGCGGTGCAGGTAAGGGCACCAAACGTGCCGAACCCTTACACAATTCTCTCACAGATACCAGCTGACGGCCAGTGGTTTTCTGTAGTGGATATTTCAAATGCATCTTTCAGTTTCCTGTCCATCCTGATAGCCAGTTTTGGTTTACTTTTACATTTGAGGGGTACAGCGAGAGCCCCACGATTTACAACTCTGCATTGCATTGTTCATTACAGAAACTTGTGTTGGATGATGATGTTGCTTTATTGCAGTACGTGGATGACCTCTTGGTGGCGGCACCGACTCAGCAGTCGTGCACAGACAACACCATACGGTTGCTCACTCATCTAGCTGAGGAGGGCCACAAGGTCAACCCCAAGAAGGTACAGTGCTCTGTCCAGAAAGTAACCTTTCTAGGACACGAAATTACACCAATGGGTAAGTCTCTCTCTCCAAAGAGAATAGAGGCGATAGCTAACATACCAAAACCCATTACAAAGAAACAAGTAATGTCATTTTTGGGTATGACATCTTATTGCAGGACTTTTATTGCTAATTATTCTGAGATGCAACAACCATTGCATGACATGATTTATGAGAAACCTTTGGCACCATCAGAGAAGGTAAAGTAAACAGAGAAGGCTGAAAGGGCATTTGTGGAACTAAAACAGACATTACAGCAGGCACCCACTTTGGGGCTGCCAGATCAAAAAAAAAAAAAAAAAAATCCTTTTATTCAAACTGTGAATGAAAGAAATGGCTGTATGACATCTGTTTTGTTGCAAGAACATGGTGACAAGTTGAGACCAGTTGCATATTTTTCAGGTCGTCTTGATGCGGTGGCCAGGGGCCTACCGGGATGTCTCAGGGCAGTGGCAGCTGCAGAGAAAGCAGTACAAGCCAGCAGTGAGTTTGTGGGTTACGCGCAGCTGCGTCTGTTGGTTTCCTCACTCTGTGTCTCACATACTGCTTGAACAGCGCACATCTCACTTGTCTGCAGCAATGTGGCTGCGTTATTCCTGTGCATTGTTACAAATGTCTTATGTCACAGTTGAAATATGTACAGTTCTGAACCCGGCGACATTGTTACCTACACCTGATGAAGGTACACCATATTGTTGTTTGTCTGCCCCACGGGAAGTATGTACACCAAGGCCTGACCTTGCTGACACACCCATACCTGATTGCACCCCCACATATTATGTGGATGGTTCCTCTTCCAGAGATGACAGAGGCATAAATAGGATGGGGTGGACAGTTGTGTCTGACTTTGAAATAGTGAAATCCGGATGCTTACCACCTCACAAATCTGCACAGGTGGCTGAATTGCATGCACTAACCCAAGCTTGTAAAATTGCTACTAATCAATCTATAACCATTTACATTGACTGCTTGTTTCTCTTTTAGAGGAAATTTTACTCCTTTCTCAAATAGCTGTGTGTAAAGCACACACCAACGGACAGGACGTGATCTCCAGAGGAAACGCACGCCCGGATGTGCAAAACCAGCATCGCTCATGACTAATAACACAAACTTTTCTCTTACACAGATCTCCCAAGGAAATGAAGCTGAGACAGCACAGGAGTAATTAATAAGAATGCAAACTTTTTCTCTTTAAACAGAAATAGCTCTATGGAAATCGTGTGGAGCTACCAAAACTCCTGAAGGGATTTGGATGGGTCCAAATCAAAAACCTTGCTTACCTAAACACTTTTATTCCCATTTTGCTAGGTTGACACATGACTTAGACCACGTGTCCAAAGGAGGAATGCTGACAGCCATGGCACAAAATTGTTTCACAAAGGGTTTTTCTCCTGTAGCACAGAGACATTGTGAAAACTGTCATATATGTCTGGGTAATAATGTTGCAAGAGGGGTAAAAACTGCACCTATGGGGCATCCCATTCCTGAGGGACCATTCACACATGTAATGATGGATTACATTGAATTGACACCAGCAGAAGGTAAACGTTACTGTTTGGTGATGACAGACATGTTTTCGAAGTGGACTGAAGCCACGCCCACCAAACATGCAGACAGTGCTGGGGTGACAAAAATGTTGTTGAAAGACATTATTCCTAGATGGGGAATCCCAAACAAAATTTCCAGTGACAGTGGAGCACACTTCACTGCTCAAGTGGTGAAAGATGTGGGTAAATTTTTGCAAATCAATTTGACCAATCACTGTGCCTACCATCCACAAAGTGGAGGTGCAGTGGAAAAAGAGAATGGCACCATCAAGGCAAAACTAAGCAAAATGTGTGAAGAAACAAAATTGAATTGGGTTCAGTGCTTACCATTGGTACTCATGTACATGAGAATGAGGGTCAGAGACCGAACAAAATTGTCCCCATTTGAAATATTTTTTGGTAGACCACCACATAAGGGGTGGGAGCCACACAGGGCGACAGGTGATACCCTTCAAAATGAAAATGACATGTTGCAGTATTGTATTTCTATGCCTTCTATCTTTCAAAATATCTCAAAACAGGTTAAAGTAGCCCTACCACGCCCCGCAGAGGGACTGCTGCACAACATCAAACCAGGAGATTACGTGGTGGTAAAGAACCTCAGGAGGAAATTCTGGAAAGCAGATGGTGGGATGGGCCCTATCAGGTTCTGCTGACAACTCATACCGCCGTAAAGATTGCAGAGCGTGCCACGTGGGTGCACGCTTGCCCATTGCCGAAGGGCTGGTGCTGGAATCCAAGGGGTGATCCAAAGGGAGGACAACTAACCGACTGCGTGGTGTGGTGCTACCATACCCGAATCTACAGAGGGAATTAATCATCAAGGGCTCACGACCCCAACTCTAACTGTGCTCAACATCTTCACCACAAATCCAAAGGAATTAATCATCAAGGGCACACGACCCCAACTCTAACTGTGCTCAGGGCTCACGACCCCAACTCTAACTGTGCTCAATCCAGGAATCATCAAGGGCTCACGACCCCAACTATAACTGTGCTCAATTTCTTCAAGAAAACGAACTATTTTTCTTCTTTCAAAAATGAGGTTCATAATCATACTATGTGTGTGTGCATTTTTGCTTTTGCAACTGCACAGAACTATATGTACACTATGGTTAAGGGTAATAACCAGAGCTACGTAACGATGACAGTAAATGAAGTTATGAATAAATCATAAAAAGGGAGGAGTGTAGTGGAGGACTTTTATTATGCTTTTATTTTCATATTATTATGTTTTATTTTTCATCCTATTTTTCATTTTTTAATTACAATCATAAGCTCATAAAGTGTGATTCATATGGAGATCATGTTTTTCTGCTAACGTACAGAATTATGCTCTTTCTGTCTTTTGAGCAAAGTACAATGTCCAAGGACTTAAACATCATGTACTGAGAACAAGACATACGTTTTATGATTTCACTAGATTTGTGTTTAACTGTTCATGTTCTTAATCACTGACAAATTGAAGCTTATCTTCTAAATGACGTAGAAACTGATGACTACACATGTTTCAGCATCTTACTATAAATGTGTGTTCAACCTTGTAATCGGGGCTCTTAGGTTTTTAAACTTCTAGCACCATGGGGGTGAGAGCCTATTCTGCAGAATATATAAAATTCTGTCGACAGTGTGTCTGTGAGATCCTTGACTTTGACTCCTAGTGAGTATTATTTGATGCGGCTAAAATTCCACGACACTTGCACACACAATATATTAAAATCCAGAACAATGCGTCATCACCCAGGGTTCTAAATATACTGGTGCCCCACAAGGGTGTCTTTTCACCTCTGTTATTTTCTCTTTACACACCAACAATTGTACATCAAATTCTGCATCTGTCAAACTGCAAAGTTTGCAGAAAAAAACACTGTTATAGGCCTCATACACAACGGGGGGAATCTTCCTATCGGAGTGAGGTCGAACAGCTGGTGCAGTGGTGTGTAGACAATAACCTAATCCTCAATACACCCAAAACCAAAGAACTCATAGTTGAAAAGAGCAGGCCAGCATCTCCATTAATGGCCAAGTAGTGGAGTGGGTCCACTCCTTCTGTTTCTTAGGCATCACGATCCATCAGTTCCTAACATGGAACCTGAACACCAGTCTCATTATTTCCAAAGCCCATAAGAGATTACACTTCCTCCCTCAACGGAGGAAATTTAGGGTCAGTCAAGCAGGCATGATCCACTTCTATTGGGCTACCATCGAAAGCGTGCTCACCTTCTCTATCCTGGTTTGGTATGGTAGTGCCACCAACCGGGACAAACAACAGCTTGAGGGGGTAGTACACAGGGCCTCTAAAATCATTGGTTGTAGTCTGCCTACAATACAACATTCAGAAATTTCAGGAAAGCCAAAAACATCATCTCTGACCCCTCCCATCCACACTCTTACCATCAGGGAGAAGGTACAGTAGTATCACATGTAAAACATCATGCTTTAGGAACAGTACCCATCTACAAGCTGTTCGGCACCTGAACATGCACTAAGCACTTTATGGTTTACTTTATAACCTTTAGAACCTGGTCTACCTCTCTTGCACTTATCGCACGACTGAACTTACTGCTGCATTGTCTATAACCATGCATTTTTCTAGGCGTGTTAAGTGTTGTTACTTCCTGTTATTTATTTATTTTTTTGTGCCTTTTTGTCTTTGTTTTGTTATATGGTTTTGTCATGGTTGTGTGAAACATGTGAGCATACCAAAGAACATTCCTGTCAATTGTATTACTATATTGTTGAAATGGCTATAATAAACTTGATCTGCAGTTAAATCAGGTTTAAACAGAAGATAAGTCAGAGTTAAACACAGTGTGAAAATCTCCACTGTAAGTTAATAGTCATAAATCCCTCTTACATCTACAGTATACTGTCAACAGAGTACAGATGATCATAAAATCATTATTACACTCAAACATTTCAGTTACTCACCTCTGACAAACACTCTGAATCTCTTGTATGATGTTTTTCCACCACTGATGATCTTCAGTTTATAAACTCCAGTGTGTTCCTCTCTGAAGTCATTGATGGTGAGATCTCCAGTCTGATAATTCAGCTTCAGTTTATCTCTGAATAGATTATTATCATATGTACTGAAGATATTGTTTGCAGGATTGATTTTAGCTATGAGAGTTTTATCATCTCCAAATGTCCACTCTATCACATCATCTGTCTTTATTTCAGTAAGAGTATTCTTCAGTGTGTAAGACTTCCCCTCATTCACTGAGACTTTCTCCATTTTACCTGCATAAGCTGCACATATAAAGAAACAGAACAGAAACGCAGAACAATTATTTGCTTTATTTCTGTCAGATGTCTTATTTCCTTATTATAAACACAGCTCAGATTCTCATAATAAACTTGATCTCATGATCACATGATGTCAACCTCTCAGACTGTCTTTCATAATACTGTATGCAGTCAAAAGCTGTGACTTTCCAGATCAGTGAATGTTTAACATAAATCAGTCTCAGGTCAGAATCCACTTTCAAATGAGTTGATAAACATTCAGTCAGTGTGATAAACTGTAGTTTATATTAAGAAATTAATAATGTGGTTCTCACTTATGACTGGATTAATGTTTTATAAAACAGATGAAGTATCTGAAATAAAGGTCAAATATCAGTATGTCATCAGTATAACACCACAGTGTGTACTACACTAAACATGGTGTTTTACTGCATCTGTGTTGCTGTGAGGTCAACAGGTGTATGTTGTCTAGAAGTCAAATGGGAACACAAGAAAAATATAGCACATACATATATTTCACATGAGGGGATTTTACATTGCACTTAAAGGTATAGCTGAAGATTCTCTTTTTCTGGTTTATCATCAAGACTATTGGTCATCCCAGCGTTCAATCATTCTGATGATGTGTTGACGTAAGGCCGTCATACGTGCTCGTCCCTAGGTTCGCTTTCTGCACATACGCATTTTCAGGTGTATATGTGTGGTGGGCTACGCCTTCAGCCATTCATTAAAGCTTGCGTTCTCCGTGTGTTTTTTCAAAATGTCTAAGGGTCGGAAGAGAAAAAGTGTCTACGGATTGCATGACAAGAAGAGAAAGGACTATGAAGAAAGAAACAAGACCAGAGTGTTTTCGGCTTTGGGAATGAAAAGAACACAACTCCTCCATACAATCTCTCGGGGTAACTTATCTAGTGTCGGATTTACAAACGCCGAGGGCGTTAATGCTTGTCGGACGTACTCACATAGTAACGGTTGCTGTGATGTGTGATTGGACAATGGCCGTTTTGGGGGAGGGGCCGGCGAAAGGTCAATTCACGTGTCTGATATTCAAGTACTTTCCAAGACTTTCAAGAAACATAGGAGCCCTGATTATTACACTGAAATATTTCAGTTACTCACCTCTGACAAACACACTGAATCTCTTGTATGAGATTTCTCCATCTCTGATGATCTTCAGTTTATAAACTCCAGTGTGTTCCTCTCTGATGTCTTTGATGTTGAGATCTCCAGTCTGAGGATTCAGATTCAGTTTATCTCTGAATAGATCATCATTATATGTAGTGGGGCTTTTGTTTGCAGGATTGATTTCAGCTATCAGAGTTTCATTAAATCTCCACTCTATCTTCTCAACTCTCTTTATGTCTTTAACTTCAGTCTTCAGATCAACAGATTCCCACTCATCCACCTGCAATGGTTTTATTTCATCTCTGACAGCAGCAGACAGAAACAGAAAGAAAGAAATTAAATTAATTCAGATTATTTTATCTATTAAGTGTCTTATTTACTGATTATAAGCATCAGCTCATATTCTCATAAATGAATTTCTGTTTATTAACTCAATCTTTCAGATTCTCTATCAGTATATAAATATAAACACAACTATAACATCTAAATGATAAATTTTATGAATCTCTTAACAATGTGAATTCATCTAATGGATAAATGACTTTAATAAAATATCAGGTTGATCAATATTAGTTATAATAATTATTCAGTCAGTGTGTTTAATTGTTTACATAACATACCAATGATGTGATGTATGATCAAATCAATGTTATAAAACCAACCAAATTTATTTGAAGGATGCATAGAGTTCACATGTGTTGTTACTCACCTCTGACAATCACAACTGATCTCTTGTATGATGTTTTTCCTCCTCTGATGATCTTCAGTGTATAATCTCCTTCATGTTTCTGTCTGATGTCATTGATGTTGAGATCTCCAGTCTGAGGATTCAGATTCAGTTTATCTCTGAATAGATCATCATCATATGTACTGGGGCTATTGTTTGCAGGATTGATTTCAGCTATGAGAGTTTCATTAAATCTCCACTCTATCTTCTCAACTCTCTGTATGTCAGTAACTTCAGTCTTCAGATCAACAGATTCTCCCTCATACACTTGCAATGGTTTTATTTTATCTGTAACATCAGCAGACAGAAACAGAAACACAGAAATGAAATCAATTCAGGTGATGATCATCTATTAAGTGTCTTATTTGATTATAAACATGAAGAGTTTCGTTGCAAAACGAGATAAATCCATTTTTTAACATTTTTGTCAAAACATGTTTATTATTATGTTATTATTTAGTTTTATGGTGCTACTTAGCTGTATTTTTTAAGTTTTGAAGGTTTAAATCAAAACAAACCAACTGCAGTTGCATTGAAATTAATTGGAATGCACAATTAAAAAGCAAGATTTCTGAACAATTAAAAAAACGGTGGTTATCTCGTTTTGCAACGAAACTCTTCACATATTCTCATAAATTAATTTCTGTTAATTATCTTAATCTTTCAGATTCTTTATCAGTAGACAAGGCAAGTTTATTTGTTTAGCACATTTCATACACAGAGGTAATTCAAATGTCTGATTCACGTGTCTGATATTCAAGTACTTTCCAAGACTTTCAAGAAACATAGGAGCCGTGATTATTACACTGAAAGATTTCAGTTACTCACCTCTGACAAACACACTGAATCTCTTGTATGATGTTTTTCCTCCTCTGGTGATCTTCAGTTTATAAACTCCAGTGTGTTCCCCTCTGATGTCATTGATGTTGAGATCTCCAGTCTGATGATTCAGATTCAGATTATCTCTGAATAGATCATCATTAGGTGTAGTGGGGCTTTGGTTTGCTGGATTGATTTCAGCTATGTGAGTTTCTCCAAATCTCCACTCTATCTTCTCAATTTTCTGTATGTCAGTTTCAGTCTTCAGGTTGACAGATTCTCCCTCATACACTTCCAATGTTTTTATTTCATCTGTAACAGCAGCAGACAGAAACACAGAAATGAAAACAATTCTGTAAAAAACAAAGTTGATTTTCATCTATTTAGGGTGGGTTGCACCAACAAGGATTAAATTAAGAGCTAATCTAGGGTTTGTTGATCTCAGTTTAATTTTAATTCGAGTTGTGTTGCACCACTTAAATTTAAACACAGATTAACAAATCTTCGATTAAAACTTTAAACTGTATTAAACCCTTCATCTGCGATTTATTTTGTCCGCCATGTTGAATTTTTCGGTAGAGTTAGGTCCGAGTCCACCTTTGTCGAGTACGAGTCAAGACCAAGTCCTTAAACATCAAGTCCGAGTCCAAGTCCAAAAGGGTCCGAGTTGGACTTAAGTCCGAGTTCTTAAAGGCCGAGTCCAAGTCGAGTCCGCCCGAGTCCAGAAAGTAATTAAATAAAATAAAAAAAGATACACAATTTGTATAGTAAATTGTTACTTTCTATTAATACTTTAACCTTTCAACCCATTAAACCAATGGCAATATAAAAAAGTCATAAAAATACCTCTATTGCATCTTGTCATTGCCATTGAACATTTTTATTTTATGTCTTTTCCTATCAAAAATGATTTCAAAGAAAAGAAAGGGATAGAGGTATTTTCTTTTTACCAGATGTCTTGCAAATAAATTCTCTATGATTTTCGTAAGCAAAACAAATTATTGCTGACTTTGAGGACATCATAGATGTGTGTGATGTGTGTGTTTGTCTGCACGGATGCGACTGGCTGCTGCCTGCCAGTGTGTTGCAGTAAAGTAACGCACTATCTAGTAGTTAATCAAGTGTTTAAACGTACATCATAAACAGATCTCTCTTCTAAAAAAATACATTGCTAGAAGGGGAAAAAGTCTTCTGTATGTGCGGTTCAGAAAATGACAGAGGCACAAGGTTTGCTGACTAGTGTTGCCTGATCTTGCACTTAAAAAACAGTGAACAAGAAAAATCCAATAATAAACCGCAATAAATCTAAATGCTTTACTTCAAAGAGCAAAATATTGGGACCGGCACCTTCACACTTTATTAACACCAAAAACTTGATCGCTTCATGAGCCAAAAGTCATAAACGGTTAAGCGCCAAAACGGTATTTACATTCAAAAAGGCCGAGGACCTGGCAACACTGCAAGACCGCGCGCTGTGAAGCAGCCTCACAAAAGAAGCGTACAAACACAACAAGACAGAGGTTTATTGCAAAACACAATGCTGTTAGATTATTTTGGTCAAAGCTGGTAGTGATAAGCACGCGAGACGGCAGCACGTTGCTATGGTTATTTCTGTGTCAATCATCACATTTTCGGGAGTGAGTCGTGTTCTGTACAGACATGAAACGAACATTTAGGGGATTCACTCCCTTATTTAAATGCGGTTGTCACTCCCGAAAGTTTGCAGTGTGTACGAGAGACTGAGACATTAATTAATTTCTCATCTCAAGTTTATGCTGGTTTTATTGTTACACATGACGCAGACTCGACTGTACTCGGGATATTTTCCGAGTCCAAAATGTCCAAGTCCGTGTCAAGTCCGAGTACAAATTCACCCGAGTGCGTGACAAGTCCGAGTTCATTCAAAATTGGACTCGAGTCTGGACTCGACTCCGAGTCCAAGTTCGAGTACCCCAACTCTATTTTTCGGTGTAATTAAACAGCAACAATGTTGACATTGTCATTCAAAAAGGAAATAAACAGTTTAAGCAAGCAAAGGTAATGCAATTTTTGTATTATAAATCACATACAACGGTAGGTAATCTAAAGGTCTGAATCCAATAAAAAAATTTGACAATCTTTTAAAACAATTGTATTGATATATCAGGAAATATTGTGACAGGAAATATCGCAAAGCTCAGATATTGTGATATAATGAACAAGATGTGTCGACACATTTGTCATGAAGCGCCACCGTGTGTCCGTTCATTCACTGCCCTTCGTCTGAATGGAGCACGTGTGACAGAGGAGAAGCACATACGAGCATCGGTAGCTGTCACCGGTGCTGTTAATAATCTTTTTGAGCCACCAAACTCACTTTGTTGAGACATTATAATAAACGCATCTTTGACTAGTGCCACCACGCTCGCAGTATGTGTTTCTAATCATTTAGACAGACATTTAATTGTAAAAAAACATATTTAAACCTCCTCATATGCAAGTTTAAAGTTAATCCCTTACTGAGATTTAAAACAGAGTTTAAAGTAACCGAGCAACAGGATTAAAGATAATCGAGATTTACTGTAAGATTTAAACCTGGATCAAAATGACAGTTTAAATTTAAACCTGTTTATTTATTTAAACAGCTCAGCGCCGCGCAGAGTCGCGTCCAGGACAACTCAGAGATATTGTAAACCGGAAGTGCACATTAAATAGCGTGAGCTTCGTCAGATAGCGTCTACTTCAAAATGTAAAATATACGTTAGCAGTCAATGTTAATCGTTAATGATTTGGGACAAATATGATGTTATTTAATGTTAACCTATGTGAGTGGCGCTCTGGGATTGGGATTTGAACAACTTCCTGAGTCACAGCTGGGCGGCGCAGACAGGCGCCACCTGGCGGCGCCGGTGTGCGTATACTCATATACTCATAGAAAACAATGTGTTCGATTTTTTTTAGAACGGCGCGGCGCTGAGCTGCGCGGCCGGTGTGCGATCCCCTAAAGTGTCTTATTTACTGATTATAAACATCAGCTCATATTCTCATAAATGAATGTTGGTTAATTATTTCATCCTTTCAGATTCTCTATCAGTATATGCAAGGCAAGGCAAGTTTATTTGTATAGCACATTTCATACACAGAGGTAATTCAAAGAGCTTTACATAGAGATGAGAAAACAATCTAAGAGAACAAAATCTGTAAAAACAAGAGACATATAAAAATCCCAATAAAAACAAAAATAAAAGGAAATAAAAGTAATTTTAATAAAAACAAATGTGCTGTTTAAAATGTGCTACAAAGAATAAAACTAAAGTGACTTGAGTTAAGAGTACAGTCAGTGTGAAGCAGCACAGTGCTCATTCAGTAAATGCGGAGTTAAACAGATGTGTTTTTAATCTAGATTTATAAGTGTTTTTATCTAGAATGAAAGTTCTAGATAAAAATGAAAGTTGATGTTATGAACAAATGAAAGTTGAACAAATATGATGTTATTTAACGTTAAACTATGTGAGTGGTGCTCTGTGGCATGGCAAGGATTTGAGCAGCGTCCAGAGTCACAGCGGAGAGCTGCTGTCAGAGGCCGCCGGTGTGTGTTCATTTATAGAAAATATTGTGTTCGATTTTTAGATACATGGGGCGGCATGACGCTTCTCGTCCGGTGTGCGACCCCCTTAAGGGAGAAACAAAAAAGGTTTTGTGGTATAGGTTTGTTTGATAGTTTGCAAATTTAGTGTTTCATTAAGTGCTTTCATTTAGTGATGTCTGCCCACAGATCTACTTCTACTTTTATGTGTAGTGTTGAGGTGTACGATGTGTTGTTTCTCCACCCTTCAATTATTTGCAAATAAAGAAAAAACTTTGTCTAAAAATATTTTTGTAATAGTTTGTATATTGTTTGCTCTGTATGGGAACTTAATGTAAGTGATGAACTTCTTTAGTTGTGCTTGTTTACAGACATAATAACTTAAAGGGCGTTTTGCAGGTAAAATTTTTCAACGAATTTGTGCAATTTGCTTGTTGATAATAAACATTTAAACTGTTATCCATTGTATTTTATGTTGTTGGGTATCACAAAACCCGAAAAAGTATGAAAAAGTACAGCAATTTGCAATGATTCTGCTTTCCCTCACAACGCACTGTATGACGTCACGCTGGGGAGAGAATTGACCAAAGCCGCCTTGAGAGCATTGAGAATGACTATAGAAAGACGAGTAAAGTACAGTTCTGATAGCGCAGATAATAGATAAATACATACATACATACATACATACATACATACATACATAGATAGATAGATACATTTATAGATAGATAGATAGATAAGATAGATAGACAGATAGATAGACAGACAGACAGATGGATAGGCTAGTATAGAGAGATAGGCAGACAGCCAGATAGCATAAGGTTAGCATATCTTCGTGTAGAAAGTAAACAAACAATTAACATACTCGTGCATGCTGGCTTGAGGGGGTCCATGATCCTGCCTGAAATGGGTGTAACTTTATGCGATCTTCAGCACAAACGGTTTTGGCAGCATGTCTCTAATCCTGGAAGGTGAGTGAAGCACGTCACGTCTGTTCGCGGGAACCAGCGACCCAAACGCACTCACTTTCTTACAGCCAGTAACGGAATGGCAATCGAGAAAGTCGGGACTTTCACGGGCCGATCTGATAATAGTTATACATTTCGAGTTATATTAGCAACACCGTCTGGCGGCGTGATGTGCCCCGGTTCCCGCAGCCCGCATGGTCAAACTGTGCAGGCAGCCTCTCTGCTCAATAAAGTATATAAAAGTGCTCAACCTGTTCGGCAGGTCCAAACATGTACAGGATTTATAAAAATACGGTGATCAATGAGCGGTTCCTCCTCAAATGGCTTAGCCTGTCGTGATGTAAAAAGCCGCCGAACGCCTGTTTATTACAGTATGTATGCGGTCGGATCCGAGTATGCTGCAGCTGCTAACTGCTGCTGCATATAAAATGATCGTGTGATTCGTTATAATCGCATAAACAATATAACAAAGCATCCTTTTATTTCACAAAACAATATATTTGAGATATTATTTGATAGACTAGTAAGTGTGGATTAAGGATGTTTAAAAATCTCTAGCCTGGTGGTCAGGACATGAATGGATCAAATCAGCAGATTTGCGAAGTTTTATTTATCTCCACATATATCATAAATAATAATTATCATGGTAACTTTGCAGTATAACACATTATATATTTCCTACGATGTATATATGATTTCCAAATTATATACGTTAGTATTAAACAGCAATAAATGTCTCATCTATCTCTATGGCTCTGGCTGAGTCTTTCTCAACTTCTCCCCAACGTGACGTCATCGCAGAATTGCGTTAAAAAAACCGTTAATACCAAAAACGTAAAAAAGTGGTCTTTAAGACCATTTTTGAGACATTTTAAAAATTATACACATATCTTGAGTGATTTATGTACCCATTAATCGACAGTGGTGGTTAACCTGCAACATACACTTTAAAGAAGTCATATGACCCGATTTCATGTTTTCCTTTGTTTTAAAGTATTAAAAGATGTCTGTGCACATAAAAGATCTTTAAAGTTGCAAAAAAATGTAAGTTTCAAATCCAAAGAGATCTTTGTAAAAGTGAAGCCTCATCCAAGCCTCCCTAAAACGACTCGTTCAGACACACCCCCACAGTGTAACGTCACACTGAAAGGAACATTTGCATAACCCCACGCTAATGTATATGCAAAGATAGGGGGTGTAACTTTCATTCGAGCTGTAGTATTGTTGCTGCAGCCATGCCAACACTTTGTGTTTTCCCCTGCAAACGGCAAACTACTTCGTTTGCCCTTCCGTTGAGTAAACATTAAGACACCAGTGGTTAGGTTTTATTTACAACACTGTTTCAGAACAGTACAGCCCAAATGTTCGATTGTAGGACAACTTTCTAAACACGGGGGAGTTCTCGTTTGACTCTCAACGAAGTTGATCACATTTTTCTCTCCCTCTCCTCCCCATTACCTGGCCTGCTTCGCTCCTCTCATCTCATAGTCTTGTGTCTTAACTTTGAAAGACTTTCTCCACACTGCTCTTGAAAATACAAATCATGGTTTTGATCAACTGGTCTCTCAACGCAATTGACATCATCTTCTCCAAGAAATGCTTGGGTTTCGGGGGAAACTGTCTGCCCTGCCGGAACGTTCCCAGCTGGCTACGTGATGGACGCGTGGGAGAGGTGGCGGGTCGTGTGTCTGGCGGCTCTTACTGTGGAGGACATTGAAGATATCTATCTATTCGGAACCATAATAACAGGCCTTGTGCTGATTGGATTAGACACTGCCCTAGTTTATCAGCCTGACAGGCGGGTCTGTGAACAGCTCTAGGAATGGCTGCAGGACCGGATGACTGCGCTGGGTTATCTCCAAACCCCATTCCCCCCTACCCTGTTG
This sequence comes from Misgurnus anguillicaudatus, assembly GCF_027580225.2. Taxonomy (NCBI): domain Eukaryota; kingdom Metazoa; phylum Chordata; class Actinopteri; order Cypriniformes; family Cobitidae; genus Misgurnus; species Misgurnus anguillicaudatus. The sequence goes on along the minus strand of NC_073359.2, from coordinate 30,892,078 downwards.
CAAGTCGTGTGTTATTCATGTTGTAATGATTTTAAAAGGTTCAAGCTGGATGCAGAGCTTGGCACATTTTTTTCTCGACAGGTAATTGTGCTTTATCAACCATTGATTGTATTTCGGAGTGTTATGTAAGTTATCTAAGTATTCTTGCTAAGCATCCGTTCAAAATAATACTGGTGCACACGCGCTGACAAGGACGAGCTCGAGAAGGGAGGTTGCTCGGTGGTAGTGGGGAAGGGACATGAAATTGTAAACATTTGGAAACTGCTCAATCCTCCAGAGTTGCCGATGGCAGCTTAAATGAATTTCCTACTGACGATTCAAACACGATGTTTCCTTACCTTACCAATCTGTTACGTTCTGCTCACATCACGCTGGTAAAGTTGATTGATCAGTTTAGCCATCTGTGCTTTCTGGGTCAGATTCAGGCTCGTATTGATAAGGCAGTAAATACAATAGTATCTCCTGGCTCTCGCTATTGCTTTGGGACATCATCTTTCAAAACATGGCATAGTGCGTCACATTTCCGTTTATGTAATTCAAACACAATGCACTGGATACCCGGCCAATCAGTTCGCATTTCGGCAATGAAAGTGGTGTTGTTTTCCATTGGTTCTAATGTGTTAGCAACTCAGAAAGTTTATTAAAACGGTTTCCCAGCATCAAAATGTCTGATTGTTGCGTTTGGTTGCACTAATATAATATACTAACATACTGTACGTATATATGTATCTGGCAACTTTATTTTTGGCCATCTGCTAACATCTTCTATCCACTCCACTATAGTACACAGATCTGGTAGTGTTGATAAAGTCAACTTTTTTAAATAACTTTCTCTGTCTGTGTTGCTTCACTGCTGATTCTTGACATACTTCTGTCGCCTTAATGCGCGCGCATACGCTGCCACGTCATCATTGTTTACAAACAGTAAAAGGGTCTAAAAAAAGAAAAAGTTAATGTACAGCTCTGGGTAAATAACTTTAATAAAATATCATCTGTTCAATTCTGAGGGTAGTAATTCACTAAATATTCAGTCAGTGTTTAACTATTTATATAAGATATCAGTGAGCCAGTTTATTTCGGCACCCATTCTGATTCCTCATGTCAGTTCGTGATGGAGGTCGATGCGTCAGAGGTGGGAGTAGGTGCAGATTTGTCACAGCGTTCTTCAGACGACAGAAGCATCCCTGCAGATGTCATTACTGCCCTCCCACTCTACGAGGGTAAAATGGTTGTTTTGACAGTAGTGGACTGATTCACAAAGACAACTAATTTTATTCCCTTGCTTAAATTCTCTTCTGCCAAGGACACAGTGGTTACTGTTGTAGATCACGTCTTTCTGCTTCATGATCTCCCGATAGAGAGTTTCCATCCCCAAAGCAATGGTCAAACCGAGAGAGCAAACACAGATTTAGAAAGAATGTTGCAATGTTTGGTGTCCAAGAACCCTTCCTCCTGGAGTCAGCAACTCTATAATATTATAGAGTTTTAATATTATGTGTTTTTGTTTCCAGTTCTCCACTCTGTTTCCCGTTTCTTGGATTCCTGGTTCGGTTTACTCCACAGACATTTATCTGGATTGTTATCTTTCATCATTCACTGGATTACCTAGACTTAGTTACACTTTCTCTCATCTGTTGCCTGTGGTGTTATTTCATGTGACATTTATTCTTAATAATTTATTCTGTTTTTTACTTGCAAATGCATCCTCATTGCCGTAACAAAATCTCCAGTGCAAGTTAATAGTCATAAGTCACGCTTACATCTACAGTATACTGTCAACAGAGTACAGATGATAATAAAATCATTATTACACTGAAAGATTTCAGTTACTCACCTCTGACAGACACATTGAATCTCCTGCATGAGGTTTGTCCATCTCTGATGATCTTCAGTGTATAAACTCCAGTGTGTTCCTGACTGATGTTATTGATGGTGAGATCTCCAGTCTGATGATTCAGCTCCAGTTTATCTCTGAATATATCATCATCACCATCATATGTACTGAAGATATTGTTGGCAGGATTGATTTCAGCTATGAGAGTTTCTCCAAATCTCCACTCTATCACATCATTATCTCTCTTTATGTTTTTAACTTTAGTCTTCAGATCAGCAGATTTCCCCTCATACACATGCAATGGTTGTATTTCATCTGTAACAGCAGCAAACAGAAACAGAAAGACAGAAATGAAATCAATTCAGGTGATTTTCATCTATTAAGTGTCTTATTTACTGATTATAAACATCAGATCATATTCTCATAAATGAATTTCTGTTTATTAACTCAATCTTTCAGATTCTTTATCAGTATATAAATCTAAGCACAACTATAACATCCAGGGGCCGTATTCACAAAGAATTTTAAGGCTAAAAGTAGCTCCTAACGGGCGTATTTAGGAGCAACTCCTAAAAATAATGGGCGTGTCACTCCTAACTTTAGGACTCCTAATTTTTTTCACTAAAAGTAATTCACGAAGCATTTTAGCCCTAAAAGTAGCACCTAAGTCTGGGACAGCTTAAAAGAAGTCGAGAGGACTCCTAACTCACTAAGACCTATTCACAAAGGATCTTAAAATGCCTTAGGTGCTGATCCTCCTTAACATGGACAGTTTCACCAACTCAAAAGCATTGCCTAGACTTAAAAGCACACTTTAATGTAAGCATATTTTTATGACATTTGTTTCATAATTCATTACATTCTTGACAAGCAGGAAGTTTTTAGAATTACATGAAACAATAATGATATTAAATATTTAATATTGTATGCCAACCTGTTGCCATGCTTGCCCGTTTAAAGGCTGCAATCTCAACCCATGACTGCGATTGTAATGCATACCACCGCCTCTCGCAGTCGTCCGGGGTCCGCGACACAAGCGGGAATGCTGCATTGATCTGCAAATAAATCCTCTCCCAGTGATACGCGGGGTTGATCCGAAATGAGCGTGTGCCTGCGGTTATGAGTCATCCAAAAATATTTTTCATGATATTCGGGTCGCGGTCGGTCGGGTCATTTGAAATAAAAATGCCAGTTAACTATTTTAAACAATTACCACTTAAAAAAATGCGGGCCAGGGAGCGGGTCCGGTATATTTATTTTGTATTTTTTGTGGTCCGAGTTGCGGGCGGGTTAGTTGAAAACGTTGGTCGGGTGCCGGTTGTTTTGTACAGTACATTGACCCGCGCATCACTGTCTCCCAAGCTTAGTTTTGCTTGATATCTCAGTGCCGAATATCCCTTTTATTATGTTTCTTTTTTCCAGCACCAACTGGGACAGCAGCAGTAACTGATCCTGCATCCAGTTGGGCTTTCTTTTCCGTTTTGGGGAGTTCATAATCCACCGTCATTTATTTATTAGGCTTCTTCAATATAGGCAACATATCTTGCTTTAAGTAGTCTATTTAGGCTAATAGGATGTAAATTAATCAAGCAAGTGTTAATGCAATGTCGTTTTTTATTATTAGGCAAATGGCGGTTTTTATTTGGGTATTATACACTGAAAAAAATGGACTTGGTGGGTCTTTGAATTTAAATAAAATAAACATGTATATGCAAAACAAAATATTTATATTCCTTGTGTAAACATAATTTAATTGATTAGGATGAAAATGTTTTGTTTGAATGTAAAATGAACACATTATTCTCACATTGATTAAAATTGATTGAATTGAATAGTTAAAGCAATAAAATTGAGTAAGCAAACAAAACGGCACCTCCTGAGCAGCAGGTGGCAGTAACGCTCAATGAAAAGGATGTCAACTGCCATAAAAGAAGAATAAACATCGTTTGTTTTGGGCGCCAAAATGAAGACTCAGCACAGCAGTCACAGTCAGTCAGAAGAACTCTCTCAGACGGACACCACGTTATTAAAGTAAGTTCTATTATTTATTTATGTTCACTTTATACGTGATACATCTTCACTAGATAGACAGTTTTTTTACAATATGTAGTCATTGCAATGACTTGTAGTAAAAATTAGTTTGGGGGAGTAAGTTAACGTTACAGTCAGTCAGTAAGTTAAGTGTAAGGCTCATAAAGAAAAACAGCGTTTTAAAAATGTCAGCTGTATAACGTTATTTCTTGTTTAGTAGTTTTATCCGAGTTGAAAACTGTCAGCTTTGAGTTGACTTTTGAGGCACTTTTTACTCAGCTGTTCTATGGAAACGGTTCAGGACAAATAAAACGCTAACCAAACGTTATTCTGTCCAGAGTAACGTTATCCATGTAAGTAATTTACCAGATGATATCAATTGACTACATTAATAATGACATTGCGTATTAAAAAAACTGTCTGCTTAATCAGATTATCAGACCCGCGTCAGTTATTCATGACTTCGCTACGCCACGAGCAACACTTGATTCTATTAGAAAAAGCTTTTTTAAATGTCTCGCGTGACGTCTGCTATATTAACTGAAAAAAAACGCTTTGAAGTGCCACACCTTAAAGCTGACATTTTCAGAAGAGAACCTTGTTGTTTTAAGATCTAATTTTGTCCAAAATTGCGTCCTATGACAGATATAATACTTATTTCATTATTGCTCTGTGTATGTGTGACCTTCATCATTTGAGGTTATGTGTTGATTTCACCTCTGAATATTTCCTCTTATAGGTCCATCATCCTTTCATACGCTACACACTCAAAAGCATTGGTAAGTCATCAAAAAAATCTTATTTTTGTAACTAATATACATGTATTATTTTTTGACTCGCAGTACTCAAATAAACAATGGTTGGTTAATTTGTTTTCAGATAAATGCTGAATTTAAAAGAATCACTACTGTCTTATGTTCCTGCGTGTCACCTGGACCTCCAATCCAAAAACCTGATGAAACTTTTCTATCAGAAAGGAGGACAGCTAGCAAAAAGACTTGGAACAATCAATGATCAAATGACAGAAGTAAGTAATATAGATTCATAGACATACAAATGTGTAAACCTTGTTGGAAGTACAGAACATTTAGTATGTTTTAGTTACATCTTTTGGCACAAGGGTCATTAAAACACCTGGGAAGATTTAAAGGGGTAGTTCACGCAAAAATAAAAATTCTCATCACTTACTCCCTATCATGTCGTCACAAACCCCCATAAATGTCCCTGTTCTGATGAACACTAAGGGGTCAGTCACACCAAAAGCGCTTTAAACGCTTGCAAACGCAAGGCGCGACGCACTGCCTTTTTTAAAAAAGAGCAGTGCGGCGCAGCTTTACATATTGCTAAGCAACCACCGAGTCAGCTGTCTTGTCAATCAAATATTGAAGCGTGAGCGCTCTTTTGCTGTTAACTGTCATATTAGCAGAAACTTTAAAAAGAGGACGCTTGCTCTGACCTTGTTTGAGGGTGAGAGGTGCACAAACACGCAGGAGAGAGTGAGCGAGTGGAGTCCGGTTCTTCAAAGCAACTGTAAACTTCCCTCACCACAACGTAAGGCCTGCCTCTCCCCTCATTCGATTGGACAATGGAAGACGCAAATGACGTCAGGCGCTTCTCCACTCTCAGCGCTCCTTCAAAAACGCGTGCGCGGCAGGCTGCAGAAAACCGCAAGGCGCTCGGCGCGCAAAAACAGCGCGCAAACGTGCCCTGCCCATAGAATATCATTCAAAAAAGGCGCCTGCAACTGCCATAAACGCTTTTGGTGTGACTGAGCCCTTAGGAAGATTTCTTTTAAGGAATGTTTGTACCCAAACCAATCATAAGCCCCATTCACTTCCATAGTGGGGAAATATAATACTATGGAAGTGAATGGGGCTCATGAACAGTTTGGTTGCAAACATTCCTCAAAATAAATATCTTCCTTCATGTTTATCAGAACAAAGACATTTATACAGGTCTGTAACAACATGAGAGTGAGAAAATGAGAGAATTCACTTTTGCTGTGATTGTCAGGTATGGTAGCACACACTTGAAATGTGGCCTCTTTATTTAACACACACACACACACACACACACACACACACACACACACACACACACACACACACACACACACACACACACACACACACACACACACCTGGAGCAGTGGACAGTGCAGCTGCCTTGCTTTGTAACCCATGTATTTGTAACCAATTGTAACATGCTGTGGCAATGCACATGGGTCTGTATACTTATCTGTTTGCATTGTACTCATTTCCAATGACACTTTTATTGTAACAGTAACTTTTTTCTGTTTCTTTAACTAAATTGGTCTGTTTTGTACAGGGCATGGATGAAGTCAGCATCAGTGTGGTCATTTGAAGACACCAATGTTGGGATTTGTGCTCTCAAACAACATGCTTCTTGAAGAAGAGGATCTTTGTATAGTCCTGGAAGGCATGAAGGTGTTGCAACATCGTGCCGTGTTGTTTGAGTTGATGTATTCCTTTAAACCTGACCTATCCTGATCTCCGCTTTATTTTTGAGGAAATCCAAAAGATTTTAATGGAACTGCATTGAGCGTAACTTCAACCAACAGTTTCTTTCAGTGAAAGGATCAGAAAGACTGTGCTGCTCATTTATGTTCTTTTTATTTATCTGTTTTAAGTGTTTTCTCTTATTAAAACATTAACAGTTAGCTGCTCAGAGTTGATTTTGGAAATGGTTGTTCTATTTTGTTTTTGTTGAATCTTTGATTATCAGTTTATACAAATGCTGTAGCTCTGACTTTCTGAAGGATTGATATTTTCCAGTTTGTAAATCCATTTAAAAAATAATAGTACTTACTCTTTTGCATGTCTCTTTGGAATGCAGTGTTTGTGTTTTAGCACTTCTAAATCTACTGAGATAGTACCTATTTTAAACATTTGGGTCAGTTTTACAGATGGGTCTTTTCCTAGTCCCAGACTTTTGCAATGCCTTAGTTTGAAAACATATTGCACTGACATATCTTGACATATATCAGTGCCATTGTTTTGTCTCAAGATGTATTCCAGTGTTGTTTTTGTAAGGTAGGTTTGTTTGTAAACTTTTTTTGTAAAAAATATTCTAATATGACTACTAGGGCCTAGTCATGGCTTAATCTACAACATGTCTGGGAAATTGCCCCTTTATGTATGTACTGCATGTGCTGATTGTTGTAATAGTTATTGACTGTTATTGAATTAATGTGTAGTGATTTAAATGAATTGATGATCTGAAAGCAGTGGTTTGCCTAAATATCACTAAACATTTGTACAAAACTCTTTGCTTTTTATGCCAATGCAAATGTATTTTGTATTTAAAAAAGAAATAAATAACATTTGGATAATTATGAGTGATTATTCTGGTGCCAGAGACATAATGAAATTGCTTTAGAATTACACAATCCCATAATATAAGCATTAAAAAAGCATGTTGGAATTACAGATGAAAATCTAGTCCCCTTACATAATAAAATTACTTAAACATTACAAAATAAATGTGTTATAGTAAAGAGAAATAGCACTTTGAGTCAATATATTTATATTAGACTACTTAAAACAATTAAAATGTTTTGGTCTGACACATAAAAATTATATGAGGAAAATTATTTTGGTTTTACACAATCGGATTATGTGGGACCGATGTACACATTAAAATTACGTAAATTGAAAGGATTTTTTTTTTCAGTGTACCTTAATTTAATTTAATTCACGACTTTTCTTTTATATATGCATTTCGATGGCATTACTATTATTATTTTGTGTAGGACACAGACATATTTCGATGTAATTCCATGATTTGGTGCATGTTATGTTCCGCATGACAGCCCTGTCATCTAACAACCAATCACCATGGTCATTGCGAGGCAGCTCGTGCATGAGAATTGACGTCATCCGTAGCAACGAAGACTCACTCTTAGTTTAAGACTTATATTTTTTCCTTACTAAAAGTAGGTCTGAAAGGCGTTGTGAATAACTTTTAAGAGAAAACTCCTAGCTAAAATCTTTTAGTGCGATTTAGGAGTACTCTTAGTGGTAAGATAAAATTCTTTGTGAATACGGCCCCTGATGATGAATTTTAGTCACCTTTTTTACAGTCACAAACAATCGTGTGACAACTAACAGACACAAAAAGTAATGCAGCGCTTTGATTGATGCGTTATAAATAACGAGCATCCGGACTGCCTGCTAAAAATCAAAACAAAAACGGCACTCAAAAATTTCCAACGCGTACAATTTTTTGATTGATAGGTGTGGTAACACCTGTCAAAGTATGATTGACAGGGAGTCATAACATTTTTTTTTTTTGACAGGTCGTACAGGTTAAGGACAAAAAGGGCATGTGCTCTTCACAGGTTGAGCCCTATCTGTGCACGTGCCTGCTTATAGCAGAATAAAGATCATTATATTCCTTCAGCTGTATCAGCTGTAGATGATTCTTACCCAGTTGTTGTTTTGCTTCAGTGATCTTACGGCGATAATAAATCACACCAGCAGCAGCACCACCAGCAGCAGCAGCAGCAAGTAGGATGAAGAGAAAAGATATTCCTGCTATAGCACCCGGAGACAGACCTTGCTCTATAATGATAAAAACACACAATCATTACTGTAACCCAATCTGATAATCTGATCAAAAACAAATATCAAAAATCATCAACAGATCTGATTAAAACAGAATAAATGTCAATGAATCTCATTCTTTTTAAAGTCAATCATGAAAAACCTCCAACATCAGATGATTAAATGATTGTTATGGTCACCAGATGTGTTAAAGTCATGTGATAATGTTGCCAAGTAGTGTTGTCAAAAATATTGATATTTCAATACATACAATTTAAAACTATTCCAATACTCATGGCCTGTGGAATCGATATCCAAGAGGAGCTGCGCGTTGTTGGTTTTTTTGTAACTCTGCAAACACCTGCTGCTGCACGTTCTCACTTTCTCTTTTTCTTTCAAACGACGCGTGCGCACACATAGTGCGCGTGAATGCAGTGCCCTGCCTCCTCTCCTCGTCTCGTTCTCTCTCTTTTAACAAGAAAGCCAAGCAGTAGTGCTGTGTGGAGGTTTTTTCGGATGCAAGTCAAATAAACATGGGAAGCCGAAGGACACAAGTGAAGTAAGCCAAATATGCGTTGCTACAGAGCCGTGTGCTAACACCGCTAGCAAAGCTATTTGAAGGACACAGATGAGGGATTGATAGTCATCACTAAGTATTAATTCTAGACTCCCCAAATTGTTGTTGATATGAGAGTTGTGGCGGGGTTTTTTTGCCTGTAATGATCAAAGTTAATACAATCCCCTCACAGTTATCAGACTGAGGAAATTCAGACAGCATTTTAGGTGACAAGAAAATACTTTGACTATGGTGAAAGGTAAACTAACCCAGATACTGTTGTGCTTTAAGTTCACAAAAACATGTCGTTCAGTGAGGTTTTTCACATTTGCACCATAAGCACCCAAAAGGGGGCAATTTCAGAAATGTCCCTTATCGGCGAATGGAGGACAACATGGATTCAGCCAGTCGAGCGACTCGCCCTTACGTATTCTAAATAGCAGATTCTTCATTTACGAGAATACTTTGATTAGTAGGTGGAAGTAATTACACATGAATGAGCACATATTTTTAAAAGAACACATGGGTTTTTGTTAAGAATTAACTCAAAAAAATACACAGCTTTAACGTTGTCTGTTTAAATGTCAGACAATTAAACAATAAAAGAAAAAAGTTTAACATATATTAATATTGTTTTTTGACCCTGTGTGTGCCAAATCTATTGAGTTTAAGGTATAGATAAGGTAATTTCGTTTTTGAACATTGGATTTTTCCCAAAACTAACTTTGCTGCCTCTGTCAACTTCAAACAGGTGTAGTTCTGTCATGTTTTGTCAGATTACAACAAATCATACATTGTTTAGAAGTTTTTTAATAGAGAATGTCAACATATAAATAACTAATTTGCTCATTCTGACTCAATTTGCCAGCACGGGTCTCAAATGATGCAGCAGCAAACAGAAATGGAGAAAGAAAAAGTCTTCTGAAAGGAAAATTCATATACAAAACTGGCTGATGGTTCTGTTGAAAATGTAAACAGGCTGGTGTAAACATACATTTACATAAAGCATCTATATTCGTCCACACCCATGTTGATTAGAGTATTAAAAACTTAAAAAGTGTTTAATTAAGATAAATTTAGAACAGATAAAAATGTGCGAACAATTTGCGAGTTAACTGATGACAAATGTGCAATTAATCTAGATTAAATATTTTAATCAATTTACAGCCCTAGCAATTACACATGCAGATCGCTAGTAGGCAATGTCCACTGGCACGTACAGTATCAAGGCAAAAGCGTTGTTGTTGAAGAAGCATCAGCAATGACTAAGATAGACAGCACCTTTGTTGCGGTTTCAGTTGTTAAATATAGCATCCTTATTTTTAACTCTTTCCCCGCCAGCGTTTAAAAAAAAACTTGCCAGCCAGTGCCAGCATTTTTCATGATTTTCACAAAAGTTTAATGCCTTACAGAAAATGTTCTTTAAATATATAAAATGTTTCATCCTACCTTAATTACACTGTAAAAAAAATCCGTAGAAATTGCAGCTGGGTTGCCGGTAATTTTCCGTATATTTACATTTATGTTATTTACTGGCAAGAGTTTGTTCAAAGTTAAATGAACATTAAACATTTACAAGTCTTTGTCTTTAGAGAGTAAAACTAAAAAAACAGCATCAAGCAAAACATTCTGGGAAACAAAATCTGAAGCAAAAAACAGAAAAAGGTTAATGATGATTTCTGGTTCCCAGAATGCTTTGCATGAGGCTGTTATTGTATAGTTTTATTCTGTAAAGATAAAGACTTGTTAATATTTAAAATTTATTTAACTTTGAACAAACTCTTGCCAGTAAATAACATACATTTAAATCTACCGTAAATTACCGGCAACCCAGCTGCAATAACATTGAAATTTCTACGGATTTTTTTTACAGTGTAGTTCTCTTTTTATCACCTCTCAAATATGGGTAGGTTTCTTCAAAAACACCACATTTTAAGCTAAAAGCTGAGATAATTCAATTTTGGTGAAGGACTTTTGATAGAGATCAGATGCAGAGCGATCTTTAAAACATACATGGAGTACTTTCTTTCATGTGAAGCGCTACTTCCGGGTTGTATAAGTTGCAGACCTGGTGGATAATAGCGGTATTGCGAAAAGCAGGAAATTCTCGTCATTGGCAGGGAAGCGTTTTCTCTTAATTGAGTTATCTCGTCAATGGCGGGGAAAGAGTTAACATTGCAAGCAATAATGCATATGAGGAAATGTGAAGCAGATTTTTATGACCTGATGGGGAGGGGTTCTAGCAGACCAATCAGAGCGCTTGTGGTCCATATAGAACTGATGCCGTGTTACATTTTTAGAGAGGTGCGTGTCAGCATATGCGGTTGGCTACGGCTTAAGGGTGATTGATGGTTCTGCATAGGGCCTACACTGTTGGCTGTGCATATCCTGACAAGCACCTTTCCAAATATGAACAACAATTGTCAGGTGACACTTTATAGGTGGATGATGTAGGAACCTGGAAGCTATAAAAGTGCATTCAAACAGTCTCCTTCAGCTCTTTGTACGTTGATGGAATGCTGGGCAAGACAATTTGTCGTGGAGATGCAAAAACCTACAACATTTGTAAAACGAAATAAGAGTTTCACCCTTTTGTGAGCCAGTGTTGGCATGTGTGCTGTGCTTTATTGTATCTATCCCTAGCGTGTACCATATCAAAATTATTAGTGCTCAACAGTTAAACATGTTTTCTCCATTTACAATATCTAGCTCATACAATTGCCAAGACAGCATCACTCACAAAGAGACTAAACCGTGTAATTAAAAATGTTTGTCTTGTCACTGCCAAGAACTTTTTTATACTAATACTCATTGTTTTGGGACAGCTGTAAATTGTATTGTTTGCTGTTCAATGAATGAGAATATATTTTAAAAATCCATGACAAAAACAAGATTTTCCAAATAAGTTGGTGTCCTGGAGAATTTCCCAGGTTTTCCAGCACACATGGAAACTCTGTGTATGTTTAACAGGTTATATCAGTGTAAAAGTGTTCAATGTAGAAATGTTAACTCTTTCTCCGCCATTGACAAGATATCTCGTCAATCAAGAGAAAACGCTTCCCCGCCAATGACGAGTATTTCAGTCTTTCAGCAATACAGCTATTATCCACCGCAACTTTTTAAAACCGGAAGTATTGCCCTATGGCAAGCAGCTGCATGTTCGTGTCTGTTTTAAAGATCTCTCTGAATGGGATCTCTATGAAAAGTCCGTCACAAAAATGGAATTAGGGTTAGGTTAGGGTGGTGTTTTTTGCAGAAACCTACCCATATTCAAAAGCTGATTACAAAAGAACTACTGAAGGTAGGACGAAACGTTTCTTTTTTTTGCTTGAAAGCAGAGGGTCTGTTCTTTCATTTGGTATAATGTATGTTTATATATTTGAAGAAGAACATTTTCTGGAAGGCATTAAACTTTTGTGAAAATCATGAAAAACGCTGGCGCTGGCTGGCAACTTTTAAAAAAAAATGCTGGCGGGGAAAGAGTTAATAATGCTGATATAAATGAGATCTGATGTAAATTCTTGATTATACTAAAAAGTCAAAAGTTACTCACCACTGACACTAACACTGAATCTCCTCTGAATGGATCGTCTACTGCTGCTCAACTTCAGTTCATAAAGTCCAGTATCTTCATTTCTGGTGTCTGTGATGGTGAGATCTCCGGTCTGGTCATTCAGTGTCAGTCTTTCTCTGAATCGCTTATCTAGAGTGAACTGTTTGTTTTGTTTATTTACATCAGCAATCCGTTTGTCATCACACCCAAAGACCAACAGTATCCGATCATAGGTTTTAATGTCAGGAACATCAATGTTTATTGTGACAGGATCACCCTTCATCACTGACACTGACTTCACTTCACCTGTATCAAACACAAAGATTAAACAATTATAACAATGTCAGTCATTTAATCATCTAACTGAGATCATTGATATCTAATACACCTCTATTACAGCACTACAACTTCATATCTTCAGCAACATCACAAGAATACTGGTCAGCATACTAAACACAGAACAATGTAAAATGAACTGACACAATTGGACAGAGACATACTATAATTTATCTACTATTCACACACATTTTTCCATGATAATGACACTCTTTGGTAATGACATTTTGCGTGCGAGCATGTTTCTGAGTTGTATGCATTAGAAGTCTTCACAGAGGACCCAGCACCAGTACTGTTCTGGGTTTATATTTTAAATTGGCAGTCAGGTTCAGGTTGTTCCCAGTTCAATTACTTTGGGTCCCAGGTCTGATTAACATTGTGTGTAAAACCCGAGTCGATAGGAGAACAGCTGTGATCAGAGTCAGTCAGTGCTAACTGTTCATCCACACCCCCGCCAAATTGATCTTCCAAAGAAGCTCAGGCCGCCCAGTCAAGGACGCTTGTCAAAAAGTATGGGGAAGCTTGTTGGAGCTTTGGTCACTCTGAAGTCTTTGTCACCATGAAATGTTAACACAAAAAAAAATCACGGATCAACTACAATAGCTTCCTGCCATGTGACTATATGGATTCGTATATCGTGAAATTGATGCTTAAACAATACATCGTGCAGTCCTACTGGCAAGACACAGACACATTTGAGTATCTTAGTATCTTTAGTAGGGAGATGTTTTTCAGTAAAATTTGGAGATTTTAGTTCATCGACTGCTCCTCTTCTTTGTGGTGTTCCACAGGGATCTATTCTTGGACCACTTCTTTTTTCTCTATATCTCCTTCCTCTAGGAAACATAATTAAGAAATATGGCTTTCCTATCACTTTTATACAGACGACTCCCAAATATGTCTTCCCCTTAAAAGTGGGGAAAGAAATTCTCTCACACCATTACTGGAGTGCTTAAAAGAGATTAAGGCTTGGATGGCCTCAAATTTTTTAAAGCGAAATGAAGATAAAACCGAGGTCATTGTGTTTGGATCTAGTCAGGTCAATGATGTCTTGCCTGTTACCTGGGCTATCTGAAACAATATGCGAAACCCTTAGCCACAAATCTGGGTGTCAAAATAGACGATGGTTTTAAATTAGATAAACAAATGTTGTTTTTATAATTTGAGGCTTTTATCCAAAATGAAACCTGTCGTATCCCCTAAGCACTTTGAACATGTGATTCATGCTTTTATTTCAACGCGACTAGATTACTGTAATGCTCTATATATTGGTGTAAACCAAACCTCTCTTTCACGCTTACAGTTATTACAAAACTCGGCCGCACGTCTTTTAACTGGAATTCGTAAGCATGAACACATAACACCAGTTCTGGCCTCGTTACACTGGCTTCCGGTCCATTTTAGAATACATTTTAAGATTTTATTGTTTGCTTTTAAATCTCTAAATGGTTTGGCTCCATGTTACATTTCAGACCTACTACAGGCTTATACCCCCTCACTGTCACTGCGGTCTAGTGAGCAACTTCTGCTGGTTGTTTCAAAAACCAGGTTAAAAACAAGGGGGATCGTGCTTTTTCGATTGTAGCCCCTAAATTGTGGAATGAGCTTCCTCCACAGGTCAAATTTGCCCCAACTCTCGAATCTTTTAATTCTCGTCTTAAAACTTATTTATTTTCTTTAGCTTTTAGCACATGATGAAAACTGTTTGATCATATATTTTGCTTTGAGGTGTTTTGGTGATTTCATTTTTATGCGTTTATATCTACATGTGTTTAAATGTGTTTTTATTGCACTATGCCTGTTCAGCACTTTGCAAACCTTTGGTTTTTAAAATGTGCTATATAAATAAAAATGGATTGGATCTATCAGTATTATCTAAAAATATTATTATTATTAAATCATCAGCACGCACTTCACAAACTCACCGGGAACACCAACTATACCAGCTATTTTATCCAATGCCTTGTTCTTTTGTAACTGGTCCCTATATGAAAATAAAGTCAACTCTGTTCTATGAAAACTATGTTCTTAATGCTCGAGTTCATGTGTAGAGACTAGAGCCCTGCAGCCCATCGGGGCCCGACCCGCTAAGCCCATTCGGGCAGGGCTCGGGACGTTTTTTACTTAATAAAATTAATGTTAATTTTATTTAACATTAGCCAGTTGGTGAAGAGTTATTTTTGGAGATTGTTTTTAACATTGTTTCTCAGTTCAGTTACAAAAAAACATAGAAGGGTAGGCCATTGATCCCACAGCACTATATCTTGTTTTGGAACCAAAATTTTCCATTGCAGCATGCATGCAAATGTAGCCTACATGTTCATAACAGCACCTTAATAGTGTGTGAAGTGATTTCCTTGTCCTTGTTCGCATGTGTGTTATATTGACGGCGCAATTTCATTATACATTGTAGTTGTAGTCTATTGTTCGATTAAAACTCACATTCCCTGCTGCATTAAGTCATTTCGTACAACTCCTTTTACCACAATTCTTAAGTAACATGCCCATAATTTCTACAATGCTGCAAGTTGAGCTATTTTTTTAAGTCATCCAGGAAAACTCCAAACAAGCACATGAGGAAGAAACTACAGAAGCAACTTTACCAAATAAAAGTAAAGGGAGTTGTACACCGGGCGAGAAGTCCCGCGTGTAGAAAACTCACAGGTACGTGCACATTAATGTATCATCTGGCTGGACGTCTGCTGGAGGTCTCGTCATCCAGGTAGTTTTCAACACTACGCTGTGACCCTAGATTGAGTTTTGTCACCAGGTCTGTCATCAGATATCCTAATCTCCTGACAAACACACACTTCGAGACGTATAAACTCTCTCTGGCTGTCTTTATTGCGGCAATCTAAGCAAATTAACACCTCAAAGCAAACTTCAAACAATGGCCAGAGACAGAGCAGCCATGACACAGAAATTTGTCTGTGTCTAAGATCACAGCTAAAGACCACATTAAGCATGTATAAATTGTATATATATTATAGTAGCAAAGCTACTATAGCAACTATTTATACGCTGTGAATGTTAACGTGTTGTTAAATGTCTTTATTATCTCCACCTGTACAGCTTTTTTATGTTAATCGCTAATGATTTGGGGAAAAAATTATGTTAATTAATGTTAAACTTGGTGAGTGGCACGGCAAGGATTTGAGCAGCGTCTACAGTGGATGGAAAGATGCCGTGTTGTCGCTATACTAACACACCTTCTGTGTTATTATTCATTGTGCCGCCCACCACTGTCCTGCGACATCAGAAATGTCTTGTCTGCAAGTGTTCATTTTTCACAAAATAGAGTAATTCATTTAAATACTTTGTTACATGCTCATTACCGCTAAAAGTAGTGGAATTACAGTAACCGATTACTTTGTAACGCGTTACTCCCATCACTGTTTTTAACACAACTTGTGTTATCCCTTTCATTTATTTTAACATGAAATAACGCCTTAAATGGCATGACACACACAATGTGTAAAAAATTAACACATCATTTTTTACAGTGTGGTCGTCTGATTAATCAGTTTGAAAGTATCATGTTGAGTTTGGTCAGAAGGTCAAAAGAGGGATAAAAGACAATGTGTGGGTATGCTCAGGCTTTCCTTTGGGCTGGTCTCCATGAAATCTGCTTTTGGACTCGGCTCATTCTCAAATGCTTATCTTATTTACCTGAGCTCTAGGGTTCAGGCCATTAGGCCAAGTTTTGATTTACTTAATATTGCAATACAATATATTTATATTCTCTCCCATATTTTGGGATTTTGCTATCATAACTGCACTTATTTCAGTCACTGGTATAAGTTGCAGAAGGGTGGTCATTGACAAGAAATACACAGTTTTTCACCATCTTGCTTTTAACATTTCTTTAGTCATCTCGGCATTCCTAAACCTTGAACCACTGTATCCCCGTTTACACGTTTGGTGCCAAAACCCGGTAACTCTTGCAGTTTTGATCTTCTTCCAAAACCTGAGATCCTTTACATCATGATGCTACAGGAGCTTAGGAGCATTGGAAATGTTCATAGAGGAATCATCTGAACAAAATCTGTATTATATTGTAAGATTTGATTTACTCACCACTGACAGTAACTGTGAATGACTGATGTATGGTATAACTGCTGCTGGTGCTGCTGATCTCTACTTCATAAAGTCCAGAGAGATCCGTTCTGATGTTCTTGATTTTAAGTGATCCCGTCTGAACATCCAGCTGCAGTTTGTCTCTGAATCTTTGATCATGAATGTCATCATCTTCTGATATTTCACTGGCTGATTTATTGAAATGAGCTATACGAATCCCTTGAAATCTCCACTGTATCACATCATATTTCTTGATATCAAGAACATCAGTGTGTAGAGTAACAGAATCTGCATCCTTTACTGACACTGACTTTAGTTGATCTGATTCTGGGTTAATCACACCTGCAGGGACAAACAGATACAGTTAATAAACTCAAAGGATCTCAGGAAAGACCAACAAAATTGCCACCCAAGTTCTGTAGTGCAGAAACTGTAATTGTTAATATTTAAGCTGTTCTCAATAACCAAGCATAAGCTTTTTTTTATTGTGAGTCTACATTCAATCTTGAAAATTGTTTCTAAACACGATATAAATGTTAGAAATGTACTGCTGAAAAACGGCAAAAAGACTGTAAACTATGTTGTACTGAATTGCAGAGAGTTAGATCGTTAAAAATTTCACTGCCATTGACGCCATTAAACTCGTATTTAACGCCAAAATGATGTTGGCCCCTTATGTGTAATGCACAAGTACAACGTTTTATTATCAGGCCTGACTTTCAACCCACAGTGTTCTGTGTGCACTTTAGACTTTCATAAAACTAAAGCAGCAGCTCTCAGTCTCTTTCATTTTGGTTTAATTTTGCGAGGCAAAAAAAAAAATCTTCCGATGGCGAATGTGGAAGTGCCAATGTCAGATTTTTTTGCTTGTTTTATGCACAAAATCCCTTACATTTGATATTTTTGGTCTAAAACATAGACTTATTTTCTTGGGTAGTTTTGCTCATCAAGAAAAAACATCTTAATTTAAGAATTTTTAGATATTTTTACTAAAAACAAGACAAAAATACTAAGAATTTTTTTCATGAAAATAATTTTTTGCAGTGCACATTATGTAATATTAGTTGTGCGTAAATTTAAACGCCTAATTTCTCTCACACGCGTTGTTAACTAGCAATTTGACAAACGAGATGGATTAAAGCAACACTAAAGAGTTTTTTGTACGTTAAAAAAAAATTTCTAAGAAAGTTTCAGTGGTTCATCAACTCAAAACTGGGTGAACGGCACTTCCACATTCGCTTTGTAGCCCTCTATCGGACATAACTGCACTAAAGAAGTTTTCCACTATCGGATCACGGATCTGTAGTTTGAACGACACTACAAATTACTTGCTTTACGGCAAGTGTTACAAAAGCCGATATGTGGAGCATCCTGCAGGCTTCGGATGTAGCATACTCGGCAGGTAAATATAAATGAAAGATACCTAGCAGCCAGGTAGCTTTTCAATTGTCATCATGACAGAGCCTGCAAAGAAAAGGAAGGGTTTGATGTCGGAGGAGGCAAAGAATAGAAAACGTGAGCATGGCGAAAGGGGGTTAGGTAAGTTAGACAGAAATTGGTAGATTTGCATTTTGCAGTTCAATAAATCATAGGCGAAACGTTTTCATTACATAATAGGCAGCTCTATCTAACCGTAGTAAGGTATACAACAAGCTACATCCTGGTTTTTATCCGAAAGAACCGTGTACATATTTGAATAAATAAAATGCATTCCTTTGAGCGTTCTGCTTCTAGGGACCGTCTACAAAGTGTAAAATCAAATGTGGATACAAAGATAGGCCTACATTTAAATAGCTTCACTGTAAAGTTTGGCTGGCACTAGAGCTTTGATTCTCTGCCCAAGCCCAGCCTCGACCCGCCACCGTCCTCGGGCCAGGTCGGGCCCTTAATAAGGCACATCATGTGTCATCGTCCACAGCGTCTGGTCCAGACTGCTCTCACTCACGCTTCAATTTTGATTGACAGGACAGCCTAGCAATATAAAAAGTCGTGCCGCACTGCTCTTTTTAAAAGTGACCAAAAAAGGCACCTTGCATTTCCAAGCGTTTAAAATGTGTTTGAGTGATTGGCCCCTAAGTGTGTTTATTTTTTTATGGTTTCAAATGCAGGGGGAGGTGACCTTTATAATTTTGTTTTTTCTAACAATGACAATAAAGCGTTATCAATCTAGAGATTCTATCCACACCTTTCCATAGTCAAGATTAGTGAAACGTTGATAACTGACCATTTACTTTCATGTGTGGAAAAAAAACTACATGAGGGTGAGTATATGACACAAAAGTTTTACATTTGGGCGAACACTGATGTATTATATCCAGGTATTAACTCATAATTTTCAGGTGCATAGTATATTTACGAATACGTGGTAAGATGATTTTACAGACATTGATTACATTTGAGTGTTTGCTATCAGACATCAATTAATTAACAGGTACATATAATATTGTTCATCTAGTGATGAGTACTTATTTAAAATGTCTGCGATACTCACCATTAACATTGAAACGCTTTTGTATAATCTTACTTCTGACAGTGATCTGTATTTCATATACTCCAGTGTGTTGAGTTGTGATGTCTGTGATGGTGAGATCTCCAGTCTGATTATTCACCTGCAGTCTGTCTCTGAATCTCCCATCAAGAACATCATCATATATTGAGATCTTATTGCCTTTGGGTTCGCTGTTGATTTTAGCTATGGTAGATTTTTGAGGTCCAAATGTCCATACTATTGTCACATCATCTGCCTGTGTGTCAGTAAAATCAGTGTGTATAGTAAGAGAATCTCCCTCCATCACTGACACTGACTTCACTTCATCACCAAACACACCTGAACACACAAACAGAGACAAATACTTAGACAGATATTAAAATAATAAAATGTCAAAAACTCTCTAAAAAGCAAAGAGTCTGCATTAAAGCAGGACATTATATATAATACATTATATACATCATACATAAATATAGATATATGCAGGTATATATATATATATATATATATATATATATATATATATATATATATATATATATATATATATATATATATATATATATATATATACACACACACAAATACTAAATTAAGTGAAAGTGTTGCAGAAATGTTCATAAATCAACTTACTGTTGATAAATATAGAGATGAAAAAGAGCAAAGAGATCGTCTTCATGTTGCTGTAGGTTTGGAGTTAATAAAGATCAGATCAGTAAAGTTACATAAGCGTTTAATTCTTGATCTCTGACCGTTTGTCTGACTAACACCTGTCACACCAAACTCACGGACCGACAGGAGAACGACTAACGTTAAACACTAAACTAAACAAACATACAGAGAGATAACACCAATGTCACATGACTATGGCTAAGTGTTTCGAAAGGAGACGTACCTGTCGTGAAATAAAACACCTGAAATGGCGGGCTCGTATGAATCCTAAGCTGTGTCCCTATTCAAAGCTGCAACCTTTTTTTTTTGATAATTACAGTGAAGAGTACAAAGTACAAAGGTCACAGTATAAACATTATATAAATGTAACATTTGTACAAACTGTGACTAAACGTTAACAAAAGAAACATGTAACATTTTTTTGTATTTTTGTTAATAGTTTAAAGAAAGAAACAAAGAAAAACAAAAAGAGACAATAAGGAAAAGGAAAAAAAGAAAGAAAAAAAGAGGGTAAGACTTCAAGTTATGTGCCAGTTAAAGTATACAAATTAAAGTCTTTACATATTTAAGTTTTTTTTTTGCTTTTTTGTTCAATGAGGATTCGATAGTATTTAAATACATGTTAAATTCCTTCAGAAATACATTAAAAAGTGGTTTAGTGTTGGTGAACTTACATTTGTGAACATGACATTTGCACAGAAAGTGAATTAAGTTATTAAAAAGAGTGAATTAAAAAGAGAGTTTTATTTGTAGACTCATATTCATATCCCAGAACTATCTTTAAAAGTTATTAATATACCTTCCTGAATATTGTCATTAATGAACTTCTACATTTTTTTTCCAAAACTGTCTGGTATAATGACATGTCCAAAGCAAGTGGTACACGGTTTCCACGTGAACTTGGCAAAATAAACCTCTTATATCAATTTCAGCTTAAATTAAATTAGTTAGACTTGATAGCAGAGGTGGAATACTTAGTTACATTAGTTACATTTTCCAAGCATCTGTGCATTATTAGGATGTTTGTATTTTAGGCATTCATGGCGATGTATCGTCGTATTGATATTTTGAACACACCACTAGTTAAGACTAGTGGAGTCTTTGCTGTTTTTATGCTAAAATGAATTACATATATTGGGTTTACACATTCTATGCTCAGTACCCTATAATGATAAAGTCATAATAGTTAAGTCATGTGCAAACGTATATAGTAAAAAACAAAAAAATTATGATATTATAAGCATTTACACCTTTTATAGATGACTATCTGCTTTCTAGGACAAATACATGTATGAAACTACTATTGGACTTCAGCCAAGTTGTACATCTGAACGATCTTGACTGAAAACATCATAGAATATCAGGTTTTAATTTTGAATAAATGTACAAAAGTTGTAACATATTTCAAATGGAAGCTTTGTGTAGGTCACTATTGTAGTGGTGTTCCCAAAAAATGATAAGAAATAAAGCTTTTTCAAACAAATTGCTTTTGTTTAATTTTCAGACCCATTGTGTTCACTATGGCATTACATTACTTTTATTAATACAAATAATTTAATAATACAATTCAACAATACAGATACAGCTTTGTTTGTTATCTGTACTAGGTAGATATTTACCGGATAACTGAGTAAAATGACACAAATTAAAATCACTGTATATACAAAATTTACATACTGATGCTTTAAGATCCAAATTATGCTATCCAGCAAGCTGCAAAATAAAACTAACTAAATATATCTCTGAATTGTAAGTTTGCATTAATAGTCTTTTATTGAGCCAATATTCATATTCTGAAAGCATACAACAGAACATGGGTTCAAAAACACTGCATTACCTCTTGAAGCATATGATGTATGTGAACTAATAGATATCAATATGGCATTTTTCACTAACAATATACTTTAGATATTATTGTACATACATATTAAAATGTAAAAAAAACCTCTAGCCTGTTCTTTGGTGTGTCAGCCAGAACACAGAAATGGATCAAAGCAGCCAGATTTAGTGCAAAGGTT
Source organism: Misgurnus anguillicaudatus (assembly GCF_027580225.2). Classification (NCBI taxonomy): domain Eukaryota; kingdom Metazoa; phylum Chordata; class Actinopteri; order Cypriniformes; family Cobitidae; genus Misgurnus; species Misgurnus anguillicaudatus. The sequence goes on along the minus strand of NC_073359.2, from coordinate 30,869,948 downwards.
TATTTATCTCCACATTTGTTCGCAACTGATGTTCGACTTTATGCGGCGCTGCAGTCGGATGACGTCAAAGTACCGCATCATCTGTCGGTCAGTTCTTGCAGCACAGCATGAAGTCAAACACAATTCGTAATTTAATTGGCTATTTTGTCTATCATTTGTTTTGTCTATCAATATTTCCCATGAAGTCATTGGCGGATGGAAGAACGAGCGAGCGATACCCGTTTACCACTCAATTCCTCAACTACACCATTAGCTTGCCTGAAAAATAACTATTTTTTATGAGAAAAATATATATATTTATTTTTTATGAGAAAACATAAATTATGATCTAAATTTGATTTAAATTGTTTTTACATATTGTTCTAGATGTTATGTGTTGAATTCAGGCATTTGGTGTTTAGAAAAAAACTGATTTATGGTTACAGTTTTTTTGTAGTGTGTGTGTGTGTGTGTGTGTGTGTGTGTGTGTGTGTGTGTTTTACTGTGTCTTTATGTGTGAGTCTGTGTTCGTGTGTGTGTGTTTGTGCGTGGTGTGTGTATGTGCGCACATGTGTGTGTGTGTGTGTCTGTGTGTGTGTGTGTGTGTGTGTGTGTGTGTGTGTGTGTGTGTGTGTGTGTGTGTGTGTGTGTGCACACCTGTGTGAGTATTTTACATCTGTGGCTGTTTTTTTTGGCAAATTCTATAAGAAATGCTCTCTGTGGCAGTCATACCTTTGTGTGTTTGTGTGTGTCTGTTTGTGTGTGTTTTTTTGACAAATAAAAAGAAAAAAAATATATTTTTTTGCATTTCCCATTCATTTCAATTGGGGCCATTTTTACCCCCAAAGGGACTAATTAACTCTTTCACCGCCAGCGTTTTTTAAAAAAGTTGCCAGCCAGCGCCAGCGTTTTTCATCATTTTCACCAAAGTTTAATGCCTTCCAGAAAATGTTCTTCTTTGAATATATAAACATACAATATACCAAATGAAAGAACAGACCCTCTGCTTTCAAACAAAAAAAAAAAAAGTTTCTTCCTACCTTTAGTGGTTCTTTTGTAATCAGCTTTTGAATATGGGTAGGTTTCTGCAAAAACACCACATTTTGAGCAAAAAGCTGAGATAATTCCATTTTTGTGACGGACTTTTCATAGAGATCCCATTCAGAGCGATCTTTAAAACATACACGGACATGCAGCTGCTTGCCATAGGGCAATACTTCCGGGTTTAAAAAGTTGCGGAAGTGCGCCACCTGGTGGATAATAGCGGTATTGCGGAAAGATGGAAAATCTCGTCATTGGCGGGAAAGCGTTTTCTCTTAATTGACGAGATATCGAGATAAGTGAATTTTTACGCCTCTTTAGAACAACTGAATCAAGCCCAGTTTTTTATATGAATCTTGACAGATAATGTATGTATGTATGTATGTATGTATATATATATATATGTCACATAGTTTCCCCTGTGTTCTGTTAGACTTGTGTTTTGAGTTATACTTATGTTCCCTGTGTCCTGGTGTTCTGTCATTCTGGTGTTTTGGTTTATGCTTATGTCTCTGTGTATTATGTGGTTTACTTGTGTTCCTAGTTGTATCTCCCTGTGTTAAATAGTGTCTCCGCCCCCTTGTTTGTTACCATGGATATTCATTGTGATCATGCTTCTCCCCTTGTGTGTTGTCCTAGTTACTCATTGTTCCTGCTCTGTCATTGGTCTTAGTCATGCATATATACCCTGCCTGTTCAGTCCTTGTTTGTGGTTCATTGTATGATGTTGCCTGTCCTTAGTGTTCCCTGGTTCTTGGTTTTCATTGTTTACACTCATGTTTTATTGGAATAAACTGCACTTGGATCCGCCTCTCGCTTCATCGTGTCTTACCTGGCTTTCATCTGTGACAGAACGAACCACCGCAAATGGCGCTTTTCCATTGCATAGTACTCCACGGTTTAGTTTAGTTTGGGTCGGGTCAGCTCACCTCACTTTGGCGTGGTTAGCTTTTCCATTGAGTTTAGTATCACTTCGCAGTGGGAGGGATTATAGGCGTGTCATTATATTTGCGCTGCATAAGGCTGTGACATCATACAAGTGAGAGCGTCCTTGTACATTCCAATACATTTATTTATTTATCAGTCCGCCACAAAATTAAAATTGGCCACCACAAATAGATGTTTGCACATCGCGTTTATCACTAACGTTACCTCTGTCTCACATGACAGTTTCTGTTCAAACACCCGTGGCGTCAGTCGACGGCGCTCCGCTGAGCCTCAATGAAGTTGCATTAAAGCATAAATAATACTGACGTGCACGTCGCGAATGTGCCGCCACAAAATTAAAATTGGCCACCACAAATAGAAGTTTACTTTGCACATCGCGTTTATAACTACCTCTGTCTCACATAACAGTTTCTGTTCAAACACCCGTGGCGTCTGTCGACGGCGCTCCGCTGAGCCTCAATGAAGTTGCATTAAAGCATAGATAATACTGACGTGCACGTCGCGAATGTGCCGCCACAAACTGCAAGTCTGGAAAAAACTTTTATGTGTTCCTGATTCACAACATGTGGATGTTTTTAATCGCTAAAAGGGTGTTTGGAAACTTAAAACAGAGCACAGATGACAACATGTTTGCTTGAGACAGCGCAAGCTAGCAGCAAGCTTAAGCTAATATTTTACATAATAGGATGACGGCGCCGATGACGATTCTCTCAGACCAATCAGTGAACTACAGTGTTTACGCGTCACGTTTGGTATCAGCTCGGGTCGCTTGGAACCCCAACCGAGGTGGTACGAAAAAAAGTATCGGGTACTACGAAGTGATCCCAATGGAAAAGCTCCCAAAAGTAAGCTGACCCGACCCAAACTAAACCAAACCGTGGGGTACTATGCAATGGAAAAGCGCCATAAGAATCCAGCAGCAATTCCTCACTCCCCTGTGTATGTTCCCTCGTGCTTCCCAAGGTTTCCCCGTGTTCTGTCCGACCCCGCTCACAAGATGACTTTTGCCGTGTCTGAGCCTGTGCACAAGTCACCAGGTTATCCGGTTCATCCCGTGAAAGCCCGGGTCGGCCGCTTGATCTCCAGTGTGTTGGATTACCCGCTGATCACTGTCCAAGCGACCAGAATCTCTGGACCGCTTGTTTCCTCGAGTGAATCTTCGCCGAGTGAATCCCCGAGTGAATCCCCGAGTGAATCCCCGAGTGAATCCCCGAGTGAATCCCCGAGTGCATCCCCGAGTGCATCCCCGAGTGCATCCCGAGTGAATCCCCGAGTGAATCCCCGAGTGAATCCCCAAGTGAATCTTCCTCGAGTAAATCTCTGAGTGAATCTTCCCCGAGCAAGTCTCCGAGTGAATCATTGGCCAGCAGGTTTGTTACATCACAGGAGACAGCTACAGAACTCATGAAACTGTTTATGCCAATTGAATCACTGAAGGCCTCGGAGCTCCCAGAACTTTTTAACCTCTGTGAATCGTCTATGTTGGCACTGGCTTTGTGTTATGTTTTTTCAGTTTGTGGCTCACCAGTTTGACGGGAGTTCACTCAGACTCATGAGCACAAGTTCCCCGAACACCCTCAAATGGCTAGAAGATTCAAACCAGAACCCACTGAGTCATCTGAGTCATCTAAGTCTACCGAGTCCTCCGAGCCGAGTGATTCCCCTGAGTCCTCTGATTCCCCTGAGTCCTCCGGGCCGAATGAGTCCCCTGAGTCCTCCGAGCCGAGTGATTCCCCTGAGTCCTCTGAGCCGAGGGATTCTCCTGAGTCCTCCGAGCCGAGTGATTACCCTGAGTCCTCCGAGCCGAGTGATTCCCCTGAGTCCTCCGTGCCGAGTGAGTCCTACTAGGCGAGTGCGTCCTCCGGGGCGAGTGAGTCCTCCGTGCGTGCCGAGTGAGTCCTCCGTGCGTGCCGAGTGAGTCCTCCGTGCGTGCCGAGTGAGTCCTCCGTGCGTGCCGAGTGAGTCCTCCGTGCGTGCCGAGTGAGTCCTCCTTGCGTGCCGAGTGAGTCCTCCATGTGTGCCGAGTGAGTCCTCCGTGCGTGCCGAGTGAGTCCTCCTTGCGTGCCGAGTGAGTCCTCCGTGCCGAGTGAGTCCCTTGTGCCTCATTGGTCAGCTAGTGTGGTCACCCCGAAGCTCCAGAGACTTATTGTCACCAAAACTACGGCCAGTATTGAACTCTCTGCCTGTCCCAAGATGGCTGTCCTCAAGCTTCCTGCTCTCATTGCCTGGTCCGAGATGGCCAAATTTAAACTCTCTGCCCTGTCTAACCTGGCCCAGAGGGCCCTTTTTCTGTTGTCTTCCTCTACCCAGGTTCCTGATACTACCAGCACCACCTTGGTATCCAGTACATCTCTGGCATCTGGCTCCCTGGGTTCATGTTCTGCCGGCACCGCCCTGGGTTCCTGTTCTGCCGGCACCGCCCTGGGTTCCTGTTCTGCCGGCACCGCCCTGGGTTCCTGTTCTGCCGGCCCCGCCCTGGGTTCCTGTTCTGCCGGCCCCGCCCTGGTTGCCTGCTCCTCCCTGGCTGCTTGCTCCGCCCTGGCTACCTGTTCCGCCGGTCCCGCCCTGGCTGCCTGCTCCTCCCACGGCTACGCCCTGGTCCCGGCCTCCGCCCGCGGCTACGCCCTGGTCCCGGCCTCCGCCCGCGGCTACGCCCTGGTCCCTGCCTCCGCCCGCGGCTACGCCCTGGTCCCTGCCTCCGCCCGCGGCTACGCCCTGGTCCCTGCCTCCGCCCGCGGCTACGCCCTGGTCCCTGCCTCCGCCCGCGGCTACGCCCTGGTCCCTGCCTCCACCCGCGGCAACGCCCTTGCCCCTGGACTTTCATGGCCCTGGCCCACCATCCCTCCCCCGGGTCCACCTCCATGCTACCGCCCACCTGGACTTATATACTTTGGGTTTTTCTGGTGGGCGTCTGGAAGCCGCCCTTTTGGGGGGGGGGGGCTATGTCACGTAGTGTCCCCTGTGTTCTGTTAGACTTGTGTTTTGAGTTATACTTATGTTCCCTGTGTCCCTGTGTTCTGTCATTCTGGTGTTTTGGGTTTATGCTTATGTCTCTGTGTATTATGTGGTTTACTTGTGTACCCTTCACTTGTTCCTATTTGTATCTCCCTGTGTTATTTAGACATTAAATAAAACTGTACCTGAACACGGTAGACAGACAGTGATGTTGAGTCTGATTACTGATGGGATTGTACACCACACAGCTGTAAGAATCCTTCAGACACTTCAGATGAAGAGAAATGCTGTTGTTGAGATCAGACACACTGATGATGGACAATAAACCTCTTTGTACCAGGACAGACTCACATCTCTCACATTCAACACTGAACACACAAAGACACATGATACGCTTGATGTTGTTTCTGATAATGAAGAGTTTTGTGTGGTGTTGACAGGAACGGGCAGATGACCTGAGAAACATTTAAGAATTAAAACAAAAATCAAGAGTTTATTATCAATATAAAACAAGAGACAATAATGAGATTAATTACTGTATGTGTAACGTTTGTGAACAAATGCAGGCAGAGGCATAACTAAAGTTATTTGCAACAACCACCAATCAAACACCAAACTCATCAATTTTATGTAAGGTACAATGTACAAACTGAGTGGCAAAAGACTCGAGCGGCAGAATGAGTGTACAGTGTGAAATCAGCAGAAATTAACAAGTATTCGGAGCTAATGTTTTACAGACTGCCAAAAAACACAGAAAAGAGAAGTAAATAGATTGTTCATGCCAACGTCCACAGACGGGTTGATAAGTTGCTATCAGTCACTATCAAGCAGACGTTTTACTTTCTACTTTCTTTACTTTAAACATATTTTTTTCAAGTATTGTTATTTTATCTGTCTTTTTCTTTGGAAAACATACATTCCAAAGCATATTATTATAATGTTTACTCTATTACACAGAATAAAACGTTTTTGTTTTACATTTAATATTTAAGTACATTAACATACTTTTACTCAAGTAAAAGTACACAATTTTAATGTAATTAGGTATTAAATAAATTTTAATATGCAATATTAAAGAATACAAAGTATGAATATATGCTTAGAATGTAGTGAAGTAAAATTTTTCCCAAGACCAACATCCTAATAAAGCACAGATGCTTGAAAAATGTAACTAATGTAACTAAGTATTGTCCACCTCTGCTATCAAGTCCAACTAAATTCTAGTTAAGCTGATAATAGTCAGTTTTACTGGCATTTTCACAGCAGCCGCTATTAAAACCAGGCATTTTGTTGAATGTTCGTAACTCACTCGACAGGGCGAGTTCAGGCGTGGTCAGGTGGAAAAGTGATGTCAATGCATACCCTCTATAGTTAGATGTTATTTCAACTGTCCACTAGAGGGCAGCATACTCTTGTGAATTTAAGTTGCAGCAGCCTCATTACACATTGTAGAAGACAACCGCATGGACAATTAAGATGTTATGTCCTTGGTTCCTGCATTTTGCCTAGTGATGGGAAAAACAAAGCTTCTTGATTCGGTTTTTCGAAGCGTTCGAAACACCACACATGCTGGCGACACCTGCTGGTCAAAATAGTGTAAAAGCAGATATGTCCAAACATTTTACACTTTTTACAAATATAACAGTATTTCAGTTGTTAAATCTAGAGCTAAAATGACTTATGGCACTTGTAATTAGATGTTTAAGTTTATTAATATGATAAGTTGTTTTGACCAGCTATTTAAGCACTAATGTAGGTGATGTTTGTGATGATGAGGTCTCCAGTCTGATTATTCATCTGCAGTCTGTCTCTGAATCTCCCATCAAGAACATCATCATTTATTGAGATCTTATTGGTGTCTTTATTGATTTTAGCTATGAGAGTCCCATCAGTTTCAAACCTCCACAGTATCAAATGAGCGCTCTGTATTTGAGTAATATCAGCGTGTAGAGTAACAGAATCTCCCTCCATCACTGACACTGACTTCACTTCATCACCAAACACACCTGCACACACACCAAAGTTCAAAGTTTTTGAGTAAAGTTTATTTGGTCTTTTTAATCTTTAACAAAAGCACAAAGACAATTGGCAAGAGATTTGGAAATGTGAGCTTTGGAAGAAAGATTAATTTAAGAAAACTTTAAAAAACATCTTTATGCATTTATCAATAGCAGGGTGGATTTCTGTACTACTCTTCACCAGATTATCTTAAATAAAGACTGATATTATCACCTCTAGCCCTCAGGTCCTTACACTGCTCATCTCACTTTAATTAATGATTTATCTTATCTTTTATTTAATCTTACTCAAGTTTATCAGGTTTACTTCTTGATATCAGATTTAAGATTTAATAGATTTTCTTTCTCATTTTTTTCTCTTAAAGCGCTTTAAATTAGCATCTATATAATATGCTATATAAATAATCTTGTCTTGTGTTTTTAGGACACATACTGTAACATTTTTTAGGGTGGGGTTTGAGAGGCTTGTGGTTAAATTCATTTGATGGGAGTTTCAAACTCAATGAATTTCTTTAAACTGGTTTATCATCATAAACAATATTAACAGTGTTTCTCTACTTGACTTTACATCACAACACTGTCAGATTATTGTTGTGTTGTTATTTCAGACATCTGAACTGTTGAAGAAAATGTTTCTCACGTTTGTTTTTATCTCTTTCTGCTTCACTTCTCTGGTTGGTAAGTTATAAATGTGTTTTTAATGTTTTATTACGGCTGTTTGTACAGAGTTATGATGTTTTATTTAAAATTTTAGTCTGAAAATGCATTTGATTTAATTCTAATATAAACTGAGATATTATCATGAAATCTAGTTTGGATGTCTGTGGTCTCACATAATCTAAATATATTTATCAGATATTTTTTATTTTAATACTCTGTTAATTGTTTATGGATTTATAGTTCAAATGAAAAGCTTAATTTCTTTATATTTAAGGATAAAAGTTTTTTCCCCACTATTAACATTTGTTGTTGTTTGTGTGAAAGTCAATTGAACTTTATTTCTGTCAGTAAAGTTTAGGACTCATCAGAATCTGAATGGAAAGTTTATGAATCTTTTGTTTAAATACATAAATGAATATTTACCAAACCAAAGCCTGAAGGCTGTTTTATTAATTCAGAGATCTCTTTTTTTCTTTAAATCTTTAAATAGTTTTAGTTAACAATAGTAACCCTGTCCTGTAGTTTACAGTATGTTATGTTACATTTATGTTATTCCAGAGTCTTGATGAGTTTACTATTCTGATTTTTCTGGCTTTTGAAAGTCACTACGAATTAAACCATAATGTAAATGTACAATTACATTAAAATATGGAAAAATATAAATAAATAATGTGTAAGTGTAAATTCAGACATCTCTTCTTTTTCCGTGCTGTTGAAGCGTTTTTGTAATTTTCTATATTTAAAGTGTCCCTGTAGCTCAACTGTTAGATCAAAGCTTTAACAAAGTGGTTCCTACAATTTTCATTTCAAAATTCCATACTTTTCCATACTCAACTTTCAGACTTTCCTACAGAATTTTCTGACCATATTTAAGTTAACCCTTGTGCATTTTTCAATTCATTACCCTTTCGTGTTGTTAGTGGCAAAAAATGGCCACTAAATTAAAAAGCTGTAAAAATGTATCAGATTTTTTTTCTTAAATCTATTCATCAACCATAGTACTGATCAAAACTACCAAATGTTTCCAAGCATTTCATGATTTTAACACTTTAATTTCCAAGCTCATAAGTGATGCAACGGATTTGAGGAAAAATGACCAATTTTCAATATAAAAAGTGATTGTGGACTGGATTTTCCCCCCACCTTTTTCACAGTCTTGGGCATGCCAAAGATTAGTAAAAACATTGGCTTTGATGCCTTTTTACCTTTTGACACCACTTATAAACTTAGCAATTAAAGAGTTAAAATCATGGAATTTTTGTAAACATTTGGTAGTTTTGTACTGAGGTTGATTAACAGATTTAAGAAAAAAATAATAATCTGATACATTTTTACAGCCTTTTAATTTAGTGCCCATTTTTGGCCACTAACAACACGAAAGGGTAGTGAATTGAAAAATGTAATGTTGCTGTAATGGCTACTGCAACCTAACAATGTAACAACCAATCACTGCAGACCTCCAGCAGATCAAGTGTAAAAACGATATTTTTGCAAACGGCATGATAAAACGGTTGTATATATAATATATATTTATTATATACAAAATTCTTAATTTTATATTTAAAAAACTAAATGCGGACAATAGTCTGGAAAATAAATATTTATCCATACTCCGATTTATTTTTTCCATACTTTTCCAGACCTGGAAATTACTCAAATCAAATTCCATACTTTCCATTTTCCAAACCCGTAGGAACCCTAATAACAGCACAAACGGTTGTGGGTTTTATTTTCAGAGAACACACACTGATAAAGAGCTCTTTAATGGATATAAGTGTCTGCCAAATGTAACATTTTAAGAAATCTTTTTTCCAAAGCTCACATTTCTAAATCTCTTTCCAAGTTTGTCTTTGTGCTTTTGTTAAAGATTAAAAAGACCAAATAAACTTTACTCCAAAACTTTGGTGTGTGTGCAGGTGTGTTTGGTGATAAAGTGAAGTCAGTGATGGAGGGAGATTCTCTTACTCTACATGCTGATATTACTGACATAAAGAGCGCTTATATGATACTGTGGAGGTTTGAAACTCATGGGACTCTTATAGCTAAAATCAATAAAGACACCAATATGATCTCAATATTTGATGATGTTTTTGATGGGAGATTCAGAAACAGACTGCAGATGAATAATCAGACTGGAGATCTCACCATCACAGACATCACAACTCAACACACTGGACTTTATCAACTGACCATCAACAGCAAGCAGACGTTGTCACACACATTCAATGTTACTGTCTATGGTGAGTAAAGATTTATGGTTTGTCTTCTCTATTATATATTTGAGCATTTGGCAAATTAACTATTTACTCTCAATAGTGTCTCTTGCTTTACATTGATATAATTTTGATTTTGGTTTTTGTTCTTTGTTTTGTTTGTGTTTTTCAGCTCGTCTGCCCGTTCCTGATATCAGCAGAGACTGTACACAAAACTCTTTATCAGTCTCAAAATGTGTGTTATTGTGTTCAGTGATGAATATTGAAAATGTGAGAGATGTGAGTCTGTCCTGGTACAAAGGAAACAGTTTATTGTCCATCATCAGTGTGTCTGATCTCAACATCAGACTCTCTCTATCTCTGGAGGTTGAATATCAGGATAACAACACATACAGATGTGTACTCAACAATACCATCACAAACCAAACTCAACATCTTAACATCACTCAACTCTGTCAGCCGTGTTCAGGTACAACAGTTGTGATTAATAGTGCTAACTTACTGAGCTGTTCTAAAGGTCAGACCGACTGGTTTAGTTACATAATAATATTCACTAATCTGTGATCAGATTCAGTTACAGTAATCATCTTCACTGATCTAAGATCAGATTCAATTACAGTAATGTCTGTTATTATTCATTACAGCTCTCACCTTCGTTCTGATCTTTTGTGTTGTTGTCGGATCTCTGATGATTGTAGCGTCAGTTTCGATCTTCTTGATCTACAGAAAACACAAAAACACAGAACAACAAGGTAAATATCAACTCGTACTAATACAGCTGTATGGTAATAACTACAGTATTATAACAAATAATGACATAATTATTATTGTTCCTGAAACAGTTCAAACCAGAGAAGAGGAAATCACTTATGCAAATACAACATTCTTTATAAGAGCAGCAAATGAACCGGTGAGATCATTAATTACTGTTTACAGGATTACCTAAAATCTGACAGATTTATTTTATCACACGTGTGCACACACACAAACACGCACAATAAATATGTTTTACTTATTGTATAGTAGGGCTTGACAATAATTCAATATCAATATATACTGTGAGATATATTTTTCGATAACAGTGATATGAACTTTAAACACATTTCCGATATTTCAATATACATTACAGCGTTTGTCATTCATTAGCAAACTGCGCAATGACGTACACCACAGACGCTGCGCGGCCAGTGCTCAGCCTCAGCAGCAGGTTAAGTAGGTTCAACGTGCTGTGGCAACTTTTCGCAACAAAATGAGCACGCTGATGACAATACAAATGTAACTGAACAAGCTTCCACAATTAAGGAGACGGATGATGAAATAGTTGATAAGAGAGGAAAGACTAATTCAGTAGTGTGGAAGTGCTTCAGCTATCGACGATCTGATAAACTTCAGGTTTCAGTGTGTTGCAAAATATGCCGGAGAGTGGTGTCGACTAGCAGCGGGAACACATCAAATCTGTTTCACCATTTGAAGCACTTCCACCTGATAGAACATTCGGAGAGTCTAGGGCTGTTACAAACTTCTTGGCTAAGGACATGATGCCGTTTAGTACGGTGGAAAACGTGGGCTTCAGGAAAATTAGACTCCAGCCATCGACTCCAGATAAGAGCTTCCTGGCTGAAAATATTTTTCATGCACATCTATACCTACACTTTATGGTGAAGTTAGAGAAAGGGTGGAGGGGCAACTGAAGTCAGTGTCGTATTTTACGACAACCACTGAACTGTGGTCAAGTCGGACCTCGGAACCATATGAGCCTGACAGTGCACTTTATTGACACTGATTGGAAGCTTGTCAGCTTATGCCTTCAAATGGTGTATTTTCCTGAGGATCACACTGGGGAAGCAATTGCAGCCGGACTTGCAGATGTGCTTGCCTCCTGGGGACTTGAAGAAGAAGACTGCCAAGTCTTCATCACCACAGATAGCGGGACCAATGTCATCAAAGCCACCGAGTTGAATAAATGGACAAGACTTCATTACTTTGGGCACCGACTGAACTCTGCTATTGGTAAGTTACCCAGTAATATAAATGTTAGTGTTAACGTTAAGTTATACTGTTAATATTATAATGAGGATATATTATCAAAATCATTGTGGTAAGATAGGCTATAATGCTTAGCACAACATATGCTAGCTTAATTATAGCTTTTTATAGCAGTGCTTGTATAGCTATTTGATAGATTATATTGTTTATATTCTTTTTTAAATTTATTCGAGTCATACACATCTGTATGGAATGGATTATACATACAGCATTCTCTCAATTAAATTCAAAGGTGTTTGTTTTACTAGCATGTTAACTTAAAAATCAGTGTGAAAAAAAATAAGCAAGGGAATTGTGATTTAATACAAATGAGAACTATACTTGCAATGACTTGAAATATTTTTTCTCTCTGTCTACAGAGAAAGTTAACAAAGACAGACGAGTGGAAAGAGCAATTGGGGTTTGTAAAAAGGTGGTGGCTGCCTTCTCATACTCCTGAAAGAAGAAACGGGACCTTGCAGCTGCCCAGGAGGAGTATCACTTGCCAAAGCACAAGCTCATCAGTAAAACACCAAATAGATGGGGCTCCCGCCAACAAATGGTGAAGCGAGTTCTGGAGCAGAAAAGAGCCATCACAGAGGTCCTCTCAAAGGACAAGAAGAACAGGGTGCTGGTTCCTACCTGGCAAGATGTGGATGTTTTAGAGTCTATAGATGCAGCTCTGAGCCCACTCCTCGAATTCACTGATGCCTTGTCCGGTCAGTCCTATGTCAGTGTATCTTTCCTAAAACCAGTGATGCATCTCTTCAATAACTCCATCTTGAAAGAAGCAAAGGATGACACAGAGCTCACCAGGACCATTAAGACAACAGTGATGGGATACCTCAATGAAAAGTATGATGACCCTGCAATGGATGATTTACTTGACATGGCATGGCTCGTTGACCCAAGATTCAAGCTCCAGTACACTCAGGAGGAGAAGAGTAGTCTCTCTCTCATCAAAGAGAGAGCTGTGTTGGAGATGCTGAAAGTAGAGAGAGCTGTTGTGGTAAGGGAAAAGGAGTCCAGAGAAGAAACCCTAGCAAGCGCTTCTGCACCAGCCAAGAAAGAGAAAAGGTCTCTGGCCAGCTTCTTTTCAAACAGGCCCACCACCACTACCAACACAGAAGGCTTGAGTGCACAGCAGGCAGTTGAGAAGGAGCTTGGCAACTATCTTTTGTCTCCAGATGCTTACCATGACTCAAAATCCTCTGGACTGGTGGAAAGACTATAAAAAAACGGTCATTTTATTGCCGGTGTGTTTGCTGCCTTGTGCAGATTCGTTTTGTTACATGCCTAATGTCTGGTATTGTGAATATACACTCACCTAAAGTTTTATTAGGAACACCATATTAACACTGTGTTTGACCCCCTTTCGCCTTCAGAACGACTTTAATTCTACGTGACATTGATTCAACAATGTGCTGAAAGCATTCTTTAGAAATGTTGGCCCATATTGATAGGATAGCATCTTGGAGTTGATGGAGATTTGTGGGATCCACATCCAGGGCACGAAGCTCCCATTTCACCACATCCCAAAGATGCTCTATTGGGTTGAGATCTGGTGACTGTGGGGGTCATTTAAGTACAGTGAACTCATCGTCATGTTCAAGAAACCAATTTGAAATGATTCGAGCTTTGTGACATGGTGCATTATCCTGCTGGAAGTAGCCATCAGATGATGGGTACATGGTGGTCATAAAGGGATGGACATGGTCAGAAACGATGCTCAGGTAGGCTGTGGCATTTAAACGATACCCAATTGGCACAAAGGGGCCTAAAGTGTGCCAAGAAAACATCACTCACACCATTACACAACCACCACCAGCCTGCACAGTGTTAACAAGGCATGATGGATCCATGTTCTCATTCTGTTTACACCAAATTCTGACTCTACCATCTGAATGTCTCAACAGAAATCGAGACTCATCAGACCAGGCAACATTTTTCCAGTCTTCAACTGTCCAATTTTGGTGAGCTCATGCAAATTGTAGCCTCTTTTTCCTATTTGTAGTGGAGATGGGTGGTACCCGGCGGGGTCTTCTCCTGTTGTAGCCCATCCACCTCAAGGTTGTGCGCGTTGTGGCTTCAAAAATGCTTTGTACCTCGGTTGTAACGAGTTGTATTTCAGTCAAAGTTGCTCTTCTATCCGCTTGAATCAGTCGGCCCATTCTCCTCTGACCTCTAGCATCAACAAGGAATGTATGACGGCCGCATACTGGATTGTTTTCCCTTTTTACACCATTCTTTGTAAACCCTAGAAATGGTTGTGCGTGAAAATCCCAGTAACTGAGCAGATTGTGAAATACTCAGACCGGCCCGTCTGGCACCAACAAACCATGCCACGCTCAAAACTGCTTAAAATCACCTTTCTTTCCCATTCTGACATTCAGTTTGGAGTTGTCAGGAGATTGTCTTGACCAGGACCACACCCCTAAATGCATTGAAGTAACTGCCATACAATTGGTTGATTAGATAATTGCATTAATGAGAAATTGAACAGGTGTTCCAAATAATTCTTTAGGTGAGTGTATATTAAAGTTTTGTCAAGTTCTTTGTTTCATTAGTCTAGTCTGTTTAGTGTTGTGTTTATCTGGTTCACTTTGTTTGGCCCCCTCATGGGTCTTTTGTTTCTGAGTTTTTTAATAAATCTGTTTAGTGTTAATCAAACTCTGCGCTTGGGTTCTTATCAAGCAAACCCTGACAAGGGTCTACTTCATAGTTCCGTTATGACTTCCTGTTTCAGTTAAACTGATGTCACCCCATTAAATAATGCTGCACATTCCAAAGCACTTCAGTGGGTTCTTTAACTAAGCCTGGAATTGATCAAACAGAGTATATGCTAGCAACCAGTTACTTGTTACTAGTGTTTTTAACTTTGTCTTTAGTCTTATTTAATGCATACACAACAGTCTCTGAATATAGATTAGTGGTGATTTGATTGAATTGATCTGATTATTACCGACTTGACTTGGTTTGTGTTTGTATGTTGTGTGTTTTTGTGTACAGGGATCTGAGGCTGATGTGGTGTATGCAGGAGTCAATAGATGATAAACAAACTCTCTGTGATTCTCAGATCAACATTCAGATCTATGATCATCTTCAGTTTCTATTATAACTTCAGATTCTCAGTATTTGTGAGTTTAAAAAGTTTCTCATGAACAAAGTTTTTTATAATATTACATAAAGTAATTATTACATTTGAGACGTCTGGCTTCTATCTCATTTCAAGATCTGTTACTCCTCCATCACATTCACAAGGTTAAACCTCATGTTAACATCCAAAAATGCAACAATAGGACAATTAAATAACATTGATAGACAGCATTTTAAAGAAGGATTGAACTGTAAAACATTATCAAAAACACTGTGATCTAAATTTAAATTAATTACTAAGAGTGTAGACCAAAAGTCATAGTGGTTTTAAAACACAAAGCATGTCTATTATTTATTTTAGTCACTGTATGCTTGTGACACTTCAAGTGCTTCATTTCTGAGTTGACGTTAAACCTGATGTGGAAAGAAATGTGGTTTTGTTCTGTTGGTGGACATGAGAGATGTGCTTGTGTTAGACTATTAGTAGCTGTTTATGGTTTGTGTGTACATGAGAGGTGAGAGTCAGTTCACTTGACTCTCATGCTGTCTGTAAGACCTTCTCTGCTCTTCTTTTTACTTATTACATAGTTGGTTGGGGAGGAAAAGCTGCATTTGTGTGTAGAAAGCGTGTAGAGAAGTGGGCTTAGCACACAACCCTGGGGGGCCCCGGTGTTAATGGTCATGGTGGAGGATGTGTGCTTGCTCACTCTAACATATTTTGTACGGTTTGTTAGAAAATCCAGTATAGAGTTGCATAATGTGGTACCAAGTCCAAGTTCAGGTAAAATGTTAAATAGTTTGTTTGGCAGGATTGTATTAAATGCTAAACTAAAATCAACAAAGAGAAACCTTGCATTATGTTCTTATGCTCTAGTTGTTCCAGCAAGTTGTGTAGCACAATGGCTATGGCATCATCTGTTGCTCCCATGCATTCACAATCACTTAATAATAACATTTCACACATTCATGCTCACCTGTACATTCTATTTAATTAGACAGAAGTTACTCCCATTAAAGAATTATATGTCCACATTGTCCCTCCTAACATGGAATTTTTGGGGTATTGGGTCTCAGGCAAAGAAAAGAAATCATGGAGGGGTCTGAAATTGTCATTGTAGGTGCATGTACACTGTGAGAGACATAATACAAAAAATCCAGAAATCACATATCAATATTATTTAACTATTTATTTGTATGATACAGCTGCAAATAAGTATTTGAAAACCTGTCTATCAGCTAGAATTCTGACCCTCAAAGACCTGTTAGTCTGCCTTTAAAATGTCCAACTTCACTCCATTTATTATCTTAAATTAGATGCACCTGTTTGAGGTCATTAGCTGCATAAAGACACCTTTCCACCCCATACAATCAGTAAGAATCCAACTACTAACATGGCCAAGACAAATCAGCTGTCCAAAGACACTAGAGACAAAATTGTAGACCTCCACAAGGCTGGAAAGGGCTACGGGAAAATTGCCAAGCAGCTTGGTGAAAAAAGGTCCACTGTTGGAGCAATCATTAGAAAATGGAAGCAGCTAAACATGACTGTAAATCTCCCTCGGACTGGGGCTCCATGCAAGATCTCACCTCATGTGGTCTTAATGATCCTAAGAAAGGTGAGAAATCAGCCCAGAACTACAAGGGAGGAGCTGGTCAATGACCTGAAAAGAGCTGGGACCACTGTTTTTTGTCATGGGTGCCCGTACATGCGCAAGTCATTTGTTTTTCTTGGGCACTAGATGATCCTGCTGCTCAGTTAACACAGTGTTTGAGTTCACCTCCATGTTCCTATGTGCCACTGACTGGACGGACGGGGCGGAGTTGCGTAACCTCACACGCCTACATCTAACATCCATCTATCTATCAACTGATTGTTCAGATTGTTTACAACCTAACACACTGTCTTTAGTCTTATTTAAAGCAAACACAACAGTCTTACTCTGAAATTAGATTAAAAATTATTTCCATTTCCATTCGTCCAAAGCGACTTACAAATGAGGTAACAATAGAAGCAATTTGAGCAACATAAAAACAGCAATACATAAGTGAACTAGAAACAGTCTCATCAAGTCTAACACAGAATCAAGGGTTATTAGTTTTTTTTTTTTTTGGATGAATTGATCTGATTGTTATTAATGTGTGTGTGTTTTTATGTTTTGTGTTTATGTGTAGAGAGATCTGCAGTAAAAGGATGATGTGGTGTATACATGAGTCAAGAGACAATAAACAATCTCTCTGTGATTCTCAGATCAACATTCAGCTGTTTAATCATCTTCACTTTCAGTTATAAATTTACATAAAGCGCTTATTACATTATCTGTTTTCACTCTCACTTTCAAGATTTGTAACTTCTGAAGCATAATACACACTAACAACAGCTATAATGCAAGCATACATCAACAATATTTCACCATGTTTTAAATAATGTTTATAGACAACAGTTTAAAGTAAGACAGAACTGTACATTATCATAGACAACTAAAGTATTTGATTTTAAAACACAACTATGTCTATTCTTTATTTTTCTAAACTGCATGTATCTGACACTTTTACAGGTTCATTCGGGTTCAAGTGATGCCTGATGTGGAAAGAAATGTGGTTTTGTTATACTGGTGGACGTGAAATGTGCGTTTTGATTTAACTGTTAGTGGTTAATGTGTATATGTGTGTGCATGTGAGAGGCATGAACAGTGTGTTTCTCTAAATACTGTGCGTGTGCGGCTTTTCACTGTACACAAAGCATTTGAATTCACCCATGCTAATGTTTAACAAATAAATGATTGCTTTAAATCAAACAGTACTGTTATTAGGGCTCTGTATCGCCAACAATTACCTGATATGATACGTATCCCAATACAAGGGTCCAGATACGATGCACATCACAATACAAGACTATTTTGAATTACATTTATGTTCAGATTTTAGTGACATTATTATTTTTATTATTATTATTATCTGTTTATTGTACATCAAATAAGCAGTGTTCAAACAGTTGTGTTTTTGCCATTCATTTACTAGCTTCTGGGGTAACTCATAGAAATACTAAAAATCCCACAGTTAGTACTTAACTTATGTTTTTTTTAAGTGTACGCGTACGCGGCTCGCTATGCAGACACGTGCGCCAGCTAGACAGACACGCAAAGTGAAAGTATACGTAGCCTACTCTGCGGGATATATACATGCGTCCTTTCCATATAGATCACGGATCAACAGCGATTCGTCACGTACTTTCAAAATGCATCCGAATCGATATGGAAGGTGCTGTATTGATGCGCGCATTGTATCGTCATATCGATATTTTGAACACAGCATATTTTGAACACAACTGTTATAGTCGTATGCAAAAGTTTAAGAACCCCTGACAATTTCCATGATTTTCATTTATAAATATTTGGGTGTTTAGATTAGATTTTTTAAGTCTGTCCCAGTTGAGTTCAATTACTTTGGGTCACAGGTCTAATTCACATTGTGTGTAAAACCAGAGTCGATCGGAGAATGGCCGTGATCAGAGTCAGTCAGTGCTAACGCGCTAAAGCTCATGTCCAGTTTCAAGTGCGCCTCCGGTTTCTATGGTGATACTGACTCTTGTTTTGAAACTAGCTTACTGTAATCCTGCACTAAGCTGAATTGTTTAAAAAATAGTCTATAATGACATCAAAATAAAAGAAAGTCTGTTTAGTTTGTTATTTAGTTGTCAAGCATATACACTTAATACATTTTAATAACCTTAATGTACTAAAAGTGTAAAGTAAAAACTGTTACTTGGATCTAACTCAACTACTTTTTGTAAGTTTATTCAACTAACTGATATTTTGAGGAGGGACAACTTAATAATATGGAAAACAGAAAGAGTTCCAAATAAATGAACATTAAACACCAACAAGTCTTTCTTTTTAGTTAAAAAACATAAAATAGAGTTTAAATTCAAATTTTACCCTGCAAATGCAGTCTCATGAAAAGCATCCTGGGAACTATGAGTCCACTGCCTAGTTAGTTACAGTATGTTTAATAAATTCATTCATGTAGTTTCAACACAAAATGACTAAGTTAAGTGGATTATACATGATAAAATTGAGTCAAAAAGTTGAATTTACTCAATAATGTGTTAAATTAGAATTACTCAAATTATTCAAATTCGTATGTTATTTTAACTCATATGTTGATTAGAAAAACAAGAATTCAAAATGTTTAATACAGTTTACTCATTTTAGGTTGGTCAAATCTACTAAGGCACAGAAACACTTTTGAATCAGTTAAATATTAAATGACTTTGACTGGATCATTAGCACAAACTTGAGCAAAAACATAAACATGCATTAACATAACTGTATTTTTACAGTAGCATGATAGCAGCTGCATAAGATGTAAATAACACCTGACAATAAAGTAAATAAAATATTGTATGCTGTTTAGATCACTGACCCCTCAATATTCAATCTATACTGTTGACTAGAGAGTCATCTAGTGTACACTACAGGAATTCACCTCTTCATGATCAGATCTGACTTAGGTCAATAGAAACACATCTCACAGCTACCAAATTACTTTTGTGTGATAAAATCAATATCATCATGTGTGTAAAGTTATAGGCCTATCCAAAGTTGTACACAACTTGCATTGATATAACTGACATAATAAGTAAGTTGTAAGTAAGTTGTTACCGCATGTAAGTAAAATTTTACTACACATTAATTTAAAGACGTATAATGTTTACATTATGTAGCTGTAAGTTACTTCTAAAACAATATATTTTGATGTTTATGGACTGTCTTGTTCACTTCTATTGCAAACATCACACTGTAACAGTTGTGTTTGTTAAAAAGCCGAACTAATAATTAAGGTCAAAGGTGAAGCCTAAAATTTTGTGGTTTCAATTAAAACTCACCTTTATTAGAGATGTTGATGGTGATGAATTGGTCAGGTTGATGCTTGATAAAGATAAAACCTCCACCTGAGGAAGATCAAGCTTTTATTACAACTCTGATTAATATAGCATCAACTACTGATGAAAACATCAATATTTCTGAAGCAAAAAGTGAACAGAAAATAAAACATTAAATAGAAAATTTTTAAAATGTGTTTTTTACACAGTTTAGTTTGCAGTCATGTGTTTTTGAAAAAATACAAATCAAATTATAACCATTAAATGCTCATTCTCTGATGTTTTTGGCAAGTTTGTGTTTTAAATCAACATACCTGACACGTTAAAACTGTTCAGTCAGTTTCACAGCAGCTCTTTTCTGATAAATGTCGTATTTTGTGTTTCTTTAAGATGAGCCGTACCTCTGTCACTCGGTCAGATCTTTGTCCCGTTAACTTTCATTTCAGCAGATAATCGTTTGTTTTTCCTCAGTTTTACCTCAGTTTCCTCGACTAATGAAGTCATGCTGCAGGATGTTGTACTGCTGAAGCGACTGTACCGATGAGCGCAAGCGCGGTTGTGTCTAGAACGGATATAGCAACGGCAAAAATAAAACCTCGCAGGATGAACACCGTTTTCATCCTCAATCTTCAAGTCTAACCCTAGACCCAAAGTTTCGCTAAATTTAGGCGGTAGATGTATCCCATTTAGCCAGAACCGCTGTTTTCATCCTAATTCTACCCTCAAACCAAACCCTAAATTTAACATCTCGCGAGATTTAGGCCGTTGCTATATCCCATCTAGCCAGAGATCGCGAAGATTAGTTTGAATGTTTTTTTTTTTTTTTTTTTTTTTTTTTTTATTGAAGAAACATAGCAGCAAATACAAATTCAACAATAAAAACAATTATAAACAATACAGTGAAGAACAATTGAAATAGACACAAAAAAAAAATAATAATAAATAAAAAAAAAAAAGTAATAATAAAAATAAATAAATAAAAAATAACAAAAATAATAATATAACATAAAATTAAGCCAGGGGAAAATAAAAATTTAATATAAGATCAAAATATAAAAGTGCCTTAAGATACTTGGGTTTTCATAGAAAAGAATAAATATTGTACTTTGAGCACAACGTAACTGACTTTAAAGCTTTGGCATTGTTGGAAGAAGAGATAGTACCCAAATAAGATTTCAGGTCATTGCAGAAAATAATAAAAAGAGGTCTGACAGATAAAAATTTACATTTGTGTACAAAAAACTTGGCTAGAAACATAAATAAGTTTACAAGAAAATACTTGTCTTTTACATTTTTATCAGAGTTATAACAGCCAAATAAGACATCTTTAATTTCCAAAGAGAAATTGACTAACAAAGAAGTACGCACAAATAAACAAAATTTCTTCCAAAAAGTAGCTACATGAACACAGTCCCAAAAAAGGTGAGGTACAGACTCGTCTTCCACTCCACAGAAGGAGCATAGAGGATCCAAATCAGGAAACATTTTTTTAATAAAAAGATTGACTGGGTAAAATCGATGTAATAACTTGAATGATACCTCTTTAACCTTATTAGTGATTAAATATTTGTTGGATAGAGACCACACTTTCTTCCAAGGAATATTATTAAAACAATTGTTCCAATATGATATTATAGCAGGGACAGTAATAATATCATTCTGAAAAAGTTGTCTAATCTTTCTATTCCTAAGAATGGGACTGGATAAAAAACAGATTTTCCCTATTGCCGTTTCACAAGGATGTATCCAAGAGGTAGAAGAAAGTAAAGAGTCACCTGAGTTTTTCAATAGTGCAATAGCTCCACTGGGGATGGCATCCATCACTATGGCAAACTCTCGTGGGGTAACAGGAATACAAAATTTAGTTAAGAATTCAGAATAAGAAAACAAATGACCATTTGAATTTACAAGTTGAGAAACTAAAATAATATTATTATTAAACCAGCCTGAAAAGAAGAGCGTTTTATTTTTATATCGGATATCTTGGTTATTCCAAATAAAATACCGGTGGGGGCTAAAATTATGTTTGTAAATCAAATGCCAGGCCAAAAGCACCTGCTTATGGAAATTAGACAATTTGATGGGCA
Source organism: Misgurnus anguillicaudatus (assembly GCF_027580225.2). Lineage (NCBI taxonomy): Eukaryota > Metazoa > Chordata > Actinopteri > Cypriniformes > Cobitidae > Misgurnus > Misgurnus anguillicaudatus. The sequence continues at coordinate 30,848,044 of NC_073359.2, read as the reverse complement.
ATTTAGATATATTATAATTACAGACTAACAGAAAAGGGAGACCACCAACTTTAGAAAAAATAAAATTGGGAATAGCATTCCATAGAGAGTCAGAATCATTCAAGAACTGTTTCAACCAATTGATCTTAAACGTATTGTTTAAAGAAGCAAAATCAAGAAAGTTAAGACCGCCATGTTCGAAGCTATTTATGACCACAGATTTTTTAATGTAATGTCTTTTGTGTTTCCATAAAAAATCAAAAAGCATTCTATCAATCTTTACCGAAAATGTCTTATCCACATGCAAAGAAAGAGCAGGGTAGGTCAATCTAGAAATACCCTCCGCTTTGGCGAGGAGAGCCCTTCCACGTAAAGACAAATCTCTTTGGAGCCAGGAATTTAATTTTTTCTTAGCTTTAGTAATTACTGGATCAAAATTTAATTTCCCTCTCATATTGGCATCTTTACAAATTGTAACACCTAAGTAATTTACTTGAGACTTAACAGGAATATTATGTAGGGATGTGGCAGAACAAGACTTTAAGGGAAGAAAATTTATACAGGGATTGCAAAATAAATTCATGTTCAAGGGAATCAAAGGCTTTGTAAAAATCTAAAAAAAGAATAAAACTTTCGTCTCTTATCAGTTCATCATAGTCCAACAGATCTAAAACAAGGCGTATATTGTTAGCAATATGCCTCTTTGGGATGAAACCTGATTGAGTCTCATCTATTATTGTACTCAGAACTGGTTTAATTCTTTTGGCCAGTAACAAAGCTAATATTTTATAGTCACAATTTAATAAGCAAATTGGACGCCAGTTATCAATCAAAAGAATGTCTTTCTTAGGTTTGGGTATTAAAGTAAGTAATCCCTGTGATAAAGTAGGCGGAAGTGTCTCAGACGCAATACTCTCCAAATAAGTCTCACGCAAGAAAGGTGCCAACTTTTGAGCAAAACTTTTGTACAATTCGGCTGTCAGCCCATCTGTGCCCGGAGACTTATTGTTCTTAAGAGATTCAATAGATTCAATTATTTCATCAATGGATATATCTCTATCGCAGGTGATCTTATCTGCATTAGATAATGTCCTAACATCTTTCAGAGACTGGAAAAATGACAAAGCGGAGTCTTTGCAATACTTAGTGTTATAAAGATTTGAGTAGAAGTTTGCACAAAATGTGCCGATTTCCTTAGGATCAGAACTAATCTTACCATTTAAATTTAGAGAGTTAATAGTTAAATTTCTACAGTTATTCTTTTCCATTCTGAAGAAGTAGGCTGTGCTATGTTCTCCTTGCTCTAGCCACCTTCTTCTAGAGCGAATGAAAGCGCCCTCTGCCTTATTCTTATATATTGAGTCTAACTGAGTTTGCAGATCAATAAATTCTGCCAATTCAGTTTCTGATAAACCAAAGAGTGTCATTATTTTGGAAATGACAGTCTCCTCTTTAAGTCTTTTACGTTTAGCTAGAAGGCTGCCAAAATTCCTAGCACATTTGCTAATTTCGTGTTTTAGTAGTTCCCAATTGAGGCCGTATTTATTTTCTTTTTGTGCTTTGATCCAGTAATTATCAATCAAATATAAAATGTTTTCCCTTAATTGATCATGTTTAAGCAAAGAAGAATTAAGCTTCCAATAAGAGGCTCTAGATTTTGAAGAAGAGATATCTGAAGATAGAGGACATTGAATGAGAATTGCTTTATGGTCAGTCATGGGAGAAGGGAGAATACTAACAGAAACATTAAAGTCCCTAACAGATTGTGAAACAAGCCAGAAATCTATTCGGGATTGTCTAGAGCAGTTTTTGTTACTCCAGGTATAGGATTTAGTATTCGGAAATGTCTCCCTCCAAATATCAATAACATCAAATTTATCCATTAAAAGCTTTAATTTAGAATTAGCAGAAGTAGTCTGTTTAGGTGGCAGTCTATCGAGATTATTATCAGGTACAATATTAAAGTCCCCACCAATGAAAACTAAGGCACTTGGGTATGCATTAAGCCACAGCAGAATCTTCCCTTCTATTGCATCAATCAGTAGATCGTTCTCATGAGAACTATTATACCCGTAGATATTAATTAGTATTACCACAGTGTTCTTTAAACAAATGACCATAAGCAGAAAATGTCCATTCGGGTCACTAAATACGTGCAAAACTTCCCCAGCAAAAAGGTTTTTTAAAGTCAGAACTCCAGCTGAACGCTCCGAACCGTGAGCCATCCAAACATCATTGTTCCACTGATTTTTCCAAAATGCAGTATCACTGGCAACAGAGTGGGATTCTTGAAAAAAACAAAAATCAGTTTTGAACGATTTGGCATATAGAAACAAAGCCTTCCGTTTCGTAATGTCTCTTAGACCCCTGACATTAAGAGAAAAAACTGAAATAGACATACAAAAATAACTCTTTTAACAAAGAACTGCAAACAAAACGAGCTAACTAAGGTTGACTACGCATAAGCAGCTGACTACAGGATCGGGTCAAGCGCGGTTACAGCCATCAATAGTCAAGTTCCATAACGAAAAGGAGCTCCAAAAAAGCTCACTTGGAATGAGAACAGTATGAGTAGGCTTACATAGGGTTAATTTCAGAGCCCTCGATGAATGCACGATGTCCGACAAAGTGCGCCCTTTTCCCCTCCTTGCGGGCTTTTTCGACGGCCGGCCACAGCAATCGCCTCCTTTCTCAGTCATAGGTAGTGAGATCCTCAGTAAAACGAAAACCGTTCGCCCGCAGGAACTCTGACGATTTTGCCGCCCTCCACACACCATCTCTTATCACACGTGAGGAAAACTGAATAATGATCGCGCGCGGTTTTGACATATTCGGAAGTCTTTTCCCAATGCGGTGGACAGTGTCAATTTTATCTGGAAGAGATTTGCTCTCCTCTGGAAAGGTGGCCAGACAAATGCGAATAGACTCGGATCTGGTGTTTTCATTTTCCTTTTCAGGTACTCCATGTAAACGCAGATTCCATCGGCGAGAGTATCTCTCCAAGTCAGCAATTCTTGTTTCGCAGATCTCCATCTTCTTTTCTTCAGCATTTAGTCTGGTTTCGACGTGGCCGACTTTTCCCTTAATATCATTCAACTCAGCACAAACAAAATCCACCGTCTTTTTTAGCCCTTCAATTTTAAGCGCATTATCCCCCACCATTTTCTCCAGGGCATCCGAGCGATTATTTATTAGCTGTGAGAGAGTGGAAATCACGGCGTCGTCTTCTGCTTTCCCTTTCTTAGAAGGGGGCTTACCTGGGCTCTCAGGAAACGGAGTAGATAAGAGGATATCCCCGGGAGACGAATAACTGTGGAGGTTCACATTTTCGGACACACGTGAAGCTCGCGACATTTCTTTTTCTTTCCTTTTGTCTGCGGCAGATTTCATCTGTACGCTATCGAGGGATGTATTAAGTACTTATGTAAGCAAAGACACGGAACGAGATTATTAATATAGCAGTTTAGCTGTTAAAAGTGAATTAGTCAGCGGAGCTCGATGAAGGCAAACTTAGCAGGACGCCATCTTGGATCCCTCCGATTAGTTTGAATGTTCATCAAATACATTGGACACTGATGATGTCAAGTTCCTCAAATTTAACTACATTAACAACATTAACACATTAGACCGTTTTGGCAGTGAAGTTAAACAAAAAGAGACGTGAGCGGGGCACCTACTTCAATATTTCCCATGTAAATTTTATGTCTATCACTGAAACGTCTGAGCGAATACATATTTCAACGGTGTTGTATAATATAAGTAGGGATAGTAATTGATTCATTTATTAAGAGAGTGTGACTAAAAACATTTATATCCTGCAAAATGTTAGATAGCTGACCAACAGTGAATCAACATTGAAATTATGTGATTTTAACACTGGCGGGGCATGTGATTTCCATATGAATTCAGGAGATGGATTAGGCTATTTTTGTAAGCATTATTATGGTTGTTTTATTTTTATTATATTTTCATCACAATGTCTAAAATATAACGTTTCAAATATACATTTTAAGAATACCATTAATAATATAATAATATCCAACCTTTTATCGGCTTTCTTTACGGTGCCACAGAGAGCTTCCTCAGCCTTTTGTAAGCAAAACATGCCCATGCGGGCCCACTGTGAGGTATACTGTGTGACAGTGTGGGCAGGCATACTCACACCACATCCCAAATGGGCCCCCAAATGATTGTTGGTCGTTATTATCTAAGCAGATAATTTTCTTTTGATGTTTGTTGTTGTTGTTAAATCAAAAACCAGTTACTACACTTTTATTATAATAAAACCATTTTTTTTTATTTGTTATAAAGCTCTGTCCATTTAGAACAAAATGTGCATGCATGTTTATGAAATAATTGAACCCGCCCCTGGGTGAAGATCTAAAAAGCTATGTTTTAAAACCACAATATTTCTGTTTATTTTAAAGGGACATAAAAGAGGTTACTTTATAACTTTTGGTCACTTCAAGCTTCACCTTTGACTTATATACTTATAATCAGTTTAATTCTTTAAAAAACACAACACAACAGCTGCAGAATGTTTACAACAAAGTCCATAAACTTAAAAAAAATCTGAAGTAAAGCTATGAGAGGTAAACACTGTATATGTATACAATTATCAATGCAACAAAATTGTGTATAACTTGGTATATAACTTTATATAAATAATAAAGTAATGTACATAAAAGTATTTTTTACATATATTCGGTTTATAATTAAAATAATAATAATAATAATAATTCCTTACATTTATATAGCGCTTTTCTCAGTACTCAAAGCGCTTTACATATGAACGGGGGAATCTCCTCAACCACCACCAAAATAAGTTTTTCTGTTTGTTTACTTTATATTGTGTCCCACTGGAGTCAATCTGATCATGAAGAGGTGATTTCCTGTAGTGTACACTAGATGACTCTCTACTCAACAGTATAGATCGAATACTAAGGAGTCTCCCTGTAGTCAAGAATTTTATCAACTTAAACTTATTTTTGAGCATCATAATAGAGTATATAAAAGGCGTTTACCTGTTACAGTACTTTTCTTACACTTTAAAACACTAACTCTACACACTTGCCTCATTTAGTAGACACAGATTTATGAATATGCTAATTAGTCACTGCCTCTATTGCACAGTTCTGATCATAGATATGAATATGCAAATGAGTCCCCACCTCCACTCTTTCACACCACCTCAGACCATACATACAGCGCCCTCCACAATTATTGGCACCCCTGCACTGTTAACCCTTGCTGTAGATTTCTGGGTAAATAACTGTAAAATTTACAGTATTTAGCTTTAACATCAGTGAAATGTATTTTACTGTGATATGAGGTGCAGTTATGCTGCACTAATAATAAACTACAGTAAAATACTCTTTGCACCAATTAAGGAAAATAACTGTAATATTATCTGGTAAATTACTGGCACAAACACACACACACACATCCGGGTGCAGGTGTCACCAATTTGCCTTGATAATCTTGTTTGATTGTTTGTTTACTCATGCTGTGTTGAACAATATAATAGTGGATTTGTATGTTTAAAAGCTGAAAATGAGTAAGTAAACTGTTAAAATATTTGTGAGTGTCTTTAAAACACATAAAGTTAAGGTTCCAAATAGCTTCCTGATTAGCAAGTTTTTAGCATCTCCTATCAATGTTAACCATTGTGCATTGTTCAAATTCACTGCCCTTTCGTGTTGTTCAAGTTCATGGCCAAAAAATGCCACTAAATGAAACTGTTGTAAAAATGTATCAGATTAATATAAAAAAATATTAATCTGTTAATCAACCTCAATGCTGATCAAAATTACCAAAGATTTACAAAAATTCCATGATTGTAACTCTTTAATTGCCAAGTTCATAAATGAACTTCCCAAATGGGTATTTGAGAAAAAACACAAAATTACTTATTTATTTTCAATATAAAAAGTGATTTTGGACTGGATTTTTTAAAAACCCTTTTCACAGTCTTGGGCATTTCAACGATTAGAAAAAAACATTGGCTTTGATTAATTTTTTGTTTTTGTGCAGCATCAGATTTAAAAAAATTTCTTCCTAATTTATGGTTTGTGGTCATTTTTGCCCCATTGACTTCCATTATAGCAACATTTTTTGATTGCAAAGCCATGACACCTTATTATCATGCATTTTTGATTGATGGTGGTTTTTCCTTTTGCAAAAAGGTAAAATTTGTCATTTGTACTGTTGAAATGTATTTTACATGTTCTAGAGAGCCGGTGTCCTGCAGAGTTTAGCTCCAACCTTAATTAAACACACCTGAAGCAGCCAATTAAAGTCTTACTAGGCATACTAGAAACTTTTAGGCAGGTGTGGTGAGGCAAGTTGGAGCTAAACTCTGCAGGACACCGGCCCTCCTGGACCGAAGTTGCCCATCCCTGCTCTATGTGGAGGTTCATGGCCTTGTTTATTGGGTCATGTGCCTTTCGGTGTCTTGTCTCTTGTCCCCGCCCCCTCGTTCTCCTGCTTATTAGTAATTATTGGTTTTCTCCCATCACCTGTTCCCCCTCATTATCTTGTTTGTTTTTTTCTATATAATGTCATTGTGTCCTTAGTTCTGTGCAGGTTCATTTTGTTTTGTTCTCGTGTGTGTGTGGTTATCTAGCCGAGTTATCTTGTCAAGTATAGTTGTATCTGTCTGCTTACGGTGTTTCATGTCATATACCCCCTCGTGGGTTTTGTTTTATGTTAGTAAATAAAGTGTTTTCTGTTTTCCCGACTTCGTCTGCGATTGGGTTCATCCGTCCTCTGATCCTGACATCCATTGCCACAGTTATAAAGTTTATTTGTCTAAATATTTAGGGATTCTTTCTCCCTTTTTAATAAAGTAACATAAAAAAGAATCTTTCAAAGTTTTAGAGTACCACAATGAGTACAAATTTTATATACTATACAGTATTATACCTGAAACATGTGGTACTGTACAGTAACTAACTGAAATCACTGCCGCCAGCCATCAACTGTAATGCCTAACCTACAGTATAAAACTGGCAACACTGTTGCCAGTAAGACACCGTAATGGTACAGAGACAGTAAATTACTGGCAACACCGTTGCCAGTTATTCACTGTATTGTCATAGACACAGTACTATACTGGCAACACTGTTGCCAGTAAGTCACCGTTACAGATGCTGTACAGTAACTAGCTGGCAACAGTGTTGCCAGTAATTTACTCATAAATAGCCTGGTAAGGTTTAACAGTGTGGTTGAGATGTACATTTTTCAGTGGAAAAAATCCCACATTGAGAAATATTTGTTTTGATGGTAAGATAAACTTTTTTTAAACTTCATGATTCCTCTGATTGTAGATATGGGCAAGTTTAGGTGAGTGGCTATTTTCTTGCTGACTTTTGAATGGCGACACGCATAAATTGCGTGTTCTCTTGTCTTTCCCATGTTAAAGAGATAAGAGAAATTATAAGAGAAATAGGCATGAATCTTCATATTTGCTATTGTTGTTATAAACGTAACAAATGTTCGTAAAATGATGCACACTGACCTGTTACCGTGGCAACATCTTTAAGCCCCAAAACATGATGCGGCACAAAAGCGAAACTTGATTGGTTTCTATGCTTGTCAGTCATATGGCCTCTAAATATTCAATCTAAAGCAAAATGTCACAATTATGTCCATTTCAATTTCTTTATTAATGACAGAATTGAGTTTCATACAAATATCATTATCTTAGGAGAAAAACACATTTTAAATTCTAGATCTTCTTTAACAGGACATCAATATTTATTTACAATTTATGTACCAACTGCAGTTTGATTCATATTAATTGGAATGCACAATCAAAAAACAAGATTTTTTGAGTTATCTGGTTTTGGAACCAAACTCTTCATTTGTTGTTTCAACTTAAAGCTCCACTGTGTACTTTTTTGAGTTAATTCTTAGCAAAAACACATGTGTTCTTTCAAAAGTATGTGCTCATTCATGTGTAACTACTTCCACCCACTAATCAAAGTATTCTCGTAAGTGTAGAATCTGCTATTTAAAATACATACGGTCGAGTCGCTCGACTGGCGCATCCATGTTGTGCCTCCATCTTTGAAATACATTCACCGACGAGGGACATTCCTGAAATTCAAGCTCCGCCTTTCGCGCTTTCAGACTACACTCACGCTGGCCGCGAGCTGAAGCCTCCCGAGGTTGCATGTGTAGGCAGTATACGTCATCAAGACAGTCTTAATTCAAATATTAACAATTATAAAGCTGACAATTATTCTAGTTAATTGTAAATTGACGTAATATGCTTATGACTTGCGAATGTAATGCTCAAGGCAAGGCAAGGCAAGTTTATTTGTATAGCACATTTCATACACAAAAGTCATTCAAAGTGCTTTACATAGAAATGAGAAAACAAAAATCAAAGATACATGAATTTAAAATATCAATTAAAAGAAAATAAATGTGATTTTAATAAAAACTGTTTAAATGTGTGAAAAAGAATAAAACAGGAATAAAAGTATAAAACAGTTAAAAATAAGAATAAAAACAAGAGAAATAGAAAATAATTAAAATAGTGCATATATAATATAGTGCAATCAGTTCGGACGCAGCATAGTGCTCATTCAGTAAATGCATAGCTAAACAGATGTGTTTTGAGTCTGGATTTGAATGTAGCTACTGTTGGAGCACATCTGATCTCTTCTGGAAGCTGGTTCCAGATGCGACTGGCATAATAGCTAAAAGCTGACTCTCCTTGCTTTGAGTAAACCCTTGGTATTTCTAGCTGATGTGATCCTAATGATCTGAGTGATCTGTTGGGTTTATATTCAATGAGCATATCAGCAATGTATTGAGGTCCTAGTCCACTGAGTGATTTATATACCATTAATAATACTTTAAAATCAATCCTAAATGTAACTGGTAGCCAGTGTAGCGACCTGAGGACTGGTGTGATATGTTCATATTTTCTGGTTCTGCTCAGAATCCTGGCAGCAGCGTTCTGAATGAGCTGGAGCTGTCTAATGGTCTTTTTGGGAAGGCCAGTGAGGAGGCCATTACAATAATCCACCCTGCTGGTGATGAAAGCATGCACAAGTTTCTCTAAGTCTTGTCTGGAAACAAAGCATCTAATTCTTGCGATATTTTTGAGATGATGGTATGCTGATTTAGTTATTGCTTTGACATGACTACTGAAACTAAGGTCAGACTCCAGAATCACACCAAGATTCCTGACTTGATTTTTAGTTGTTTGACCCCTAGCGTCAAGGTATGCATTCACCTTGAGAACTTCATCTTTGTTTCCAAACGCAATGACTTCAGTTTTCTCTTTGTTTAACTGAAGAAAGTTTTGGCACATCCAACTGTTAACTTCATCAATGCATTTGCACAGGGAGTCAATGGGGCTGTAGTCATTAGGGGATAGAGCTAAGTAGATCTGAGTGTCGTCTGCATAACTGTGATAGGCAATTTTGTTCTCTCTCATTATTTGGCTTAGTGGGAGCATATACAGGTTGAACAGGAGTGGCGCAAGAATTGAGCCTTGCGGGACTCCGCATGTCATGGATGTCCACTCAGATTTATGGCCACCTATACTTACATAATAACCTCTCCCTTCTAAGTATGACTTGAACCATTTCAGGACCACCCCAGAAAGCCCGACCCAATTTTCCAGCCTGTCAAGAAGTATGTTGTGATCGACAGTGTCAAAAGCAGCACTGAGGTCAAGTAACACCAGCACTGATAGTTTGCCTGTGTCTGTATTGAGGCGAATATCATTTATTATCTTTATGAGCGCTGTCTCTGTACTGTGGTGTGGTCTGAAACCAGATTGAAAAATGTCAAAATAACCATTAGAAATTAAGAATTTGTTCAGCTGATTGAAAACAACTTTTTCAATGATCTTGCCTATGAAAGGAAGATTTGAGATTAGTCTGTAGTTGCTCAATACAGTGTTATCTAGGTTGCTCTTTTTCAGGAGGGGCTTAACAACTGCAGTTTTAAGGGACTTTGGAAAAGTCCCAGAGTTAAGTGATGAATTTACCACTTTTAGGAGATCTGCTTCTAAACAGTTAAAGACACTTTTGAAAAAATATGTTGGGAGTGTGTCAAGGGCACAGGTTGATGTTTTAAGATGCTGTACTGTTTCTTCCAAAATCTTACCATCAACTGCTTCGAAATCAGACATCGTAACTACTTTCTGATGTTGTGGTCTGATTTGTCTGACCCCGGCGCAGCTCAAGGATGTGCTGATCACCTTTCTGATATTATTGATTTTCTCAGAGAAGAAGTTAGCAAACTCACTACATTTGCTGTCTGAGAGCATTTCACTTGGAATGTGACTTGGGGGGGTTGTTAGTCTCTCTATAGTAGCAAAAAGAGTGCGTGTGTTATTTATGTTTTTGTTTATAATATTTGAAAAGAAAGTCTGTCTAGCTTTGCCTAGTTCCACACTGAAAGCACGAAGGCTGTCTTTATAGATATTATAATGGACTACAAGTTTTGTCTTCCGCCACATGCGCTCAGCTTTTCTGCATTGTCTCTTCATATTCTGCACCTCTGTTGAGTTTCTCCAAGGTGATTTTTGCCTGCCATTCTTCTTCCTGACTTTTACAGGAGCAATATCATCGATTACACTCTTAACTTTCGAATTAAAGGAATCAAGGAGAAAATCAACAGAGTCTGCAGATATGCTTGGTGTTAAAGATATAGCCTTCATAAATAGCACACTGGTGTTCTCATTTAAGGATCTCTTTTTGACAGACACAGATCTAGTTTCAATAGTAGGAGAGATTAATATATCAAAGAAAATACAGAAATGATCAGACAGTGCTACATCCTTAATAACAACTGATGAAATGTTTACACCCTTACTGATAATTAAATCTAGAGTGTGTCCACGATTGTGTGTGGGTCCATGTACATGTTGAGTCAGATCAAAAGTATTTAAAACAGCTGTGACATCTTTTGTCATAATGCTTTCTGGCTTATCTATGTGAATGTTAAAATCTCCAGCAATAGCAAAACAGTCAAACTCTGAGGAAATCGTTGATAACAGTTCTGTAAAGTCCTCAACAAATGCTGGAGAGTATTTTGGGGGCCTGTAAATAATGATCAGTAGAATGCGTGGGGTACCTTTCAACACAATACCTAGATGTTCAAAAGACGGGTAATTCCCAAATGACACTTGCTTACATTGATAGACATCTTTAAAAAGAGCAGCAAGACCTCCACCCCTCCTAGCAGTTCTGCAGAAACTCAAATAGATAAAGTTAGGAGGGGCTGTTTCATTAAGGACTGTTGCACTGTAGCTTTCTTCTAGCCATGTTTCATTTAGAAACATAAAATCCAGGTTGTTTGTGGCTATTAAGTCGCTGACTAGAAGTGATTTGTTTTTAAGTGAACAGATATTTAAAAGTGCTAACTTAACAGTACATTTTTTTCCCTAACAGAGATCTTAGTTTGACAAGTCACAGGCAGCAGATTAGATTGATTTGCCACACGATTTGATCTAGCCTTACACTTTCTATCATGTACTAAAACAGAAATAGAGAAAGATATAGGCACACTGAGTTCCTGCTTTTGTAAACATTTGATAAAAGTATTAGTATTTTCATAGCAGGAACCCGACACACATCACTGAGAGCCATTATCAGTTGTTTTTGGTTCACCTACAGCAGATGGAGGAGGGTGTGTGCCTTGGCGTTGTGTCAGAGACCGAAGAGCTCTCACAGGACGAGGAGGGGGAACTGGGCCCACTGGCTTTGGTGGTTTTGGGGCTTGCTGTTTTCTGGTTGAAATCTGTGGGCTTGCAGCAATAGAGTGGGATAGTTTAGTTCCAGCATAAACCAGTTCCTCCATTTTTCCAGAGAAGGTCAAAAGCGGGGATGCTGGAGAAAGGAATGACAAATCTAGTGAGGAGTCCTGTTGTTCTGATGTGACCGGAGGCTGTGATATGTTGTCCTGGTTTCCCTGGCTGTTTTCCAGAAAGTCGTCCTTGGGTGCTGAATCTTGGAGCCGTTCTAATCTGACACAGTCTGACTTTAGTAAGCTCTGTGGGCAGGACTCAGCTGAGATTGTGTCCATGAGCAGTGGTTGTTGTGGCTGAGTGGTGTTATCTCTGTCCTTGTGGGATATGTCAACGTCATGTCCATTCAGGTGCTGGAAAGAAGTCCTGTGGTCATTCATACTCTGTCCAGGTGTGTGTGTGCCATTCAGGTTGAGTGGATTGGCACACACTGCTGAAGGATGATGAAGGGAGAAATAGATATTGTCCTTTAGAACTCTTGCACCCAGTCTGTTTGGGTGGATGCCATCCTGTTTAAATAGTTGTCTCTGACTCCAGAAAAGATTGAAGTTGTTGATAAAGTTCAATCCTTTTATGTTGCAGGTTTTTTGCAGCCATGTATTAAGTCCAAGCAAACGTGAAAACCTATTTGTTCCTCTTGCTGGAAGTGGTCCACTGATGAACGGCTGAGCTTTTACTGTTCTGAGTGTTTCAAAAAGTTTGTTGAAATCCCTCTTAAGGAGTTCAGATTGCTCTTTGTGAATATCATTCTTCCCCACATGAATGACAACTCGATTTACAGTCTTATGTTTCATCAGAATGTTCTTAAGTTCCCTGTTTACATCAGAAACGGTTGCTTGTGGAAGGCAGCACGTAGTTGAGTCTCTGTTGCTATAGTTTCTGATTATTGAGTCACCCAATATCAGAGTTCTGGGCTCGGATGCGCTCTGCGCTGAGTGCCGCTGTCTGCTCGATCTTGAGCGGTAGTTAGCATCAGTGTTAGCTGCTGGCTGATTTGATCGGTGTTTAGTCACATTTATCACATTTGAGGATTCCTCACTCATATTCATTAATACTTCAAATCTGTTCTCAAGATGTATAGGTGGTGGTAGAAAGTCAGTGTTTGCAATCCTTGTCATAGCTGTATCTGGGGTAGAGGAAGCTACTGCAGCAAAATGTGATGCTCGAGACAGTCTGATTTCTCGAGAGATTTTGGGTCTTGCTCCCTGTTTGTACCATTGATTAGTGTGTTGATCATTAGATTCATTGGACTCACCGGCTGTTTGCTGAGGGCGTCCATGATGACGAAGCTCTGTTGTGTGTTCCGTCTGGTTTGGTAGTCCTGTAAGTAACTTTGTTTCAAGAACAGCAATCCTTTGTAAAGGTCTGTGGCAGTTTGTGCAGCAAGTAGATTGTTGATGAGGCATTCCTTTTTCTTATCCTTTTCAATGAAGGCAGCTGTGTTTTTCCTTCTGGAATGTAAGCTGATGGCGGTGGGAGGCTAGACGGATGAAAAATTCCACTTTTTTGTAATCCTCCAGTCCCGAAAGTTTGTAAATTGACGTTGATGCCAAGCTTTGTTGTTTGAGCACTAGGCTGATTTGCTGAAGTTAAAATTATAAGATAAAATATAAAAGCGATAGAGCAAAGCGCAGAGCAGTAAGCAAAAGCGTCCGAACAGTAGCAGAGCAGGAAGTAAGTTAATTTAAATAAACCAGGCTTGATGACGTATGCAGCCCAGATATGTGACCTGTGCAGACTGAATCCTTCGGATTTTACAACAGCCGCAGACCGTGATCATCCCGCGATCTAATGCTTTGATTTTGAGGCAGATTTGAAAGCCTGTTGAAGAACTATTCTCGAGGACATTAAAATACGTCGCCAAGGAAGCGAAAAGGGGATTTAAAACGACAACGCGACAAGAAAAACAACAAGACCAAAGTCAATATTGGAGTAATGTTAGTTTTCCAAGATCATGAGGCTCAAGGGACACAGAAGTTGCCTGCTTTCTATCTTCTCCACAGTTAATTCAGCATATTCGTTTACATCTATATACAGTCTATGTTGTAAACTTGAAGTTTTATAGTTCTTTGGCTAACTATAGCATGGTTATGCATAACACTTGTTAGTGTAAACACGCATGTGGTTTAATGTGTCCAAACAGCCACATGCCGTCTCTCCGCCCATTTATGTAATCTGAGGTACTGAGATAAATGTGTTTTTCATCTTTTCTGACCTCTAGCACAAACACACGGTGTACAGCGTTATTTTTAGCCTTTCATTGATAAAAGCGTCTGATCTGTGCGTCTTTCGTTTCATTTTACAAGTGTGTGAAAGTTGCGCGATCTTTTTTCACCAATATCAGAGAAAGCTCTTACATATACACGGACATGTAAAGTTTACTTAAAACATAAGCATTGGACTCTGACATAATATTAGTTTGCGTCCATTTAAACCCGTCATTACTCCTGCTCATGATTAAATGACAGGAGAGGGACTCGTCCACAGACCATCTCCTCAGTAATCTGGAGAGAAGCGGATGAAAATGGACAAAAAGAGACAGATTTAAATACCAAGTGTAAACGTGATGTGTCTCTCTCGTCCACTTGTGATCCGATCGAAGAAAACACATCTTAATACCAAGTTTAACAGCCCCTGGCATATTTTTCCTCACGTGGATGAAAAAGGAGTGTCTAAGCTACGTTTATGGTTGCTTTTTGTATGTGATTTTAAGCGGACATATCATGACAATCAGACTTTTTCCATGTTAAACATAAATCTGTGTGCTATGACGGTTCACAGGCAAAGGACATTGCAAATTGTTATTTTTTTTCATTGCTTTTGCTTTGTAGCTACTGAAAGCCATGTTAACCTTGGCCACCGTACGAGTTAAAACACGTTCCGAATGGGGGGGGGGCAAGAAAGTAATATTCAGTTGGTTGTCATATAGAATTTCACCGCTAGATGGGAGTAGATCTTACACAGTGGAGCTTTAAAAACAAATAAAAGTGAGTCAACTAATATTTTTTATAAGTTACATTGACTCAAAAAAATGTATGCAACACAAACATTTTCTTAGTTGATCGTCTTATTTGTAGTTCCTCAAAAAAAAAAAAACATTCAGTCTAAGGCATTTTAAACATTTATTTCACACATGAATTAATCTAACCTTAATTTACCTTAATAAACAAAAAAGTTCTTCATTATGAAACCATTCAGCCAAATGGTTCTTCTATGACATCATAAAGCACCTTTATTTTTAAAGGGACAGTAAGTAGGGTTTTAAGTGTTTTATTAAATCAAAATGAATGTCTTTAAGTGTTTTATTAGTCATAAATATGTCCTCGGTGTCAAATGAACTCTGCCAGTGATCTGACTTTTCTTCTGACTTAGAATTTCTCCTCTTTACTTACATTGAACGGGTAAGTCCAAGGAGGCTTCCATGTCGCTCTGCTGTATTGATAAACTATAATAGCAGAGAGGGACAAAAAGCACTAGCCTACCAACGCGTTTCCACAACACGTTTTCATTCAGAACACGTGAACCAGCTGAAACAGAAAAGTAGATCAGTGATTACATAACGGCTACCGTAGTTGCAACACGCATTTGGAAAAGCGAGGCGCTAGAGAGCACTATTCGTTTGAATGCAAAATACAACTACTTCACTAGATGGAGTAAATCCTACTTATTGTCCCTTTTAGGAGTGCACTGTACATTGCAGTTTATAATGTGACTCTTCCCATTACATGTTAGATATGTTTGAGTTTTTTGTAGTAGGCACTTCTGGTCTTTTAAAGGAACACGCCCAGATTTTGGGAATTTAGCTTATTCACCGTATCCCCCAGAGTTAGATAAGTCCATACATAGCTTTCTCATCTCCGTGCGTGCTGTAACTCTGTCTGACGCAGCCCCCACTAGCCCAGCCCAGCACAAAGACCGGAAGCGAATGGGTCCAGCCAGCATTCTGCCCCCAATAAGTGACAAAATAACCCGAACATTTTCCTATTCATGTGTTGTGATTTGTATAGTCACACCGTGTACTTGGGGGGAGTGACCTGCTCGTAGCACCCGAGAATCCTCCTGGTGAGGAGCAGAGAGTTCGGTCAGAGTTGTGCAAATCACTCCGCCCAAGTAGCAGTGCTTTGCCTTCTGAGAATATAGTTCCCAGTATGTATACTGTTTAAAGATCGCTGGGTCTCATATGACCTTGTTATTTGTACACGGTGTGACTATACAAATCACAACACATAAATACTGTAGGAAAATGTTCGCGTTATTTTATCACTTATTGGGAGCAGTTTGCTAGCTGGAGCCATTCACTTTCAGTCTTTGTGCTAAGCTAGGCTAGTGGGGGCTGCGTCAGACAGAGTTACAGCACGCACGGAGATGAGAAAGGTATGTATGGATATATCTAACTCTGGGGGATAGGGTGAATAAGCTAAATTCCCCAAATCTGGGCGTGTTCCTTTAACCATCATTAACCCAATGTCCGTAAAGTTCGCAAGCCCATAGTAATTATTTTGTTATTAAATGTTTCAGTAAGGATGCTTGCATGTGCCCTCTTTGTGGTTCCTGTGTCTTTACATTGTGCCCTATTTTAAGGTCTTGAGAAACTAAGGGTGACCGACGTTCAACATTGAAATTTGGTTGAAATAATGTCAGTTGATTGTTCAACATTGATACAACATTGAAACAACGGTAAATGGTAAACAGTTGCAAAGGATCAATAAATGAATATTTAATGACAATTTTATGTAATTTGTGAATCATTCAGTAAAAAGCTATAAAAACAAAAAATTTTGAAACTGATGAAAATACTAGTATTTAAAAATGTAACAAAAGTAATTGGTAACGTATGAATATGTATAAAGTAAAGTAAATATGATGTTTAAGTTTTCTTTTTCCATACATTTGTAAAACTTTCTAAAATTCAGTTTTTTTACTTTGTCATGGGGTACGTAATGTAGATTTATGAGGAAAAATGTAAACAATTGCATTATCACACAACAGCATTAACAAAATTAAAATATTAATTTATGTTTAAACAAAGAGTTAATCTGTAGATAAGTGCGAACAACAGATGTGTTCAATCAACTTTAATTATATTGACTTTAATTATATTTATAATATACTCATCTTTCTATTAATTCCATGTATTTAAATGATTGAAATGCAAATGAAAAATCAAAAGGAAATCTTTCCTCTTATTCATGAGAACATACAGGTGGATTGTTTAAACTCATTGAGTGATGTTATAAGAAATGTTATGCCGATGTGTTTGTGATGATGATGATGATGATGATGTTACATTAGAGGATAATCACTGCTGCTGACTGCTATAAGGCAACAACGGATCCATCTCTACCTTCACTGAATCTTCTTTTTTGGAATCTGTAAGAAACAGAGATGAGAGATCAAATGAAAAGTTATTTAGAGAGGAAGCAGCAGTGATAAACATCTTTAAATGAAGGATAATCTGAGTCAATCATTCTGGTGTTTTGAAGCACCTTGTTGGATTATAATGCTATAATGTTTGTTTAATCAAAAGCTCTCAATATCTCCTGTTATAATTTCACTGATATGATCAAGTCAGGGCCGCGTCTGGCCAAATGGGTGCCCTTAGTGGACTTTTACTGTGGTGCCCCCTTTAGTTGAAAAACAACAACAACAAAATCACACACAACTATAGTATGTGTGAGAATATAACTTTATTAAAATGCTATTGTTATCATTTATAATTGTATTTTGACAGCAACACAAACTACAATTACACTGTAAAAAATTTGCTGTAATTTTGCAGCTGGTTGCCAGTAACTTACTGTAGAAGATAAAGTCTAAAAATTTTTCATGTTTATTTAACTTTGAACAAAATGTTGCCAGTAAATAACATAAATGTAAAATCTACAGTAAGTTACTGGCAGCTAGTTGCCAGTAATACCCAGTAATACTGTAATTTCTACACAAATTTTTTACAGTGTATATAAATATGCAATTATAATAAACCCAAGCAACAATGGTTTAAAAAACAGAAAAATTATGAGAAACCATATAAAATGACATAAAAAGATGCGCTGTAGTAAGGACTGGCATATCGTATGCATGGAAAATTGGAATTTGGCGAATAAACTGCACAACTTTTCATGCTTTTGGGAAGTCTGCGGTTGTATAAGCATTGACTAAAGTGGCTGCAATCAGGTCCGGTAGCGGCGGACATGCATGAAGTGTAAATAATTCTGCGAATGAGAGCACTTAGTAAAAGCAACAGAAAGTTTCTATCGGTCGGTAGCACTTTATTTTACAGTATGTGTACTTACCTTGTACGTATATGGTAAATAAGTTGTACTTACCGACAAATGTGTGGTACTTACTTTTAGGTATCTACATGTTAATTAACTAGTATCATTACTGTACTTACCAGTAGTACATACTTGGTAGTTATTATTTAACTAGATAAGTACTGGGTAATAACAGATACATACTTATAGTGTAGGTATACTGTAACTAACGAGAAACATTACTGTACTTACAAATAAATGTACAATTTAAGTATTTAGTATTACAGGCAAGTTAGGGTTGATGACAGGTATTTATAGTGTACATATATGATAACTAATATCAAACACTTCTGTACTTACAAATTGTATATACACAATAAGTGTGTACTAGTGAATGTACCCAGTAGTTGATGCGTATGACAGTCAATGTTTGGGTTTGCCTCACAGTGAGATGTATGTGATGCTATGTCTTAGGTGGTAGGTCCTATGTAATAACTGTGTAAAAAGCAACACTTTATTTTACAGTCCTGTTTCCATGCAGTAACCATAGACGTGTTAGTGAATGTACCCAGTAGTTAATGGGTAAGATAGTCAATGGTTGGGTTTGCCTCACAGTGACATGTATATGATGCTATATCTTAGATGGTAGGTCCTATGTAATAACTGTGTAAAAAGCAACACTTTATTTTACAGTCCTGTTTCCATGCAGTAACCATGGATGTACTAGTGAATGTACCCAGAAGTTAATGCGTATGATAGTCAATGTTTGGGTTTGCCTCACAGTGACATGTATATGATGCTATGTCTTAGGTGTTTGGTCCTATGTAATAACTGTGTAAAAAGCAACACTTTATTTTACAGTCCTGTTTCCATGCAGTAACCATGGACGTACTAGTGAATGTACCCAGTAGTTAATGCCTATGATAGTCAATGGTTGGGTTTACTGAGTCTGAGTTACAAAATGGTACATCAGTAATGTTTGTTCTTAGTTATCATATACGTATGGTATAAGTATAACTTACACTTGCCTGCAGTAGCACAAACTTATCGTGTATATACAATTTGTAAGTACACTAGTGTTTCTCGTTAGTTACAGTATACATACACCATATGTGCCGGTCATTAACTTACACTTGCCTACAGGTACCACACACTTATCATGTATATACAATTTGTAAGTACAGAAGTGTTTGATATTAGTTATCATATATATATATATATATATACATATATACACTATAAATACTTGTCATTGCCTGTAAATACTAAATACTTATATCATACATTTATTTGTAAGTACAGTAGTGTTTCTCGTTAGTTACAGTATACCTACACTATAAGTATGTATATGTTATTACCCAGTACTTACCTAGAGTTACATTCTGTAATAACTACCAAGTATGTACTACTGGTAAGTACAGTAATGTTATCAATTAATTACCATGTAGATACCTAAAAGTAAGTACCACTCATTTGTCGGTAAGTACAACTTATTTACCATATATGTACAAGGTAAGTACACATACTGTAAAATAAAGTGCAACCAAAATGGATATCAACAACACCAGCAATGACAAGGTAAGCTAACGTTGCTATGGTTACAGTCCATATACATAATAATAGATTGCTAGGCTATTCCTATGCTATCCACAGTTTTATAACAAACAGCAACCTAAACTACAACAAAACATTAATGTAGACTTAAACATGGTTATCTAAATATAATTAAGTACATTTAAACATCACTGTTTAAAGTTTTTACCAACCTTTGTATGGTAGCCTATAAGTATTGTTTGGCAAAAAGCAGTGTTCCTCTGTTTGTCTGTGTTTTATTAAGCAATTATATGTTAGCCTTCATGTAATCCTTATATTGTACTGCAATGAGCTGTATTCCTTGAGGCCTAATCCTCCAATAGCACTTTTTGATAAGTTGTGTCAACCCAGTGCATGCCAGAGTAGTTATATGGGACCTGCATCTGTCAAAATATGATTTATGACCCCCTGTCAATCACATTTTGACAGATAGTTCCCGAGTAGGTGTACATGCTGTCCAGTTTTGAGTGAAGTTTTTATGGTTTTTAGCCTGGTGTCCGGAGCGTGTTTTACGACGTGTCAATCAATGCGTTGTTTTTCCTGTGTGTGTGTCTTTTGTCACGCGAATGTTTGTCATATTTATTGATGTGAAAAAAAGTTGTTTTAGGTGTCCAGTTTCTGGACTGTCAGTTTTTTTGTCAACATTTTTAAAGCACATGAATATATAATAATTAATATGCATTCCTATGGGGGGGAGTCATGTAACAAAAAACTGTCACTACATCTTGTCTATTTTCAGATGACCTTGAAATATGAAAACTACATTCTGATAGCTTTCCAGTGATACATATATTTTATCAAGATTTTTTAGGTTTAGAGTAGGGGTTTTACTGTTTTAATATGTAATAACAAATTTGTCCCACTTGTATCCCATGAAATCTTAGAAACTGACCTTCATTACATCATAATTTTCCAAAAATATGATGACATATAAAATATGAAAACTACACTTTTAGAGCTTTTTCAAGGATGTATAGTTTGTCAAGATAAAAGTCTGATGACTGGTCTCTGTAAAATGTATATACACTGCAAAAAATTATGCGTTAATTTTTTTGTGTCATGCCATTTAAGGCATTATTTCATGTTAAAATAAATAAAAGGGCCAACACAAGTTGTGTTAAAACAGTGATGAGAGTAACAAGTTACAAAGTAATTCCGTTACTGTAATTCCACTACTTTTAGCGGTAATGAACCTGTAACGAAGTATTTTTTTAAATCAAGTAAAGCAGTTACAATTACTGAAATTTAAATGAGTTGGTTACTCACGTTATTCTATTTTGTGATAAAATAACACTTGCAGACAAAACATTTCTGATCTAATGTCGCAGGACCGTGGTGGGCGGCACAATGAATAATAACACAGAGGGTGTGTTAGTATAGGGACAACACATTAAGGGGCGGTTTCCCAGACAGGGATTAGACTAGTCCTAGACTTAAACACTTTTCAGAGCTCTCCAAACTGAAAACAACTTTCACTTACAGATCTTAAAATACATCAGGGCCCTTTGTTTTACTTCAAGATGCACACAGGTAATGTTTTTAGTAAGGCATGTTGTTTAAAACTAGTTCTATTTCCTAATTAAACTAAGGCCTAGTCCTGGATTAAGCTAATCCTGGTCCGGGAAACCGCCCCTAAATGTGTTGTCCCTATACTAACACACCTTCTGTGTTATTATTTATTGTGCCGCTCACCACAGTCCTGCGATGTTAAATGCTTGATGCTTTGTGTGATCGACTTAATATGGTACTGTACTACGCAGACTGATATGACATCAGAGTACCACAAGAGCAATGTAAAGGCAGACCATTTTGTAACATTTCCACTTGTTCTGGCAGCACTCTGATGTCATAAGACGATTGTTCTGTGCAGCGGCAAATGAACTGAAACACCCTTTGACTCCGTGGCAATGACCAGCAACATGAGAAGTTGTGGTACGCAAGTGAAAGTGAAGCTACGCTTGAAAGCCTAAAAAAGTGCCAGTACTGCAAGTACTGGTTTAGCTACTTATATTGCATGTTGCTCTTTCACAACCTGAAGCATCGTGCAGACGCACTCGCTCTGTAGTTTGTAGCTCGTGCTCCAGCTTCTATAAAAAATAACTCCACCTTCTTTTATTTGATTGGTCATCGCATTATTTTGACTTTGATGAGTGCTTTTAGACTGCTGATTGAGGCAGACCAAATAGAGATTGTACAGTATTTACAGTTGGGCATATTAGGCTATCTTTCCATGACTAGCAGTTATACACAGAGCGGGGTCAATTATGTGAGGGTTGGCAGGCCTGGTTTGTATGTATGATGTTGTGATTCATATTTATACAGAATTACATTTTTTATTTTCCAAACATATATGTATAGGAAGTGGCGGTACTGGATCAAGTAGTAAATGGTTTAATGGTGTTGTTTCACAAACTCAAGGCTGTTAAGTAATTTAGAACTGAAAAGTGTAATAACGACAGCAACAAAAAGGGTCAAGAGGTCAAACATCATCTTATAGTCATATAATAACATAGAAGCAGAAATTACATGTACCAAAAAACAAACACATGAAATAATCTGCAGTTTATCTGATTTAAAATGAAAGTGTGAAGTAATATCATACTGAACTCACAAACTTTGATACTG
The DNA here is from genome assembly GCF_027580225.2 of Misgurnus anguillicaudatus. NCBI lineage: Eukaryota > Metazoa > Chordata > Actinopteri > Cypriniformes > Cobitidae > Misgurnus > Misgurnus anguillicaudatus. The sequence continues at coordinate 30,825,817 of NC_073359.2, read as the reverse complement.
TGACTGGAGTACAGATGTTAATTATTATTACACTGAAAGATTTGAGTTACTCACCTCTGACAGACACTCTGAATCTCTTGTATGAGGTTTTTCCATCTTTGATGATCTTCAGTTTATAAACTCCATCATCTTCCTCACTGATGTTTTTGATGTTGAGATCTCCTGTCTGATCATTCAGCTTCAGTTTATATCTAAATAGATCATTATCTTTGTGAGGTCTTCCAAAGAGCTTTGCAGGATTGATTTTAGCTATGACAGTTTCTTTATCTCCAAATCTCCACTCTATCACATCATCTTTCAGTATGTCTTTAACTTCAGTCTTCAGATGAACAGATTCTCCCTCATACACTTGCAATAGATTTGTTTCATCTGTAACAGCAGCAAGCAGAAACAGAAAGACAGAAATGAAATCAATTCAAATCATTTACTGATTATAAACATCAACTCATAAATTAATTTCTAATTGATTTATTAACTCAATCTAAGATTTTTTTTTAGAAATGTGGGCGTTTACTCATAAAATTAAAGAAAAAATCCTAGTAAAGAAAAAAATAATTCAGAAAGCATCTTAAAAGAGGTCTTAAGGTCAAAATTGTTAGGAGCACGGATGAGGACTTTTAAGTGGCTTAAGAGTTTTTAAGCAACCGGGAAAGTGGACAAAACATTAAAAGGGATACAAAAAATGTTGCACACAATGTATGACGGTAAGTTAATAACATGCAACACATTAGATTGTACAGGAATCATGTTTGTGGCCGATCTTACTAGAGACATAATAATATAATATAGCGCCAGAAATAAAAGTAATCACTACATTAACTACAGTAAAAGATTCGGTAACTAGAAAAAATGCAACTATGCAGCAGAGATAATTTAGGTCTGTTACAATCGTCTATAAGCAAAGAAGTCACACAAACTTACAAAACCTTGTGTCGCTGTTTATTTCCTATCTTATATGTTAAATATGACATTAACAGCGCGCACACACAAACACACACACACACACACACACACACACACACACACACACACACACACACACACACACACACACACACACACACACACACACACAAACAAACACATTATAAGTTTAAACTTGATTTACTTTATATATATAAATATATATCAAATAAATATATTAATTCTATATTGTATATTTTCTAAATTTTTATGTATTTTATATTTATTTATTTATTTATATTATATGTAAAAGTATACCTGCAATTTCAAATTGATGGCTAATAATAGATCCTATTATTTCTCCTTTTCTTCCTTCTTGGACAACCAACCAATCACAGTCTTCAAAAGATTGTGTCACACGTAAAAACGGGGTCAACCACACCTCCTCACTAAGAAAAAAGTTTTTGTCTTTTCCTTACTCAGAGTTGCTCTTAGATCAGTCCTGAATCGCTCTTAAGCTAAGACTCCTACGTAAAAGTTTTTAAGCTAAATTAAGAGTTCTGAGAGGACTCATAGAATCTTTAAGATTACGGGCCCTGAACTGTCACAGTTTCTGTTCAAACTGTTTTAAATTTAAATGATAAAAGCTTTATCTGCAGTTAAAATCAGATGTAAACAGAATATAAGTCAAAGTTAAACACAGTAATCTCCACTGTAAGTAAATAGTCATAAATCGCTTTTACATAGAGTATAGGCCGTTATCACAGTGGGTGTGTCGTCATGATGAAAAAATGTGACTTCCGGTCACTCCGCTTTGCGTTGTGCCTAACAACGCCCTTTAGCCGTTACTTATTCACAATACAGCACAGCCTCTCATACCTTATTGCTTACATATAAACTGTACATTCATATGTTTCTTAACTCTTAAAAGAGTGCTGATGCGCTTAAACTAGTGCTGATGGTGATTGTATACTGTTACATGGATAGTTTACCCAAAAATGATATTTATGCTATTATTCAATTTCATTTTTGGGTAAACTATTCTGCTAAAAAGATTCTTCAAGTGCACATTTTGGTTGAGCATCTTTACCTCTTAGTTATGAATAGGCACTGTTAAAATGTAAGTTCACTGTAAATTGTTAATGAATGAATGAGACATTGTAACTTAACTTTTTTAACAATGCAGTAAATACTTGTACATATATGTAATATATGTATTAGCAAGTGGTGCAATAAATGTATTTTTATTCAAATTTTTCAGTTTGCAACTTTCAAACCTATTTACTACAACAATTTTGCAATATCAAATGCAAGTTTCAATATTTTTGCACAAATTCAACTTTAAACTTAGTTCATTAATGTTATGAAATGACAGAGATTTGATTGATGGCAACTGAAATCATGTTTCTTTTCTGTATAAATGTTTTATACAAAATCATCTTTTACATCAATTGGGTCTGTAAGGGATTTGGACGTGGATGAACCCAAGTGCAGACACGTATTACAGAAAACGGGAATTTATTAAATAACAGAAACAAAAAACCCACGAGGGGGCAAATGAACAGAAACAACTCTAATAAACACAGAACTACACTGAACATAACATATTAATAACTGGAACACACTGGAAACAACGACTGGAATGAAACAACATAGTAACACAGACAAACCCGTACTGAACGACAAACACAAGGACTCTTAAATAGGGACAAAATAATTACATACACCTGTGACCTGAACAGAATCACAAGTAAGGGATCGGGGAAAAAGTGACGAGACCCGGGAAATGTGTGGTCACAATAAACCCATAGACAGTAAAAGAAATGGACACAGCGACCCAATTGGATTCAACGGAGATAAGTGAAGTCAATTAGAAGCACGCACTTCCTGGGGGTCGAGCGTACTGCGCAGACTCAAACTGAGCTTGATGACGTAGATGTCACGTGAGCAACCTGTCTGACAATTGTTAGTCTCCTAATAGCCGTGCCACGAGAGATCTAAATCACCCACTGAATCTTACAGAGACGATGAGCGTGAACAGGAACACATTTTGTTAAGTATTCTGATTAATAATCTCCCTTGACTTTAGGCCTCCACATCCACCCGATTGCCTAATAAACAGTTAAAGATTGCCTACGAGCTTCTTCTCCTGTCCATACGGTAATTTCTCTACTGTGCGACAGAGAGTCGCAAGTTATGACGCAATCGTTAGCCTATTTTTACAAAAACTGCTTCTACTGGGCCATAACTTAAGATACATGTTAATGGAGCCTTTTATACATTTTCGTGTTTCTTTAGAAATAATAAATGTACAAATGGAGTCTTTAAACGCATCAGATGTAAAGTTATTCGCTGTCAAAGTGACACCAAAATGAATGGCAGTCAATGGAATGCTAACAGCAGGTGGGGGTCCGCTAAGCAATGGCGGAACTCAGGGAAGCTTCAAGAAAATATGAAACCCTGCCCCCCTGAATAAACCAAGACTAAAACCATGCATATCCCACATAGAACATTGTACTGTCAGAACCCTGCCATGCTGACTAGATCTAAGTACAAACAAGGATCTGGCAGGATCGTGACAGGGTCTTGATATTGAGCCATTAAACAGTAGTTTGCCCATATTGATTTACTGTGCCTGTCAGTGTGAGAGGAATGTCAAGATGTGGTTTTCTTTAATTCGTTGAATGTCTCTTTAATTTGTTTTTGAGAACACTAACCCAGTTGTATAACTCCACGTGTTTACGATTGGCTGTTGACGAGTAGTCAGATTCTTATGTGAAGTGTTGTCTGCATAACTGTTACATATGTACTACAACTAAACTTTTGCATTCATCCCGCTGAATAGCATGAGTCCACCTTTTCTTGTCTTCTTCATCAGTTGGTAAAGAATGGAAACTAAGATCCGACTGTTTAGTAGAACTATTAGAACATTTATGAACACAAAAACAATCCCTCGCTGTACCCGCCGCCATTGCAACAGACTAGACTGGTTATCTCTACTATTTTTCTTTGGAAGTGACAACACGCACACTCTGATAAAGGCCTATACTGTCAACAGAGTACAAATGTTAATAACATCATTATTACACTGAAAAATTTGAGTTACTCACCTTTGACAAACACATTGAACGTCCTGTATGAGGTTTTTCCTCCTCTGATGATCTTCAGTGTATAAACTCCTCTATGTTCCTTACTGATGTCACTGATGGTGAGATCTCCAGTCTGATGATTCAGTGTCAGTTTATCTCTGAATAGATCATAATCACCATTATATGTATTTAAGATATAGTTTGCAGGATTGATTTGAGCTATGAGAGTTTCTCCAAATCTCCACTCGATCACATCAACTCTCTGTATGTCAGTAACTTCAGTCTTCAGATGGACAGATTCTCCCTCATACACTTCCAGTGTTTTTGTTTCACCTGAAACAGCAGCAGACAGAAACAGAAACACAGAAATTAAATCAATTCAGGTGATTTTCATCTATTAAGTGTCTTATTTACTGATTCTTTCAGATTCTCTATCAGTATATAAATCTAAACACAACTATAACATCTAGATGATGAATTTTATGAATCTCCTAACAGTGAGAATTCATCTAAACCATGCACTTTTCTAGGTGTTTAGTGTTGTTACTTCCTGTTATTATTTTTTTTGTTGTTCCTTTTTGTCTTTTGTTATATTGTGTTGTCATGCTTGTGTGAAACATGTGAGCATACCACAGCACATTCCTGTTAACTGTAGTATTATATTGTTGAAATGTCTATAATAAACTTGAACTTGAACAAATATCTGAAATGAAGGATGCACAGAGTTCACGTGTGTTGTCACAGTTTTATATTTGAATTATGAAAGTTGGTTTATCAGTTAAATCAGGTTTAAACAGAAGATAAGTCAGAGTTAAACACAGTGTGAAAATCTCCACTGCAAGTTAATAGTCATAAAACACTCTTACATCTACAGTATACTGTCAACAGAGTACAGATGATCATAAAATTATTTTTATACTGAAAGATTTCAGTTACTCACCTCTGACAAACACATTGAATCTCTTATATGATGTTTCTCCACCACTGATGATCTTCAGTGTATAAACTCCAGTGTGTTCCTCACGGATGTCACTGATGTTGAGATCTCCAGTCTGACGATTCAGCTTCAGTTTATCTCTGAATAGATCATAATCACCATCATATGTACTGAAGATTTTGTTTGCAGGATTGATTTCAGCTATGAGAGTTTTATCATCTCCAAATCTCCACTCTATCAGATCAATTCTTTTTATGTCAGTAAGATCAGTCTTCAGTGTGTAAGACTTCCCCTCATTCACTGAGACTTTCTCCATTTTACCTGCATAAGCTGCACATATAAAGTAACAGAACAGAAACGCAGAACAATTATTTGCTTTATTTCTGTCATAAACTTTATCTCATGATCACATGATCTCAACCTCTCAGACTGTCTTTCATAATATACAGTCAAAAGCTGTGACTTTTCCAGATCAGTGAATGTTTAACATAAATCAGTCTCAGGTCAGAATCCACTTTCAAATTAGTTCATAAACATTCAGTCAGTGTGATAAACTGTAGTTTATATTAAGAAACGAATGATGTGGTTCTCACTTATGACTGGATTAATGTTTTATAAAACAGATGAAGTATCTGAAATAAAGCTCAAATATATCAGTATGTCATCAGTATAACACCACAGTGTGTACTACACTAAATATGGTGTTTTACTGCATCTGTGTTGCAGTGAGGTGAACAGGTGTATGTTGTCTAGAAGTCAAATGGGAACACAAGAAAATTGTAGCACATACAACCCCAAATCAGAAAAAGTTGGGACTCTGTAGAAATTGTGAGTAAAAAAGGAATGGAATAAATTACTAATCTCATAAACTTATATTTTATTTACAATAGAATATATATAACATACCAAATGTTGAAAGTGATACATTTTGAAATGTCATGCCAAATATTGGCTCATTTTGGATTTCATGAGAGCTACACATTCCAAAAAAAGTTGGGACAGGAAGCAATAAGAGGCCAGAACATTTAAATGTACATTTAAGAAAAAGCTTCAGGACTAATTTGCAGCTTATTAGGTCAATTGGCAACATGATTGGGTATAAAAAAAACTGTCAGAGTGTCAGTGTCTCTCAGAGGTCAAGATGGGCAGAGAATCACCAATTCCCCCAATGCTGCGGCGAAAAATAGTTTTCTGAGTTTCTCAGAGAAAAATAGCAAAGAGTTTGAAGTTATCATCATCTACAGTGCATAATATCATTCAAAGATTCAGAGAATCTGGAACAATCTCTGTGCGTAAGGGTCAAGGCTGGAAAACTATACTGGATGCCTGTGATCTTCAGGCCCTTAGACGGCATTGCATCATATACAGGAATGCTACTGTAACGGAAATCATAACATGGGCTCTGGAATATTTCCAGAAAACATTGTCGGTGAACACATTCTAGAGCTGCACGATTTGGAGAAAAAATCTAATTGTGATTTTTCTGATCCAAATTCCAATTCGTGATTTATAGTGCGATTTATTAGTATATAATAAAAGAGCTAAATCCAGGTTTGTTGTGGTGGTTTTAACAGCACCAAAGAAAGATGCTGTGCTACTGTTTATTTAAAACCTCTTAAACATTTTACCAAAGGTGTCTGCAGGACTTTGCTCTTCTGCAGACACACTTTTTTAAATCAAAGAACATTAAGAGAATACATTTTAACAACAATTTATTGAAGGTTTTATTTAAAATAACATATAGACCAATGTATTTTGGCTGTCACTACAACAATGCTTCTGACAAGCAAAGTTTTTTCTTTAAATCATAAGACTATACTCATCTTGTTTTACTTTTCAGGCATCCGTAATAAATGTTAAATATTAGTTATTAGAATATATGATTTAACATTAGCAAAAATACAAATAAAACACTGCACAGTCCTTACTGTACCATTTTAAATGTGGAGCTGCAGAAGCTTGTTCAGTTAAGGAGTGATTTAAATTTTTGGTGTCCAATGAACATTTCTGACACAGAAAGCACCAGGTTACTGTCACTTTAAGACCCAAGACAGCTTTAAAACTGCTCTGTTTCAATACTGTTTAAAACTGCTCTTCAATACGGAGCTCTTTCTGATTTTTCTTGTTAAATGTGTTTGTATTGTGAGAAGAGAGGCGTCATAACTACATCACTCCAGCGCTGCATACTTCATTGATGTTAAATGCGAGCGATCTTTATGTCTCTGCTTGCTTAGAGTGTGCACATAATGTGGTGTTATTTTTGTGTCGACTTAAGCTTTTAAAGCTTTTAAGCTTTAAAATCTGAAAAACTTTCAAATATTGACAGTCTAAGGTCAGAAATATGTGAGGAAGCGCTTTTATCAAGAAAGATGATTGAGAGAAAGAGAGAGAGAGAGAGAGAAAGAGGCCGATGTCTGTTTTCAAATAGTTTCCAGGCCTTGAATTCACATGTCTGATATTCAAGTACTTTCCAAGACTTTCAAGAAGCACAGGAGCCCTGATTATTAAACTGAAAGATTTGAGTTACTCATCTCTGACAGACACACTGAATCTCTTGTATGATGTTTTTCCTCCTCTGGTGATCTCCAGTGTATAAACTCCAGTGTGTTCCTCTCTGATGTTATTGATGTTGAGATCTCCAGTTTTATGATTCAGCTTCAGTTTATCTCTGAATAGATCATCATTAGATGTAGTGGGGCTTTTGTTTGCAGCTATGAGAGTTTCTCCAAATCTCCACTCTATCAGATCACCTTTCTGTATGTCAGTAACTTCAGTTTTTAGCTTGACAGATTCTCCCTTATACACTTGCAATGTTTTTATTTCATCTGTAACAGCAGCAGACAGAAACATAGAAATGAAAATATTCTGCTGATTTTTATATATTGTCTTATTTACTAATTATAAACATAAGCTTTAATACCTCTTTATTTTTATTTATTTAAAATTTTCTACAACATCATAATTATTAATTAAACAAAAACAATAAAAAACATAGAAACAAACAGATCTAACTCAAAACAGCGACAAAAAACAGTTTATTTTCCACAACAGTACATAAAACATTTCTTAACACTAAATATTTATGAATTCTTCAACATTATTTGTGGTACTGTAAAAGTTGAAATCAACTTTTAATCTTGCTTTCATTATCCTGACAAAAACATTGATTGACATCTTTTTTTTTTTGCTGATATAAATAAATATCATTTTTGCTTGACCCAGTACAGTCATATCACCCTGTAGCCCAAGACAGCTTGCCCACTGAAGCTAAGCAGGGCTGAGCCTGGTCAGTATCTGGATGGGAGACCACCTGGGAAAACCAGGTTGCTACTGGTAGTGGTGTTATTGAGACTAGCAGGTGGTGATCACCCTGTGGTCTGTGTGGGTCCATGGGCGGAAATCCCGGGGGGGTTGGGGGGGACAGGACCCCCCTATCTGAGGGTTGTCCCCCCTAAAATATCATTAAAATATGTGTATTGAAAATAATTTAATGATTTATAATACTTAAAATAGTTGTGTAAGAAGTGAAACAATACAAATGCAAACGGAGCAACAACAAAAAACGTTTTAAACATTTTGATTCCCTCTCCCTTGCCTCACAGTGGTTTGGTCCACTGCCCGCGCCCCTTTTACCTCACCACCGACACACAGTCCGGTGATAGAGAAGTGTACGGAGCCGACGCGTTAATCAGCTATATACCTACAATACAACGTTTCCCATCACTTATCAGTTTATCCTCATATGTTTTAAAACTGGACTATTTTGACATATAAACATGAACATATTTTGGTTTCTGAGAACAGAAGCAGATAAACGATCAAGAAAGCATTTTTATGCATTCATGCAGAGGTGAAAGTAACAAATTACATTTACTCACCTTGCTGTAACTGAGTTTTTTGTGTACTTTTACTTTGAGTAGTTTTTAAAATCTGTACTTTACTTTTACTTAAGTATGTTTAAAGTATTGTAGGCTACTTCGCTACATGTTAAATCATATCCGTTACTGAGTAAAAATAAATAAAAAAGAAAGGTGATAAAGACGCGCCATGGTCGGATGATTGATTGATGGGCGGGGGAACGCGCAAAAAGAACCATGGAGAGGGACGAGACAGGCGCGGGCTAATGCAGACCTTCAATTCAATTCTTGCGAAAGAAACCCCTGGCCATGGACGCAAAGCGATTGTTTCATTCAATTAGGGTTCATGCTCTTGAGTACGGAGTTTGAGAATTGCCGACCGGGTTTTAACCGCTAATTTGCACGACGCGTTTTTAATACATGCGCATTATCTTCTGAGGTCTAGCAACTTCGCGTCAAGTCAAACAACTTAAGAACGTCCTCGAGAATGCGCAGATCATTAGACATTGCAGAGAGAGAGAGAGAGAGAGCGCGCGAGAGAGAGAGAGATTGAAAGACATCAGGTACACAGGTCTGGGAGCTAGTATACAATAAATGTGTAAAGGATATATTGTGTATAGCCATGGCACTCATCTCATTATATGCTCATTTAGGTATATAGTTTAATAACATAATGTATGTTACCAGCAATACATCAATTACAACCTTACTATAATGATTGTATTTACTAGCTGCTGACCTCATATTATTTTTGCTTCAAAAGTGCATAACTCACCTGTAAAAATCATTAAATAATTCCATAAATGTTTCTTAGTTATAAAAAAGCTTTTTATTTTATTAACATTTGTTATTGCACTTTAATTGTAGAGATGTTTACAATTAAAAACATAGTTTGAGATGTAGGGGAGACCGGGTATAGTTGTAACACGGGGAGAGTTGTAACACTACCAATTCCAGGAATCAGGTATAAGATAGGAGTCATGGGACAGTTTCAGTTTTCTCAGACTTCCTTTATGATCCTACATGGAGGTGTTGCCACCTGTATTGCCATCTCTCCTAAAGCTACAGCAGAAAATCTAATTCTGAGTTAAGAAAGTTAAAAAAACTAACAAGATAATATTTTTTTAGCACTTCCACTGTTGTAGATAATGTTGTATGTGTTGTATCAAGTCAAACTTCAGTTTAAAGAATGGTGTATCAACCTTCTGCTAATTTCAAAGTACCATGCTAATACAGCTAGCTAAACAATGGGTGACAGTGATGGGGTAGGTTGTAACACGTGTTTGGAAACCATACCCTTACATACAAATAAGAAAATTTTTGTGATTTTCACACCATGTGAAAAGCCAAAACAAGAAGGTAAAAATAAACTGCCGGGAAAAGAGTGAAGGCTGATAACTCCTCTTCAGAAGAGGAAGATTTCTGGGTCGTCTGCATGGAACTATTTAGAAATTCAAGACAATTCATGCACAAACACATACAATATACACATACACTCCCCATATTCACACATATTTTATTGTTGCAGCTATTCATTTAAAATAAAACTGTTGGTGTGGCATAACACTTGAAGTACCCTTAGTTTTTGGGCATTTTGTCTACCTGTTACAACTTACCCCAGTATGTGTTACAATCTACCCCAGTAGTGGGGTAGGTTGTAACAAAGGACCATCTTGTATTTGTCGTCATCTCAAAAAGTCTGTGACATAGTTGTAGAAATTTAAACTGTTTCCATTTGTAGTAGACAAATGTGGGTACATTGTCTAAAAGTTTCAGACATGTAGCTAAAATAAAAAGGTAGTTTTAGGTGCTGGAGAAAAAAGTGTTACAATCATACCCGGTCTCCCCTATATATCCTTCCTTTGTGAACTAGAAACCTCTCCCCGCTGTAAAAAAGTAACTTTTACTCTTAAAATTAAAATGACTTACTTTTTACTTGAGTAGATTTTTAGACCAGTAACTTTACTTTTACTTAAGTAAAATATTATTAAAGTAACTTTACTTTTACCTAAGTAGAATATTTTATTACTCTTTTCACCTCTGCATTCATATGTATTAAAATTAAATTTGCGTCTGTTCATAGAGAAAGAGAAACGTTTTCTATCTGTACCCATTTCCTTGCAAGTACAATTTTGCCTGTATTATTGGTGTCCCCTTCAAAAATTGTTCTTGAAAAATTTTATGTTTATTGTCCCCCCCAACGTTTAGATGAGATTTTCGCCCCTGTGTGGGTCATAACACCCCAGTATAGTGAGGGGGACACTTTACGGTTAAAAAAGCACCGTCCTTTGGATAAACGTTAAACTGAAGTCCTGACTTTCTGTGGACGTTAAAAATCCCAGGATGTCTTTTGAAAAAGAGTAGGGGTGTGCCCCGGCATCCAACAACCAGGAATTTTTACACCAGAAAGAGTTTGTCTTAATTTAAACAGGAGAGGCTCAATGGCTAGAGAATATAGCATGCCTGATAGTAAACAGCCTTGTCTGACTCCCCTTTGGACCTCAAAAGGAGCACTTAAACCACCGTTGATCTTTAAAAGACCCTCAATGTCACTGTACAAGACTTGAAGCATGTTTATAATTTCAGAGCTAAACCCAAACGCATCTAGCGTTTGCCACAAATACTGGTTACTAATAATGGTTTAAAGCAATAAAATTGATCAAGCCTAGCGAGGGACAAAAACATTTATTTAACATGGGTCCATGTTTACTGGCGCTGAGTTTTATAAAAAAGCCTCCAAACATCACACAGATCATTTGTCTCAATTAGTTTAACAAGATATGTTTTGCTAGCTCCATGTTGTTCTGGGTGGTTCCTAAAGTTGCATTTACAGTGCAATTAAAATCACCACCCATGAACATATATCCATTATCAATAGTACAGTTACACAATAGTGTTTAAAAAAAGCCACCCTTTCTGTGCTTACATTTGGAGCAAATACATTGATGAAAGTCATCTTTACATTTTCAAACACTTGTATTTTTAACAAGCGACCTGCAATGATTTCCTCACTCACACAAGAAATGGGTAAAAAATCTTTACATAATACACTCTAAAAAAACAAACGGTGCAATATAGCACCAAAACTATTGATTTGAATCGTAACCATAGAAGAACCGTTTTTAGTGCCATATAGCACCGGTGAAGCACCAGTGAAGCACCTGTGTAGAACCAAATAGGTGCCATATAGCACCACTATAGCACCACATTTGGTTCTACAAAGCACTATATGGTTCTACACAGGTGCTTCACCGGTGCTATATGGCACTAAAAACGGTTCTTCTATGATTACGAGCAAAGAACCACTTTTGGTGCGATATAGCACCGTTTGTTTTTAGAGTGTACTAACTCCACCACTGTTACTACTCTTATGACTGAAAAAAACGTCCCCATCACATTCTTTCTTAAATACAGTGGCGGCTCGTGACTGCTCATCCGAGACTGCGCTAATTCAAAATAAGTGTTCGGATTGTCACGTGTGTGGTTCCCTTTTCCAAAACATGTGTCCTGGTGTCGAGAGATCCTGTCTGCATCACGTGTTTTGTCAAAATAAGTGCCTGCTGCACTCGTTTCAAAATGTTAATGATAAAAGAGACGCTCATGTTCCCAAAATACACGCAAGACACTCTCTTAACAGTTAACTCTGATTACGCATGAAATTATGCAAGTATCTGGCAAAGGCGAGCGTCTCTTTTATCATAAACCCTTTAGACACGTCTGCAGCAGGCACTTATTTTGGCAAGACACATGATGCACACACAATCTCTCAAAGCGCAGAACACATATTTTGAAATTACGAACCACACACATGACAAGCTACATACATGTTGTGACGAACTTCGCATCGCGCGCTTCAAAAAAATGTCACCGGCCACCACTGCTTCAATGCAATTTCATTCTCATCTGTACTATGTGTTTCTTGTAAAAAAAAAAACATTTAGTTTCTTTACTTTAAACAAACAAAAAAGGGAAGCTCTCTTCACGTCCTCTCGGGCACCATTAATATTTAAAGAGTCCAGGGGCCGTATTCACAAAGAATTTAAGGCTAAAAGTAGCTCCTAACTGGCGAATTTAGGAGCAACTCCTAAAAATAATGGGCGTGTCACTCCTAACTTTAGGACTCCTAATTTTTTTCACTAAAAGTAATTCACGAAGCATTTTAGCCCTAAAAGTAGCACCTAAGTCTGGGACAGCTTAAAAGAAGTCGAGAGGACTCCTAACTCACTAAGACCTATTCACCTATGACATTTGTTTCATAATTCATTCATGACAAGCAGGAAGTTTTTAGAATTACATAAAACAATAATGATATTAAATATTTAATATTGTATGCCAACCTGTTGCCATGCTTGCCCGTTTAAAGGCTGCAATCTCAACCCATGACTGCGATTGTAATGCATACCACCGCCTCTCGCAGTCGTCCGGGGTCCGCGACACAAGCGGGAATGCTGCATTGATCTGCAAACAAATCCTCTCCCAGTGATACGCGGGGTTGATCCGAAATGAGCGGGCGCCTGCGGTTATGAGTCATGCAAAAATATTTTTTCATGATATTCGGGTCGCGGTCGGTCGGGTCATTTGAAATAAAAATGCCAGTTAACTATTTTAAACAATAACTACTTTTTTTAAAAAAAGTAGCGGGTCCGGTATATTTATTTTTTCTTTTTTGCGGTCCAAGTTGCAGGCGGGTTAGTTAAAAACGTTGGTCGGGTGCCGGTTGTTTTGTACATTGACCCGCGCATCACTGTCTCCCAAGCTTAGTTTTGCTTGATATCCCATTGCCGAATTTTCCTTTAATTATGTTTCTTTTTTAAGCACCAACTGGGCCAGCAGCAGTAACTGATCCTGCGTCCAATTGGGCTTTCTTTTCCGTTTTGGCGAGTTCATAATCCACCGTCATTTATTTATTACATTAGGCTTCTTCAATATGGGCAACATATCTTGCTTTAAGTAGTCTATTTAGGCTAATAGGATGTAAATTAATCAAGCAAGTGTTAATGCAATGTCGTTTTTTATTATTAGGCAAATGGCGGTTTTCATTTGGGTATTTAATTTCATTCACGATTTTTCTTTTATATATGCATTTCAATGGCATTACTATTATTATTTTGTGTAGGACACAGACATATTTCGATGTTGTAACTGATTTGGTGCGTCTGTGTTATGTTCCGCATGACAGCCCTGTCATCTAACAACCAATCACCGTGGTCAATATGATCATTGCGAGTCAGCTCGTGCATGAGAATTGACGTCATCCTTAGCAACGGAGACTCACTCTTAGTTTAGGAGTTATCATTTTTCCTTACTAAAAGGAGGTCTGAAAGGCGTTGTGAATAACTTTTAAGAGAAACCTCCTAGCTAAAATCTTTTAGTGCGATTTAGGAGTACTCATAGTGGTAAGATAAAATTCTTTGTGAATACGGCCCCAGATTTATGTCACACATAGCAAATGTAAAGTTGCAGGTAAACACAGCAGAAAAGTTAACACACACAAAAAAGAAAAAGAATAACAAAAAACAATTAAACATCCTTTGCTATTTGAGCTCTAACTTTTAACATAATTTTTTTAAGGTGAAATACTTGACCTGTAAAGGTTGGTTGGTTGGTCAGAAAATTCTGTGTTTTTCATAAAATATTGAACTGACTTAAGGAACAATTTTAAATCTGAGAAATAATCATCCACTTTAACTAATCTCATGCGTTTTGTTGTTTGTAAAAAGGACGAAGACTAATCTTTGATACTTTTGAGACTTTTTCAGTGTTTGGTTTGTTTTCTGGGTTTTTCCTCTTAGTTGACAATTTAGAGACATCAACATCTATTAAAACCTCTTCCTCATTAAACAAAACTGACTTTGCGACTCCGCCGTTTGACCAACATTTGAATATTCTTTAAGTCATCTTGTACTTTATTTTCACTCGTTAGGAGATTTGCAGCTGATAGGAATCATCTTTATTGGAGATAAATTTTTCGTATCTCCCCAGTTCTTTTTCTAAAAGCTCATACGGGAGTACCTTCGAATTAATGACCTTTTTGGCAGGACTTACTAAGGACAAAACTGGTGTGTAGGTATCATGAATCACAAGTCCACTCTCAAGTAGCTGATTTACCTAATCCACATTTTTCAGAAAAATCACAACAGCACTATTCATCCTAGAAGCAGATTTAATACTTTCACAATCAACAATCTCATCTACGGCAAGACTATACTCTTCAACCGAACACGCGTCAGGTGGAGACAGTTTAATAGCGTGTCAGTGTGTGAGTTTGTGTAAACTAAACTGCTGACCTGTTGCAGCTATGCAAACCAGCCACACTTGTAGCAGCCACCAAACAATCAATAAAACTCCACCAAACACTCTAAACAACACTACAAAATATCAATAGAAAATTGTTGAGAAAAGAAAGGTTTAGAAAAAAAGAATTACACTGTAAAAAATGATTCTGAGTTTTAGTCAGGTGGACAAGTAAAATCATGTCCTGTCAACTTGCAGTGTCTCACTACGCACTAGGATGAGTTATAACAACCTCAACTTAAAGGGAAATTTTAAACTTTAAATAAGGTGTTCATATAACAACAAAACATAGGTTGTTTCAATTTTTTGCCTCATGCGCATGTGCCAGAATCTCTACGTCATAATGACGTACTACTTTAACGAATTTGAACAAGACGCGCCAGCGCCATTTTCTGCACGAGAGGACGAGATCGCTACACGAGTTGCTGATGGGAGAAAAAAGAAGACGAAGGAGCTCTTATTTGAACGACTACAGATGTATTTTTATAGTAAGTATACCCCGATTTGTTCTTTCTTTCATGTAAAAAATAGGCTTGTTTTGTTTGTGTATTGATTTAAGACAACTTGATTGGTAAGTTAACGTTAATCAGGAGCCATTTTTGCTAGCTATGCAGTGTTAGACACCGAGCTGTTAGACACGTGAGCAGAAAGAGAAGTCGTCTTTGACTAGTGTAAGTTAATGTTGGTAAATAGATAAAAACGTGTACAGTTACTTAGCATGTTAATTGGTGTAAAATGGCCCAAAATAGCTTTTTCGCATGGTTTAAAGTTTTCAGGCACCGTGCCGGATCTCCGGCGGGCGGCGTTGGCTGCGAATTAAAAAAAAAAAAAAAAATTATATCATTTCGCGTTCATGCGTTCACCCACAAATAGGATGAGAGGAACACATCTTTTTCTCTCAACCAAACTAAACTAGCCAATCAGAAGTAGAATGGGGCGGGTCTTTAAGTGTGGTTGAGAGATCCAGCTGCAGGTACCGAGCGGAGACCGGAGATGTCACGTAGCAAGGAAACGTAGTCCGCAGGATGGAAAGTAAGTTTATAAAGAACAGGAAAGATATGACCTAATTGATAAAGCACTTAAATAAGTGTCGCTGGGCATGGATAGAAGGAATGGGCAGAGACAGTCGGCATTTTAGAAGAAATTAAGAGAAGCAGGTGCTTGCATTTCAAATGCT
Source organism: Misgurnus anguillicaudatus (assembly GCF_027580225.2). Taxonomy (NCBI): domain Eukaryota; kingdom Metazoa; phylum Chordata; class Actinopteri; order Cypriniformes; family Cobitidae; genus Misgurnus; species Misgurnus anguillicaudatus. Next base: position 30,809,560 of record NC_073359.2, on the reverse strand, counting down.
GTCTCACGATATCAATATAAAGTTGCATTTGTGTCAAAACGTTTTGCTTGCATTATAATATTCTCTACGCACATGCGTTAACGCACGCATCCACGTGAACCAGATCCCACATAATCCTGACAAAAACACACATTCGCTGATGGTTTCTGAATCTAATTTGCGTGTGTGCGTTAACGCATGCGATTACAGAATAGTATAATGACACACTCGTAGATCTGGTTTGCCTGCATGTGTGTGTGAAACGCGTAGATCTTGACTGTAATGCTTTGCCAAAAGATTAATGCAAAAAAACAAATAGACTTGACTAAATTCCTGGGTTTCTGAAAAGGCAAAGTCACATCATCATTTGAATTATAAACTGTAATGTTGCAGTATCCACTTCAAATTTAGGGTGCAAAGGTTGCTTGGTGTTCACTAATAAATAATAAATCTGTATTAAATGCCACCACTTATTATTCTATAAACATGTTTTAACCAATGGTGAATCTCATTTGTGTGCCCTATTATAACCATGCATTATGCAACCAAAGATTTTTAAATTCCTCATAGATCTATGTCACTTATTTTTACTCTTAAAGTGCACTACATTGATTTAAGTGCACTCCTGGTTTAAGTGACATCAGCTGGTTACGTCTACTATTAAATCTTATTTTGGTGCTGAACAAAAGGTAACAAACAACTGTTGTTGTACCACATCACTGGTAATTTATTTACAACAAAAGTATGCAAAAAGTGTACATATTTGAAATTAATGTTTTTATTTTTCAAGACAGAGGGGGAGGGGGTGAAAGGATAAATGAAAAGAAAAACAAAGGATTGAACCAATAAAGGAGGTACTTTAACCATCATATATTTTACAGACAACAAACCAAAGGATGAGGACTGCAGCATTGCTTGGGCTGCCGTGATACATGCGAGAGACTCCATCTAAATTCATAAAGATATGCGAGGTAAGCTGAAACCTTTAAGGCATTGTTTCCCAATCCTGGTCTTCGGGCACCCCCTCCCAGAAAGTTTTAGATGTCTCCTTATTTAAAAAACCTAATTTGACTCATCAGCCACCTTCCAAAATGGTAAACATGTGTCCCTAACAAGCTGATGAGTTAAATCAGGTGTGTTAAATAAGGAGACATCTAAAACTTTCTGGGAGGTGGTGCTCGAGGACCAGGATTGAGAAACACTGCTTTAAGGCAAAACAAGGGAAAATTGAACATTAGATCTCTTAATTTGCAGGGGTCTGGGGACTTTAAATTGTTTGTGAAATTGGTTATAAGTAATAGTACCTTAATTTTCTTTTCATTCTACAAAGCCCAGTGACCATGAAGAGGATGTGATCAAGGGCGTGGTGATCGGAATCCTAGTGGTTGTGGAAAATGCGGAGCCTTTTCCAGAATTCTACAATGACGTTGCCCTGGTGATTGAGGAAGAAGTGGTGATGCGTCACCCTGAGTGACATACCTAATGCTTTTCTGAACCTGATTGGCCTGGTGTACGCATTAAACCTTGACTATCCAAAGGAATTAAAATTCACTTTTGAAGTGATACAGCGCCTGTTCATTGGAGTTGGATCACACTCTTGCACCGCAAGAGTTCACTCTTTGAAGAGCAAGTTGCTGAGATAAGAAACTATTTTCTTCTCCTTGTTACTATAAGCATTTACAGTGTTGCACTGTTTTAAAGTTTAAGACCATTGTTATTTTAGATATTATTGTTTTAAAGGGATACTCCATCGTTTTGTCATATTAAACTGTTATTGCCTTAAAGCAATGGTTCACTTTGAAATTAAATTCTAATGTTTTGGCTTGCCTCAGGGGCATCCGGGATGTGGGTGTCTTTGTTTCCGTGGTGGTTTCACTTTTGATGTTTTTGGGTCGGGCTGTTGTTGTCTGTCAGTCGTGTGGTGCGGGTCTGTGGTCACTTGGTGGGCGTGGCCTCGGGGAGCATTCACGGTGAGGTCCAGGTTGGACAGCTGTCCATCGTGGGTGCACATTGATGGCCTTGGACACGAGGCGAGCGGTTTGTGTGAGAGGGCGAACACTATTTGCGTTGTTTTTGCCCCTTGTGCACAGCCGCGTCTGTGCTTGGTCTGCGCATGCGCCGGAAGTGATCTCTCGCACGTGTACGTCACTCATTGTTTGCACGGAGCAGAGATTGTAGGTAAGACGGCTGGTGGAAATTGTGCTGGTTTGTGCTTATCCGGGATGTTTAAACCGACATGAAAGAAAACAATTACGTATGCTCGCGCGAACTCATCCAGGAGATCACTTCCGGCGCAGACTGAGCACAGACGTGGTTGGGTGCAGGGGGCAAGGACAGTGTGGGTGGTGTTCGTTTTCTCACACAAACCGCTCGTTTCGTGTCTTGGGCCATCGGTGTGTGCTTGTGATGGGCAGTTGTTTGGTTTGGACTTCTCTGTGCATGCTCTTTGAGGTTACGTTTGGTAGGTGACCATGGACCTGCATTGTGTGGCTGACAGGCAACAACGGTTTGACCTGGGGATATCAAGGGTGGGACTACCGCGGAGGCCAGGACACCTGCATCTTGGATGCCCCTGAGGTGGGCTAAAACGTATAAAAAATTTATTTTAAAGTGAACTATACTTTTAACTGGGAGGAGTTGGTGCGTGCCTCTGTCATCTTGGTGCGTGCACTTAGGAGCTGTGGCGTGCGGCGGCACTTTGGTGGCACTTGGCTTGGCCCGGTTCGTTCGGTGGAGCAGAGCAGAGGTGGGGTTGGAAATGACCAAACACATCCACGTTTTCCCTATTTGATACGAGTAGATATACGATCAAATATGGAGGCACAGGGTGGAACGTGGCGCTTTTGAAGGTGGGTTTAAAAGGGTAACTATAATTATTATGAGAGGGAGAAGGGGAGCAGATTTTTTAGGCGAGTCGAAGTACTCCCAAAAGTGCTATTACGTCATAAAATATAGTTCCTCTTTTAGAAAGGCACTACGTTTTGTTTTGTGCCACCAAGCTTGCTTGTATAACTATTCGTCTTAAATAGGAAAAACGTTGATGTGTTTAGTCACTTTAACTTTATCTCTAAATGGTACAATTGAATGAATGGGGCTAAGCTAAATGCTATCGAAGCGTCGCAGCGCGCTCCAGCGCTTACGTGCACGCACACAGATGATAGAGGAATGTATCAACAATTCTTAGTTAAGGTAATAACATATTTTAATATTGAAAATGAGTAGACTATTCCTTTAAGTGCAAGCACTAAGATGATAGAGGTATGTATTGACTCTTCTTAGTTAAGGTAGTAACATTTATATGACAAAACGATGGAGTATCGGTTTAAGTGTAACATTGGTATTCTTAAAAATTTTTTAAACAGACTGTTCACTTGTTACCTTGTTCTACTTCTTTCCTTGTCATGTTAGACATTTGATTGGGAATTAAAGACACTGTTTTATTTGAAGTTGTTAAACACAGGAAGAACTGTACATGAATAATTCACTATAAGCTGTTAGAAAAATCTGATAATGACAAGGAGAGTTATTTGTACTATTTTGGCTCTTAAATGGTTCTGTGCATAGTAGAGCTGCACGATAAATCGCATGCGATACCATGCACATCTCGTCAGTTCCTTGATTGGTAGTGGGTCGCCGTCGGCTGCTTTCGGATGGAGCTGCATTTGCTGCACGGAGCCGTGGTTCACTGGCAAGCTGGGCCATGTCGCATGCATGTCGCAGGCAATACGTCCGCGATTGTAAATGCGAGGTTGCCCCGAATGTCGGTGAACTGCGTCTCTGTGTGGTGGGTGCCGCTCCATCTGGGGGCAGCTGGTGGCGATTTGCTACTAATCAAGGAACCGGCATTACTTACAAGATGCGCGTGACAATCGCATGCGACTTATTGTGCAGCCCGAGTGCATAGAGAAGTTTGCACGTGTTTTTGTGAGGTGTATATTTTAACATTGGTATTCTAGAATTTTTTTTAAACAGACTGTGTTCTTGTTACCTTGTCCTGCTTCTCTTTCCTTGTCATGTCTGACATTTGATTGGGAATTGAAGACGCTGTTTTATTTGAAGATGTTAAACACAGCTTATAGTGAATTTTTATAGTTGTTCCTGTAAGGAAAATATCTGATACCATTCTCTAAGAATGATTCTGTGCATAAAGAAGTTTGCATGTGCTTATGTGAGCTGAATATATGTGAGGGTTTTTCTTGTAATGTTTTCATATCTTTGCAAGGAAAAATAAATGCTGAGAGTTTCAATTTTGCAGTTGTGTTGATTTCATTTAAAAAAATCTGGTTTCAGGCAGATATCTAGAACTTCTTGTCAAAGAAAGCAATGAAGTCTAATAAACTCAAAAAGTTAAGTTGTGATGTTGAGGAAAACTTACTATTTTATGTCAATTAGACTTTGTTAATGGTTGTGAAAACATGAAAAATTAAGTTCAACCAATATGTTTTTAAGTTTACTTAACAAAAAAATCTAATTGCTTATTAATTGATATGGTATGTTGGCCCAATTTACTGCAAGTTATTTCAACAAATACATATAAGTTGAGTTAACTTAACTCCTAATGTTGGCTAAACTTAACTGGGTCAATGCAATAAGATGACTTGACCAAGTCAAGTTGTGTCAACAAATCATTTTTTACAGTGTAGGAAACTCACAATTACCACGCTCTCGGCAGCACTCACTCCATGCTCATTCCCAACACGCACGCCCATAGAGAGAGAGAGAGAGAGAAAGAGACACTTTGACTTTTAACACACTTTATTGAACCATCTGAATACCACCATATTACACCTTAGAACAAACACATTACCAAATAATCAGGGCGTGTAAAAATATGTATAAATGAGAAATATAAACAAAAACAACAACAAAAGTAATAGAAAGTAAATTAACTCATTTGTTAAGGATAAAACCAAGACATCACCAGTTAAAATGATATCACCATTATCACCAAGCATCAATAAAGCTCCATTTATACACCATTTAAAATCAAACTCAAGTTTTCAGTCATTTGAAAGAATCTGTATTCCACCCTTACTCTAGATTCAATCAACCCAGTGAACAGCTTAAAAACATTAATATTTTGTCATTCAGCAGCCAGACTGCGAGACTTTCAAATGGCTAACTTCGCTTGTCCTAAAATGAAGTTAGCCACAGTGCACTGCTGCCTGCGTATCTTTGAATACTTGCACCCAAAGACAAAAAGTTTTTATGTCAAAACCAAAACCCAACTCCCCAAGTATTTTCATTAACAATGGAAACAATCTGGAACACTCTGCGAAAGCATGATAAACAGATTCTGATGCGGAACAGAATATGCAAGCTGGAAAAACATTCGTTTTAAACTTTGAAACATGTGTGTTGGTGGGTAAGACACAATGCAGTATCCTCCACTGCAAATCTCCGGATCGTTTGGGTAGGGGACCCTTATAAAAAAGCCTCCAAGAAGGAAAAACTTCAGCTGAAATCCTTAAAAGCTCTCTCCATTTCGTATCACATTTATCTTTGATAGCCTCAAAATAATCTGTTTTGATACAAATCTGATCTCATTGTGGCTGGCCTTTCAGATGATCAGCCTGGAGACCTTGGACTTTTGGGAATTCACCCGCTTTTTGCATAGTCGTAACCGGAGGAATTTATGAGTGTTTCCTGACAAAATGGCCGCCATGCCTGTGCTGGAGACCGTAGCGCCCCTGGAGCTGGAGGTTGTGAAACCGCCGCGTCCTCTCCCCTCTGTGGTTGCACCTGATTCTGTGCATGAAATGACTGTCACCATGTCCGAGCCAGTACACAAGTCGATTGTCACTCCTGGATGTCCGCCTGAAGGCCGGATTTACCGCTTAGTTTACAGTTTAGGGGATACCTCAGTGTTTTCGCTTCGGACAACCTAACCATTTGACTGTACTGAACCGAGCGAGTCAATTGAGTCGCCCGAATCACTTGGCTCAACAGAGTCATTTGGACAATTGGAATCTACTGTGATTGTACTTGCTTTGTGTTGTGTTTGGTCTGTTTTTTGCTATTCTGTTTCACAGGAAATCTCTCAAGCTCCTGAATCCGAGTCTTTTGAGTTTCCTATTACGGCTGGAAGGTTTTTATACCCGAGTCACCTCAACTATCTAACACGACTGGATGGTCCAAACCTGAGCCACATGCACTCTCTGTCCCCTGAAAATTTTAAAGTGATATAATCAAAAAGACTAGTCCTTTTCACTGCATCACGATACCCATTAATGTTCAAAGAACTCAATCTCAAAGGTGCCATGAAGAAGGTTAAAGAAAAAACACTCAGAAATAACACTTTAAAAGTGCACTTGCAAGCCATATTCATGTACACTCAAAATACTTCTAACATTAACTTCTTAAGCTTCTTAAGACGATAACGTTTGGGTTTGTCAAGCTCATCAAAGGTAGCTTTTCTCATAGCCAATGTGCAAGACTGCAAAAATAATTTAAATCTGGAAAGTATGTCTCAATATTTGGTTTGCGAACTCCCTTTGTAATATCAAGAAAGTTATTAATTTCTTGAACAGAATAGAGTTTCGTCTTACCACCAGAGGTAGGCTCAGCATCCATCGCGTCATTTTCAATAAAATCAATATCCTCATAATACTCATTTTCGGAATCTTCCACCTGCACCTTCAAATCCAGTACAGGTTCTTGAGATGACAAATCATCCTGACTCTGAATAAACAAGTCATCGGCTTTTTACAACAGAGGGAATCAGTTTCAGACACAGCTTGCGAGTACACCTCACCTTGGGTGAGTCAACCAGCGCAAAAATCGCTCCAGCCAGCTGGGGTTGTAACTCCACAGCGGCCCCAGCGACATCCGCACCCCTCGCTGCTCCCCGCATTTGCAGCTGGAGCCGCATTAGGGCCCGTCGGCCTGTCCCGATTCGGGCAAGTTTGCCTAACTTGTCCATAATCACAGCAAACAAAACATCTCATAGATTCAGAACTAAAAAATATTGTGTAGTCCTTGGCATCGATGCTTAATTTTACTGACAGGTCACTTTGAGAATTCAGGATCATAAAGACCTGGCACCAAAAAGACATGCTTAATTTCTGGGTTTTTACATCCAAGCAGGATCATTTTGATTGGACTTACTATTTTGCCATACCTCTGGAGTAATTGTTCTAGTTTATCATTTGAAAAAAAATGGAGGTACATTTGAAAGAACAACTTTCTTAGATGGGCTTGACAAAGGCAATACGGGCACAAAGTGATCTTTAATTATTAATCCATTTTCAATCAGATCATCCACCATTCCACTTTCATTTAGAAAGAAAACAATGGCCTTATTCATTCATGAGGCAGATCTGATATTGGCGCCACCGACCACCACACTCACAGCTAACAAACAATCCTCCACCGACACCGCAGCATCAGGTATACGCTTACAACCATGCCTAGGTGTTAGACGCGAGAAATCTCTCGCCTCCGTCCCCATTATTCCACCCGCTGACCGAAGTCAGCAACCTACCAGTGTCACGGTTAATCCGTGTCATGTCTTGTTTCTGTTACGATTGTTGTCACCTGGACATTTATTGATTAATTACCTGCCTCAACACACCTGTATGTCATTTAGTCTGTGTATTTATACCACTGTCTGTGTCACACTCACTGCTGGATCATTGTCATTACCAGTGATGGTAATAATGGCGTTATAACTAAACGACGTTACTAACGGCATTATTTTTTTCAGTAATGAGTAATCAAATAAATGACTGTTTCCCCCGTTATAATGCCGTTACTGTTACTGACATTAAAATGTTGCACGTTACTATAATTAATCTCACTGAAGTGAGTAGGCTCTCATCCAGACAGGCAATGTTTTTCTCTAGTGTGTGTTTGTGTGTGTGTGAGCGTGTGTTAGAGGGGGTGGGACAACCACATAACCGATGATAATTGGATTTCCATGGTTAGCCAACCAGAAGCAGGCAGAGTTCATACACAAACACAACACTGCAATGTTGCTCAACTGTGCATGTCAACTTGGTGACTTTGTCGCTAGATTTAGCAACTTTCTAAACCCCTTTAGCGACTTTAAAAAAAGCGACTAGGACAAATCTAGCAATCTTTTCTGGTGTGGTTGGAGACTGACGCGGGAGCATGTATCGTTCTCTCTTCTCAACGGGCAGCAGATGCTGCTGCTAGCCACTCACAGGCAGCCGGTCCTCGCCTGCAGTCCGCCCGAGTCCCACACACCCGAAACGACAGAGCGATGGCAAGTACAACAAGCTCAAATGCGACCCGTCACGGAAACCAGTGACACAAGTCGGCAGCACAAGTTTAATAAGAAACAAAGTTCTTTTTCAAAATTTGTGATTTTTGTTTTATTGCAAAATCTGTTACTGTTACAATTACTAAATCAGTTACTATTTTTGAGAAGTAACTAGTAACTATAATTACTTTTTAAAAGTAACGTTGCCAACACTGGTCATTACTTCCTTGTCTGTTCCAGTGGTGTCAAAAGTATTCATATTCATTACTCAAGTAGAAGTATAGATACTAGAGTTTAAAAAGACTTTTGTAGAAGTTGAAGTATCCATTCAAGCTTTTTACTTAAGTAAAAGTGAAAAAGTAATGGTTTCAAAACTACTTAAAGTATAAAAGTAAAAGTAATGTAAGGAAAAAAAATGTCATTACGGAAAAAAGCCTAGGCCGCGACACAGGGGACTATTGTGCACTACCCTATCTCCTCTAAAAAACGTTTCTAAAGGCCATAATAACTATAGTGTTATATTAAAATGTTAATGTTAAAAAATGTGGGATGCACTAGGGCCAGGGGTATGCAATGTCAGTCCTGGAGTGCCGATGTCCTGCAAATTTTAGCTCCAACCCTTACAAAACCTTGGCTACCTGTAGTTTCAGGTGACTTTTTCAGGGGCTTTTGATTAGACCTGGAGCTAAACTCTGCAGGACATCGGCGAGATGGTGCCAGGGGCCCCAGTTTTATAATATTTCATGAAATACATTACTTTATTATAAATTCTGTGTAATTAAACCTCAGAACAATAAGGCTACTAAACAAAAGCAATACATTTGTATAATTTAATATGTTTTGTTTTGTTTAATTCAAATTTTATGTTTTAGAATGATTTATGTCATACATTTTTTTTGGGGGGGCTGTGAAGGAATCCACTGTACACAAGGGAGGCCGCAAAAAAAATGGTTTCATAACCACTACATTAAAGAACTTTATATGTGTACTACTGAGCATTATATATAAATATTCAAATATTATAATGGTGCAAAAAGTCAAACTTCAGAGCAGGGCCGCTGCTGGCCAAACTTTTACAGTGGTGCCCTCTTTAGTTAAAAAACAACAAACTATAGTATGTGTGAGGATAGAAATATGCTATTGTTATCATTTATAATTGTATTTTGACAGCAACACAATCTTCAATTACACACATATGCAATTATATATTAAAGCCTATATTTCTGCATCTGTACTTGTGTAGCTAATGGACTTCAGCTTAATCTAATGTGACAAAGCTGATCTTACATGTCAGTGTAAATCCAAGTAATTTTGAAGACTGTCTTTCTTGTAAGTAAATTAAAAGTCAGGTTTAAGGAAACAGCTGATGTCTATTAACAAAAGCAAAAGTTGGTATATATGGTTATGTGTTTCATTGATTTAACACTCAAGCATTTAGCTAAGTAGGTTTTGTTAATGCAAATAAAATTTAGGGCAGTTATTACAAAACAACAGATGTCTTTAGCCTAGATATCTTTGCCATGCTTCAAAACGCAACGCAGCACAATGTCATTTAAGTTGAACAACTGAAGTTACATGATTTAAATTGGTATTGTTGTACTATTTAAATCACACAGATGAGTTGGTGTCAGCAGCCAGTTATATATTTACACAGGCTTGTGAATGTGAACTGACCTGAAAGTGATGCGCGAGTTTTATTTCGTACTTTTCCATTTGAAGACAGAATGCCGTGTTCTGTTACTGTACAAACGGATGGCGGATGATATCAAAGCATCGCGAGAGCAAACTGCTCCAACTGCTCCGCATGCTTTCTAATCGCTCTCGCGGTTCTTTTATGTTTATCTTTGCAGCGCTATCGAACAGATCATCTGCGGTCAGCTGGGGGGGCGGGGATTGCGTACGGCGGGGATTGCGTACAAACCAATAGGGTGTCGGAATGGTGTATGTTTATACTTCTCATCCAACCACAATCGCATTCATCCGGATGATGCAATTTAGCAAGATAGGTTTTTTACACTGAAGCCGGAATGTAAAAAAAGAAAACAAGCCGAAATTAAAAGAAGTAACGAGGCAATTTTTAAAATGTAAGGAGTAGAAAGTACAGATAATTGCGTGAAAATGTAAGGAGTAGAAGTAAAAAGTCGTCTGAAAAATAATTACTCCAGTAAAGTATAGATACCCAAAATATCTACTTAAGTAAGGTAACGAAGTATTTGTACTTCGTTACTTGACACCTTTGGTCTGTTCCCATGTCATGTATTGGATGTTCCTGTGTTACTTACTTCCACATTGTTTAATTCTCGTGTTTTGTTTTATGTTTTTGTAAATAAATGTTACCATCTCATTGTGAACTCTGCAATTGTGTCCTTACTCCTGTTCCCAGTTGTGACAGAATGATCCACCCATTAAAGGATGCAGGGAGTTCAGAAAAGAGGACCTTCCCCTCATTTTTTTTTTTTGAGGTGGAGTAGTGGACATCAGAATCTGCAAGCTGCAAGGTCCCGATGCCCATTGGAGTTAACCGAGAGAGAACGCTCCAGACTTGGCTCAAGTTGGCCGTCGCCACGCCCGATTCATTCCCCTGGGTGGTCGCTGCGGCACTTGAGGCTCTTCCTGTGAGGGTCGAATTCTTTGGATCGGTTCCCGTGACGGTTGAATCTGCTGAGACGGTTCCTGTGGTGGTCGAATCTTCTGGGTCGGCTCCTGGGAGAGCCGCCGCCATGCTCGATTCAGTTCTCGGGATGGCTGCTGCCACGCTCGATTCATTCCCCAGGGTGGCCACCGCCGCGCATGAGTCTGTTCTCCCGGGATGGTCTGAGTCGGTTTCCGGGATGCTCGTATCCTCGTCAGTTCCTCTGATGATTGAATCTTTGGAGTCGGTTCCCGAAAGGGCCGGTTGTAAACATTTTGCCCAGGCCAACATGGCTGATCTGGTTTTGCCGGATTCACCCTGGCCTCCTGTTTTGCTGGCTCCACCTTGGTCTCCAAGCCCTCCGTCCCTCCCCTAGATCCACTCTTTAAGGGGGAGGTAATGTCACAGTTAATCCGTGTCATGTCTTGTTTCTGTTCCGATTGTTGTCACCTAGACATTCATTGATTAATTACCTGCCTCATCAAACCTGTATGTCATTTAGTCTGTGTTTTTATACCCCTGTCTGTCCGTGTGTCTCAATCAGTTCCCTTGTTCAGTAGGCAGGGCACTGATCAGGGAGTCGGCCATTTTAAGGGCTGTCTCAATTGCAAAATCCGTTCAGTGCACTGGAACGTTCGTTCCCTAAAAATTCCCACAATGCAACGCAAAAACCAGTGAGCATCGATGGTCCCTATGTTCCCTAACCGGAAATCACGTGACCTTTTCTGAAGCTCGACAACCGAACATCACGTGATCCAACTCAATAAACTTTATGAAATGTTACAGAACTTTTATATAGACAAACGTTTGTTTTAGTTGTAAATATAAACACACATTGCTACACAGTAAGGGACCACAATCTACTCAATATTTAAAATAATAATATTTATTTAAAATTGTAAATATATTTATTACATTTAAAATGTAATTATATGCCTCCAATTTATGCACAGATATGTAAGAGAATAATGACAACATTTTTCACAATGTACTGTTTTTAAAACGAAGTCAGAGAGATGTTGGTTTTGCCGGTTGTTGATGAGTAACAGCTGTGAGTGATTACAACGCGCTTAAGCAGCCACGTGACAGAAAAATAAGTAAGCACTGTCCCAATGTGCCCAGTGCCTGAACCTGTGTACACGATATACTGATTCACGACCTCGGGAGCTAGGGAACGAATTGAGACACACGGTGTGTCACACTCACTGCTAGATCATTGTCATTACTTCCTTGTCTGTTCCCATGTCATGTATTGGATGTTCCTGTGTTACTTATCTGCCCGTTGTTTTATTCTTGTGTTTTGTTTCGTGTTTTTGTAAAATAAAAGATACCATCTCATCGTGAACTCTGCAATTGTGTCCTTTCTCCTGTTCCCAGTCGTGACAACCAGTCCCTACACTAAGCCTATAAACTATAACCTAGCAGAAAAAAAACATTTCAGGAAAAAAGGATGTAACGACTGAGCCAAATCAGACACACAGTAACTTCTTGTATTTCATAAATATAACTGCAGACCCTCACCCAACAAGCAGGTCTGTAACACTACCCCCAAAACTGCTTTTAACACTTCAAAGCAGAACAGACCTCTGGTGACTATGGCAACACATCAAGATTACAAGTTTTATGACTACAAAAGAATGTGGGAGATTCTGGGACAGACAAAGAAACTTTCTATTTAGTCATGCATGTATTCACAAATAAATGTATTGGGAATTGTCTTAATCAACTATTTCTAATCTCATCATGGATTATGTTCTTGGTGTTTATGTTATATTAGTATATCAACCCAAACTAGTTTAAATTAATGTTTAGTATTACTTACTTAATCCAAATCATATCTAGTCCTTGTTTGGTATCTATGTAATCCATTTTTGATTTCCTGAATGATAATATTCTTTATGTTTAGGAAACTCTTCTTCATAATAACATTATGAAACTCTTTAACATTTCCACCTTAACATCGAATCCAATTCCATATGCAAAACAGCATGTTGGAAGACAAAGACAGTTAACTTTCCCTCTGAAAGTGTGACCTCTGATTGGGTCAGACACATCTTAAAGGTGTGACCTCTTAACAGCTTAAAAACCCCTACCCAAGAACACACCCAGAGTTCTGCCGAGTTCTGAGCCTTGGGTTGAGTTGCGAGATGAAGTTCTGATGTGGGAGTTGTTATCTGTTCTTATCTGAGTTGTGTGTGTGGAGCACACACATCTCTTAAGTTTTTCTTTCTGGATACATTCGAGTCCTTTCAGGACTCTCATCAGGATGAGGATGCTAAACTAGACGTTTCCAGCATACCTCTAAGTTTGTGCCAGGCCTAGGGCCTTGTCTTTTTCATTTACCAAGGATCATCTGCATCAAGCTGGTTTTTCTATCATCAATCCTTTCAGCCAAGATCAACTGAAGTCTCACCAAACTACATCAGGACACTTTCTTTTAATGGGCAAGACATGCAAGTATCATACTTAGTCTTATTCACTGATGCATCACGCATCATTATTCCCTTTTAACTAAGGTGCGTTCACATTAAGTAACTGATGGTTCGTTTTAGGCTTTGATCTGCTGAATTACACATACTACCATAACTTCATGCTTTACTCTCTTCTCTACTTAAACCTTTACTTTCTTCCAATGCTGAACTGTATGTATGTGTGCAGGTTTGTATGTTAAGAGCAGTATGTGTTTAGTTAGTCAATAAAGTCTGATTTTGTATCACACATGATGTTGTTTGTAGTTCATGCTCATAATCTGGAGTCACTAATCATTAAAGGTATCGCTACCTGCTTTTAAAGCTGTTGGATCAATTTTAGGATATTCATCTCCTTAGCCAAGAGAGCTATATCCTAATCTAGTCTTTAGTGTCTTACTAAACATTCGCTGGACGAGTGTTGGCCAGACACCCAAGACCTTTATTTGATCCACATACTTATAATGGATTACAACCCATTGTAAGTACTTTACATTTGAGCTTATGTTTGTTTCCCTTAATTGGGATGGTGGAGAATGTTTTTAAAATATTAATAATTAATATTATTAATTATTATTTATCATTAAGCCCCTCCTTTAAAATCGCTACAAGGATAAAAGAAAAAGAAACTCTGCAGTTTACTCTCGCTCATGCCAGGCGACTCCGACCACTCACTCCCAGCACAGAGAGAGAGAGAGAAAGAGAGAGAAAGAGACAGAGAGGTCATATGCTTTCAAGTACTTTCCAAGCCTTTCGAGAAGCATAGGAGCCCTGATTATTATACCGAAAGATTTGAGTTACTCACCTCTGACAAACACACTGAATCTCTTGTATAAGGTTTCTCCACCTATGATGATCTTCAGTTTATAAACTCCAGTGTGTTCCTCTCTGATGTCTTTGATGATGAGATGTCCAGTCTGATGATTCAGCTTCAGTTTATCTCCGAATAGATCATCATTAGATGTACTGGGGCTTTTGTTTGCAGCTATGAGAGTTTCTCCAAATCTCCACTCTATCAGATCAACTCTCTGTATGTCTTTAACTTCAGTCTTCAAATCAACAGATTCTCCCTCATACACTTTCAATGGTTTTATTTCATCTGCAACAGCAGCAGACAGAAAGACAGAAATCAAATCAATTCAGGTGATTTTCATCTATTAAGTGTCTTGTTTACTGATTATAAACATCAGCTCATATTCTCATAAATGAATTTCTGTTTAATAACTCAATCTTTCAGATTCTCTATAAATATAAACAACTATAACATCTAGATGATGCATTTTATAAATCTCCTAACATTGAGAATTCATCTAATGGGTAAATGACTTTAATAAAATATCAGTTGGTCAACATTAGTGATAATAATTATTCAGTCAGTGTGTTTAATTGTTTACATAACACACCAATGATGTAATGTATGATCAAATCAATGTTATAAAACCAACCAAATTTATTTGAAGGATGCTCAGTTCACATGTATTGTATCCGTTAACCATTTAACATAACAGGTGTAAAAAGTTGCTTTAGCTGCAGTTAAAATCAGGTTTAACCAGAAGATAAGTCAGAGTTAAACACAGTGTGAAAATCTCCAGTGTAAGTTAATAGTCATAAATCACTCTTACATCTACAGTATACTGTCAACAGAGTACAGATGATCATAAAATAATTATTACACTCAAACATTTCAGTTACTCACCTCTGACAAACACATTGAATCTCTTGTATGATGTTTTTCCTCCTCTCGTGATTTTCAGTCTATAAGCCCCTTTATGTTTCTCTGTGATGTCTTTAATGTTGAGATCTCCAGTCTGATGATTCAGCTTCAGTTTATCTCTGAATAGATCATCATTAAATGTAGTGGGGCTTTTGTTTGCAGCTATGAGAGTTTCTCCAAATCTCCACTCTAACACATCATCTTTCTGTATGTCTTTAACTTCAGTCTTCAAATCAACAAATTCTCCCTCATACACTTCCAATGTTTTAATTTCATCTGTAACAGCAGCAGACAGAAACACAGAAATGAAAACAATTCAGCTGATTTTCATCTATTAAGTGTTTTATTTACTGATTATAAACATCAGCTCATATTCTCATAGATGAATTTCTGTTTATTATCTCAACCTTTCAGATTCTTTGTCAGTAAGCAAGGCAAGTTTATTTGTATAGCACATTTCATACACAGAGGTTATTCAAATGTCTGATATTCAAGTACTTTCTAAGACTTTCAAGAAGCATAGGAGCCCTGATTATTATACTGAAAGATTTGAGTTTCTCATCTCTGACAAACACAGTGAATCTCTTGTATGATGTTTTTCCACCTCTGATGATCTTCAGTTTATAAACGCCAGTGTGTTCCTCTCTGATGTCTTTGATAATGAGATCTCCAGTCTGAGAATTCAGCTTCAGTTTATCTCTGAATAGATCATCATTAAATGTAGTGGGGCTTTTGTCTGCAGCTATGAGAGTTTCTCCAAATCTCCACTCTATCAGATCAACTCTCTGTATGTCTTTAACTTCAGTCTTCAAATCAACAGATTCTCCCTCATACACTTCCAATGTTTTTATTTCATCTGTAACAGCAGCAGACAGAAACACAGAAATGAAAACAATTCAGCTACATTTTCATCTATTTATTTACTGATTATAAACATCAGCTCATATTCTCATAAATGAATGTCGGTTTATCTCAACCTTTCAGATTCTCTGTCAATATATAGGCAAGGCAAGTTTATTTGTATAGCACATTTCTGTAAGGAACGACAGTGTCAGGATCCCAATGCAAAAGGTACTTTTATTTGACAATAGACAATGGAATAGACTGCCACTGCAGAACAGAGAATATAATGAAGCCTCGGCCGTCCTCGACCGTTCTTGACTCAGGGAATTACTCAGGAAACTGAACCCCAAGGATGTGCGTAGTAGAGAGATAAGAGATGCCCTGGCCGTCCACGGCACGGGGAGCTACACGGGTATCTGGACCCCAATATGGGGTGAGGCACGTAAGCCGCTCCTGCGAGCGTCGCAGCGCAGAAGCCTGAATGAATGGGAAATCTCACCCAGGCTCCGGGGAGAAACCAATCAAATTACCAAGCCTCCCCAGCGGGACACCGCAGGCGGAGAAATAGAAAGACTGACGAGATTATTCCAATAGGCTTTCAGCTGGAGCATAGGCAGTCTATGGGCACAGAGGAAAAAGTCATTAGCAACCACAAATAGATATGATCCTCAGAGAATAATTCAACACTGATCGCCATGAAGAACCAGAGTCAGATGGCACAGTCTTTGGAGGGAATAGATAAACTCAATAGTCCAACAGCGGGTAGAAAATCCACAGCAGGGAGATACAAAATCCACAGATAGAGAATCAGCAGCTGAGTATCTGAATTAACGAGAAGCAGACAGCACAGACCAGTATATATGATTAGCTAAACATGACATGACACGAAATGGCGACAACATCAAAAGACATCAGACAACATCAAGTAACATCAAGTGACATCAAGTGACATCAAGTGACGGACTCGCAAACACTGAAAGGAAGAGAGAGACTTTATACTACTGCCGATTGGGAAGTAAACAAGCTACAGGTGATGATGACACAGTGAGGAAATCACAGAGAGCAGGAACACCTGTGCGAGGCGCGCACGTGGATCTGTGAAACAAACACAAAACAACAGAGGACAACACGCACACAGCAAACCGGTAAGACCAAAATCATGACAATTTCATACACAGAGGTCATTCAAAGTGCTTTACATAGAGATCAACTTTGGTTGGACAGATAGCACTACAGTGGAGGGTTCCAGCTTTTTTCACCTCTTTAATTTTCTCAGTTTTTGAACTTGAGTTTGAGTGTGTGCGTAGCCACTCCCATGTTTGCTTCATCAACTGCGCATAAAAAGTGATTTTCCTAAAAGAGCAGCACGTTTGACTTTGTGTCTTTGTAAAGACAGCCACTCCCTCGTGTCACAGTCGGGTGCGTCTTTTTAAAGATCTGCTCTGTTTCTGGATGTGGTGTGTTCATCGGTCCCCAAGTGCTGCAAAGGGTGCAGCAGTGAAGCTTGCGAAGGCTGCTTACCGGGCTTGTGGGGAGGCAGCTTCAGTCCTGCTTGCAATGGCATTGCTGCAGGTTCAGCAGGCTAAGGCTTTGAGGGATCTGCACGAGGGAGGTCATAACAAACCGGCCTTCACTGATCTTCGTGCGGCCACTACTATTTTTGAGAAGTAACTAGTAACTATAATTACGTTTTTAAAGTAACGTTGCCAAAACTGGTCATTACTTCCTTGTCTGTTCCCATGTCATGTACTGGATGTTCCTGTGTTACTTACCTCCCCATTGTTTTATTCTCGTGTTTTGTTTCATGTTTTTTAAAATAAATGTTACCATCTCATTGTGAACTCTGCAATTGTGTCCTTACTCCTGTTCCCAGTCGTGACAGAATGATCCAGCCATTAAAGGACGCAGCGAGTTCAGAAAAGAGGACGTTCCCCTAATATTTTTTGAAGGGGAGTAGTGGACATCGGAATCTGCAAGCTGCAAGGTCCAGATGCCCATTGGAGTTAACCGAGAGAGAACACTCCAGACTTGGCTCAAGTTGGCCGTCGCCACGCCCGATTCATTCCCCGGGGTGGTCGCCGTGGCACTTGAGCCTCTTCCTGTGAGGGTCGAATTCTTTGGATCGGTTCCCATGATGGTTGAATCTGCTGAGACGGTTCCTGTGGTGGTCGAATCTTCTGGGTCGGCTCCTGGGAGAACCGCCGCCATGCTCGATTCAGTTCTCGGGATGGCTGCTGCCACGCTCGATTCATTCCCCAGGGTGGTCACTGCCTTGCATGAGTCTGTTCCCTCAGGATGGTCTGAGTCGGTTTCCGGGATGCTCCTATCCTCGTCGGTTCCCGTGATGGTCGAATTGTCGGGAGTCTGTTCCCGAAAGGGCCGGTTGGGAACATTTTGCCCACGCCAAGATGGCTGATCTGGTTTTGCCGGATTCACCCTGGCCTCCTGTTTTGCCGGCTCCACCTTGGTCTCCAATCCCTCTGTCCCTCCCCCAGTTCCCCCCTTCAAGTTTTGTTTGTTTATGTTGGAGTGTCTGGGAGCCACTCTTTAAGGGGGAGGTAATGTCACTGTTAATCCCTTTCATGGCTTGTTTCTGTTCCGATTGTTGTCACCTGGACATTCATTGATTAATTACCTGCCTCATCACACCTGTATGTCATTTAGTCTGTGTATTTATACCCCTGTCTGTGTCACACTCACTGCTAGATCATTGTCATTACTTCCTTGTCTGTTCCCATGTCATGTATTGGATGTTCCTGTGTTACTTATCTGCCCGTTGTTTTATTCTCGTGTTTTCTTTCATGTTTTTGTAAATAAATGTTACCATCTCATCGTGAACTCTGCAATTGTGTCCTTACTCCTGTTCCCAGTCGTGACAACCAGTCCCTACACTAAGCCTATAACCTAGCAGAAAAATTATTTAAGTAATAAAAAGGATAAAAGAAAAAGAAACTCAACAGTTTACTCTCGCTCACGCCAGGCGACTCCAACCACTCACTCCCAGCACAGAGAGAGAGAGAGAGAGAGAGAGAGAGAGAAAGAGAGAAAAAGAGAGAGAAAGAGAGAGAGAGAGAGAAAGAGACAGAGAGGTCATCTGTTTTCAAATACTTTCCAGGCCTTGAATTCACATGTCTATATTCAAGTACTTTCCAAGACTTTCGAGAAGCATAGGACCCCTGATTATTATACTGAAAGATTTAAGTTACTCACCTCTGACAAACACACTGAATCTCTTGTATGATGCTTTTCCATCTCTGATGATCTTCAGTTTATAAACTCCAGTGTGTTCCTCTCTGATGTCTTTTATGTTGAGATCTCCAGTCTGAGAATTCAGCTTCAGTTTATCTCTGAATAGATCATTAGATGTAGTGTTGCTTTTGTTTGCAGCTATGAGAGTTTCTCCAAATCTCCACTCTATCAGATCAACTCTCTGTATGTCTTTAACTTCAGTCTTCAAATCAACAGATTCTCCCTCATACACTTGCAATGTTTTTATTTCATCTGTAACAGCAGCAGACAGAAACACAGAACTGAAAACAATTCAGCTACATTTTCATCTATTTATTTACTGATTATAAACATTAGCTCATATTCTCATAAATGAATGTCAGTTTATTATCTCAACCTTTCAGATTCTCTATCAGTATATAGGCAAGGCAAGTTTATTTGTATAGCACATTTCATACACAGAGGTCATTCAAAGTGCTTTACATAGAGATCAACTTTGGTTGGACAGACAGCACCACAGCAGAGGCTCGCAGCTTTTTCACCTCTTTAATTTTCTCAGTTTTAGAACTTGAGTTTGAGTGTGTGCGTCGCCACTCCACTGTGTGCTTCATCAACTGCACATATAAAGTGATTTCCCTAAAAGAGCAGCAGGTTTGAGCTTTGTGTCTTTGTAAAGACAGACAGCCACTCACTCGTGTCACGGTCGGGTGCGTTTTTTTAAAGATGTGCTCCGTTTCTGGATACGGTGTGTTCATCGTTCCCCAAGTGCTGCAAAGGGTGCGAAGCTTGCGAAGGCTGCTTACCGGACTTGTGGGGAGGCAGCTTTAGTCCTGCTTGCGAAGGAATTGCAGCAGGTTCACCAGGCTAAGGCTCTGAGGGATCTGCACGAGGGAGAGCACAACAAACCGGCCTTCACTGATCTTTGTGCGACCAAAGTCACCGCATGGGTGGTTGGTTGTGCTATCTCCACCTTGGTGGTCCAGGAACAGGTCAGGGTTTTACAGCCCTTACTTCATTGTACCAAAGAAAAGCAGCCGGTTGCGACCTATCTTGGACCTGTGCACGCTGAACTGCGCACTTCACAGAATGCCGTTCTAAATGCTGACGCCCAAACGCATATTTAAATGCATTCATCCAATGATTGGTTCGCATTTATCGACCTGAAGGAAGCATACTTTCATGTATCAATTTCACATGAAAGTTTCTCAGAGGGGTGAGCATACCAGTAGAAAGTCCTTCCATTCGGTCTCTCTCTCTCGTAGTGGAGAGGGTTTTAAAACCCTTGAGAGAGAAAGGTGAGAGAATTCTTATCTATCTATATGATTGGCTCATAATAACTCAATCACGTCAGACGCTTTGCGATCACAGAGACACGTTTGTTTCTCCAGGCCGGTGTGCCTCTGAGACAGGTCTCCAAGGCATGCAATAGTTTGCACAGATGCCTTCAACAAGGGGTGGGGAGCAACGTACGATGGGCTTGTAGTTTTGGGGGTCTGGGTGACACCCCAGCTGCATTAGCAGATAAACTGCCGAGAAATGTGGGCTGTACAGTATATCTTGCGCTCATTTGTTTCATCAACGAGTTACAGAGCAAATATATATTAGTTCGCACAGACAACACAGCGACTGTTGCGTATATAAATCGGCAAGCCGTTTACATCCCAGGCTCGCTCAATACAGAGGTGGATGCACTCTCACAAGCTGCACGGCCCAGCAAATGCCGACTCCATCCACAGTTGGTACAGCTGATTTGGAAACGTTTCGGCAGAGCACAGATAGATCTGTTTGCTTCTCCAGAGACAGCCCATTGCCGCTTGTTTTATTCATTAGCCGACGAATCACTACTGTAGGCAGCGAAAAGAGTAAATACCTGCATGCCAATTTCATTGGCTTTTTAATAGTTTTTCAAAGCAGATAGGTCCCCGCGAAGCGATTCCCAATTCATCGGTCACAACGTAAAGTCTCCGTTCCCTTCCTTCACGGAATGAGGGTTACATAGGTAGAGTGAGGCCAATGTCTGTTTTCAAATACTTTCCAGGCCTTGAATTCACGTGTCTGATATTCAAGTACTTTCCAAGACTTTCAAGAAGCATAGGAGCCCTGATTATTATACTGAAAGATTTCAGTTACTCACCTCTAACAAACACAGTGAATCTACTGTATGTGGTTTCTCCATCTCTGATGATCTTCAGTTTATAAACTCCAGTGTGTTCCTCTCTGATGTCTTTGATGGTGAGATCTCCAGTCTTATGATTCAGCTCCAGTTTACCTCTGAATAGATCATTAGATGTAGTGGGGTTTTTGTTTGCAGGATTGATTTCAGCTATGAGAGTTTCTCCAAATCTCCACTCTATCACATCACCTCTCTGTGTGTCAGTATCAGTCTTCAGATCAACAGATTCTCCCTCATACACTTGCAATGTTTTTATTTCATCTGTAAAAGCAGCAAACAGAAATTAAATCAATTCAGGTGATCATCTATTAAGTGTCTTATTTACTGATTATAAACATCAGCTCATATTCTCATAAATGAATTTCTGTTTATTAACTCAATCTTTCAGATTCTCTATCAGTATATAGGCAAGGTAAGGCAAGTTTATTTGTATAGCACATTTCATACACAGAGGTAATTCAAAGTGCTTTGCATAGCGATGAGCAAATAATCTAAGTGAAAAAAAAATCTGTAAAAACAAGAGATATATAAAATCACAATAAAAACAAAGATAAAGGAAAATAAAGTAATTTTAATAAAAACAGTTTAAAATATGCTATTAAGAATAAATCGAGAGTAAAAGTGACTTGAGTTAAAATTACAGTCAGTGTGAAAATCTCCACTGTAAGTCAACAGTCATAAATCACTCTTACATCTACAGTATACTGTCAACAGAGTACAGATGATCATAAAATCATTATTATACTAAAAGATTTAAGTTACTCACCTCTGACAAACACACTGAATCTCTTGTATGAGGGTTTTCCATCTCTGATGATCTTCAGTGTATAAACTCCTTTATGTTTCTGTCTGATGTCTTTGATGTTGAGATCTCCAGTCTGACGATTCAGATTCATTTTATTTTTGAATCGATCATCATATATACTGAAGATATTTTTGACAGGATTGATTTCAGCAATGAGAGTTTCTCCAAATATCCACTCTATCTTCTCAACTCTCTTTATGTCTTTAACTTTAGTCTCCAGATCAACAGATTTTCTCTCATACACTTCCAGTGTTTTTATTTCATCTGCAACAGCAGCAGACGGAAAGACAAAAATGAAATCAATTCAGGTGATTTTCATCTATTAAGTGTTTTATTTACTGATTATAAACATCAGCTCATATTCTCATAAATGAATTTCTGTTTATTAACTCAATCTTTCAGATTCTCTATCAGTATATAGGCAAGGTAAGGCAAGTTTATTTGTATAGCACATTTCATACACAGAGGTAATTCAAAGTGCTTTACATAGAGATCGGAAAAGGAACAAATCTGTAAAAGCAAAACACATACAAAATCACAATAAAAACAAAAATAAAGAAAAAGTAATTTTAATAAAAACAGTTTACTTTAAAATGTTAAAAAGAATAAAAAAGGAGTGAAAGTGACTTGAGTTAAAAGTGCAGTCAGTGTGAAGCAGCACAGTGCTCATTCAGTAAATGAAGAGTTAAACAGATGTGTTTTTAATCTAGATTTAAAAGTGTTTACTGTTGAAGAACATCTAATCTCTTCTGAAAGCTGATTCAAGCTACAGGTGGCATAATAACTAAATGCTGACACCTTGTTTTGAGTTAACCCTTGGTATCTCTAACTGATCTGATCCTAATGATCTGAGTAATCTGTTAGGTTTATTTTCATTTAGCATATCTGTAATATATGTCCTAAAGTGATTTATAAACGAGTAATAATACTTTAAAATCTATTCTAAATGTAACAGGAAGTCAGTGTGGACCTGATGACTGGAGTGATGTGTGATGTGTCTTTTTAGGGATCCCAGTAATGAGTCCATTGCAATAATCCAGCCTGCTGGTGATGAAAGCATGAACAAGTTTCTCTAAGTCCTGTCTTGAGACAAATCATTTAATTCTGGCTATATTTCTGAGATGGTAGTACTCTGATTTGCTTATCACTTTCACATGACTGCTGAAATTAAGGTCATACTCTAAAATCATGTACGTTAAAAACTAAATAAATTCTAGTCTTGAAATTGTGGTAAGCAGTTTGGTTCTTTTTTATTTGACCAAGTGAGAGCATATACAAATTAAACAGAAGCGGTGCAAGAATTTAACTCTGTGGGACTCCACATGTCATGGATGTCCACTCAGATATATGGTTACCTATGTTCACATAGTAACCTCTTCCTTTTAGGTACACAGTAAAATTGGCAGTGTTAATTCCGCAGTGTTACTTCACATTTACTCTTTTGGAGTTATGGTAACAACAAATAGTGAAAGATACCCCCTAGTGTTGGTGAAAATTTTGAGTGCTATGTTCTGGTTCGTTAACTTTACACTGTCAAGCTCCGCCCCTCAAGCTCTCTGAAGAGAAGTTTCGTCGGCGCCATTTTCTTTTCACTCTCGTCGAAAGGTAAGCTCCTATTAAAACGTAATTTTTCCATTTTGTGTGAAAAAATTTGAATACGTGTGTTATTTTCTACTTCATAAGTTTTAGTTTGATTAATTTTGTTGAATATATGTTGGTTTAAACTTTTACATTTTGAATAGGCAACTGACCAAATTTGCGGCAAATTCATTCAATAGATAATGTGGTAATGATTAGCTTTTATGTTGTTTCACAGTTTTTCTTTGCTATATGTAGTTGTTGTTTTTTTATTTTTATTAAAATAAGATTTTTTTAACGTATTGCTTAATGTATATGTCTGAAGATGGTTGTTTCAAATAAAATACCTGCTAATTAAAGATTTATGGCGGTTGAAATTGCCATGTTCAAGTATTTATGTGGCTTATGTTTGCATCCGTTTGAAATATACATGTTTAACACGTGTAATTAAGGCAATATTGTTTTAAATGTGTCGAGTTGCCATGCATGACGTCATACACGTTAACTCGAGTTTAGCGTAAATAACTGGAACAAATAATATCATAAAACAGATCGGTATAACGTTAATCTTGGTGGTTTAGATAGATTAAATGTGTAACATAGTTTTCTTGGGTCGAACTCATGGTCAAACTTCATAATTGCAGTTATATTAACGCCCGATAGAGGGCGATGTGGTCGTACTGTTAGTTCAGAGTTGCACTAAGACGAAGAAGAATGCTGTAAACGTTACTCTGCGTGTGCTCTGTTGCTTCACTTTGGTTATACGAAAAAAAACTTTGGTTACACCAAGAAAAAAACGTTGGTTACACGGACTTTTTATAGATGATTGTTTTTTGTAAACAGTACGTTATCATTAATAGTCCGTTATAAAAAAAAACGCTGTATTATTTGACGTTATTACTGTTACAATTGCTTCATGTAATCACAGCAGAAGTTGTGTAAATAACGCAATTTGAACTTTAGCTTCTTTTGTCAGCAATGGCAGTGTTTGCATGCTGTGTTGAAGGTAAAGGAAATGTGTGTTAATATTGAAAATGAAACCGCACACAGCTGTAACGTTAGCTCAATTTATTGCAGCAGTTTAATTGAAGTTGTTGTGTTAATATTGCATAGTACATAATTAATTTCTATTGTAGGCAAGCTGAAACTTGATGACTGGAAAGTAGGAAGGTAAATGTATTAAAAATATATTGTAATGCTACTACTTATAATATATATTTTGGTGTAAGTCAAACACACTATTTTTTGTTATCTTGTGGACACAATTACACATACTGTCATGTTTATGCAAATTGTTGAACCGGTTTATCTCTTTATTTATATGCATAGCACAATCTTTTCATTTTTGTTAACTGTGAAATTCTTACAGAACATGCTGGTTAAGGTGAAACTAGGGGATGCCCAAAAATTTGTCAAAATATCTGAGCTAAAACTGAAGGATTTTTTGTCTGCAGGTAAAATTTTTTTTTATTTAGGTGTATTTAGCTGTATTTTAGCAGCAAGCTTCTTAAAGTTAGATTTTTAAAGACCATTCATGTCAAAACTACAATGTAAGCAGTTTAGTTTCTCTTTAACTTCTCTTTAACTTGTTTTCAGCCTTTCTAAAATTTGGTGTCCCAACTGTGCCCGAGGGAGTCAAGGTTGTTGATGAATTGGGGACTGAGGTAGATGATGATGTGTTTAAGGATGTAATTAAGGATCCCTCACTTGGAGTTCTCACCATCATGGTCCAGGTTTGTATCTGACAGGTTATAGACATTTCCTCAACTTATTACTAACATGCAAACTTTTTTAACCACATGAATGTATATGCACCCAGATGTACTATCTGCCTCTCCACAAGCGTCTCCTGTGCAGTCAGATCGGTCACTTTCTTCATCCACTGACTCCAATGAATCACGTGATACAGTCATCATTGAGGAAAGCCTTTCCAGTAAACGAATGAGGATAGATTCCGAAGCCAAAAAGGTGGGGATCGAGATTTTAATACTTGAGCATTTTGAGAAGTGTTAACATACATTTGAAATGTGTGATTGGAGTTTAAAAAGAAAAATAAAACTTTTAGAATAGATACCGTTAAATAATTATTTAAAATAATGCTGGAATTGCAATAAAATATCTTAACATGCCATATTTTTTTCTCAATTGATTTTTAGTTGGTAGAATCCATTCTGATCCAGAAACCAGGCGGGAGCAAATAATAAATTAATACAACCGAACAAAGTCTTTGGGGGATGAAACAAGGAGAAAAATGGTTAACATCCTGGCCGCTGATATGACAGAAAAAAATGGGTAATCAGCATTATGATCATTATTATTAAACGATAATTGTCTTTTAAACATTGTATAGTTTTTAAGCCAATCTAATTTCTTAATTATGCAGTTCATCCCCACCAAGGCAGGTGAAAGAAAAATATGCCAGAGGAATTGTGGCTTTGTTTCCTTACCTCAGTGATCCCTTTTCCAAAAATGGCTATGTAAGTGTCACTCAGTTTTTGCATTGAAAAATGCTGACATTTTAAATGCTGTTGATCACGCACACCCATGCTAGAGTTGTTGTTCCTGAATTATAAGTTATTTAATCATTCAGGTTTTTTTTATTTCTGTATTTTTGTTTTGTAAGGAGCATTACTATGATGGTGAGAGCGGCACTGGATACTTAGCATGGAGAATTAAGACTATACAGAGAGGCTTGGCTAAAGAGAGACGAACATCATTTGAAGGTACAGAATCAAATTCAGAAATCTTTTGACCTCTAAGCTACTTTCTGTACCTGTACGAAGTTTACTTTGATGATATGAGGAAAAAACTTAAGTGTTTAAGATCATAAAATGCTCTGGTGTTTACCATCAGGACAAGGACCATCTGCTGAGGGGATGTCTGGTGGACCAACTATAAGACGAGAACCACAATTTGCTCCAGAGGCTGTCTTGAGTGAGGATGAATGCAAGGAAGCAATTGCATTCATGAAGCATTCTGCTGATGAGGACTCCGTCAGGATGAAAATGAAGTTGACATTTGACTATCGCCGTGGCATGGTTCTTGACCCTGTGCAGTCGAACAATATACTGACAGTCTTTCCACGTTTCAAAGACATTAAAGGCTTGGTATGCGTTCATAATAATTTTGAGCAATTTTTATAAATTTATTTCTGATGTATAAAAAGTGATTCAGTGCTTAAATAGATTTCTATTTAATAAGATGTTGACTGGTTCTCACAGAAACATATTTTAGGTAATTAGGTCATTTTTTTGTCCACTTGTTAGATTGAACAAGACTTCGTTCTGATGTTTGGAGGAGCAGTGTCAGGTAAGCTGCTGGAGAGGTGGCCAACCATGTTCAAGAAAAAGGTTATTCAGCATTGCAAAAATCTTCCGACCACCAGTGATGTGCAAGAACTGCTGATAGCTGCTGAACATCCCACTGATGACTCTGAAGAGAGTGCTAATTTTGGTAAGATGTTTAAGGTTAATTCAAATATTGCAGAATTTGTTCAGTAATAGTTAGTTAATATCATGATTAACACTTAAAGGACCATTATGGTAGAATGCATTTTTTGTACTGTTCATTAATTTTCATTATTGCTAACTTGTGTCTAAACAGTTTGGGACAATGATCTCTCCTCCATACTACTGCTTTTGCATTTAATCCCACCTTCTGCTCAAGGCAGGAAGAGGCCAGGAAAGGTGTTTGCTTCTCAAGCAGAGAGGCATCTTGTTGTCTTCAAGAAGGTTGGTTTTTTGTTTGGTTGTTAAATTTATTTGCTTATTTTATGAATTAGTAATAGTTTTTTACAATTTGCTTTGTTTTCTCAGAGTGGAACAAACATTGAAGAGCATCTTCGAAACATCACTGGGAGTGACCAACCCTATCTCTTGGCTGTGGGACCTCAGAAGAACGCAGTTCATCAGTACTTCATCATTCTTGATCAGCATGCCATTCCGTGCAAGTCAACCTCTTCTCTTGGTGCCTTTGACGAACTGTTTAAGGCACACTTTGTATTTGGCACTAATTACAACACTATGTTACACAACATGTACACTTTCATTCAGACGACTGTGTTCAACATAGATGTTGGCAAAGTAAAAGAGAGTCCTCGTGTTGCGGAGGTTAGAGCAAGGCTTCTTAGCTAGGTGGCTTAAGGTATCCAGACCAGATTAAGTGTTTTGCTTGTCAGGCCGAGTTCAATGGTTCAAAATTACTTCTTAGGCACTTCAGATTAGTTCATGGTTTTGTTCCTGGAAAGAATCTTCGCCTTAAATGTGCAGAGTCAGGATGTGGTTCAGTGTTTGGTAGTTTTTCAGGTTTTCGGAAACATCTACACATAAAACATGCCGAAGAAAGTGACCAGAGTTTTGACGTCATTGACAACTTGGACACTGCAGTGGCAGATGCAGAGAGTAGTTCTGCAACATTTGATCAGGTTAGCAATGCTGGAGAAGTGGCCACAACATCTGCGTTGTTAAAGTCAAATAAGAGCACTTTGGATATGTGTGCGTCTGCTGTTGCTCAACTAAACGTTGCTGGATTAAGTCAGTCTGCTATAAATAGTTTTGTTTAATCTATGGAAGAAGTTGTTTCTGAAATTCATAGTCAGGCTAAGGATGCAGCTTTGCTCTGTCTATCTTCACAGGACACTGGTACTAAAAGGAAAATAGAAAATTCTTTTGAGGAACTAAAAAACCCATTTACGTTGTTAAATTCTGATGGCAAAAGAAAGAAATTGTTTGCAGAAAAATGGGGAACTGTTGAACCAAGAGAAATAGTTCTTGGAACATGATTTGACAGCAGGAGAAATAAAACCACAGGAACGTTTAATCAAGTTATTGTAACTGATAGGTATTCTTATATTCCCATTTTAGAAACACTTAAGGCCATTTTACAAAATCCACAACTAACAAACTTGTTTAAACCCAGACATGTCCCAAAGGAAGGTGTTTATGTTGATCTAAGTGATGCATCTTTTAAATGTAATCCCTTATTTGTTACTGAAAAGGATGCTTTACAAATTCAGCTATTTTATGATGATTTTGAGATGTCCCAAAAAGGGTGTACACAAATTGGGTGCAATCTGTTTTATATTAAGGAATTTTCCCCCAATTTTGAACTCCTAATTAGTAAATATTCATTTATGTGCCCTCTTTCATGCACAGGACATTAGGTGTTATGGTTTTAATTCTATACTTGAGCCTCTTGTTAATGATTTGAAAGTGCTTGAGATCAAAGGGATTCAGAATCCAGTATCTGGACATTGTATCAGGGGTACGATTGTTCAAGTCACTGGGGATAATCTTGGCTTACATGGCTTGTTTGGGTTCCTTGAGTCATTTGGGGCTCGATATTGCTGTCGTTTCTGTCTCCTTGAAAAAGATCGCTTCCAATCTGTGTTCTGTGAAGATAACCCAGAAGTTGTACTTCGAACTACTGAAATGCATTCTTTGCACTGTGAGACAATACGGACTGACTCTTCATTACCTCACATTTATGGTGTTAAACGGGTGTGTTTGTTAAATTTTCTCAAATATTTCAACACTGCCAACAATTTTTCAGTGGATATAATGCACGACGTTCTAGAAGGAGTTGCACAGTTAGAGGTTAAACTTGTTTTGCAATACATTCAGCTTCATTTTCTGAGTGCTAATGATCTTGCTGGCAGAATACATGCTTTTTGACTATGGTTATAATCAGCAGCGGAACCGTCCTCCAATGGTCAAATTGTTTGATGGAAGCAATGATTTGGGTTTAAATGCCATCCAATCTTGGTGCTTGTTGCGCAACATGCCCCTATTATGTGGTGATTTAATACAGCAAGATGATAAGTACTGGCATCTTTTGCTTTCACTTCTTCAAATTGTTAACATCATATTTTCTCCAGTCCTAACAGAAGGCATGACCTTTTATCTTAAACATTTAATAGCTGAACATCACCAACTGTTTAAAAACTTGTTTCCAGAACGAAATCTTTTACCCAAACATCACTTCATGCTGCACTACCCACGAAGCATAAGAGAAATTGGACCAATTCTCCACATGTGGTGTATGCGTTATGAAGCTAAACACAAATTTTTTAAAACACAATTGAAAAGCTTAAAAAACATCACTAAAACACTAGCCAAAAAGCACCAGAGTTGTATGGCAATGTATTGGGAGTCTTTTAGCCATGATAGATTGTCTCTTGGCCCAGGAAAGATGATGGCGCTCATGAACTTAAAGGTGGTAAAGAGATGGCCTCCAGACTTGGAGCGGTAATGTCAGATCTCATCTATTGTGTAAAGTGGATCAAGCACCATGGAACTGAGTATCGCCCTGATTTTATAATCTGTACTCAAGTAGCATCTGAGATGCCAGTGTTCTGCAAGATTAAGACCATTGCTGTAAAAGATGAAAATGTTTTGTTATGCGGAACACTACTGGAAACTGTATGTTTTGATGACCATTATCATTCATTTAAAGTCAGACTGCACCCAGACAGAGTTTTAAAGGTTGTGAATGTTGAGGAGTTATGTTATTTTAAACCATTTGATATCCAGATGAAATACGGTACAACAGATTCTGCACTGCATGTAGTGCCGTACTGTCATTTCATGCAGACTTGATGTTTGTGTTTTTTATTTTTGTGCATGTATGTGTATGTTTCTAAAGCCTGAATGTGTTTTATTAAATGTTTTTAAGAGTTAATTTGACATCGTATTAGACTTATTATTTCTTTTAAAAGTGTAGAAATTAACACTTCTAGGGCCCTATAAAATCCGTTTTATTTTTTCCCAAATTCCGTTTTATTTTTTCCCAAATTCCGTTTTCTCCGTTTTAATTTTTGCAAATTCCGTTTTATCCGTTTTAATTTTTGGCAATTATATTTTTTACCCTTTACTTTTATTTTAGTCATAAAAAGAGTGTGCCTTTTAATGTTAATGATTAAAATGTAAATGATTTGGGGGAAAAACTGGATAACAGAATTACTTAATGACTATAAAAGATGCATTTACACACGCACATACACACGCGCGCGCACGCGCACACACAACTCAATTCAATGCATTGGTTTTTTAGTGTTGTTGCAGGAGGCTACAACAAGGTGTCAAAGCAGTGGTGCCTTCAGAAGTGCCTTAAACACATCAATCCAGCGGAACGCGATCCATATTTTATACACAATCGCTTGAAATGCATATAACTTTAGAAACATACACAGGATAGTGATCTGACTTAGGAAAGCATGAGCATGCAGCTCTTTGCACGTGCGAGCGAAAGAGAGACAGAGAGCGGCGCCATGATGCAGATGATTATATTTTAAAGCTCACGTAACACACGCTGTTTCTGCATTTCTGATATCAATCTGGAGTACCTATAGAGTAGTATGACATCCTTTATATCTCTGAAGAGTCTATAGTTTAATCAGATTTATAAAAGAAATATTAGCTTTAACGAATCTTTCCGATAACGTACGAAAAAATGAAGAAGGAGGAGTTATAACACGGGAGGAGCGAGTACGAGTCATGCAACACTATACAACACTTATAACGTATGATTCACTACATGTTCGAGTCATTTATATAATATACACGCGCCTATTTCCAACATAAGACAGAAGTCTTACTTACCACGTGTAACTCGTCATGACCCGGTTCTGAAAATCCACAGCATCAAACACACACGCAAAACTCCGCTGCTAATCCGGATAATAAACTATATCCATTGTTTCCATAAGGCTGGATGTCTTCTCCTTACATCCAAAAACACACTTCTTCTTGTGCCATTGTTGACTTTTGAAATTAAACAAAGCTGAGTGGCGTGATAAGCTGTTAGCAAGCTCTAGCGTCTCCCGCTGACTGACGGCTGGGCGGGGTTTTCCAGGGGAAGTTTTCCGGCGGAAGCCCATATAAAGAAGTGATACGTATCGAAAACCCCTGAAACGTCAGAACCGTAATCGAAAAAAATTAGCCGAAACTTGTACGAACCCTGGCGAAGTGCATTCGGCACAGAAATACTCTGAAACACGCCCAACTGCATTTTTGACACTGTGCCTACGTTTAGCATGAGGAAACAACTCTATAACTGTGTTAATAAGTCAGAATGCTTGAAATACCATTAAACCCCCCCTTTAAATGCGAGGGATAGTTAGTTTGCCTCAGCTCGCTTGAAATGCATAAAACTGAACAAATGCATGAGGATTTGTGTTCGCACTTCGGACAGATGCATGAGCGCGTGCACATGAGAGAGGTACAGTGAGACAGACATGGATGAGAGAGTGCATGTATCTTTCTGCGCTCACCGTGAACAGAGTGTTGACTAAACTTCCCAACTAACAGTTCTCCGGTCACATAAAAGTCATGTGAGACCTGCTCGGAACTAAGTGCTTAGCGTCGAATTTCTTAATTTTTTCGCTGACGAAAGCTGAGTCGTGGAGAGCCGCTTCGCCATGGTTTCAGTGTTTTGGAGGAGGTCTGAAACGACGGGAGGGGGCGTGTCGCCCACATTTACTTCCCCCGGTCTGCATTTCCCCCAGACATACGTTCGTCTCCCACACAAAAACATAATTTTATTCAAAATATGTAAAATTCCGCGAAATTCCGCGTTTATACTAGATTCCGTGTTAATTAGCCAATTCCGCGATTCCGTCCGCGATTCCGTGATCGCGGAAATTATAGGGCCCTACACTACTAAAATATTTTTGGTAACACTTTACAGTGTCATTGACAATAAAAAACACTCTTTTAGAGTTAATTTTACACTGTAACAGATTAACATAATTACACTACAGAGTGAAATACTAACACTTAATGGTGTTTATTTTATTGACCTTTAACCTTTAATAACACAAAATAGGTGTTAAAATATTTTTCTTAGGGAGTTAATTTTCATCATTAAAAGTGTAAATTATCTCTACATTAGTGACAAATTAACACTAAACAGAGTTAATTTCCCCATAGTGTTAATTGTTGTAACACTGTTTGGTGTTGATTAGTGTTACATTTCTACTCAAAATAGAGTTAATTTTACTCTTAAAATTTAACACTATGTCTAGAGTTAGTTTATCACCAATTCTGAGTGGGACCAAATACACTCGGGCACAGTGTTAATTTCAACTCTTATAGAGTTAATTTAACACTGCAAATTTTACTGTGTATGATTTAAACCAGTGGTCTCAAACTCCCGGCCCGCGGGCCATTTGCGGCCCGCCCTCCCCCTCTCTGCGGCCCGCGTCACCTTTCAAAAATTATAACATAATCTGGCCCGCAGAAAAATTTTCATTCACTTTGTTTTATATTCGTTTGATTTTTGATTTAAACGTTCTAGTGTTCGTTCACATGTCGCGTCTAACAACGCGTTAAAACTAGTCAAAGCATTTAATTTCCAAAGTGATCGGGAGCGGAAGTTGCGCTACGTGGCGTGGGTCGCGTCACCCGTTGCTACGCAGCCATGAACCACGCGCTCCGTATGTCGAGGATAACGGAATGCGTGATCGGATTTTAATTCCTCAACTAAACCTCGCGTCAATCATATCATTGTAAACATGCGATCAGTTAATGTTGTCGGGACTTTGTAGTGTTTTTCCAGAGAAGATTTGTTACTTCCGGGTGGATACTCAGCTGTTACTCAGAGAAGATCGAGCTGCGATGGTGTTAGTTCTCATCAACAAGTCACAGCATCTAATGGAGACACCGCATAGAGAGGCAGAGCAGTAAATGTAATGCAACACATTTTAAACTACAGATAAGAAAAGAGCCATCAAAGTGCCCAGGTTAAGAAAAGAGAAAAGATGTGGAGAAATGTACAGAAGATAAAAGTATGTATACTGCTATATATAATGAAGTATAATATAATATCATGTAGCTTACTATTCAATTACACATAGAGCAGTATTATTATTTTTTTCTGTCCAACTAGCTTATATAACATGGACTACCCATTTAAAAGTTATGGGATCACTTTCCCTTATTAATATTTTCCCACATATAATAGAAAATTAATTAAAACTGAAATAACAAAGAACATAATAAGTCAATACTATGACTGAAAACAATCCAAAATAAATCAAAACAGAAACACTTACTGGTGGTAATTTTTTATAATAGTTTATAAATGTATACAGAAATTTAATTTGTTAGTTTAGTGCAAGGTTATAAATAGGTCTTAGTTAAGATAAGGTCAAGAAAAGATTTACTTACTTTTATAAAGTAATGTATATTAAAAAGACAAAACCACTGCTTATATATTTTCAAGTATTATTATACATTAAATAATAGAAATTAAACATGACATTTACAGAAATATTGTACTTTGAACGTTAAAATAACACTGCGGCCCCCCGATGAAATTTCTGTCTTAGAAATGGCCCCAAGCCAGTTTGAGTTTGAGACCCCTGATTTAAACCATTTGAGGACCATCCCAGAGAGCCCTACACAGTTTTCCAGTCTATGTAAGAGTATGGTGTGATCTACCGTGTCAAAGGCAGCATTAAGATCTAGTAGCACCAGCACTGATATTTTACCCGAAACAGAGTTTAAGCAAATGTCATTTATTATCTTTATGAGCACTGTCTCTGTGCTGTGATGCTGACAGAAACCAGATTGAAAGTTGTCCAGATAGCCATTTGAGTCTAAGAATTTGTTCAGCTGATTGAAAAAACCTTTTCAAAGATCTTGCCTATAAAAGGGAGAATTGAGATTGGTGTGTAGTTGCTAAGTATGATTTTGTCTATGTTACTCTTTTTTAGGAAAGGTTTAACAACTGTCATTTTTAGAGACTCTGGAAAAGTACCTGTGAGCAGAGAGGTATTTATTATTTTTAAGAGATCAGTTTCTAAACAATTAATTACCTTTTTGATAAGGATGTGGGGAGCGTATCAAGGCTGCAAGTTGATGCTTTTAGATGTACTATTTCTTCCAAGGTTTTTAAGTTTCAAGTTTCAAGTTTACTTTATTTATAAAGCACATTTAAAACAACCTTGGTTGACCAAAGTGCTGTACAACATATCTTCAAAAAATAAAAATCAACATTTACAAAACATTAAACGCACAAGAGTATAAATACGTTTTTAAAAGCCTTCTAAACTCTGACTCTGAGGACGCTGTTTTAATATATAATGGCAATCTGTTCCATAGCCTGGGGCCTGCTACCGCAAAGGCTCTGTCACCTCTGCATCTCAGTCTGGATTTGGGTACTCGTAACATGTGGTTATTCTGTGATCTGAGCAATCGGATTGGTTTGTGTTCAATAATCAAATCAGTGAGGTATTGAGGGGCACGATTGTGTAATGCTTTGTACACAAACAACAAGACTTTAAAATCAATACGAAACTGGATAGGTAACCAGTGCAATGAACGTAATACAGGCGTGATGTGATCCTGTTTGCGAGTGCCTGTAAGCATACGGGCCGCTGCGTTTTGCACCAGTTGAAGCCGATGGATCGATGAAGCCGGTAGCCCTTGATATAGCGCATTACAATAGTCGAGCCATGATGAAATAAATGCATGGATTACTATCTCAAAACTATTCCTGCTTAAGAATGGTTTAACTTTCGCTAATTTTCGTAGATGATAAAAGCTAGCACTAACAACTGCACTGATTTGCTTGTTCAGTTTTAGGTCATTATCTAATATAAAACCCAAATTCTTTGTAGCCGCTGAACGATATGAAGCGAGAGAACCCAAATCCACATTGCTCAGATCACTTTTCTCCGTAGGGCCAAAAAGGACTAATTAAGTTTTGGTCTCATTCAGTTGTAGAAAGTTATTATTGAGCCATGCCTTCAGTTCTTGAAGGCAGTCCATCAGTTGATTTATGGCAGACTTATCATTGTGCTTAAAAGGTATATAAAGCTGCGTGTCGTCAGCATAGCAATGATAAGACACTCCAAATCTTCTAAATATAGAGCCTATAGGTAACATATATATAGAAAACAACAGCGGCGCTAAAGTTGACCCCTGAGGAACACCACATATCACCTGTGCTACGGTAGAGGAGTGCTTTCCGATATTTACTGAGAAACTTCGGTTGGATAAGAAGGATCGAAACCAGTCAAGTACGGTGCCTCGTAAACCAACGTGTTTCTCTAAGCGCGACAAGAGGATACCATGATCAACAAAATCGAATGCTGAGCTCAGATCCAGCATTATTAGAGCCATGGTGTTTCCAGCGTCCGTGGACATTAAAATATCATTAAAAACTTTCAAAAGTGCAGTCTCTGTGCTATGTGCTATGTTTTTAAGTCAACAGTACCCCCTGTCTCGGCTGCACCACCCCCTGTCTTGGTCCCTGTCTCGCCTCTGCTGCCAGCTGCAGCACCCCATCCTGCTCCCCAGTTCGTCTCCACTGCCAATTCCCATACCTACCCCCTTTGCTCCCTGAAACCCTGCCTTGTTCTCTTTTGTTTTCCCTTTCTCTCCCGTCTCTACCCTGCCTCAGTTTGTCCTCCCTGAAACTGTTCCTCATGTGTCTCTACCCAAGCCTGCCTCCCAGTACCTTAAGCACTTGCCCACACCCAGTGGACATAAGACTCCTTCCACACCCAGTCCCACCCAACCTGGACCACCCCCATGAACTCTTTTGTTCCCCCACCCTCTCCCTTGTTTGTTATTTTTATTGTCAGATTTAGGCTCGTATTGATAAGGCAGTAAATATGATAGTATCTCCTGGTTTTAACTATTGCTTTGGGACATCATCTTTCAAAACATGGTATAGTGCGTCACATTTCCATTTACGTAATTCAGCCAAACACAACGCACTGGAAAGCCGGCCAATCAGTTCACACCCGTTGACACTGCACTTTCTCACAACAATGAGCTTTGTAAAAAACGACCTGTTACAAATGGGCGGGACTTAGAGCCGCTACAAAAATGTATGTGATAAATAACGTGTTTTTTGATCCATAAAGCACAAAAACACATTATATTACACCAAATACACAACGTAATGTGCTTTTTAGCCACAAAATATGACCCTTTAATGGAAACGATGAAGTTTTATGTTTGTGTTACAACTATTTGGCCTGTGCTACAAAAATTCTACCTCTGTAGCATCAGTGCTATGTGCAGAAAAAGTGAATGTACAGCCCTGGGTAAATTACTTTAATAAAATATCTGCTGTTTAATAAAATAGCTGTTTAATAACGAGGGTAGTAATTCACTAAATATTCAGTCAGTGTTTAACTATTTATATAAGATATTAGTGATGTAGTTGTCAACTTTTATAACGAAAAAATATCTGAAACGAAGGATGCACAGAGTTCATGTTTTGTCTCCGTTAACCGTTTTAATATAACACATGTAAAAAGTTTTAATCAGGTTTAAACAGAAGATAAGTCAGAGTTAAAAACAGTGTGAAAATCTCCAGTGTAAGTTAATAGTCATAAATCACTCTTACATCTACAGTATACTGTCAACAGAGTACAGATGATCATAAAATCATTATTACACTAAAAGATTTAAGTTACTCACCTCTGACAGACACACTGAAACTCCTGTATAAGGTTTTTTCATCTCTGATGATCTTCAGTTTATAAACTCCAGTGTGTTCCTCTCTGATGTCATTGATGTTGAGATCTCCAGTCTTATGATTCAGCTTCAGTTTATCTCTGAATAGATCATCATTAAATGTAGTGGGGCTTTTGTTTGCAGCTATGAGAGTTTCTCCAAATGTCCACTCTAACACATCATCTTTCTGTATGTCAGTATCAATCTTCAGATCGACAGATTCTCCCTCATTCACTTGCAATGTTTTTATTTCATCTGTAACAGCAGCAGACAGAGACAGAAACACAGAAATGAAATCAATTCAGGTGATTTTCAACTATTAAGTGTTTTATTTACTGATTATAAACATCAGCTCATATTCTTATAAATTAATTTCTGTTTATACCACGGGTCTGTTGAATGCTGCATTCTGATTGGCTGAGAAATGTTCTATGGGTGTTGATTATTTTTCTGTAAACCGCACACCTAACTTTTCAAATGTCTTAAAAATAGGCACCAGAGCAATGTTTGTGGTAACCGTGGTATAAGCGGAATAATTGACTCCGGTCCTTTGAATTATTTGAAAATAATGCACACCTGCGGTGTAACCACCTTGGTGTGCATTATTTTCTTATAATTCAATGGCCCGTCGTCAATTATTCCTTACTTATTAACTTAATCTTTTAGATTCTCTATCAGTATATAAATATAAACACAACTATAACATCTAGATGATGAATTTTTGTAAAGTTTTGATCAGCTCTTTCAATGAAACATGCACTTTTACAGCTGAAGCTCTTTCTGATTTTTCTTGTTAAATGTGTTTGTATTGCAAGCGAGGCGTCATAACTACATCAATCCAACACAGCATACTTTATTGATGTTTAATGCGAGCGATCTTTATGTCTCTGCTTACTTAGAGTGCGGACATGATGTGGTGTTATTTTTGTGTCGAAATTACAATTTTTAAGCTTTAAAATCTAAAAAATTTTCAAATATTAACAGTTTAAGATCAGAAATATGTGAGGAATCGCTTTTTTCAAGAATATATGATTATTAATATATGATGAGAGTTATGAGCTATGAGAGTTTTTCCAAATGTCCACTCTAATACATCATCTCTCTGTATGTCAGTATCAATCTTTAGATTGACAGATTCTCCCTCATTCACTTGCAATGTTTTTATTTCATCTGTAACAGCAGCAACAGAAACACAAATGAAATCAAATCAGTTGATTTTCATCTATTAAGTCTCTTATTTACTGATTATAAACATCAGCTCATAAATTCAGATTCTCTATCAGTATATAGGCAAGGTAAGGCAAGTTTATTTGTATAGCACATTTCATACACAGAGGTAATTCAAAGTGCTTTACATAGATATCGGAAAACAATCTAAGGGAAAAAATGTGTCAAAAACAAGAGACATATAAAATCACAATAAAAACAAAAATAAAGAAAAAGTAATTTTAATAAAAACAGTTTAAAATGTTAAAAAGAATAAAACAGGAGTAAAAGTGACTTGAGTTAAAAGTGCAGTCAGTGTGAAGCAGCACAGTGCTCATTCAGTAAATGAAGAGTTAAACAGATGTGTTTTTAATCTAGATTTAAAAGTGTTTACTGTTGAAGCACATCTGATCTCTTCTGAAAGCTGATTCCAGCTAGAGGTGGCATAATAACTAAATGCTGACACCTTGTTTTGAGTTAACCCTTGGTATCTCTAACTGACCTGATCCTAATGATCTGAGTAATCTGTTAGGTTTATATTAAATTATCATATATGTTATGTATTTGGGTCCAAGCCATAAAGTGATTTATAAACGAGTAACAATACTTTAAAATCTTTTCTAAATGTAACAGGAAGTCAGTGTGGACCTGAGGACTGGAGTGATGTGTGATGTGTCTTTTTAGTGATCCCAGTAATGAGTCCATTGCAATAATTCAGCCTGCTGGTGATGAAAGCATGAACAAGTTTCTCTAAGTCCTGTCTTGAGACAAAACATCTAATTCTGGCTATATTTCTGAGATGGTAGTACGCTGATTTGCTTATCACTTTCACATGACTGCTGAAATTAAGGTCAGACTCTAAAATTACGTACGTTTAAAATGAAATAAATTTTAGTCTTAAATCTAAATTAAAACTAAAATTGTGGTAAGCAGTTTGGTTCTTTATTATTTGACCAAGTGGGAGCATATACAAATTAAACAGAAGTGGTGCAAGAATAGAGCCCTGCGGGACTCCACATGTCATGGATGTCCACTCAGATTTATGGTTACGTATGTTCACATAGTAACATTTCCCTTTTAGGTGAGACTTAAACCATTTGAGGACCATCCCAGAGAGCCCTACACAGTTTTCCAGTCTATGTAAGAGTATGGTGTGATCTACTGTGTCAAAGGCAGCATTAAGATCTAGTAGCACCAGCACTGATATTTTACCCGAAACAGAGTTTAAGCAAATGTCATTTATTATCTTTATGAGCACTGTCTCTGTGCTGTGATGCTGACAGACAAGGCCGCCTTAATGCACGGGCTTACCTGGGCTGAAGCCCAGGGGCCTCCCAAGTTCAAGGGCCTCCCAAGTTTGCGTTCATGACGAGCTGATAATGTCATATTGTTTTGTAACTTGTCGGTTTTTCTGTCAATCACTCTAATTGCACGTTACATGGCTGCTGATTGGTCCGTTGTAACTTAACGTGAAATAAAATGTCAGCGGGACGCACCTATAGCCGACAGCTTAGGGCTGGCGGCAAAAGAAGTCCTGCGGATATTTTTTGCTATCTGGGACGTAACATATTTTTTATTCCGCGTAATGTAATTAAGTGCACGTTGTCAACTTGACATTCCTGCACGTTAGACTGAGTGTGACAGAGAAACAGGAAATAATCCACCAACAAATGAAAGAGTAATATCTGAAATTTCATAATAAGCACTACTGAGGTGCAGCTCTCTCTCTCTTTCGTGCGCGCGCTCGCTCGTTCGCTCTCTGTGCTGGTTCAGCTGAGTCTCTGGCATGCAGAAGTCTCTGACCCGTGCACAAGAAACTGTGCCGCTAAATTAAGAAAGGAGTTCCCGCATATAATGCTGTTAGTTGTTATAAAGTTTAAGTTTACTCGCGTTTATATCAGTGACGCGTGCGCAGCTGGAGCGATGTAGTTTGACGCAACGTCAGCTCACAGTAGGCCTACACATATCTGTTGGTAGAAAGACGAGAAAGAGACGCAACGGTAAAGGTGCAAGTCTAAGAAAGTAAAGAGCGACAAAACCATCTCAAATGATCATCCCCTGATAGCACCATTATAATCTCATTATCTAAAGATCTTATATACAGGTATGTTCCCTGTCTGTCTTGTGCATATTCATACTTGGTCGTTTTACATGCTTATGTATCAACACGTATGCATAAATACTAAATACAATGCATACTATATCTTCAATAGCCTACAAAATAAATCACTGATTAAAAAACAAGATTCTGTCTATAAAGACTTATCTTTTGTTATCATTAATGCATTTTCACTTAACTTATTATATTTTTAAAACTGTGGTGAGCATTTAGTTAGTGAGTGGCAATTTTCTGCAAATTATATTCCAAAAATTATATAAACATAAAGCTTATAAACATATAAACTTTTACACATTTTGGTTTTATTTTCACCACAAGTTGCTGTGTGTGGTTGTTAAATAAATCTAATGTCTTGTGTTTATGCTCAAGTGGGCTCAGTGATATGTTAATAACAATATTATGGTGTTTTCTGGCTCAGAGAGGGAAAACTCACTGTTGTATGTCTCGAAAGAAACTAATGCATTTTGTGATGTAGATTACCTAGATATTACACTTAAAAAAGAGACTATAAATCGAGGGGAAGGGGGGCCTACAAAACCTCTTAGCCCCGGGGCCTCACATTAGGTTAAGGCGGCCCTGCTGACAGAAACCAGATTGAAAGTTGTCCAGATTGCCATTTGAGTTGGTTCAGCTGATTGAAAAAAACCTTTTCAAAGATCTTGCCTATAAAAGGGAGAATTGAGATTGGTGTGTAGTTGCTAAGTATGATTTTGTCAATGTGACGCCTGTTTCACACATACTCCGTATGCAGGGCGTTTGCGGTGCGTGTTGCAGTACGTATGCGGTGCGATCCGTCAAACATCCGTTGTGCTTTCACACATACTCCGTTTGCAGTGCGTTGCTAACCGCTGCTTCTGCGTATCAAATAATCAGGTGATTGACACTTTCTGTTGAAAAGCGCCTCATCAATAAACTATATAATAGCCTGCTGTGTTTTTTTCTTCACAAAACAATATACTTTAGATATTATTTGATAGACTAGGATGTTTAAAATCTCTAGTGTAATGGTCAGGAAACATGAAAGGATCAAAGGTCTATTTATCTCCACATATATCATAAATATAAATTAGCATTATAACTTTTGAAGAGAAAATATAGGTGACATGCATGGTTACATTATAGGCTACATTTCCTATACTATTTATATATTTGCATAGACGAGAGTATTTATATAACGAGAATGAAGCTCATATGGCAAGAAATATTCTCAAATAATTAAAATAACAGCATAATGACATGAATAAACAGACAAGGAAGCAAGATTGACATGCAAATTGTATTATTATTACCGGAAAAACAGCAATATTACTGAAACAAACTCTGAGGTAAATACGCCAAACGCTGTTATAACTGCAACATGTCTAAATAAGCTCAATAACAATTGAAAAAAAAAAACATTATTATTTCCCAAAACGTTGTATGAAAAACATTATATTTAAAGCAAATGTATTCTTACAATCATTCAAGATCAACACATTATTCTATATTACTGAGCACGTTCGTCTCTCGCCTCGCTCTGTTATAATAGCGCTGATTGACAGGTCCGCTTCCCCGTCTATCAAACAGATCATTTTGTATAGTTCTCTTTAGAAAAATTAACCATAATTTTAACGGTTGACAAAACGGTTTTTCTCAGATTGATTATGATTTGTATTACCTTAGTTTAACTAAAAATTCCATGGTTATGGATATTGTTATAAGACAATATAAATTTGGTTACTGTTGTTTTACAAATAAAAACTAAAAGGCTATGTTAGTACAATTAAACAATGGTAAAGCATACTTTATGTATATGCAATGTATATAAACACGGTAGAATATGTAACAAGATGTTATATATATCATTTTTTTAACTCGTGGTAAGTGCTTTGCCTTAATTGCTTCATACTGGGATTAAACAAATAAAATTACAGAAAAATTTTTTTTGTGTAAATCCGTGTTCATTCTGACCACAAAACATGCGCTATCACTTTAAATCAGCGCGTGCAGCTTGCGTGCCGTATACAGCAAAAATAGACTCGCTGCCGAAACGATCGCAGCACTGCTGCACCGCACCGCATCTGCAACGGACAGGACGGACCGCATACGTATGCTGTGTGAAAGCTCTAACCTGTTAACATGGCTACGTAAAAAATTACGCACTGCAAACGCACTGCATACGGAGTATGTGTGAAACAGGCGTTACTCTTTTTTAGGAGAGGTTTAACAACTGCCGTTTTTAGAGACTCTGGAAAAGTACCTGTGAGCAGAGAGGTATTTATTATTTTTAAGAGATCAGTTTCTAAACAATTAATTACCTTTTTGATAAGGATGTGGGGAGCGTATCAAGGCTGCAATTTGATGCTTTAAGATGTTGTACTATTTCTTCCAAGGTTTTTAAGTCAACAGTACCCCCTGTCTCGGCTGCACCACCCCCTGTCTTGGTTCCTGTCTCGCCTCTGCTGCCAGCTGCCGCACCCCATCCTGCTCCCCAGTTCGTCTCCACTGCCAATTCCCATACCTACCCCCTTTGCTCCCTGAAACCCTGCCTTGTTCTCTTTTGTTTTCCCTGTCTCTCCCGTCTCTACCCTGCCTCAGTTTGTCCTCCCTGAAACTGTTCCTCATGTGTCTCTACCCAAGCCTGCCTCCCAGTACCTTAAGCACTTGCCCACACCCAGTGGACATAAGACTCCTTCCCCACCCAGTCCCACCCAACCTGGACCACCCCCATAAACTCTTTTGTTCCCCCACCCTCTCCCTTGTTTGTTATTTTTATTGTCAGATTTAGGCTCGTATTGATAAGGCAGTAAATATGATAGTATCTCCTGGTTTTAACTATTGCTTTGGGACATCATCTTTCAAAACATGGTATAGTGCGTCACATTTCCATTTACGCAATTCAGCCAAACACAACGCACTGGATAGCCGGCCAATCAGTTCACACCCGTTGACACTGCACTTTCTCACAACAATGAGCTTTGTACAAAACGACCTGTTACAAATGGGCGGGACTTAGAGCCGCTACAAAAATGTATGTGATAAATAACGTGTTTTTTGATCCATAAAGCACAAAAACACATTATATTACACCAAATACACAACGTAATGTGCTTTTTAGCCACAAAATATGACCCTTTAATGGAAACGATGAAGTTTTATGTTTGTGTTACAACTATTTGGCCTGTGCTACAAAAATTCTACCTCTGTAGCATCAGTGCTATATGCAGAAAAAGGGTAAATTACTTTAATAAAATATCTGCTGTTTAATAAAATAGCTGTTTAATACAGAGGGTAGTAATTCACTAAATATTCAGTCAATGTTTAACTATTTTTATTACACGGCTCTCTGGAATGCTTGATTCTGATTGGTCAGTTGAGACATTTGCAGGTTCGTTCTTTTCAAATAATAACCGCTCCAAAAT
Organism: Misgurnus anguillicaudatus; assembly: GCF_027580225.2. Classification (NCBI taxonomy): domain Eukaryota; kingdom Metazoa; phylum Chordata; class Actinopteri; order Cypriniformes; family Cobitidae; genus Misgurnus; species Misgurnus anguillicaudatus. Next base: position 30,765,718 of record NC_073359.2, on the reverse strand, counting down.
AATAACGCATAGCCGGCACTACTTGCACGAGTAAAATCGCTCCGCGCCAATAAAGATTGCTGTCTGTTTGGCGCCATCTTGTGACAAACACTCGACAACCACGACAAGACACAGACAGCTTAACGTTACTGAGACTGAACTTGACGAAATAGAGCATGACAGCTACGAAGCCAACACACAAAAAAATACAGAATGGGCATTAAAACTTCTCAAAGACTGGCTAAAAGAGAAAAAATGGAGACAGACAAGTATGAAGCAGAGGATCTTAATAAGGTATTACGATCATTTTATGCATCTGTGCAAAGTTTCGCGGAAGGATAAAAATGTTAATTTAAAACAAATATGCCAATAAAATGTTTCAAATTCATATTCATGTCCAGTTTTTTTTCTTATGTGGCAAGTAGCCGTGTAATAAGCGTCGGGTCCTGATCACACTGTCGGGGCTTATTTCCCAATAACTACCGGCTGCCTCTACATTATCCCTTACATATAAGATATTAGTGATGTAGTTGTCAACTTTTATAACCCAAAAAAATATCTGAAACGAAGGATGCACAGAGTTCATGTTTTGTCTCCGTTAACCGTTTTAATATAACACATGTAAAAAGTTTACAAAGTTAAAGTTAAAGCTTTATCTTCAGTTAAAATCAGGTTTAAACAGAAGATAAGTCAGAGTTAAAAACAGTGTGAAAATCTCCACTGTAAGTTAATAGTCATAAATCACTCTTACATCTACAGTATACTGTCAACAGAGTACAGATGATCATAAAATTATTTTTATACTGAAAGATTTCAGGTACTCACATCTGACAGACACACTGAAACTCCTGTATAAGGTTTTTTCATCTCTGATGATCTTCAGTTTATAAACTCCAGTGTGTTCCTCTCTGATGTCATTGATGTTGAGATCTCCAGTCTTATGATTCAGCTTCAGTTTATCTCTGAATAGATCATCATTAGATGTAATGGGGCTTTTGTTTGCAGCTATGAGAGTTTCTCCAAATCTCCACTCTATCACATCATCTTTCTGTATGTCAGTATCAATCTTCAGATCGACAGATTCTCCCTCATTCACTTGCAATGTTTTTATTTCATATCTAACAGCAGCAGACAGAAACACAGAAATGAAAACAATTCAGGTGATTTTCATCTATTAAGTGTCTTATTTAGTGATTATAATCAGCTCATATTCTCATAAATGAATTTCTGTTTATTAACTCAATCTTTCAGATTCTCTATCAATATATAAATATAAACACAACTATAACATCTAGATGATGAATTTTTGTAAAGTTTTGATCAGCTCTTTCAATGAAACATGCACTTTTACAGCTGAAGCTGTTTTTGATTTTTCTTGTTAAATGTGTTTGTATTGCAATCGAGGCGTTATAACTACATCAATCCAACACAGCATACTTTATTGATGATTAATGTGAGCAGTAGCGGAGTGGCCATCGGGAAAGTCGGGATATTTCCCAGTGGGCCGGTAGTGGGCCGGTAGTGTTTTGAGGCTGCGAGGGCCGGTCTGATAATGGATAATACATTGCACGTTTTATAGCAACCCCGTCTGATGTGCGGCCGCTTCCCTCTGGTCAAACTGTGCAGCCTCTTTGCTCAACACAGTAGGCTATATAAAAGTGCTCAACCTGTTCGCCAGGATTTTAAAAAAATATAGGGGGATTATTGAACGGCCCCTCTCCAAAATGCATAGCCTGTCGGCCTTTGATGTGAAAAGCCGCGTCGCCGAATACCTGTTTATTGCAGTACATATGCGGTCGGATTGATCCATCAAGCGGAGACTATTTGATAGAAAGTGTGGATTAAGGATGTTTAAAATCTCTAGCTTGGTGGTCAGTACTTGAATGGATAAAATCAGCACATTTGCAAAGGTTTATCTCCATATGGCTATATATAATAAATAAAATTTAGAAGGGTAACTTTGCAGTGTCACATTTTATATTTCCTACTATTAGATTTCTATAAGATTTCCATATTAATAGACGAGAGTATTCAACTGAAATATATAAATATCATCACAACATTATTATTTCTCAAAACTTTGACAAAAATTATTTTCAAATGAACTGTATTCTTACAGTTATTCAAAGATGCACACATTATTCCGGATATGATTTGAATATTAGAGGAGATAATATAACGGCAATGAACGTCTCATATGCCATTAAATATCCACATATAAATTAACTTTACAGCATAATGAAATTAATAAAAAGACAAGGAAGCAGGATTGGCATATTATTATTAGCGGGGAAAAAAGCAATATTACTGAAATAAACTCTGAGGTAATGCGCCAAACACGTTAAAATAAATATGCAATAACGGTGGAAAAAACATTATTATCTCTCAAAACTTTATATGACAATAATTATATTTAAAAGAAATATTCGTACAGTTATTCAAAGATGCTAAAATTATTCCATATTACTCCCGTTTATGAGCAGATTCATCTCTGGTCTCGCTCTGTTATGTAATAGCTGATTGAGGTGCGCATCTCCGTCTTTCAACCAGGTATCATTTTGTATAGTTACTCATTTAGGAAAATTAGCCATGATTTAATGATTTTATTAATATTATGAAAATGTTTTTTTTTGGGGGGGGGGGGGCAAATTGATTACGATTTGTATTACCTTAGTTTTACTACAAATAGGCTACGAGACATTTTTTTTACCACGGAGGGCCGGGGGTATACGAATTTCCCGGTAGATTTTTTGGTCCCACTCCGCCCCTGAATGCGAGCGATCTTAATGTCTCTGCTTACTTAGAGTGTGGACATGATGTGGTGCTATTTTTGTGTCGAAATTACAATTTGTAAGCTTTAAAATCTAAACATTTTTCAAATATTAACAGTTTAAGATCAGAAATATGTGAGAAAGCGATTTTTTCAAGAATATATGATTATTAATATATGATAGGAGCCCTGATTATTATACTGAAAGATCTCAGTTACTCACATCTAACAAACACTCTGAATCTCTTCTCTGTGGTTTTTCCTCCTCTGGTGATCTTCAGTATATAAACTCCAGTGTGTTCCTCTCTGATGTCTTTGATGTTGAGATCTCCAGTCTGATCATTCAGCTTCAGTTTATCTTTGAATAGATCATCATTAGATGTATTGGGGTTTTTGTTTGCAGCTATGAGAGTTTCTCCAAATCTCCACTCTATCAGATCATCTCTCTGTATGTCAGTATCAATCTTTAGATTGACAGATTCTCCCTCATTCACTTGCAATGTTTTTATTTCATATCTAACAGCAGCAACAGAAACAGAAATGAAATCAAATCAGTTGATTTTCATCTATTAAGTCTCTTATTTACTGATTATAAACATCAGCTCATAAATTCAGATTCTCTATCAGTATATAGGCAAGGTAAGGCAAGTTTATTTGTATAGCACATTTCATACACAGAGGTAATTCAAAGTGCTTTACATAGATATCGGAAAACAATCTAAGGGAAAAAATGTGTCAAAAACAAGAGACATATAAAATCACAATAAAAACAAAAATAAAGAAAAAGTAATTTTAATAAAAACAGTTTAAAATGTTAAAAAGAATAAAACAGGAGTAAAAGTGACTTGAGTTAAAAGTGCAGTCAGTGTGAAGCAGCACAGTGCTCATTCAGTAAATGAAGAGTTAAACAGATGTGTTTTTAATCTAGATTTAAAAGTGTTTACTGTTGAAGCACATCTGATCTCTTCTGGAAGCTGATTCCAGCTAGAGGTGGCATAATAACTAAATGCTGACACCTTGTTTTGAGTTAACCCTTGGTATTTCTAACTGACCTGATCCTAATGATCTGAGTAATCTGTTAGGTTTATATTAAATTATCATATATGTAATGTATTTGGGTCCAAGCCATAAAGTGATTTATAAACGAGTAACAATACTTTAAAATCTTTTCTAAATGTAACAGGAAGTCAGTGTGGACCTGAGGACTGGAGTGATGTGTGATGTGTCTTTTTAGTGATCCCAGTAATGAGTCCATTGCAATAATTCAGCCTGCTGGTGATGAAAGCATGAACAAGTTTCTCTAAGTCCTGTCTTGAGACAAAACATCTAATTCTGGCAATATTTCTGAGATGGTAGTACTCTGATTTGCTTATCACTTTCACATGACTGCTGAAATTAAGGTCAGACTCTAAAATTACGTACGTTTAAAACTAAATAAGTTTTAGTTTTAAATCTAAATTAAGACTAAAATTGTGGTAAGCAGTTTGGTTCTTTTTTATTTGACCAAGTGGGAGCATATACAAATTAAACAGAAGCGGTGCAAGAATTGAACCCTGTGGGACTCCACATGTCATGGGTGTCCACTCAGATATATGGTTACCTATGTTCACATAGTAACATTTCCCTTTTAGGTGAGATTTAAACCATTTGAGGACCATCCCAGAGAGCCCTACACAGTTTTCCAGTCTATGTAAGAGTATGGTGTGATCTACCGTGTCAAAGGCAGCATTAAGATCTAGAAGCACCAGCACTGATATTTTACCTGAAACAGAGTTTAAGCGAATGTCATTCATTATCTTTATGAGCACTGTCTCTGTGCTGTGATGCTGACAGAAACCAGATTGAAAGTTGTCCAGATTGCCATTTGAGTCTAAGAATTTGTTCAGCTGATTGAAAAAAAACCTTTTCAAAGATCTTGCCTATAAAAGGGAGAATTGAGATTGGTGTGTAGTTGCTAAGTATGATTTTGTCTATGTTACTCTTTTTTAGGAAAGGTTTAACAACTGCCATTTTTAGAGACTCTGGAAAAGTACCTGTGAGCAGAGAGGTATTTATTATTTTTAAGAGATCAGTTTCTAAACAATTAATTACCTTTTTGATAAAGGATGTGGGGAGCGTAGCAAGCCTGCAATTTGATGCTTTAAGATGTTGTACTATTTCTTCCAAGGTTTTTAAGTCAACAGTACCCCCTGTCTTGGCTGCACCACCCCCTGTCTTGGTTCCTGTCTCGTCTCCGCCACCAGCTGCGGCAACCACTGTCTTGGTCCAACCTGATCTCACGAATTTCCGTGGCATAGTCACGGAATTTTGTGCTCATTTTTCCGTGGCATTCTCACGGATCTCCGCATTTTTCCGTGGCCCTGCTACGGACTGTCTTTTTCGTGGCATTCTCACGGATTGGTTACTCAACTGTTTTGTCCTATTTTCTTACCATTTTTGCTTCGGTTTAGGGTTAGATTTACATGAAATGACATCCCTACCCAAACCCAACTCTAACCCCAACGCCAGGCAACAATTGTTTAAAGTTAAGAAAATATAAAAGAATAAAGCAGAAAAAATTGTATAAACCAATAGTTAAAGTGGCATATTAACGCAAACACCAAATCTAACCCTAAACCGAAGCGAAAATGGTTTGAAAATAGGAAAAAGAAGTTGAGTAACCAATCCGTGAGAATGCCACGAAAAAGACAGTCCGTAGCAGGGCCACGGAAAAATGCGGAGATCCGTGAGAATGCCACGGAAAAATGAGCACAAAATTCCGTGACTATCCCACGGAACTTTGTGAGATCATGTTGCTTGGTCCCTGTCTCGCCTCTGCTGCCAGCTGCAGCACCCAATCCTGCTCCCCAGTTCATCTCCACTGCCAATTCCCATACCTACCCCCTTTGCTCCCTGAAACCCTGCCTTGTTCTCTTTTGTTTTCCCTGTCTCTCCCTCCTCTGCCCTGCCTCAGTTTGTCCTCCCTGAAACTGTTCCTCATGTGTCTCTACCCAAGCCTGCCTCCCAGTACCTTAAGCACTTGCCCACACCCAGTGGACATAAGACTCCTTCCCCACCCAGTCCCACCCAACCTGGACCACCCCCATGAACTCTTTTGTTCCCCCACCCTCTCCCTTGTTTGTTATTTTTATTGTCAGATTTAAGCTTGTATTGATAAGGCAGTAAATACGATACTATCTCCTGGTTTTTACTATTGCTTTGGGACATCATCTTTCAAAACATGGTATAGTGCGTCACATTTCCATTTACGTAATTCAGCCAAACACAACGCACTGGATAGCCGGCCAATCAGTTCACACCCGTTGACACTGCACTTTCTCACAACAATGAGCTTTGTACAAAACGACCTGTTACAAATGGGCGGGACTTAGAGCCGCTACAAAAATGTATGTGATAAATAACGTGTTTTTTGATCCATAAAGCACAAAAACACATTATATTACACCAAATACACAACATAATGTGCTTTTTAGCCACAAAATATGACCCTTTAATGGAAACGATGAAGTTTTATGTTTGTGTTACAACTATTTGGCCTGTGCTACAAAAATTCTACCTCTGTAGCATCAGTGCTATGTGCAGAAAAAGTGAATGTACAGCCCTGGGTAAATTACTTTAATAAAATATCTGCTGTTTAATAAAATAGCTGTTTAATACCGAGGGTAGTAATTCCCTAAATATTCAGTCAGTGTTTAACTATTTATATAAGATATTAGTGATGTAGTTGTCAACTTTTATAACCAAAAAAATATCTGAAACGAAGGATGCACAGAGTTCATGTTTTGTCTCCGTTAACCGTTTTAATATAACACATGTAAAACGTTTACAAAGTTAAAGTTAAAGCTTTATCTTCAGTTAAAATCAGGTTTAAACAGAAGATAAGTCAGAGTTAAAAACAGTGTGAAAATCTTCACTGTAAGTTAATAGTCATAAATCACTCTTACATCTACAGTATACTGTCAACAGAGTACAGATGATCATAAAATCATTATTACACTAAAAGATTTCAGTTACTCACCTCTGACAGACACACTGAAACTCCTGTATAAGGTTTTTTCATCTCTGATGATCTTCAGTTTATAAACTCCAGTGTGTTCCTCTCTGATGTCATTGATGTTGAGATCTCCAGTCTGATCATTCAGATTCAGTTTATCTCTGAATAGATCATCATTAGATGTATTGGGGCTTTTGTTTGCAGCTATGAGAGTTTCTCCAAATCTCCACTCTATCACATCATCTCTCTGTATGTCAGTATCAATCTTTAGATTGACAGATTCTCCCTCATTCACTTGCAATGTTTTTATTTCATCTGTAACAGTAGCAGACAGAAACACAGAAATGAAAACAATTCAGGTGATTTTCATCTATTAAGTGTCTTATTTACTGATTATAAACATCAGCTCATATTCTCATAAATGAATTTCTGTTTATTAACTCAATCTTTCAGATTCTCTATCAGTATATAAATATAAACACAACTTTAACATCTAGATGATGAATTTTTGTAAAGTTTTGAGCAGCTCTTTCAATGAAACATGCACTTTCACAGCTGAAGCTCTTTCTGATTTTTCTTGTTAAATGTGCTTGTATTGCAAGCGAGGCGTTATAACTACATCAATCCAACACAGCATACTTTATTGATGTTTAATGCGAGCGATCTTTATGTCTCTGCTTACTTAGAGTGTGGACATGATGTGGTGTTATTTTTGTGTCGAAATTACCATTTTTAAGCTTTAAAATCTAAACATTTTTCAAATATTAACAGTTTAAGATCAGAAATATGTGAGAAAGCGATTTTTTCAAGAATATATGATTATTAACCCTCAAACGCTCCTCGTTTTCTGTTTACACTTCTGGCCCTTGGGGTCTATATGACCCCAAAATTGAAAGCGTAATTGTAAGAAAAATATACATTTTCAATAATACAAATAATATATCATTTTTTTGTTTACTTCTCATCTATACAATAAAGCTGTGTTTTGAGAGATGTGAAGTAGTTTTGTACCTGTTTACCACTAAAATCCTCAACTACACAATTGGCTTTCCTGAAAAATATCAAATTTTTACAAAAATTCACATAAATTATTATCTAAATTTGATTTAAATTGTTTTTAGATATTAATATAGGTGTGAGGTGTTGAATTCAGGCATCGGTTTTTAGAAAAAAACATAAGAGAATTACAGTGTAGGAATTAAATCATTTAGACCGGCAGATTCCCATAGAGACCCATTCATTTGCCTGGATATGGACAACTGCTCAAATCATTACTTTTGAGATACATTTTGTAAATTTATGTTTATATAAACATTAGAAAGGATATTAAAAATAAATATCATGTCAAATAGTAATTTTTATAGCTTTTGATGCATTTTGAAATGTCTGTTTTTACAAAATGCCATATAAATTTGACTGAGTGTAAGTGTGTGTGTCTGTGTGTATGTGTGTGTGTGTGTGCACGCACGCATGTGTGTGTGTGTGTGTGTGTGTGTGAGAGAGAGAGAGAGAGGGAGAGAGAGAGAGAGAGAGAGAGAGAGAGAGCCAGCATGTGTGCTTGAGAGAATGTGTGTGAGAGGCAGAGAGCATGTGAGTGTGTCTGTGTTTGTGTGTGTGTGTGTGTTTATGTGTGTGTGAGAGAGAGTGTACATGTGCGTGCATTAGATTACACCCCTTCGTATCTTTTTTCTACATTTGTGACTGATTTTATTTGCCAAATTTTATAAAAATGCTCTCTGTGGTAGTCATGCGTGTGTGCGTTTGTCTGCGTGTGTTTGTGTGTGCGTGTGTGGGTTTGTATGTGTGTGAGTGGGTTTGTGTGTGTGTGTGTGTGTGTGCGTGTGTGTGTGTGAGAGAGAGAGAGAGAGAGTGTGAGAGAGTGTGCATGAGAAGGAGAGAGAAAGAGCATGTTTGTGTGTATGTGTGTGTGTGTGTGTGTGCATGTGTGTGTGTGTGTGTGTGTGCGTGCGTGAGCGTGTTTGTGAGTGTACATGTGTGTGCTTTATGTCACACCCCTTTTTGTGTTATTTTCTGCATTTGTGACTGATTTTATTTGCCAAATTCCACACAAATGCTCTCTGTGGCAGTCATACGTGTGTGTTTGTGTGTGTGTGTATTTGTGTGTGTTTGTGTGAGCATGTGTTTTTTTGCATTGCATTTGTGCACAAGTACCAGGCCTTCATTTCTGTGTCAAAATTTTCAGATTTATGCTGGATTTATTGATTATTTTTTGACAAATGGAAAAAAGTTACTTTTTTTGCAGTTCCCATTAACTTTTAATTGGGGTCATATTGACCCCAAGGGACAGATTAATACAACATTTTTTACATACCTTAAGAACAACCGAATCAAGGCCAGTTTTTTGTGTATGTTAAGATAGATTATTTAGGATAAGTCACAAAGTTTACTATATTTGAGATGAAGGGAACCTTTTTTTTAACTAATGAAATGTCATTTGGGGTCATATTGACCCCAAGGACCGATTGAGGGTTAATATATGATAGGAGCCCTGATTATTATACTGAAAGATCTCAGTTACTCACATCTAACAAACACACTGAATCTCTTGTATGATGTTTTTCCATCTCTGATGATCTTCAGTTTATAAACTCCAGTGTGTTCCTCTCTGATGTCTTTGATGTTGAGATCTCCAGTCTGATGATTCAGCTTCAGTTTATATTTGAATAGATCATCATTAGATGTAGTGGGGCTTTTGTTTGCAGCTATGAGAGTTTTTCCAAATGTCCACTCTAATACATCATCTCTCTGTATGTCAGTATCAGTCTTCAGATTGACAGATTTTCCCTCATCCACTTCCAATGTTTTTATTTCATCTGTAACAGCAGCAACAGAAACACAAATTAAATCAAATCAGTTGATTTTCATCTATTAAGTGTCTTATTTACTGATTATAAACATCAGCTCATAAATTCAGATTCTCTATCAGTATATAGGCAAGGTAAGGCAAGTTTATTTGTATAGCACATTTCATACACAGAGGTAATTCAAAGTGCTTTACATAGATATCGGAAAACAATCTAAGGGAAAAAATGTGTCAAAAACAAGAGACATATAAAATCACAATAAAAACAAAAATAAAGAAAAAGTAATTTTAATAAAAACAGTTTAAAATGTTAAAAAGAATAAAACAGGAGTAAAAGTGACTTGAGTTAAAAGTGCAGTCAGTGTGAAGCAGCACAGTGCTCATTCAGTAAATGAAGAGTTAAACAGATGTGTTTTTAATCTAGATTTAAAAGTGTTTACTGTTGAAGCACATCTGATCTCTTCTGGAAGCTGATTCCAGCTAGAGGTGGCATAATAACTAAATGCTGACACCTTGTTTTGAGTTAACCCTTGGTATCTCTAACTGACCTGATCCTAATGATCTGAGTAATCTGTTAGGTTTATATTAAATTATCATAAATGTAATGTATTTGGGTCCAAGCCATAAAGTGATTTATAAACGAGTAACAATACTTTAAAATCTATTCTAAATGTAACAGGAAGTCAGTGTGGACCTGAGGACTGGAGTGATGTGTGATGTGTCTTTTTAGGGATCCCAGTAATGAGTCCATTGCAATAATCCAGCCTGCTGGTGATGAAAGCATGAACAAGTTTCTCTAAGTCCTGTCTTGAGACAAAACATCTAATTCTGGCTATATTTCTGAGATGGTAGTACTCTGATTTGCTTATCACTTTCACATGACTGCTGAAATTAAGGTCAGACTCTAAAATTACGTACGTTTAAAACTAAATAAGTTTTAGTCTTAAATCTAAATTAAGACTAAAATTGTGGTAAGCAGTTTGGTTCTTTATTATTTGACCAAGTGGGAGCATATACAAATTAAACAGAAGCGGTGCAAGAATTGAACCCTGTGGGACTCCACATGTCATGGGTGTCCACTCAGATTTATGGTTACGTATGTTCACATAGTAACCTCTCCCTTTTAGGTGAGACTTAAACCATTTGAGGACCATCCCAGAGAGCCCTAAACAGTTTTCCAGTCTATGTAAGAGTATGGTGTGATCTACCGTCTCAAAGGCAGCACTAAGATCCAGTAGCACCAGCACTGATATTTTACCTGAAACAGAGTTTAAGCGAATGTCATTCATTATCTTTATGAGCACTGTCTCTGTGCTGTGATGCTGACAGAAACCAGATTGAAAGTTGTCCAGATTGCCATTTGAGTCTAAGAATTTGTTCAGCTGATTGAAAAAAAACCTTTTCAAATATCTTGCCTATAATTGGTAGAATTGAGATTGGTGTGTAGTTGCTAAGTATGATTTTGTCTATGTTACTCTTTTTTAGGAGAGGTTTAACAACTGCCATTTTAAGAGACTCTGAAAAAGTACCTGTGAGCAGAGAGGTATTTATTATTTTTAAGAGATCAGTTTCTAAACAATTAATTACCTTTTTGATAAAGGATGTGGGGAGCGTATCAAGGCTGCAAGTTGATGCTTTAAGATGTTGTACTATTTCTTCCAAGGTTTTTAAGTCAACAGTACCCCCTGTCTCGGCTGCACCACCCCCTGTCTTGGTCCCTGTCTCGCCTCTGCTGCCAGCTGCAGCACCCCATCCTGCTCCCCAGTTCGTCTCCACTGCCAATTCCCATACCTACCCCCTTTGCTCCCTGAAACCCTGCCTTGTTCTCTTTTGTTTTCCCTGTCTCTCCCTCCTCTGCCCTGCCTCAGTTTGTCCTCCCTGAAACTGTTCCTCATGTGTCTCTACCCAAGCCTGCCTCCCAGTACCTTAAGCACTTGCCCACACCCAGTGGACATAAGACTCCTTCCACACCCAGTCCCACCCAACCTGGACCACCCCCATGAACTCTTTTGTTCCCCCACCCTCTCCCTTGTTTGTTATTTTTATTGTCAGATTTAGGCTCGTATTGATAAGGCAGTAAATATGATAGTATCTCCTGGTTTTTACTATTGCTTTGGGACATCATCTTTCAAAACATGGTATAGTGTAATTCAGCCAAACACAACGCACTGGATAGCCGGCCAATCAGTTCAAACCCGTTGACACCGCACTTTCTCACAACAATGAGCTTTGTACAAAACGACCTGTTACAAATGGGCGGGACTTAGAGGCGCTACAAAAATGCATGTGATAAATAACGTGTTTTTTGATCCATAAAGCACAAAAACACATTGTATTACACCAAATACACAACGTAATGTGCTTTTTAGCCACAAAATATGACCCTTTAATGGAAACGATGAAGTTTTATGTTTGTGTTACAACTATTTGGCCTGTGCTACAAAAATTCTACCTCTGTAGCATCAGTGCTATGTGCAGAAAAAGTGAATGTACAGCCCTGGGTAAATTACTTTAATAAAATATCTGCTATTTAATAAAATAGCTGTTTAATACTGAGGGTAGTAATTCACTAAATATTCAGTCAGTGTTTAACTATTTATATAAGATATTAGTGATGTAGTTGTCAACTTTTATAACCCGAAAAAATATCTGAAACGAACGATGCACAGAGTTCATGTTTTGTCTCCGTTAACCGTTTTAATATAACACATGTAAAAAGTTTACAAAGTTAAAGTTAAAGCTTTATCTTCAGTTAAAATCAGGTTTAAACAGAAGATAAGTCAGAGTTAAAACAGTGTGAAAATCTTCACTGTAAGTTAATAGTCATAAATCCCTCTTACATCTACAGTATACTGTCAACAGAGTACAGATGATAATAAAATCATTATTATTCTGAAACATTTCAGTTACTCACCTCTGACAAACACACTGAAACTCCTGTATAAGGTTTTTCCTCTTCTGATGATCTTTAGTTTATAATCTCCAGTGTGTTCCTCTCTGATGTCATTGATGTTGAGATCTCCAGTCTGATGATTCAGCTTCAGTTTATCTCTGAATAGATCATCATTAAATGTATTGGGGCTTTTGTTTGCAGCTATGAGAGTTTCTCCAAATGTCCACTCTAACACATCATCTTTCTGTATGTCAGTATCAATCTTCAGATCGACAGATTCTCCCTCATTCACTTGCAATGTTTTTATTTTATCTGTAACAGCATCAGACAGAAACAGAAAGACAGGAATGAAATCAATTCAGTTGATTTTCATCTATTAAGTGTCTTATTTACTGATTATAAACATCAGCTCATATTCTCATAAATGAATTTCTGTTTATTAACTCAATCTTTCAGATTCTCTGTCAGTATATAAATATAAACACAACTATAACATCTAGATGATGAATTTTTGTAAAGTTTTGAGCAGCTCTTTCAATGAAACATGTACTTTTACAGCTGAAGCTCTTTTTGATTTTTCTTGTTAAATGTGCTTGTATTGCAAGCGAGGCGTTATAACTACATCAATCCAACACAGCATACTTTATTGATGTTTAATGCGAGCGATCTTTATGTCTCTGCTTACTTAGAGTGTGGACATGATGTGGTGCTATTTTTGTGTCGAAATTACAATTTTTAAGCTTTAAAATCTAAACATTTTTCAAATATTAACAGTTTAAGATCAGAAATATGTGAGAAAGCGATTTTTTCAAGAATATATGATTATTAATATATGATAGGAGCCCTGATTATTATACTGAAAGATTTCAGTTACTCACATCTAACAAACACACTGAATCTCTTGTATGATGTTTTTCCTCCTCTGATGATCTTCAGTTTATAAACTCCAGTGTGTTCCTCTCTGATGTCTTTGATGTTGAGATCTCCAGTCTGATGATTCAGCTTCAGTTTATCTTTGAATAGATCATCATTAGATGTAGTGGGGCTTTTGTTTGCAGCTATGAGAGTTTTTCCAAATCTCCACTCTATCAGATCAACTCTCTGTATGTCAGTATCAATCTTTAGATTGACAGATTCTCCCTCATTCACTTGCAATGTTTTTATTTCATCTGTAACAGTAGCAACAGAAACACAAATGAAATCAAATCAGTTGATTTTCATCTATTAAGTGTCTTATTTACTGATTATAAACATCAGCTCATAAATTCAGATTCTCTATCAGTATAGGCAAGATAAGGCAAGTTTATTTGTATAGCACATTTCATACACAGAGGTAATTCAAACTGCTTTACATAGATATCGGAAAACAATCTAACGGAAAAAATCTGTAAAAACAAAACCCCATTCACACAGACCTCTGGTCCCAGAAAATACCCGTAAAATTGCCAGACAAGCGTCTGTGTGAACAAAAACTCGTTCCGTTAAGCTCCTGGGATCGGTGCCGGAAAGAGGACCGAGTAAGATACGCGGGGAACCCTCTGTGTGAACAAGAATGCCGTAAAGGGCGTGTCGAAGTGAGGACGCGCGCGTCATCATCACAACACAAGTTATGGTTCAACTCCTTACAACGACAGATAACATGCATATAAACATTCACCACGAGAAATGTTGCAACTAGATTGAAGCAGTTATCAGGAAAGGATATATGAGACGCATAAACAATGACGCACGTGCTGTAGTGAGGACGCGCGTGTCATGGCAACATGAAGTTGGTTCAACTCTTTAAAATGAGGGATTTACAACATTCACTAAGAGAAATGTCAGCAAACTGGACTGAAGCAGATATCAGGTAAGTTAGCTCGTTACTGCGTTGAAACAGAGATCATTCAGCAGCATAAAAGAATATTGCGTCACGTGCTCATTTGAGCTATAATAAACGAAAATACCCGCATGTCATTCCAACGAGATATATTGTTCAGCTCCTCAAAATGCGGGTTTTAAATGCATATAAACAATCACGATGAGAAATGTCTGAAAACTGTATCAAAGCAGAAATCAGGGAGCTAGTCAAATATCCACTCAGAAGCTGAGATCATTCACCAGCATAGAACTGTGCATTCACGCGCTACTTTGTAGTCTTATCATAAACAAAAATGCACGCGAGTTGTTTCTGGAGAGAGAAATAATATATAATATGCAAACTTCAGATGCTGCGTAGAAGAGAGGGCGGGACTTTCAACAGGTCACGTGTCTTTCCGGGACCATCAGATGCCGTGTAATCTTGGCAGTGTGAACGAACAAAAACTCTAACTATTCCGGAAAAATCCAGGACGCATTTTACGTGTATTTTACGGAATTTCTGTGTGAAAAGGGCTCAAGAAACATACAAAATCACAATAAAAACAAAAATAAAGAAAAAGTAATTTTAATAAAAACAGTTTAAAATGTTAAAAAGACTAAAACAGGAGTAAAAGTGACTTGAGTTAAAAGTGCAGTCAGTGTGAAGCAGCACAGTGCTCATTCAGTAAATGAAGAGTTAAACAGATGTGTTTTTAATCTAGATTTAAAAGTGTTTACTGTTGAAGCACATCTGATCTCTTCTGAAAGCTGAGTCCAGCTACAGGTGGCATAATAACTAAATGCTGACGCACCTTGTTTTGAGTGAACCCTTGGTATCTCTAACTGACCTGATCCTAATGATCTGAGTAATCTGTTAGGTTTATATTAAATTATCATAAATGTAATGTATTTGGGTCCTAAGCAATGAAGTGATTTATAAACGAGTAACAATACTTTAAAATCTATTCTAAATGTAACAGGAAGTCAGTGTGGACCTGAGGACTGGAGTGATGTGTGATGTGTCTTTTTAGGGATCCCAGTAATGAGTCCATTGCAATAATCCAGCCTGCTGGTGATGAAAGCATGAACAAGTTTCTCTAAGTCCTGTCTTGAGACAAAACATCTAATTCTGGCTATATTTCTGAGATGGTTGTACGCTGATTTGCTTAACACTTTCACATGACTGCTGAAATTAAGGTCAGACTCTAAAATTACGTATGTTTGAAACTAAATAAATTCTAGTCTTAAATCTAAATTAAGACTAAAATTGTGGTAAGCAGTTTGGTTCTTTATTATTTGACCAAGTGGGAGCATATACAAATTAAACAGAAGCGGTGCAAGAATTGAACCCTGTGGGACTCCACATGTCATGGATGTCCACTCAGATTTATGGTTACGTATGTTCACATAGTAACATTTCCCTTTTAGGTGAGACTTAAACCATTTAAGGACCTTCCCAGAGAGCCCTACACAGTTTTCCAGTCTATGTAAGAGTATGGTGTGATCTACCGTGTCAAAGGCAGCATTAAGATCTAGAAGCACCAGCACTGATATTTTACCTGAATCAGAGTTTAAGCGAATGTCATTTATTATCTTTATGAGCACTGTCTCTGTGCTGTGATGCTGACAGAAACCAGATTGAAAGTTGTCCAGATTGCCATTTGAGTCTAAGAATTTGTTCAGCTGATTGAAAAAAACCTTTTCAAAGATCTTGCCTATAAAAGGGAGAATTGAGATTGGTGTGTAGTTGCTAAGTATGATTTTGTCTATGTTACTCTTTTTTAGGAGAGGTTTAACAACTGCCATTTTAAGAGACTCTGAAAAAGTACCTGTGAGCAGAGAGGTATTTATTATTTTTAAGAGATCAGTTTCTAAACAATTAATTACTTTTTTGATAAAGGATGTGGGGAGCGTAGCAAGGCTGCAAGTTGATGCTTTAAGATGTTGTACTATTTCTTCCAAGGTTTTTAAGTCAACAGTACCCCCTGTCTCGGCTGCACCACCCCCTGTCTTGGTCCCTGTCTCGCCTCTGCTGCCAGCTGCAGCACCCCATCCTGTTCCCCAGTTCGTCTCCACTGCCAATTCCCATACCTACCCCCTTTGCTCCCTGAAACCCAGCATTGTTCTCTTTTGTTTTCCCTGTCTCTCCCGCCTCTACCCTGCCTCAGTTTGTCCTCCCTGAAACTGTTCCTCATGTGTCTCTACCCAAGCCTGCCTCCCAGTACCTTAAGCACTTGCCCACACCCAGTGGACATAAGACTCCTTCCACACCCAGTCCCACCCAACCTGGACCACCCCCATGAACTCTTTTGTTCCCCCACCCTCTCCCTTGTTTGTTATTTTTATTGTCAGATTTAGGCTCGTATTGATAAGGCAGTAAATATGATAGTATCTCCTGGTTTTTACTATTGCTTTGGGACATCATCTTTCAAAACATGGTATAGTGTAATTCAGCCAAACACAACGCACTGGATAGCCGGCCAATCAGTTCAAACCCGTTGACACCGCACTTTCTCACAACAATGAGCTTTGTACAAAACGACCTGTTACAAATGGGCGGGACTTAGAGGCGCTACAAAAATGCATGTGATAAATAACGTGTTTTTTGATCCATAAAGCACAAAAACACATTGTATTACACCAAATACACAACGTAATGTGCTTTTTAGCCACAAAATATGACCCTTTAATGGAAACGATGAAGTTTTATGTTTGTGTTACAACTATTTGGCCTGTGCTACAAAAATTCTACCTCTGTAGCATCAGTGCTATGTGCAGAAAAAGTGAATGTACAGCCCTGGGTAAATTACTTTAATAAAATATCTGCTATTTAATAAAATAGCTGTTTAATACTGAGGGTAGTAATTCACTAAATATTCAGTCAGTGTTTAACTATTTATATAAGATATTAGTGATGTAGTTGTCAACTTTTATAACCAAAAAAATATCTGAAACGAAGGATGCACAGAGTTCATGTTTTGTCTCCGTTAACCGTTTTAATATAACACATGTAAAACGTTTACAAAGTTAAAGTTAAAGCTTTATCTTCAGTTAAATCAGGTTTAAACAGAAGATAAGTCAGAGTTAAACACAGTGTGAAAATCTCCAGTGTAAGTTAATAGTCATAAATCACTCTTATATCTACAGTATACTGTCAACAGAGTACAGATGATCATAAAATCATTATTACACTAAAAGATTTAAGTTACTCACCTCTGACAGACACACTGAAACTCCTGTATAAGGTTTTTTCATCTCTGATGATCTTCAGTTTATAAACTCCAGTGTGTTCCTCTCTGATGTCATTGATGTTGAGATCTCCAGTCTGATGATTCAGCTTCAGTTTATCTCTGAATAGATCATCATTAGATGTATTGGGGTTTTTGTTTGCAGCTATGAGAGTTTCTCCAAATCTCCACTCTATCAGATCATCTCTCTGTATGTCAGTATCAATCTTTAGATTGACAGATTCTCCCTCATTCACTTGCAATGTTTTTATGTCATCTGTAACAGCAGCAGACCGAAACAGAAATACATAAATTAAATCAATTCAGGTGATTTTCATCTATTAAGTGTTTTATTTACTGATTATAAACATCAGCTCATATTCTCATAAATGAATTTCTGTTTATTAACTCAATCTTTCAGATTCTCTATCAGTATAGGCAAGGTAAGGCAAGTTTATTTGTATAGCACATTTCATACACAGAGGTGATTCAAAGTGCTTTGCATAGTGATGAGCAAATAATCTAAGTGAAAAAAAAATCTGTAAAAACAAGAGATATATAAAATCACAATAAAAACAAAGATAAAGGAAAATAAAGTTAAAAGAGTTAAAATAAGATGTGTCACCAAAAATCATTCCATTTGCTGAAACACAGAGAAAGTTGTGTTCAAATTAAGCACCCCATAGTGGACAAAAACATCCCCAACATAACATAAGGGTTAAATTCGTTTTTTTCTGTAGCAACCTTATTTACTTCACCACAAAATCATTTTTATCAGTGTAGGGCTAAGGCTTTTACTAGCAGAACTAAGCGGTTGACTCACCAAAGCCCCATTTTCGCGTTTATATTTGTCTTGATTCTTCTCTGTTCGTGTACTTTCCTAGTTCTCCTGTCACTCTGTGTTTATCTTTCGCGCCGCACACCGCGCACCATTACGGACTAGTCCATATCATTGTGAAAGAAGGGGGTGCATGTGTGTAGTGACAGATAAACATGAACTGGACATTTCAACTACTATTTCAAAAGAATATTAATACAATTTACAATGATTTTGAAGTGTTCGTGATGATAAGGGATTTATTTATTTATTAGGTTGGTCTGGGGCCCCCCTAATATGACCGCTGGTAGGGGTCCCCAAGCAGCCGCCTACCTATGCCTCTATGTTAAGACCGCCTCTGCTGTCAACAGATTACAGATGATCATAAAATCATTATTACACTGAGAGATTTGAGTTACTCACCTCTGACAAACACATTGAATCTCTTGTATGAGGGTTTTACATCTCTGATGATCCTCAGTGTATAAACACCTTTGTGTTTCTGTCTGATGTCATTGATGTTGAGATCTCCAGTCTCAGGATCCAGCTTCAGTTTACCTCTGAATAGATCATCATCACCATCATATGTACTGAAGATATTGTTGGCAGGATTGATTTCAGCTATGAGAGTTTCTCCAAATCTCCACTCTATCACATCATCTCTCTTTATGTCTTTAACTTCAGTCTTCAGATCAACAAATTTTCCCTCATCCACTTCCAATGTTTTTATTTCATCTGTAACAGCAGACAACAGAAACAGAAAGACAGAAATGAAATCAAATCAGTTATTTGTGATCTATTAAGTGTCTTATTTACTGATTATAAACATCAGCTCATAAATTCAGATTCTCTATCAGTATATAGGCAAGGTAAGGCAAGTTTATTTGTATAGCACATTTCATACACAGAGGTAATTCAAAGTGCTTTACATAGATATCGGAAAACAATCTAAGGGAAAATATCTGTAAAAACAAGAGACATACAAAATCACAATAAAAACAAAAATAAAGAAAGTCATTTTAATAAAAACAGTTTAAATTGTTAAAAAGAATAAAACAGGAGTGAAAGTGACTTGAGTTAAAAGTGCAGTCAGTGTGAAGCAGCACAGTGCTCATTCAGTAAATGAAGAGTTAAACAGATGTGTTTTTAATCTAGATTTAAAAGTGTTTACTGTTGAAGCACATCTGATCTCTTCTGGAAGCTGATTCCAGCTAGAGGTGGCATAATAACTAAATGCTGACACACCTTGTTTTGAGTAAACCCTTGGTATCTCTAACTGATCTGATCCTAATGATCTGAGTAATCTGTTAGGTTTATATTAAATTATCATATATGTAATGTATTTGGGTCCTAAGCAATGAAGTGATTTATAAACGAGTAACAATACTTTAAAATCTATTCTAAATGTAACAGGAAGTCAGTGTGGACCTGATGACTGGAGTGATGTGTGATGTGTCTTTTTAGGGATCCCAGTAATGAGTCCATTGCAATAATCCAGCCTGCTGGTGATGAAAGCATGAACAAGTTTCTCTAAGTCCTGTCTTGAGACAAAACATCTAATTCTGGCTATATTTCTGAGATGGTAGTACTCTGATTTGCTTATCACTTTCACATGACTGCTGAAATTAAGGTCAGACTCTAAAATTACGTACGTTTAAAACTAAATAAATTCTAGTCATAAACCTAAAGTAAGACTAAAATTGTGGTAAGCAGAGAGCCCTACCCAGTTTTCCAGTCTATGTAAAACTATGTTGTGATCTACCGTGTCAAAGGCAGCATTAAGATCTAGTAGCACCAGCACTGATATTTTACCCGAATCAGAGTTTAAGCGAATGTCATTTATTATCTTTATGAGCACTGTCTCTGTGCTGTGATGCTGACAGAAACCAGATTGAAAGTTGTCCAGATTGCCATTTGAGTCTAAGAATTTGTTCAGCTGATTGAAAAAAAAAACCTTTTCAAAGATCTTGCCTATAATAGGTAGAATTGAGATTGGTGTGTAGTTGCTAAGTATGATTTTGTCTATGTTACTCTTTTTTAGGAAAGGTTTAAAAACCGCTATTTTTAGAGATTCTTCAAAAGTACCTGTGAGCAGAGAGGTATTTATTATTTTTAAGAGATCAGTTTCTAAACAATTAATTACCTTTTTGATAAATGATGTGGGGAGCGTATCAAGGCTGCAAGTTGATGCTTTAAGATGTTGTACTATTTCTTCCAAGGTTTTTAAGTCAACAGTACCCCCTGTCTTGGCTGCACCACCCCCTGTCTTGGTCCCTGTTTTGCCTCTCCTGCCATCTGCAGCACCCCATCCTGCTCCCCAGTTCGTCTCCACTGCCAATTCCCATACCTACCCCCTTTGCTCCCTGAAACCCTGCCTTGTTCTCTTTTGTTTTCCCTGTCTCTCCCGCCTCTACCCTGCCTCAGTTTGTCCTCCCTGAAACTGTCCCTTATGTGTCTCTACCCAAGCCTGCCTCCCAGTACCTTAAGCACTTGCCCACACCCAGTGCACATAAGATTCCTTCCCCACCCAGTCCCACCCAACCTGGACCACCCCCATAAACTCTTTTGTTCCCCCACCCTCTCCCTTGTTTGTTTTTTTTATTGTCAGATTTAGGCTCGTATTGATAAGGCAGTAAATACGATAATATCTCTTGGTTTTTACTATTGCTTTGGGACATCATCACATTGTATTACACCAAATACACAACGTAATGTGCTTTTTAGCCACAAAATATGACCCTTTAATGGAAACGATGAAGTTTTATGTTTGTGTTACAACTATTTGGCCTGTGCTACAAAAATTCTACCTCTGTAGCATCAGTGCTATATGCAGAAAAAGTGAATGTACAGCCCTGGGTAAATTACTTTAATAAAATATCTGCTGTTTAATAAAATAGCTGTTTAATAACGAGGGTAGTAATTCACTAAATATTCAGTCAGTGTTTAACTATTTATATAAGATATTAGTGATGTAGTTGTCAACTTTTATAACCAAAACAATATCTGAAACGAAGGATGCACAGAGTTCATGTTTTGTCTCCGTTAACCGTTTTAATATAACACATGTAAAAAGTTAAAGTTAAAGCAGATTTAAACAGAAGATAAGTTAGAGTTAAAAGCAGTGTGAAAATCTCCACTGTAAGTTAATAGTCATAAATCCCTCTTACATTTACAATATACTGTCAACAGAGTACAGATGATCATAAAATCATTATTACACTGAAACATTTCAGTTACTCACCATAGACAAACACACTGAATCTCTTGTATGAAGTTTTTTCATCTCTGATGATCTTCAGTTTATAAACTCCAGTGTGTTCCTCTCTGATGTCTTTGATGTTGAGATCTCCAGTCTGATGATTCAGATTCAGTTTATCTCTGAATAGATCATCATTAGATGTAGTGGGGCTTTTGTTTGCAGCTATGAGAGTTTCTCCAAATCTCCACTCTATCACATCATCTTTCTGTATGTGAGTATCAATCTTTAGATTGACAGATTCTCCGTCATACACTTGCAATGTTTTTATTTCATCTGTAACAGCAGCAGACAGAAACACAGAAATGAAAACAATTCAGGTGATTTTCATCTATTAAGTGTTTTATTTACAGATTATAAACATCAGATCATATTCTCATAAATGAATTTCTGTTTATTATCTCAATCTTTCAGATTCTCTATCAGTATATAGTCGCTGTCCGATGAAAACCACGTATGTCCATTTTGCTGATTTTGAGATTTTTCGACGGATTGAATGTCCAGGTTCATTTCCGTATACAGTATGGTTCACATACCTAAATGGCCAATGAAAAGTTGTGAAATCATGTCATCTGATTTTCACGTATATCCATTTGGTGTCAAAGCTGTCAATCACGCCGTGTATCTCCCGCCTGTGAAGCGTCTCGCCGGTCTCGTAAAGTTTCATCGAAGCTCAGCACTGGATATAGCTGAATAAACATAGTCTGGTGAGACAATGACTTTCCTTCATCGAGGTAAACATTTCCCTTGACGCCAGACGTACATCTAGGAGTGACTAAATTACGGTAGGACTGTGCAAACAAAGTATCTGTCTAGCATAGTGTTATTTACGCTGGGGACATCCCACCGCTTTTTGAAGGCGTTTGGTTAAAATGTTCTGACAAATCAAGCGATGCTTAAGACTGGTTTTGTGGTCCAGGGTCACATATGTTGCGTTGTATGCTTATGGTGTGTTTTCTTGTACATATGTAATGAAATTCATTGTAATCATTTATTAAACACGCTGCTGTTTTCTACGGTATGGTGCTTTGGCACTGTTCGGTTGAGCTGGTGTTGCAGGGACTGTTACATGTGTGCAGTCGACATTGTTGAGGGTTTATAAATTTGCTAAGAGTATTTTCTTGTTGTTGACTGGCCTACGCTATGCCCATTTTTGATGCGCGTTATTCAATATTTTTCCCGTCCTGCAGTATGGTTTTTCTGATCTTTTGTCCCCACCACTTTTCAACACAAACTGACGCCCCTGCTGTGTAGCATTACCATGTCAGTGTATTGATTCATTGTCCCTTCATAGTTTGCAAGAGACATTTAATACACTTATAATTAATATTAAATAAAGTAAGCGTATTTAACTAAGATGTAGGCTATTTAATAAACTGAGTGTATTCATCTGTCAATATGAAACGCGACTTGGGCATTCTAATTAATGATCGGAAGAACGCGTATCACCACAGTTACTGTAAAATATGCACATTATGTCCATTTAAACACAATTTTGGTCAAATGTGGATTATATCATTACACTGGCAAGAATATGGTTACATGTAAAGATGCCGTACCAAGTATGACAACGCTACATTTAACTGCTTTTGATATACGATGTTTTTTCACCTGAAAAGTAACTCTTTTGGACATACGTGAGTTTCATCGAGCAGCGACGATATACATATTAACACAACTATAACATCTAGATGATGAATTTTATTAATCTCCTAACAGTGAGAATTCATCTAATGGGTAAATTACTTTAATAAAATATCAGTTGTTCAATATTAGTGATGATAATTATTCAGTCAGTGTGTTTATTTGTTTGCATAACATACCAATGATGTCATGTATGATTGAATCAAACCAACCAAATATCTGTATTGAAGGATGCACAGAGTTCACATGTGTGGACTGTTAAAGAGTAACTAAACCCTAAACCAACTTTTTTTAGTTAATGATCTGTAAGAATGATGCTTTATTAGTGCTGTTCATTGATTTTAGTACATTTTTTGACATTTGGATATAAAGTGTTTCAATACTACAATATATGGTGTAAAAACGTCTGAGTGCTGCCCTCTTCAGGTTAAACGGTGGCTACTGCAGTTGAATTTTCCTATTGGATGTTGGCTCCAAAAAATGACTTGTGACGTAAGCAGGTTCAAGCTCACCACGCCCTTGTTACGATCTCACCACACACTTGGTACGAGCTTGGTTCGTCCCCTCTATCTCCGTTGGGATCTGCCCACTTTTCTTGCATTTTTCAAATATTGCCAGTGGGTGGAGTCAGGCTCTGACCAGGGGTTTAGTTACGCTTTAACCGTTTTAATATAACAAGTGTAAAAAGTTACTTTACCTGCTGTTAAAATCAAGTTTAGACAGAAGATAAGTCAGACTTGTGTGAAACAGTGTGAAAATGTCAAGGTTGTTAAAACTTCAGTTTTTTTCTTGTCTGTGTGTGCATGTGTTTGTGTCATCCCACTTACTGGATTCACCTGGAGGAGCCACTGATTATGCTCCTCATCTGCGCCTGCATCAGTTGCAGCTCATCACTGCCCAAACATATAAGCCCTGTCTTTTTGTCGAGTGGTTGTCTGAGCATTATTTAATGTTATGTGTTGTTTATGCCTGTTTCCAGTTCCCCACTCTGTTTCCCGTTTACAGTGATGCCGGTAACGCGTTACTTAGTAACGCGTTACTCTAATTTTACCACTTTTTTTAGTAACGAGTAATCTAACGCGTTAATATTTCCAAACCAGTAATCAGATTAAAGTTACTTATCCAAGTCACTGTGCGTTACTATTTTTGAAATTTTCCTTAGTAAAATATATATTTTCTTGTATATTTCTTCTTGCGTCTCGGGAAGTGAAGTCAGGTGTGCAACAAGTCACGTTTTCAGCACGAGGACAATTCAGGTCACGTGTAAGCGACACAAACGTAAACAACGTACAATGGAGAGAGAAGAGAGATGCAGCTACAAAACACTACGTCAATTTAAAAAAAAAAAAACATTTTGAGTCGCAGCACGGTGCAGACAGTCAAACTAAGAGCAAGTCCCACCCGGTGATGCGAAGCAGACAGTGAGCAGGAGTTCATCCACTACCCAAACAACAAAAGCTGGACTTCAGTGCAAAACCAGTAAGTGTGGGAGAGTTGAAGAACGATTTTCTCCGAGCCCTGATAACATCTAAATCTCACTATGACAGCATATTAGCACATAACCTCTGAAAGAGTTGACAAATATCGCGTTATTTACTCACCGATTTCCACGTGTAGATCCAGAACTGTGTTTTCAACCATGATAAGTACATTCCAAAAGCGGTCTTTTTTTCTTACAACGCGTTGTTTTCTCATTTCATGTGTTACAATACTGATAAATCTACAAGGTATTTACTATATAACATCCTGAAGACTTCTCAGTTTTTCAAAATAAAAGTAAGTCGAGTTTATAGAGTAAGTAGATCCTGTCGGGTCAAAAGTAACACTTGAATTTTTTTTAGTCTCAGCAATTTAAGTTTGTACTGTTGGTTGCTTTTGAAACATTTGATAAAACTGAAATTTAAAATAAAAATGTAATTTAATTATTTTTTACAAAGATAAATGACAAAATAAGTTTGCAGTTACATATTAAAGAGGTCATAGTAATATATATTTAATAAAAACAAGTGTAACACAAAAATCTATCATGTTTTGTTGTGTTACTTTTGACCCACCTGTGTGTTACTTTCGTCCCTGCTGTCAAGGTCAAAAGTAACAATTCACTACTCTTGTTTAAAGTGAAATTATACAGAAGTCGTTTTACATTTGTTCAAAATTCCAGCTGGTTTTGATAGACCACACTTGTGAGTTATTGACCACAGCAAAAATATATCTCTGTCTAAAACATTAACTTTTAAAATTAAGTTTTTCTGAAAATGGCCCCTGCTCACCCCTATTTATGTTTAGTGAAGTCAAGAAATATATATATATATATTTTAGTTTTTTAAAACACAACAGTTCAACTTAAAATGTCAGGAGATACATTGTTGACGTTACTGTTAAAAATGCACTTCCAATAAAGTGAGTGTTGGCAAAACCGGTTGTCATTTTTAATGTTGAGGCAGTGGGGGTGTTGGCAGCTACTGGAATGTAACTAACAAAGTAACTTGTAATCTAACTTAGTTACTTTTAAAATCAAGTAATCTGTAAAGTAACTTAGTTACTTTTTAAAGGAGTAATCAGTAATCAGTAATCAGATTACTTTTTCAAAGTAACTGTGGCATCACTGCCCGTTTATTGGATTACTGGTTCGGTTTTCTCCACGGACATTTATCTGGATTGTTATCTTTCATCATTCATCGGATTACCTAGACTTACACCATCTCTCACCTGCTGCCTGCAGTGTTATTTCATGTGACATTTATTCTTAAAGCTCCACTGTGTAATATTTTGAGTTTATTCTTAGCAAAAACACGTGTGTTCTTTCAAAAGTATGTGCTCATTCATGTGTAATTACTTCCACCCACTAATCAAAGTATTCTCGTAAGTGTAGAATCTGCTATTTAAAATACATACGGTCGAGTCGCTCGACTGGCTGAATTCATGTTGTGCCTCCATCTTTGTAATACATTCACCGACGAGGGACATTCCTGAAATTCAAGCTCCGCCATTCGCCTTTTCAGACTACACTCACGCTGGCCGCTAGCTAAAGCCTCTGGAGGTTGCATGTGTAGGCGGTATACGTCATCAAGACAGTCTTATTTCAAAATATTAACAATTATAAAGCTGACAATTATTTTTGTTAATAGTAAATTGATGTAATATGCTTATGACTTGCGAATGTAATGCTCAGTTAATTTAAATAAACCAGGCTTGATGACGTATGCAGCCTCCATATGCGGCCTGCGTAGACTGAATCCTTCAGATTAAACAACAGCTGCACACTGTGATGATCCCGCGATCTAATGCTTTGATTTGAGGCAGATTTGAAAGCCTGATGAAGACCTATTCTTGAGGACATTAAAACAAGTCGGCAAGGAAGCGAAAAAGAGATTTAAAACTACAACGCAACAGGAAAAACAACAAGACCAAAGTCAATATTGGAGTAATGTTAGTTTTTTCAAGATCATGAGGCTCAAGGGACACCAAAGTTGCCTACTTTCTATCTTCTCCACAGGTAATTCAGCATATTTGTTTACATATATACAGTCTATGGTGTAAACTCGAAGTTTTATAGTTGCTTGGCTAACTATAGCGTGGTTAAAAAATACGGGATAAAAATCTGACTTTTACCATGTTGAAGTGCTATAATTGAGTCCCCAGTGCTTCTATCAACCTGGAAAATGTAAAAAAGATCAACCCAGTAATTTAGTTTTGGTAAACCATTCTTCTTATGATGTCAGAAGGAGCTCTTATTATAAATATAGCTGCAAGCAGCAATACCGGGGTCAAGCCAAAAAGGGCACAGAAGGATGTTAAGTTGAGTTTGGTAAGCAGACTAAAGAACCTATGTAAACCTAATGATTTCAGATGAAAAAACGCAAAAGTAATCAAAAAAAAAAAATCTATGTTTTTGTCTACTGCAATTGTCCTTCTGTTATTGACAATCATGGAACATTAGAGCATTGAAGGACACGTGACTGATCGTTGCAGTGGCAAAACATGGGTCACAACATGTTAAAACAAATTAAATGAGTCAAATGTTTTTTAAGCGCTATTTTGATGCACAGGGCTAACCGTAAGGCCAATCCTGGCATGTTTGGTATCGTTGGACTTAGCAACTGTTCAAAACTCCAAAGAAATAAGTCACATGAAAATACATTGACTGAAACCAAAGTTATAGGCATATAAAACATTTGTCTGGCAACTAGGTGGTGCTCCGACAAAACTGTGCATGCAGCCTTAGTTCCTGACTGGCATCACAAGTACCCAGTGTCGTTTGAATAGGCTTAAGTTTGGCGAAGATACAGCCTCAAATCCGTTTTTAGCACTCTATGTAAAATTCGTTGACGCGGTATGCGGAAACGGATTAACGAATCGACTCAAATTCCATTATTTTTTGCCGTGAGTGTCTCTAGGTGCTACATAAAGATTTTCGTGGCAATCTGAAAAAAGCTCTAGGACGAGTTCAAAAAAGTAGATTTTAGGAATAATTCAAAATGGGGGGAAAATTTTCATGACGGAAAATGACGTCAATCGCCTTCAGCCAAGGAATCAGAGGAAGCAAGAATTTTGTTTCTAGGACTTACGGCTCAGAAGTTATAAGCAAAACAGTAAGTGCAAATTTGGACTGTTGGTGGCGCTAGCGGGTTTGAGATACAGACTCCAAATTTGCTGTGGATATTATTTGGACTGTCCTCTATCAGTGTGCCAAATTTCATAACTTTCCTACGTACTGTTCTATGGGCTGCCATAGACCGCAATGGCAGAGGATGAAGAAGAAGAAGAATAAGAAACAGAAAATTAACGGATACAATAGGGGTCTTCGCCCATTCTGGGCTTGACCCCTAATAATACCACCCCTTAATCTGCACTATCCAACCACAGCACTGCCATTTAGTGCAGAGAAAGGCACAATTGAGTTTCAATTGCAACAAACCACCATCATTGTGATTGAATTTCATCAGCTCATTTGCATTTTAAAGGACACACCCAAAACGGCACGTTTTTGCACACACCTACAAAGTGGCAATTTTAACATGTGATAATAAATTATTTATATGGTATTTTGAGCTGAAACTTCACATATGTGCTCTGAGGACATCAAAGATTTATTTGACATCTTAAAAAAGTCTTGTGCCATGGCCCCTTTAATGTGTTCAAAGAGCCACACGCCGTCTCTCTGTCCATTTATGTAATCTGAGGTACTGAGATCAATGTTTTAGATCTTTTCTGACCTCTAGCACAAACACATGATTACAGCACAATTTTTAGCCTTTCATTGACAAAACTAAAGCTGATCTGCGCGTCTTTCGTTTCATTTTACAAGCGTGTGAAAGTTGCGCGATCTTATTATACCAATATCAGACAAAGCTCTTACATATAATGTTACATGGACAAAACATGGTGTAACATGTTTACTTAAAACATAAGCATTGGACTTTGACATAATATTAGTTTGCGTCCATTTAAACCCGTCATTACTCCCGCTCATGATTAAATGACAGGAGAGGGACTCGTCCACAGACCATCCCCTCAGTAATCTGGAGAGAAGCGGTCGAAAATGGACAAAAAGAGACGGATTTGGATATGGTTGTCATATAGAATTTCACCGCTAGATGGGAGTAGATCCTACACAGTGGAGCTTTAATAATTTATTCTGTTTTTTACTTGCAAATGCATCCGCATTTTTCTTGCTGTAACAAAATCTTCACTGTAAGTCAATAGTCATGAATCACTCATATATCTACAGTATACTGTCAACAGAGTACAGATCATAAAATCATTATTACACTGAAACATTTCAGTTACTCACCTCTGACAGACACATTGAATCTCTTGTATGATGTTTTTCCATCTCTGATGATCTTCAGTGTATAAACTCCATCATGTTCCTCACTGATGTCATTGATGTTGAGATCTCCAGTCTGAGGATTCAGCTTCAGTTTATCTCTGAATAGATCATCATCACCATCATATGTACTGAAGATATTGTTTGCAGGATTGATTTCAGCTATGAGAGTTTCTCCAAATCTCCACTCTATCAGATCAACTCTCTCCATGTCATTAACTTCAGTCTTCAGATCAGCAGATTTTCTCTCATCCACTTGCAATGGTTGTATTTCATCTGTAACAGCAGCCGACAGAAACATAGAAATTAAATCAATTCAGCTGGTTTTCATCTATTAATATAAGTTTTGATTTATTTTGGATCCTTTCAGTCACCAACACAGTTACCACAGTTGCATGTGTGTTATGCCATAGTTTGGACAGGTTTATTATTATTCTGATATGTGGAAAAAATATATAAATAAAGAACGGGTGAGTGTGTCCAAACTTTTGGCCTGTACTGTATATGTTAAAGCTTTCTCTGAATTTTCAGCGCAATTGATGAAATAAAATGCAAAACAAAACGTCTCGGTTACATATGTAACCCTCATTCCCTGAAGGAAGGGAACGGAGACGTCATGTCATGACCGACGAATTGGGAACCGCTTCGCGGGTGACCTATCTGCTTCGAGAAACCTTTAAAACGCCAATGAACTTGGCATGCAGATAATTGCATCTGCCGGCGCCGCCCCGCCGCACAGGTATTTAATGAGCGGCAGGTGCAGTTATCAAATCAGCTATTTTTTGCTGAGAAAGCTGAACAGAAGGAAAGGGTCCGGCCGATATCAGCAGTGGAACAGCAAACTGTGGCGACGGGACGTGACGTCTCCGTTCCCTTCCTTCAGGGAACGAGGGTTACATATGTAACCGAGACGTTCCCTTTCAGTCGGTCACTACGACGTCACGTCGTGACCGACGAATTGGGAATCCCTACCAAGCGCCACTGAAGCTGACCCTTCCAGTGCCTGCGTAAACCCTCCGACTCTCCTCTTTAAGGGAACGGAAATGGGTTGAAGCAGAGGCCGGTCACTACTTGTTCCTTAACCCACGATAGTGACTAGGCGAACTGGGAAGCGAACTCGTCAGGCGGGACTAAGTTCGCTGCGGAAGAAAAACCCTCTAGGGGTCTACCACTAAGGTGATGGATAAAAAGACACGAGGTCTATAAAAAATGCACTCTCTTAGCAACACTAGAGAGGCGCGGAACGAACTCCTCTAAGGGAAACATGGTAAATCAGAAACTTTCCATGGAAATACACAAAGAAACCACTAGGGGGCGCAATGTGGGCGCTAGCCTCACCCAGATAGTCAAAGATACATCTAGTGAGAGGCTGCCAGCCGATGCTCCGCAACATCGGCTACCAAGCAGTGGAGAAGACAAAGAACAGTTTTTTGTAACGTTTTTGCCCCGATGGCCTTCCATAATGGTGCGGTTTTTGCGCAGCCAAAAAGAAAGGCTCCAAGCCGACACAGGAGCCGTTCCTCGATGTTCTCACTGATCTGACGAGAGAACTCGAGAGGATACCGGCTCAACACGAACACTGTAGAATCTAGTGAACGTATTAGGTGTCGCCCAGCCAGCAGCTCTACAAATATCTGAAAGCGAGGAACCACGAGCCAAAGCCCAAGATGAAGCCACGCTTCTGGTTGAATGGGCTCTCAAACCAAAAGGGCAAGGAATGTCCTGTTTCTCATAAGCCAGGGCGATTGTGTCTATAATCCAATGAGACATCCTCTGTTTAGTGACAGCTTTCCCTTTCTGCTGACCACCGTAACAGACAAAGAGCTGTTCTGAGGTTCGAAAGCTTTGAGTGCGATCCACATACACACGTAGTGCACGTACAGGACATAACAAAGCCATAGCTGGGTCTGCCTCCGAAGGCAGCGCTTGTAAGTTCACCACCTGATCTCTAAAGAGAGTGGTGGGAACTTTAGGCACGTAGCCTGGCCGGGGTCTCAGTTTAACGCTGGATTCAGCCGGCCCGAACTGAAGGCACAAATCGTTGACTGAAAATGCATGAAGATCCCCTATCCTTTTAATAGAAGCCAGTGCGAGGAGCGTCAAAGTTTTCATAGTGAGAAACTTGAAGCTCACCGTCAGCAGAGGCTCGAAAGGGCAGTCCTAAAGGGCTTTCAGCACCATGGAAGAGTCGCAAGGAGGAATAGAGGGAGCGCGAAGGATTCAGCCTCAGTCACCCCTCTTAAAAACCTAATGACTAGATCACGCTGACCCACAGATCTACCGTCTATGGGTGCGTGATGCGTGGATATTGCCGCGATATCTACTTTAATAGTAGATGGTGACAGCCTCTTCTCCAAGCGGTGCTGGAGATATGAAAGCACAATACTGATCGAACATTCTCGGGGGTCCTCTCGCTGAGAGGTACACCAAACAACAAACAGGTTCCATTTCAGCGTATACGCCTGTCTCGTAGACGGCGCTCGCGCTGCAGCGATGGTGTTAGATACCGCCTGGGGTAAACCACCTAAAACCTCCGCACCCAGTCCAAAGACCACACATGGGGGTTCCACAGATCGGGCGAGGGTGCCATATGTGCCAGGGAGTCAGCCAGGGAGGGACTGTCGCGAGGAGAGTGAACTCTGTAAAACTAATTCCTAGTTGTCCGGTACGGCGCAACTAATAGAATGCGCTCCTCGTCCTCCCTGACTTTGCACAGTGTCTGCGCAATAAAGCTTACTGGGGGAAACCCCGCGGCCAGCTGTGTGCCAGTGCATCCACGCCGAGTGTTCCTTCGGATAATGAATAAAACAGGCGACAATGGGTTGTCTCTGAAGAAGCAAACAGATCTAACTGCGCTCTGCCGAAACATTTCCAAATCAGCTGAACCGACCGGGGGTGGAGTCGCCACTCGCCGGAGCGAGCTGCTTGTGAGAGCGCGACTGCCGCTGTGTTCAGCAACCCCGACATGTGAATGGCACGAAGAGACCTCAGATACTTCTGACTCCAGAGGAGGAGATGACGGGCGAGATGTGACAGGTGACGAGAGCGCAGACCGCCTTGGCGATAGATATACGCTACAGCCGCAGTGTTGTCGGTGCGCACTACATCTTAAGCATCAAATCATGTTGATGAAACGGACGAGCGCAAGATAAACAGTGCACAGCTCGAGGCAATTTATGCCAATGTCGCTGGAATGTCGACCAGACCCCCCAAGCGACGAGCCCGCCGTACGTGGCTCCCCACCCCGTTGTAGAGGCATCTTTGCCAACAATAGCATGCCTGGAGACCTATCTCAGTGGCATCCGCACCCTGAGAAACGCTGGGTCTGACCACGGGGTGAAAGTGTGACGGCATCTCGATGTAATTATAATACTGTGAAAGCCGGTGAGCCACACTCTCCTCGGGACTCGGTCATAAAGCCAACACTGAAGCGGTCTCATATGGAGCAGCCCGAGCGGTGTCACAGCCACAGCTACTGCCATATGCCCCAGAAGTTTCTAAAATTATTTCAGTGGAACCGCAACCTTGCCTTTAAATGTTTAGGCAAGTCAGAATTGACTGAACACGCGCTTCTATGAGACGTGTTGTTAAATCGACCAAATCCCGTTACATTCCGAGAAAAAAGATTCTCTGCACGGGGCAAAGTTTACTCTTTCCCCAGTTGACCTGAAGACCGAGACGAGCGAGGTGTTTAAGTACACGATCTATGTGTGTGCACAGCATCTGACGAAACTGAGCTATTATGAGCCAATACGCCAAAACGCAAACACCGCTCTGTCTCTCAGGGGTTGCAGTGCGCCCTCCGCAACTTTCGTGAAGACACAGGGAGAGAGAGAGAAAGCCCGAAGGGTGAGACTTTGTACTGATATGCCCTCCCCTCGAACACAAAGCAGAGAAACGGCCTGTGTCGGGGACATATGGAGACATGAAAGTACGCGTCCTTCAGGTTGAAGGCTGCAAACCAATCCTATGGGCGGATGCATTAAAATATGCTCCTCTGCGTAAACATTTTGAACAGCATTCTGTGAATGTGAATTCTGTGAATTCTCGATTCAGTACGCAGATCTAGGATCGGACGCAACCCGCCACTCTTCTTGGGTACAATGAAGTAAGGGCTGTAAAGCCCCGACTTTATCTCGGCTGGAGGGACCGGTCGATCGCGTCCTTCGCCAATAGGACAGCAATCTTCCGCACGCAGTACGTGCGCATCGGCAGCCTTCATTGTGGTGAAGCCTGAATATTTGGGAGGTAGCCGGGCAAATTGAATGTATAACCGAGACGGATCGTGCGTAAAAGCCAACGCGACGGGCTGGGAAGCTCTTCCCAGGCCCCCAGATACCAAGCGAGAGGAAATTGATGACACGATGTGTACCCGTGGCGAGCGGAGATGGGGAACTCGACGACGCGTGCTCTTTGGCCGCATTGTGAGATGTTGTGTGTAATGAAACACTCACCCGAAACCGCTGATGGATGCTGAGCAAAGGCTCCTTTGTAGATGTCCCGCTCGATACATCCGCAGGCGAATGAGGAAGAGGAGAACTTAGGGTTTTGAGCCGTCCGAAACTAATATATGCCTCCAGTGATTTGGAGAAAGAAGAGGAATTCGCTCTTTGAAGTTAGTGGGTGCCGATTGAAGTAGGCGGAACACAAAACGAAACCAAGGATTCCCCACCCGGCCCTCCTCCGGGGTGGGGGGGAGAATGATGCTTTCACCATCTCATGAAGAGCGATCCTCTCCATCTTCAGATCGCCCGACTCAGAGCCGCTAAGTTTCATTTTCCACCTCTGTAGCGGGCTGAGTGAGTGGGTGTACTGCTTACGACAGGTTCCTCAGAGCTGCCGGGATGAAGGAACAAAAAAAGCCGTAGCAGGACGCCCTCGGCGAAAAGCAGACCATTATACTGACGTAACGGAGGGGGCAGCTAGGCTCCGACGTGGCATGATGCCTAAGTCTGCTCTAAAGCGGTCGATCATTGTTGAACACTCTCAGCCGCGTCGCCGAAATGGCTGGTCTAAAATGGAACATTAGGACGATTATTAACGACCTACCTAATGCCCGCAAGACACAACCAGAGATGGCGTTCCTGGACCACCGGGGGTGGGCATAGCACGTCCAGCGGCCTGTGGGGTGAACCCAGTCGCTCGTAGCACCAGGTCAGAGCCACACAGGATTCTTTAGTTGCCGGACCGTGACCTCATCTGTGCAGATCCTTCAGACATCTTTAAAAAGACGCTCCCGTCTCAGTGCAAGTGAAATGCTTTCTTTAAAAAGACGCAGAACACCGCAATACTCTTTTAGAGGAAACACTCTTTTAATGTGCTGAAGTTGATGAAGCACACAGGGGAACGGCTACGCACACACTCAACTAAGAGTGAGAAAAAAGTCAAAAAATTAAAAAGAGAGGTGGAACACCCGCGAGCCTCCGCTGAAATGCCTTTGCCCAACCAAATCGAACACGCAGAGTTCTCCAAAGAGCAGAGAGTAGCTTCTCGTGAGCAGTCAGTCTGCCAGCTTTCGAAGCTAAAAAGCTGATTTGATAACTGCACCTGCCGCTCATTAAATACCTGTGCGGCGGGGCGGCGCCGGAAGATGCAATTATCTGCATGCCAAGTTCATTGGCATTTTAAAGGTTTCTCGAAGCAGATAGGTCACCCGCGAAGCGGTTCCCAATTCGTCGGTCACGACGTGACGTCGTAGTGACCGACTGAAAGGGAACTAAGGAGATCAGCCGCTTTAGTTTTATCAATGAAAAGCTAAAAATAGCGCTGTACACCGTGTATTCATGCCAGAAGTAAAAAAAGACGTAAAACATTGTGTTCAGTACCTCAGATTAGATAAATGGGCGGAGAGAAGTTACAAAGCAAAGTTTAGTTGCAAACATAAAATATGCATGGGCGCTAGAGTCCGACCGATTTATCGTTTTGCTGGTTTTATCGGCCGATATGAGCCTGTCGCAGATATATCTGTATCAACATATAAGCTGCAGATATGCAGTCGATAAGAACTTTTCTTACAGAACACATTAAATGCTTTTGAAAGATGTAAGTACTTGTTTGTACAGCAGAGCGCGCCCTACTGGTTGCTAATGGTGACCCAGGTCACTCACTGTAGTGACAGCAGCCAATCCCCCACCCCCATTCACTTCAGTCAGGCTGAATCCGAATCCGCATACTGCCATACTATATAGTAGGCAAAAAGCAGTAGGCGAACGAGTAGTATGTCCGTAACCTCAGTATACGTAAAAGGGTATGCGAGAATTTCCGGGATTTTAGACAATTTCTCGCAAGATTCAGAGGCACGTGTACTTAAGTATCGTCCGAAACTGCCAACTTACTGAAAATGTAGTAGGGGAAACAGAGTAGTATGTCCGAATCCTCAGTATCCATAAAATCAGTAGGCAAGAAATCCCCGGATGCCCTACAGATTCTGAAGCATGCATCGGGTGGACACTTTTATCCCAGCTTTCCCATGATGCCACGGGAAAGCAAAGCAATCGACTGGAGACCAGCCAATTGGGTGATTTTGATACACACACAGGGCTTTTCCAGCACCCTGACTTCACTCACAGACCGGCCAGGATATACAAAGTGCTCAGCTGATTCATAGCTGTGTGATATCACAGCTGTCAGGGTGTGGTGATGGATAGAACCCAATCGCAGACAGATCGTAACTAAAAGACGTTTTATTAAAACATAAATACCCTCGAGGGGGCAAACAATGACAAAACTAGAAAATAATCATGACTAGGACAAACAAGGCACACGCAACAGTATCTTACGATACACAATGAACCGGCACAGGACAGCAAACACAAGGGCTTTAAATAGGGAAAACTAAACTAGGGAACAATGACAAACAGGTGGAGGGAATTAACTAATCAAGAGCTAACAACGAAACAGGAGGGTAAGGTAAAGACTAAAGACAGGAGAGCATGCGGTACACCAAACATAAACACAGACCACATGACTCTCCACACAGACACAGAACACGTATACGGGGGTGTCAGGATCCCGGCACCAGAAACAAGACAAAATACACTTAATAACATTCGGGATCCTGACAACAGCTGTATTGAGATGATAGTAAATATGTGATGGTTTGTTAGAAAAATACATTTGAATAAAGTTTTGTTTCATATGTTATTCATTTCTATACATTTTCATTTATTGTGATGGTTTTATTCATTCATTTTTTTAGTCATGTTTACTGTTGTTTTAAGTAAATACCAGAGATTGCTTCACTAAAATGTATATAATCATAAAGTTTGTATTCAAGCACAGCAATCGATATTAAATTACAATCTGCTTGTTTTACTTATTTTTGTGCACTACAAACTAATGTGTAATATATCTGTAACACTGACAGAGACCGTAGTAGAGTTGTCAAGTTACTGATGCAATCAGGTGTTAGTGCACCTGTTCCTCATACACACGCATACGTTTTTATGCCTGTTATTAGAGCCGTTTCTCAATACCAAGTACGCCAAACTCGGACTTGTGTCCTTCATAGTTCGAACTTGCAAGTTCAGACTCGGAAGAACGAACTCCTGACGCGAAATTAATTCTGGGAAACTTCGCTGTCATAAGTCCACACAAGTCTCCTCTGATGCATCCTCGATAAAATGGGCAGATCAAGAACACATCCGGGGATTTTATGTGAACTTGGGCTTGATGCGAACTTTGATTTGGAACAGTACTTGGTCCGCGACTGATGACGTTTCACAAGTCCACAAGTACAGACAAGAACGCATATTGAGAAATGGCCTAGGTTTGTTCGTGTTCATGCACCTCTGCAAGAACCAACAGGTGGATGACATCAAAGTACTGTGAGAGCAATTCCAGAAATCATACGGAGAAGTCTGATTTCGAAGCACTCTCACGGTATTGAGATGTCAATCTCCTGTCGGTTCTTGTGGTTCCGCATGAACTCGAACAAGTCTACTACGTCATAGGTCACATGATAACGTCAACATGGCGGATGCTGTCCATACTAACGCGAACGTACGTACTCTCTTAGCACACGTTAAGTAGATAATCAGTGAAATTTAGTCCCTAGTCAGTAAGTATGCGATTTCGGCTTCAGCCTCAGTCTCTCAGTTCAGGTGGTGGCAGTCATGCGGTTTCTCCACAACATTTTACACCTGGTATTAAGACGTGCTTCGGTCGTTTGGATTATAAGTGGACGAGAGAGACACATTCCTGTTTACATTTGGTGTTTTTAATCCGACTATTTTGTTCAATTGCGAGTTGTTAACCCAAGCGTAAGAAATGACGCGAGGCAGAGAAAGGACGCGTTTAAACTGCTGCGCAGTCTGTGGGAGTACAGCTGCTTGTGTTGTTACTGAACATGCTAATTTCAAAGCAATTGATTAAATAAGCTCGCGCAACTTTACACCCTCGCTAAATAAAAGAGGCAGAGAGCAGACGCTTTAGTTTTATAAAAGTTTAAAGTCCCGGCAGAACACTTTGGGTTCCCGTCATAAAAACGTTGTGCACTACATTAAACATAAGCCTACATCAGTACTACATTGTCGTCTTAACGGTAAGGTGCTAATTAATTTGTAAAGCAAATAAACAATGTCAAAATAAGCCCAATATAACATTATTCTCATCAAAACTGACAATGATTCAAATTATATGTATTTTGTTCTGTTTGTGTTTTAAAGTTATTTATAATAAGTCAAGTTTACTGTTTTGTGCACTTTTATCAGAATCATTTTGGATAATAAAGTTTATTGTTAACTTATTGTTAACACACCTGCCTATATACATATCTTTGTCACGTTATTTTAAGTGTTTGATCACCACATTTGTGAGTGATCATTGCAAAAAAGTATTTATATATAGTATATTCTGTTAATGTATATAGTGTATTCTATGTAGAGAACTGTAGTTTAATATACTGTAGTATATGTGTACTGTACTATAATATACACATAAAGAATATCGGCGATATATTGTTATCTGTCTTTTTTTACTCCCTAATATCTGTATCTGCATCGGCCCCAAAAAATGCATATCGGTCGAGCTCTAATGGGCGCTTCACATCAAAACATGCATAGCCCCGTTTTTAATCAGAGACATGGTTCAAGAAACACTACATCTAAGATAAACCTTTACTTTTGTCAGAATGGGCAGAATTACATTTATTTTACCATCAAGGTTTTAGAAACAGGCACACATACTCATTCACAAGCACCCCTGCTGATTTGGAAGGTATATGAGCTGTGGGGGAGAGACACCGACCATAAAAATGACAACCAGAAAAAAACCTACAACTGTACAACTTTTAACTCACACCAAAAATACAAAACCTTTTGATTAACACGTCAATAAAAATGTCAAACAATTGCCTAATGCAGCGCTTTGATTGATTGATTTAACGGGCATCCGGACTGCCGGCAAAAAAAAAAAACGCCACTCAAAAATGTTCAACGCATACAAAGTTTGGATTGACAGGGGTGGGACCATCTGTCAAAGTATGATTGACAGGGGGTCATAAATAATTTTTTGACAGGTGGTACCTTATACATACTACTAACGTATTGGGCCAGGGCCTAGATTTGGGGCCAGGGCCTAGATTTGAGGCCATGCAGGGCTAAACTGACTATGAACAAACATGTTTACACCTTTCCATTCAATTTATTATAGCAGAATAAAGATCATTATATTCTTTCAGCTGTAGACGATTCTTACCCAGTTGATGTTTTGCTTTAGTGATCTTACGGCGATAATAAATCACACCAGCAGCGCCACCACCAGCAACAGCAGCAGCAAGTAGGAGGAAGAAAACAGTTATTCCTGCTACAGCACCTGGAGACAGACCTCTCTCTATAATGATACAAACACACAATCATTACTGTAACTCAATCTGATAATCTGATCATAAACAAATATCAGAAACCAACAGCAGATCTGAATAAAACAGAATAAACGCCAATGAATCTTATTCTATTTAAAGTCAATCATGAAAATCCTCCAAAATCAGATGTAATGACAAAATGATTGTTATGGTCACCATGGTGACAAATAAAATTCTTAAAAAAATCCTTATTTATCCATGCTGCAGTGCATGCTGGGAGTCCTGAATGAGATTTGTAATTTGTTAATACCCAGCATGCTTTGCAGCATGAAGTTTTTCATTTAAAGGAACAGTATGTAAGAAATTTATATCAATTAATTATAAAATGGCCCTGATATGTCACTAGACATTAAGAAATCATTTTCATTTCAAATACTTATATCACTGACAACAGCAGTCCAGCCAGGATATTGTCATTTAAAAAGTGGAGCTGCAGCCCTCAACTCATGTTTATGTTGTCATTTTGTGTATTGGCCACCAGTTGTGTGATTGCAGTACCAGTTTTAGCCACAAGTTTTGCGATTGCAATACCAGTTTTGGCCACAATCCTACATACTGTTCCTTTAATTGTCACCATGGTTGAGATTCATAGTCTGATTCTTGATGTTTGTGCGTCCCAATTGCGCAGCGGATTTTTTTGTCCAGGGTTTCTGGAACTCCTTGATGACGGACTGCTGTGAAGGAGCTGGATCTAGTTTGCATTGTTGACAGAGGATAAACTTTTGATTGTTAAATGAATTGGGTGATGATCTTTACCATTATGTACCAACAACCACAGAATTACACTATTAACTTTTTATAACAAATGTGGTGCATTAACACAAAGTTAACACAACCTGGAAAAAAATAGCAAGCAAAAAGTCAAGTGTCAAGAGACCAACTAAAACAAACACTAATCACAATAAAGGTGACTTAAAATGAAACAAAACATCAACATCTAAACCTAATAAGTGAATTGTGTTTTCTACAGCAATATATTTACTGAACATTCAGAAATAATGTTTTATTAAATAATAAAATGCAATGTTTCTCTATCATTTACATAACAATTAAACAAGTCAATATAATAAACAGTTGTTGTTTTAAACATTGTGTGAACATTAAAACATGACATTGTCATAATGTTTAAAAATGGTAAAATGTAACATTACTCTAATGTTCAGACAACAGAAACGTTCCTAGAACTTAAAAAAAACTGGTCGCTTTTAACGTTGGCAGAATGTTTTTGGGAACATTGGGAACTTTCAGGGAACGTTCTTAGAACTTTTTATTTCTAGCTGGGTAAAAAATGAAATGAAAATGAAGTATCAAGGCAATAGCCTTGTTGTTGGAGAAGCATCAGCAATTATTGAGATAGACAGCCCCTTTTTTTGCAGCTTGAGATGTTTAATATAGCTTCTCAACTTAGTCTATCTTTATTTTAAACATTGCAAGCAAAAATGCGTATGAGGAAATGTGAAGCAGATTTTATGACCTGGTGGGAGGGGTTCTAGCAGACCAATTAGTGCGGTCCATGTAGAACTGACACAGTGTTCAATTTTTAGAGAGGTGCGCGTCAGTATATGCCGTTGGCTGTGGCTTAAGGGTGATTTATGGTTCCGCATAGGACCTACACTAGGCTCTGTGTATCCTGACACCTCAATTACTGAGAATTTATTTTAAAAATCCAGGTCAACATTGACATTTTCTAGAACATTTAAAGCTTTCTCTCATTTTCCAAAATGTTTTTCAGGACTGAAAAATGAGTTACTAATTTTCCAGGACACGTGGAAACCCTGTGTATGTTTAACATGTTATATCAGTGTAAAGTGTTTAATGTAGAAATGTTACTAGTGCTCTGATTTAAATGAGATCTGATGTAAATTCTTGATTATACTAAAAGACAAAAGTTACTCACCACTGACACTAACACTGAATCTCCTCTGAATGGATCGTCTTCTGCTACTCATCGTCAGTTCATAAAGTCCACCATCTTCATTTCTGATGTTTTTAATGGTGAGATCTCCAGTCTGATCATTCAGCATCAGTCCCTCTCTGATTCTCCCATAAAGAGTGAATTGTTCATTCTGTTTATTTACATCAGCAATCCGTTTGTCATCACACCCAAAGACCAACAGTATCCGATCATAGGTTTTAATGTCAGGAACATCAGTGTTTATTGTGACAGGATCACCCTTCATCACTGACACTGTCTTCACTTCACCTGTATCAAACACAGAGATTAAACACTTGTCAGTCATTTTTAATATAATCATCAAACTGAGATCATTGATGTCTAATAGACCTCTATTACAACTTAATATCTTCAGCAACATCACAAGAATACTGGCCAGCATACTAAACACAGAACAATGTAAAATTAACTGACACAACTGGACAGAGACATACTGTAATTTATCTACTTTTCACACACATTCTTCCATGATAATGACACTCTTTGGATATGACTATTTGCGTTAAAGCATGTTTCTAAACTTGAAAAGAGATGTATGCATAGAGGTCTTCATGGAGGACTCAGGACCCATACGGTTCCGGGTTTATATTAAACTGACAGTAGGATTTGTGTTGTTCCAAGTTCAATTACTTTGGGTCCCGGGTCTGATTAACATTGTGTGTAAAACCCGAGTCGATCGGAGAATGACCGTGATCAAAGTCAGTCAGTGCTAACTGTACATCCACACCGCCGCCAAATTGATCCTACAAAGAATCTCAGACCGCCCAGTCAAGGACGCTTGTCAAAAAGTACGAGGAAGCTTGTTGACGCTTTGGCCGCTCTGAGGTCTGTCTCACCATGAAATGTTAACAAAAAAATACATGAATCACGGATCAACTACGATAGCTCCCTATTCTTCCAGCGATGTGACATGGATTCATACATCGTGAAATGAATGCTTAAATGATTTATCTTGCAGTCCTACTGGCAAGACACAGACACATTTGAGTATCTATCAGTATTAGCTAAAAATATAATGAAACATCAGCATTCACTTCACAAACTCACCAGGGACACAAACTATACCATCTATTTTATCCAATGCCTTGTTCTTTTGTAACTGGTCCCTATATGTAAATAAAGTCATATCATATATGATAGGAAACCCAGCAACAGCGATGTTCAGTTTCTCCTCCATTTTGTTGGAACTAATGTTTTGGTTGAAACAAAAGTTTACATCGTATGTTTTTCCAGAATCAGCCAGCGAAGAACATCTAGGCTATATTGGGATTGGTTGCTGGGGTTGCCGCTGCTTGCCACTGAACCATGTCATAGCTCATTACCATAAAGTTGAGCTTCTTTCAACTTTCTCATTGATGCACTGGTCGCTCAAAACGCCCAAAACGCGACGACGATGGATCTGACGCTCCTTGCAGCTGAGAGAAGCCAGCGTCCATTGTAAATTAATGACTTCTAGTAACTTTGAAATCTCAATTCAGCAGCGATGTGAATGTACAGTAAAGCTCATGTGCAGTTTCAACTGTGCTTCTAGTTTCTATGGCGATAACAACTCTTGTTTTGAAACCACACGCTGCACTTTCTTTCTTCTATTTTTTAAACATTATTATAGCTTAAAGGTGCTCTAAGCGAATTCACGCGTTTTAGGGCATTTTTTTTTTCATACAGTAAACATCTCCTCACTATCTGCTAGCTGCCTGTCCCCTGAACACACTGTAAAAAAACGCGGTCTCTGTAGATAGCCCAGGCTTCGCAAACTGCAACAAAAACAGAGTGGCCAAACCTACCACCACGAAACATAAAGTGTTCCAGCCAATAAACGACAAGAAGGATTTGGGAGTGGGGGTTAGGCGTGTTCATTGCTCGTTCATAAAGCACGGAAGGGAGGGGAGGAATTAGCTACGCTCCGTTTTGTTTGAAAACACTTTGAACGTCAACAAGAAGTGACATCACACAGATTCGCTTAGAGCGCCTTTAAGCTGACAAGATATAAAAACGCAAAGCTGTAATGTAAAGTCCATTGCCAAGACAGCTTCACTACACTCTAGGCTTGTTGCAATAGTCGGTATAACCAGTGGTAATGGGGGTTCAGTCTCTCAAAGGATAGATCACTTGCCAACCGCATCACCGTCTTCCACCGTCGTTTTGATTTTTTCTTGTAATTAAATCATTTAGCTTCATTTAGTTAATCAAATAGTTTAGAGTAGATTTGAGTGTTTCGCAATCAAAAACCCTGAATGACATGTGAAGTGCAGTCATTACTTAAAGCACGGCACTCCGCTTTTAGGTCTGATGACAAAGCCTTGTACACCACTGCTAGATCCAACTTAAAGGAATAGTCTACTCATTTTCAATATTAAAATATGTTATTACCTTAACTAAGAATTGTTGATACATCCCTCTATCATCTGTGTGCGTGCACATAAGCGCTGGAGCGCGCTGCGACGCTTCGATAGCATTTAGCTTAGCCCCATTCATTCAATGGTACCATTCAGAGATTAAGTTAGAAGTGACCAAACACATCAACGTTTTTCCTATTTAAGACGAGTAGTTATACGAGCAAGTTTGGTGGTACAAAATAAAACGTAGCGCTTTTCTAAGCGGATTTAAAAGAGGAACTATATTGTATGGCGTAATAGCACTTTTGGGAGTACTTTGACTCGCCTGAAAAGTCCGCTCCCCTTCTCCCTCTCATAATGGGAGAGGGAGGGTGTTACTGCGCCGAGTCGAAGTACTCCCAAAAGTGCTATTACCCCATAAAATATAGTTCCTCTTTTAAATCCGCTTAGAAAAGCGCTACGTTTTATTTTGTACCACCAAACTTGCTCGTATAACTACTCGTCTTAAATAGGAAAAACGTTGATGTGTTTGGTCACTTCTAACTTTATCTCTAAATGGTACCATTGAATGAATGGGGCTAAGCTAAATGCTATCGAAGCGTCGCAGCGCGCTCCAGCGCTTACGTGCACGCACACAGATGATAGAGGGATGTATCAACAATTCTTAGTTAAGGTAATAACATATTTTAATATTGAAAATGAGTAGACTATTCCTTTAAAGAGAGGCATCAAACTCGCCAAAGAAAACTATAAAACGAAAATAGAGGACCACCTCACAAACAGAAATCCAATAAGAGTGGGGCAGGGCATTCAGAGTATTACCAATTACAAAAACAAAAACCACAGCAACATCACCGCTGATGCTTCACTGGCAGAGAAACTCAACCATTTCTTTGCTCATTTTGAGGTTAAGCAACTCACAACAAATTTTGGACATTCACCAACCTCCGGCACCCACCATCTCACAACGATTATCTTGTGAACGAGCATCATCTGTGGGTGCCGATCTTTGGCTCCCCTACTTCTACCGAGGTTGTGGCCAGTAAACTGGGTCACTTTTCTAATAATCTCCATTCACATGACTTAGGCGTTACTTTTGATTCT
Source organism: Misgurnus anguillicaudatus (assembly GCF_027580225.2). Taxonomy (NCBI): domain Eukaryota; kingdom Metazoa; phylum Chordata; class Actinopteri; order Cypriniformes; family Cobitidae; genus Misgurnus; species Misgurnus anguillicaudatus. Next base: position 30,721,389 of record NC_073359.2, on the reverse strand, counting down.
ATTTTAACTTTTGATAAACAGATTAATACGGTGGTTAGAAGTTGTTTTTATCAGTTAAAGAACATTGCAAAAATGAAGTCATTCTTAACATCAAGAGACATGGAAACTGTAATACATGCTTTTATTTCATCCAGATTGGACTATTGTAATGTATTATACTTGGGTGTTTCACAGTCTCTTTTGTCCCGTCTTCAACTTGTTCAAAACGCTGCAGCTCGATTGTTGACTGGTACGAGGAAGAGGGAACATATTTCACCAGTGTTGATCTCTCTTCATTGGCTACCAGTCAAATATCGCATTCATTTTAAAACATTGCTGTTTGTGTATAAAGGCATTCACGGACTGGCTCAATCTTATATTTCTGATCTCCTTCTGTTCCAGCATAATGACTCTTGGAATCTTTGTTCGTTTAACAGTTTTCAATTAACTGTTCAAAGAACACGGATGAAATCGAAAGGCAATTGTGCCTTTTCTGTCGCTGCTCCGCAATTATGGAACACCCTTCCATTCTATATCAGATCCGCACAATCTTGCGCTGACTTTAAGTCTCTTCTTAAAACATATTTATTTACCGTCGCCTATGGTCATGACTCATGAGTAAGCAAAGTGGCATAATTGTTGTGTAGTATTTGTTGCCGTGTTTTATGTTGTTTTCTTGTATTTTGTTATATGTCTACATTTTGTACAGCACTTTGGCCAACAGCTGTTGTTTTTAAACGTGCTTTATAAATAAATATGACTGACTGACTATGACTGACAGACGTTTTGCAGATGAGTGAAACACGTTACACCACTGTATTTCTCATGCTCAAGTCTATCAAAGATGTGTGCCCAAAGAATGGCTGATGTGTCTGTCACCCACCGGAGCGGGCCTCTAGTGCCCCTACGGACGTTTCACCTCGAGGAGGTCCCCAAAAGCACCCCAATGACCAGACAATGAAACAAGATAAGTAAAACTTGAACAACTTTATTTAAATTATTTAAAATCAGAATGGGGAGGGGGAAAGGGGATTAAAATTATCGGTGTTGTGCTTCTTTTGCAGGGGGAGTGAGAGAGGGGCCAAGGGGAAGGGGACGGAGCTCCTTCGTCCCAGGTAAGTGTGATATCCTCTATTGCGTGCTGATCAGAGCTTCCTTGGTTTTTCCTTAATGTACACGTGGCGCCCTCCTCGGCCCCTGGAGGCAAATAGAACACACAATTAATAGGGGATTTAAATCCAGTGGTCACCTGTAGGTTGAGGCCCTCCCTCGTCGGAGCCTGGAGTTGACTACGGAACGGGGCCAAGGCCGTGCCTCGCCGGGAGAGATGGATCCTTTCTCCTGTTCCTCCAAGGTACTCCCTTCGCCGTTTCCTGTGATCACAAGCAATTAGAGACTTTTTGATCCTGGTTCTCTCAGCTTAACTTTCAGGTCTTCGACTAGCGGACACACTACATGGGATTCTCAGACGTGACAGGTAAGTGTAACTCTTAGCTTCAATTTCAGGTTCTCAGGTGGGCGGCATACTACGTGGGACTCTCAGACGTAACAGGTAAGTATAACTCTTAGCTTAAATTTCATGTTATCAACTGGTCGGCATACTACGTGGGACTCTCTGACGTGACAGGTAAGTGTAACTCTTAGCTTCAATTTCAGGTTCTCAGCTGGGTGGCATACTACGTGGGACTCTCAGACGTAACAAGTAAGTATAACTCTTAGCTTCAATTTCAGGTTCTCACCTGGGCGGCATACTACGTGGGACTCTCAGACGTGGCAGGTAAATATAACTCTTAGCTTTAATTTCAAGGTTTCAACAGATAAGTAGAGGTTACTCACATTACCCACTGTCTTCTTTCACAGCATTGAGGAGTAAGGAGAGGAACTGTACGTCACCTGACCGGAGGACCAGAACGGGTGGCTAGATGTGAGCTCGCTCACCGCCTTGTCCGAGGAGGGTCTAAGGTGTACCTGTTTCACAGTGGGCAACAGTTGCTCCTCCAACATACAACAGCGCTGGTTAGGTAAGTATGGCTTTGAATTTCTCTTCGAGTCTGCTTATAGCTCAATATATTATCAATACAACACTTCTTTCACTGTACTCACAGTTCTTCCTTAGCGGCGAAATACACGCAAACCAGGGGGGATAATAAGGTAGATCCACGATGGTACCACCGCTTCAGCTCTTCCACAAGCCAACTCACACGGTACTTCAACCGGACCTGGGGTAAGGATGAATAGCAAAGGACACAGCACTACACAGCAGCACTCTGGTGCACACACATCAGTTCAGCACACTCACCCACAGCACTTCTCACATTCGATCGAGCTTGGTATCGGGAGAAAGCCGTTGGAGCCCGTCACAATGAGTGGGATAAAGTTTGTCCGCCCCCTGGTCGCGTTCTGCCAGCCGCTTCCCGATTTGGCACGCCCACCAGCTCCGTTCTTCTGCGGAGGGGCCACTACAACATAAGACTCCAGACTTTTCCACACAACGGTGAGTTTTCCCTTCAATAATTTACTTGGTGCAAACAATGCGTGTACTCACGACCTTCGTCTTGGCCTCTCTTTCCACAGCTCCCGGGTTCCTCCTTCCATCACACGGTCCTTCTATCACCTGATCTCTTAATCCCACAGCATTTACCACATCCAACACTTCAGGTAAGACTGGGTTGTATCACACTATCTGTACCTTCTTTGGTAACTCTCCCGGCGAAACGCCGATCTTCTTTGAGATTCCAACGTGTCCTTGCTTCTATCTTCAGCCTGTCTCTTCAGTCCTCACCCAAAATACCGCCGCTTAGTCCACGCGGTGCCTTGGTGTGCATTTTACACAACCACAATCGACATCTTCCTGGGTCTCTGACGCTGCTTTTATCCTTCTATCTTTCCCATTTGGTCCAATGGGCTTTCGCCGCGTCATCGCCCACACCTGGTGTGTATTTCGCCCGGATTGCTGTTGCTAGGGGTTACCCGGAAGTGCCGGTGTTTGCGGAAGTTGGTCCGGGCGGAACTTTTCCTTGCTGCTTTTGGTTCCGCCTGTTCATCACTTGTGACATGTCCCCAGATGTTCTGTATTTTTTGGTTGTTTTTCTCCACCCCTTCTATGAAGCCCAGAGGGCAACATTGAACCTTGTTGTGTTGTGGCACGAGAAGCTGAGGTGTCATTGCCAGCCAGTAAACACTGACATGGCTTATCATGTCACAATTTGCATGCACCACTTGGAAAAGATTGGTTAGGAAGGTCCAGATTCAGTCACTCCATAAGCTGTCAATATTCCTGTGGCCAAAATACAACCAGCTGCGGATGTTTTGTGAAACTTAGAGAAATGCTATCCTGCGAGGTGCAAAGAGTTGGATCGCAAACTATCAAGCAACCGGTGGAAAGCGACTGAGGAGGAGCCGCCAGCTACAGAGGTGACGTCAGACACTTTGCCACCTGCAGCAAAAAAGAGAGCCCTGTCAGACTTTGAATGGGAGAATGTCGCCCAGGGGCCTGATGACAAAGCTGTTGAGGATAAGATCCACATATACCCTGAACCTTAAGCTTAGCAAGGACAAATAGGAATATGACAATTGAGATTTTCTGGGTTGGTGGAGTCAACACACGAAGACCATTCCTTTGTTGTCAAGACTCGCCCGTCATGTGTTGAGCATACCTGCAAGCAGCAGTAGCAGCAAACACGTTTTCAGCACAGCAGGGCGAACGCTGGAGAAGAAGAGGACATTTCTGAAGCCTTCAAAAGTGGATGCTTTTTCCTTTACAGCACTCGTGAATAAACTGAATGATGACCACCGCATGTAGCAGCCCACCCTACACACACAGTTCAGAACACGATGTTCTCTTAGTAGCATGTGACGTGTGTGTGCATCAGAGAGAGAGCAAGAGAGTGCATCAAATAGTGCGCACGTCAGAGAGAGCTTAAAAGTGATTGATGTTGGTTTCGGGTCAGCTGAAAAAATTGCAGCCGTTGTCGGGCTGGGGTCAGGTAGGTCTTGAACACCACAGGCCAGGGCCGGGTTAGCGGTGGAGTTTTTGGCCCATGCAGGGCTCTAGTAGAGACCCAGGTGATACTTTGAGCAAAGTATCATGTTGTGTCGAGCCTTCTTATTGTTGTAAAAAAATGTATGCGCTCAAAAGTATTGCCCCTTACACTACCATTCAAAGGCTATTTTATCAGTAAACAAATCTTAAAAATCTTAAAAGTGGCTTTGTTGTAATTATGCTTTTACATGTAAGTTTGCGATGAATATATGAAGAGTTTGGTTCCAAAACGAGATAACTCGTTTTTTTATTTCTCAGAAATCAAATTTTTTGGTTGTGCATTCCAATTAATGTCAATCAAACTGCAGTTTGTTTGTTTTGATTTAAGCCTTCATAACAGCTAAGTACCACAATAAAAACAATAACATGATAACATAATAATAATTATCTTGTTTTGGAACCAAACTCTTTAAATTTTCCATTGTAGCACGCGTGCAAAGGTAGGCTACAGTTTTGCATGTTCATAACAGCACCTTAATAGTGTGTGAAGTGATTTCCTTGTGCTTGTGTTATATTGACAGCACATATTATACATGGTAGTTGTAGTCTATTGTGCGATTAAAACTCGAGTCCCTGCTGCATTGAGTCATTTCATACCATACTCCATTTCCCACAATTCCTAAGTAACATGCCCATAATTTCTACACCGCTGCTAGTTGAGTGTGTTGAAGGGAAAATGAAGTGATATTTTCAAGTCATCTTGGAAAACCCCAAATGAGCCCATGAGGAAGAAACTACAGAAGCAACTTTGCTAAATGAAAGTAAAGGGGGTCGTACATCGGGCAAGAAGCACCGCGTGTAGGAAAATAGGTACGTGCAAATTAAATTGCGCAAGCTTAGTTGGACAGAGTCTACTTCAAACAGAAAAATATGCGATAGCACCCTATGTTAATCGCTAACGATTTGGGACAAATATGATGTTATTTAATGTTAAACTAAGTAAGTGGCACAGCAGGGATTTGAGCAGCATCTAGAGTCACTGCAGAGAGATACGGCGGGTGTTGTGTGAAATTCGAAACTGTTCTAATGGGCGCAGTGTCGCCAGATTGGAAATGTCCAAATATCTGAACCCAATGTGGAAATTATCTTACATTATTGTTTTTTTAATATTGATCGTACATTGTACAGAGGTCAAAATTATGGTACAAATACATAAATGCATATTCATAGGTTTGTCCGAGTTGGATCAAGTGAAAGGATTTCATTTTGTTGTTTTTTCAGTTGTTGTTTGATAAATTATTTAAGGTAATAAGTCCGACTGATTATATGCCTTGTTTAGATGTACACTGCAAAAAATGATGTGTTAATTTTTTACACATTGTGTGTGTCATGCCATTTAAAGGCTCTCTAAGCGAATCTGCGAGACGTTAGTTATTGTTGACGTTTGAAACTGTTGTCAAACAGAAGGAGCGTAGCTAACTCCTCCCCCTCCCTTCCGTGCTTTCATGAACGCGCCCAGCCCCCACCCCCAAATCCTTTTTGTCGTTTATTGGCTGGAATACTTTGTTTTGCTTTGTGATGCTAGGTTTGGCCACTTGTTGATATTGCCGTTTGTGCTGTCTACAGAGATCGCGTTTTTTTACAGTTTGATCAGCGGACAGGCAGCAAGCAGATAGTGAGGAGATGTTTCCAGTATGTAACAAAAAATGTTTTATGGTCTAAAACGCTTCAACTCGCTTAGAGCGCCTTTAAGGCGTTTTTTCATGTTAAAATAAATTAAAGGGACAACACAAGTTGTGTTAAAAACAGTGATGGGAGTATCGTGTTACAAAGTAATTCCGTTATTGTAATTCCACTACTTTTAGCGGTAATGAACCTGTAACAAAGTTTTTTTTTAAAATCAAGTAACACAGTTACAATTACTGAAATTAAAATGAGTTGGTTACTCACTTTACGCTATTTTGTGATAAATGAACACTTGCAGACAAGACATTTCTGATTTAACATCGCATGAAATTTCAGTAATTTTAAGTGCGTTACTTGATTTAAAAAAAAATACTTAGTTACAGGTTCATCTCATCCGGTGTGTGACCCCCTTAGGGAGAAACAATTTTTTTCATGGTATAGGTTTGTTTACTAATTTGCAAATTTAGGGTTATATTAAGAGCTTTTATTTAGTGATGTCTGCCCACAGATCTATTCTACTTTTATGTGTAGTGCAAGAGGTGTTGTTTCTGCACTCTTCAATTATTAGCAAATAAAGAAAAAACTATTTTGTAATTCTGTATGGGAACTTAATTCATGTGATGAACTTCTTTACTTGTGTTTGTTTACAGACATAATAACCTAACGGTAATAATATAGTTTTATGTTTGTGTTACAACAGTTTGGACCTCTGTAGCACCAGTCCTATTTGCAAAAAAGTTAATGTACAACCCAGATATGGACTATGTTCTTAAAGGGGAAGTTACCTAATTTTATTCCTCTCTGTCGCTCATGTTAATCAAACAGTATTAAGAGCAAATCTCTCACTGCTCTTGACTAAATCACTTTTTTTTACCTTTAATAAGATATATTAAGAATTATGAAAATCCTGCACAGTTCAGCTTAAACCTGCCTGGAATTTTGTAGTGTGCCATGGAGGACATTAACTATCTTTAGGTGTGTTTGATTAGGACCGAGTACTGCTGTACTGCTTCCATTGAGACTTTTTAGTATGCATGGGAAGGACAATTTTATCCCATTGTAAGATTGAAAATGTAGGAATTTATTACTCTGACAAAACCCCAATTTCCATCCTGGGCTGTACCATCTGCATTCCTGTTCTCCCTGATACAGTAGTGATCAAAGATTATTAGCAGTATTGTTTTACAGTTTAGTGGGGTTAAAGGTGCTCTTCTGATTGGTAAGTTTGAAAGTATCATGTTGAGTTTGGTCAGATGTTCAAGAAAGGAATAAAAGACAATGTTTGGGTATGCTCAGGGTCTTCTTTCCCTCATCCTCCTTTGAGCTGGTCTACATGAAATTTGCTTTTGGGCTCATTCTGAATGTTTTCTTATGTACCTGAGCTCTAGGGTTCAGGCCATTAGGCCAAGTTTTGATTTATTGTTAATACTTAAACGCTACCTATTGCAATACAATATATTTATATTCTCTCCCATATATTTTGCTATCATAACTGCACCGTCATTGGTATAAGTTGCAGAAGGGTGGTCATTGACAAGAAATACACAGTTTTACACCATCTTGCTTTTAACGTTTCTTTAGTCATCTCTGCATTCCTACAGCTTGAACCACTTGTATCCACAGTTATGGTGCCAAAACCCGGTAACACTTGCAGTTTTGATCCTCCGAAACCTGAGATCCTTTACACCATGATGCTACAGGAGCTTAGGAGCCACCGAATTCAAATTAAATTAAAAAGATTTAATTAAAAATCACTGGAAATCTATGAACCGAGTGGCTCTTTGAAGTGTAAGGGATGTACCAAGAAATGTTTTCCTCATTATTTAATTGTATTTGTTTCACAACACCTTTGAAAAATGGTTGTTGTAATTATGTGAAAAAACATATGGCTCACACAAAATAAAAAAATACTTTATCAAATTTAGTACATACTGTCACAGTATGACATTTCGAATCCACCCATTTTTTCTTAGAGTTAAACATTTTATTTAGTACATTGTACAGCACATTACTTATTAAAGGGACACTTCACCCATTTGCATTTAGCTTTGTATAGTTCGAACCCCAGTCATGTTTTTGAATAGTCGTGCATCATTTTCTCAGTTGTCGCTGAGACAGGAGAAATATAGACTTCAGTGTGGCACTTCCTTCTTTCAATGATGTAAAAATCATAATTTTGCATAATTGAAAGAAGGAAGTCCAATATCTTTGTTGAGGGAGTGAGACTACAAACACCCATTTCTCTGTCAAATAGGCACCAAATTCTAAATGTATGTTACATTTCGACTACAAATATGACACACTTTCAGTAAAGATCAATGTTTCTACGGGTGAAATTCTCCTTTAAGTTTACATTAGCGTTGTTTAAAGAGTGATCATCTGAATAAGATCTGTATTATATTGAAGATTTGATTTACTCACCACTGACAGTAACTGTGAATGACTGATGTATGGTGTAACTGCTGCTGATGCTGGTGATCTCTACTTCATAAAGTCCAGAGAGATCTGTTCTGATGTTCTTGATTTTAAGAGATCCGGTCTGAACATCCAGCTGCAGTTTGTCTTTGAATCTTTTATCTTGAATGTCATCATCTTCTGATATCTTACTGGCTGATTTATTCAAATGAGCTATACGAATACCTTTAAATTTCCACTGTATCTCATCATATTTCTTGATATCAGGAACGTCAGTGTGAAGAGTAACAGAATCTCCATCCTTTACTGACACTGACTTTAGTTGATCTGATTCTGGGTTACTCACACCTGCAGACACAAACAGAGACAGTTAGTAAAGTCAATTCTTTAATATTCAAAGAATCTAAGGAAAGACCAACAAAATTGCCACCCGAAAATATTGAGACAGAAAAGGAAAATAGGAAATAGACAGCATTTGCACAAACACTATTGTTTTCTCTTCTTTTATCTTCATTTTTTGTCACCATAATGTTTGATTCCTGTTCTTTGTTTTCTTAATGTTTTTTCTAAACTTTGTTTGCAATGGTGGATTGGCTACTTTTCTTCACATATCCTAATGTTTTAATGTACTGTAAATGTTGCAAATCAGTGCTGCTGTGATGGCTTGTAGAGTAATAATTTGAATAAGAAATCATTTGTATTGCGTATGTGTCGGAACACGGGTAGCGGGTAGCCACAGTCAGTATACTTTGAAAGCTCCCCTTACTGTGGGTTTACACCAGATGCGAATTCAACGATTTGCGCAAGTAGATTACATACAAAGTCAATGCAAAGACACGACCACAGGCGTCCTTGCGTGGGGCGATGCGAATGATGTGATCTGGGCGGCGCGTTTGCCATGAAAACACACGCTATTCGCCTCAAACGCACCTTCGGCCAAGTTGAAAATATTCAACTCGAGCGAAAAATTCGCATGACACGAAGTTAAATCCCGCGAGTAATCTAGAGCGAGTAACGCGATGTGATTGCACGCTTCGCGTTTGGTGTAAACCCACAGTAACTGTAACAGTAATATTTTCAACTTGGACGAAGACGTGTTTGAGGCGAGTAGCGCGTTTTAACCCACAGTTACCTCTCCTTCATGTAGCGTGTACTTGATATAGGCACGAATCGTGATACAACGTTTCTGAAAAAGTGGACCGTGGAAACATTTTAATCGTTCACATCCAAATATCGTCATATCGCGCACACCCCTAGTTTAATTTCTTTTCGACATGTGAAAGCAATGAGGTCCTGGTCTGCTTTGTGGTCGTTTGGACATCAAAATTAACAGCTGCACAGGAAGGTGGAGTCTGAGTTGTTATGAAGCGTTTAAAACGTGTTTGGTGTAATGGGCCCCTAAGTGTGTTTATTTTTTTATTGTTTTAAATGCAGGCGGAGGTGACCTTTATAATTGAGTTTTTTCTAACAATGACAATAAAGCTTTATCCATCTTGAGATTCTATCCATACCCTTCCATAGTCAAGATAAATGAAACGTTGATGACTGACCATTCACTTTCATGTATGGAAAAAAACTACATGACGGTGAGAATATGACATAAAAGTTTTATACTTGGGCGAACACCGATGTATTATATCCAGGAATTAACTCATACTATGCACCTGAAAATGGTATTTACGAATATGTGGTAAGATTATGACTATATTTTACAAACACTTATTATATTTGAGTGTTTATCAGACATCAATTAACAGGTACATAAAATATTGTTCATCTAGTGATGAGTACTTATTAAAATATCTGTGATACTCACCATTAACATTGAAACGCTTTTGTATAATCATACTTCTGACAGTGATCTGTACTTGATAAAGTCCAGTGTGTTGAGTTATGATGTTTGTGATGATGAGATCTCCAGTCTGATTATTCAGCTGCAGTCTGTCTCTGAATCTCCCATCAAGAACATCATCAAATATTGAGATCTGATTGCCTTTGGGTTCTCTATTGATTTTAGCTATGGTAGATTTTTGAGGCCCAAATGTCCAAACTATTGTCACATCATCTGCCTGTGTGTCAGTAAAATCAGTGTGTAGAGTAAGAGAATCTCCCTCCATCACTGACACTGACTTCACTTCATCACCAAACACACCTGAAGACACAAACCGAGACAATTACTTAGACAGATATTAAACTGACCGTATAAATAAAATAGTGAAATGTCGAAAACTCTAAAAAGCAAAGAGTCCGCATTAAAGCAGGACATTATACATTCTAAAAACAAACGGTGCTATATAGCACCAAAAGTGGTTCTTTGCTCGTAATCATAGAAGAACCGTTTTTAGTGCCATATAGCACCGGTGAAGCACCAGTGAAGCACCTGTGTAGAACCATATAGTGCTATGTAGAACCAAATGTGGTGCTATAGTGGTGCTATATGGCCCCTATATGGTTCTACACAGGTGCTTCACCGGTGCTATATGGCACTAAAAATGGTTCTTCTATGGTTACGATCCAAAGCAACAGTTTTGGTGCTATATAGCACCGTTTGTTTTTTTAGAGTGTATAATATACATCATATATAAATGCAGTTATATGTAGAACTTAGAATATACTGAATTAAGTGAAAGTGAAAGTGTTGCAGAAATGTTCATAAATTAACTTACTGTTGATAAATATAGAGATGAAAAAGAGCAAAGAGATCGTCTTCATGTTGCTGTAGGTTTGGAGTTAATAAAGATCAGATCAGTAAAGTTATATAAGCGTTTAATTCTTGATCTCTGACCGTTTGTCTGACTAACAGCCGTCACACCCATAAACTCACAGACCGACAGGAGAACGACTAACGTTTGACACTAAACTAAACAAACATACAGAGAGATAACACCAATGTCACGTGACTATGGCTAAGTGTTTCGAAAGGAAGTGTACCTGTTGTGAAATAAAACACCTGAAATGGCGGACTGGTATGAATCCTAAGCTGTAAACAGTGAAGAGTACAAAGTACAAAGGTCACAGTATAAACATTATATAAATGTAACATTTGTACAAACTGTGACATAAAGATTAACAAAAGAAGCATGTAACAATTTTTTGTATTTTTGTTAATAGTTTAAAGAAAGAAACAAGGAAAAACAAAAAGAGAGAAAAAAGAGGGTAAGACTTCAAGTTATGTGCTAGTTAAAGTATACAAATTAAAGTCTTTACATATTAAAGTTTTTTTTTTTTTTGCTTTTTTGTTCAATGAGGATTTGATAGTATTTAAATACGTGTTAAATTCCTTCAGAAATACATTAAAAAGTGGTTTAGTGTTGGTGAACTTACATTTGTGTACATGAAATTTGCACAGAAAGTCAATTAAGTTTACAATAAAACAGAGTGTTCATATCCCAGAACTGTCTTTAAAAGTTATTATACCTTCCTGAATATTGTCATTGGTTTCCACGTGAACTTGGCAAAATGAACATCTTATATCAATATCAGCTTTATATTTCTTCATGAAATGATTGACAGGGTAAAATGTATATATTAATTTAAAAGACACTTCTTTATATTATTAAGAAAATATTTTTGTTGAACAGACCACATTTTGTTCAAATTCAAATTATGAAATAATCCATTCCAATAAGAGATTTTAGTAAACTTTTAAGGTTTAATATACGGTTGAATAGTTTAATCTACATAAAATAAATTAATATTTTTCTGATTCCATATTTATTTTAATAAGTCAGAAACGTCTCCGCTGTGTCCTGCTGACAAGCGCAGTGGGTGCGTGCAGCAGGTGAAGCAAATTATGGGTCCTCCGAAGGTCTCATTTCAGTTCTATTCACTCGAGTGCTCGCCTCTTAAGGTCGCAGCCCTTGAATTGGGACACAGTACTAGTATGTACCGGTAGATACACAGCGACACCTGCTGACAAAAACACACAACATACACTCTTCAAAATACAAGAACTTCGACTGTGAGAAGTAGCAAAGGGAGATTATTAGGATCATAAAATTTAATGTTGCTCACTGCTCAGCTCCACGCACAGAGGTCAGACGCCAAGATGGGTTTTAAATGTCGCTAAATAAATGTAGCAATAAGTCGCTAAGTTGGCAACACAGCTTCAGCCAATATCCATTTACCTTGAAAATAAAATAATTTAATGTTTTAATTTTATTTTAGTATTAAATTTTCAAGTTTGGGACATATTTTGCAATTTTATTTTTATTTTATCATTTATTTATTTTAAAACTGGCAGAAAAACCTTCCATATACAGGACAGAATATATACGACATAAACTGCTTATTAGTATGAGTTAATGTTTATAATAGTTCTTAATGTGTTGTGGACTTTGCCTTGTTATGTTTTAAATGAAATGATTCAGCCTTTAACACAATAATACCAGACATTCTGACCCCCAAGTTAGTTAACCTGTGGCTGCCATCATCCACCTGCACCTGGAAAAAACTTTTTGATCAACCAACGGTGGTGGGGCGGATTACAGGGGGAAATGATGCGGCCTACAGGAATAAGGTCCTGAAACTGGGGCAGTGGTGTGCATCAAACAACTTGGCATTAAACATCACCAAGACTAAGGAACTCATCCTGGACTTCAGGCGGAACAGAGTTGAACCTGGCCCCCTGTACATCAACGGCAAATGTGTACATCGAGTGAAGTCCTTCAAATTTCTCGGTCTACATCTCTGCAGACCTCTCCTGGTCAGTCAACACCACAGCACTGGTGAAGAAGGCCCAGCATCGGCTACACTTCATGAGGGTGCTCAGGAGGAGGCAACTCAACATTCAGCTGCCTGTGACCTTATACGTTCTACCTTTTGGAGCCTGGTGACCTACGCTGTGATAGTACGGCACTCCAGCTGCACAGAGGCCGACAGGAAGGGACTGCAGAGAGTGGTTAACACCACACAAAAGATCATTGGCTGCTCTCTGCCTTCCTTGACTGCCATCTATGATGCACCAAACTACCTCGTCATACTCATTCAGTCGCTCTTTGGACTCAAGTCTGTGCTCATCTATATAGTCTATAGTCTATCACATTGTGTTAATTATGTGTGCACTTTTTTACAGAGTTGCTCTTTAAATCTCATTGTACTGTGTATAATAATAAACGCATATCAGAACTTTAAACAGATTTAAAATTATATTGCACAAAACTGAAAAACAAATGCAAAGTGTCATAGGGTGAAGAATCACTCAACTAGATAGGCCCATTGTGAGGTGATTGGGAGCAGCTGTGGCTGATCAGCCGGCGGTGAGGGCGTGGAGGTGTTCTGCGTTGGTTGCCAGGGCGACGCTGATTCCTCAGAGGACGCTCATCACCCCCCCAAGCGTTGTTCTGGTCCTGTGAACAAACAGAGAGAGTAGGGGTGAAGTCAGTATGTCAGTAAGAGCCCCCTCAAGCAGCCTGTTGGTATACATCATAAAACAGACTTTACTAGTAGTTTGGGAAGGGGACTTACCTACTCTCCCACTGTCGGAGGCGAGCAGGGCCGGTCAGCGGCGGGGCCCACAAGGCCGTCTCCGTCTTTGACGGTTGGGGTGACAAGATAGTGACTCTACGGGCCTGTACTTGGCGAGTGTCTCCATGCACGCAGGTAATCGGTAGGAAGTTTTTTTGGCCGCTTCGGGGGACACACAACCACGACTGGATGATGGTGACTGCACTACCTGAGTCCAGTAGGACCCGGAAGCGTTTCCCTTCCACCATCACATCTGCTTCGGGGACTCCCGATGTTACACGCTGGTGGACGATGCAACCTGCCAGCCATGCTCGCGGGGGTGACGGTGGTTCAGTGCTGGGCATAGGCTTATCTCGTGGTGGGGGAACTGTCGGCCTGCTGACTGGTCGTGGGGTGCTTTAGAGCAGGCGTCGCTCCTGGACGACCCTCCGGGGGAACGGCCTCCACAAGTTCCAGGGTGTTGGTAGGGTTCCTCATCCCAACGGCTTGCCGATTGAACGCGGGGTAGAGCGCAGAGGAGGCAATCAACGACCACTCGTTCCACTACCTGTGCTGCGGTGGGGTTTCCATCCAATAGCCAGTGTTGAGCGATGCGGCTGAGCTCGGCTGCCTGGGCACAGGGTGGCACCCGGGGCTTGAACTCCCATTCGTGAAACTGCTGGGGGACGCAGACAGGTGAGAGGCCAAGCCTTGCCAAAATTTCCCACTTGACTTTGACATATTCTTTGGCGATTGCCAGGGGAAGTGAGAAATAAGCCTGTTGGGATTCTCCGGTGAGGAGGGGTGCCGGCACCTGTGCCCAATCTTCCTGGGCCATACCTCACGTTGGGCGGTGTTTTCTAAGACCTGCAGGAAGGCTTCCACATCGTCATCAGCGGTCGTCTTCGGCAGCAGGCGGGTTGCTTGGGCGCGAGGATCAGGTAGCGGAACATGTTGGGTGGCGGAGGCACGGACGGCGGTGAGTTCTTCCTTCGTCCTGCCCTGGCGAGAGGCGAGATGTTCCACTATTTGTTGCTGGCGGATGCTCACTTCTGCTGGGCGCTGCAATACTTCCTTGCAAACAGGGCAGACTTAAGTGTCACCATTGGTCCACTAGTTTTAGATTAAGAGCTCCTCTGGCCAATCAGTTGAAGTTGACCTCACTCCAGTGTGACTCTCGGCTGCATACTCGTTTGGGTCAAGATGGATAACCGTCAGCTTGCAAATATTGGACAATTAAAGCTCATTAAACAAAATTATATTAGTGGTTAACAAAAATACACTCATGTCTGTTATGAGTACTCTCTGTCAGTTCTTTAATATAGCGTGTCGTCCAAGTATATTTTTAAGTCTGTTAACACAAGGGCTGTGTATTGCCAACAATTTCCCGATACGATATGTATCCCGATACAAGGCCACAGTGCGATATGCATTATTTGTTCAGAATTTAGAAACATTATTATTATTGTTGTACTTACAATAAGCAGTGTTGTAATAGTTGTGTTTTTAACATTCATTTATTAGCTTTTGGGGTAACTCATAGAAAAACTTAATATTAAGTTGGTACTTAACTTATGTTTTTTCAAAGCAGCTTGTCATGATCTTGGGTTTTTTCCTTTTTTTCTCATTTACTCCCTTGTTTAACTATTAGCGCTCCCTTCAGCTGTTCCTCATTCTCTCATTCCCTCACCTGCTCGCTATCCTCTGTGATTTGCCTCCCTATATCTAGTTCTCTCTTTCTCCCCTCCGCTGTCGGACTATTGTTTGACCGTCACACTGTGTTTATGCTTTGTACAGTTAATTACGGAGTCGTGCTCTAGTCCTGTCATGTCCTGCTGTATTAATTATTGCTTGCTGTCTGTTACCTGATCTGTTCTCTGTCCAGTTAACCTGCAGAGGAGAATTGCGGGAGGTTTTGAGGCTGCACTAGCGTTCCTGTCTTTCCCCTCTATCTCTCGAGCCCGTCACAGCCACAGCACAAGATCGTCATGGACCCGGCCAAGTCTTTGTTTACCTGATACCCTTTGTTATACGGCCATAGCAGTCTTGCTTGTTTTTTCCTTAGAAATTGTGAGCTCTCCTAAGTTATTCGACCATAGTGCTTGCTTGTTTTTTCTAAGAGTTTGTGACCACACCTAAGTTATACTGCCTGAGTGGCTCTGCCTGTGTTTCTTATTCAAGAAGGACTTACCTGCCATTTTTGCCTTGGGTCCTCTTTTCTCTCTGTGTGCCCGTGACACAGCTCTTTGTTGTGTTTCTTCTCAAATGCTGTTTTATAAGAGAGTGGCTAATAAAGCCCTTTGCAGTAGTATAGGCTTAGATATCTGCGCCTTCATACTGAACTCATTGATTTTAAATACCCACACGTGTGAGAGAGCGAGAGAGAAAGTATGCAGCACGCAAGTTGTGCAGACGTGTGTGCCCGCGAGATGGACGTGGAAAGTGAAAGTACACCCGGCTACCTTTCACTCTACGTGCTCCGCAATTCACATTCGTCCTTTCCATATGGATCACGATTCAAGAGCGATTTGTCACACTAATTTCGAAAGTGCATCCGAATCGATACGGAAGGTGCTGTATCGATGTGCATATCGTCAGGCATTCATGACGATGTATCCTTGTATCGATATTTTAAAAACAGCACTAGTTAACACAAATCCTTTTAGTGGCATCTTTGCAGTTTTAATGCTTAAATTAATTACATACATTCTATGCTCAGTACCCTATAATGATAAAGTCATAATAGTTAAGTCATGTGCAAACGTATACAGTATAAAACTAAAATATTATGATATCGTAAGCATTTAGACCTTTCATAAATGGCTATCTGCTTTCTAGGACAAATACATTTATGAAATTACCATTGGATTTCAGCCAAGTTATACATCTGAACGATCTTGACTTAAAACATCATAGCAAAAGGCCTGAATATCAGGTTTTTATTTTGAATAAATGTACAAAGGTTGTAACATATTTTAAATGGAAGCTTTGTGTAGGTCACTACTGTAGTGGTTTTCCCAAAAAATGATAAGAAATAAAGCATTTTCAAACTAATTGCTTTTGTTTTATTTTCAGAACCATTGTGTTCACTCTGACATTATTTTTATTAATACAAATAATTTAATAATAAAATTCATCAATACAGATAGAGCTTTTGTTTTTTATCTGTGCTAGGTATAGATTAACTGCATAACTAAGTTAAATGACACAAATTAAATTCACTGTATATACAAAGTTTACATAAATTATATACTGATGCTTTAAGATCCAAATTATGCTATCCAGCAAGCTGCACAAAATAAAACTAACTAAATATATCTCTGAATTGTAAGTTTGCATTAATAGTCTTTTATTGAGCCAATATTCATATTCTGAAAGCATACAAAGAACAGAACATGGGTTCAAATATGGCATTTTCACATAACAATATACTTTAGATATTATTGTACATGTTAAAATGTTTAAAAATCTCTAGCCTGTCTCTTGGTGTATCAGCCAGAACACAGAAATGGATCAACGCAGCCAGATTTAGTGCAAAGGTTAGGGTTAAATATTAAGATATTTAAGGTGACAGACAGACATTAATAAACCACATTTATTAATAGCACGGAATACAATCTTGTGCATTAGACGTGCCAATGTTTCGTCAAATTTCTATTTTTGCCATAGAAACAAGTCAAGACCGTTGGCCGTAAAGCTAATTTTTCGTCAATCATAATGACATCGGAACAATTGCATATTTGCACATAAAATCACACATATGTAAATACATCTTAAATTGTACACATGTAAATAACACCTGCAAATGATATATCTGTATACTACATATTGGACACTCTATTCTCTTTATATTTAAAGAAATGCATTTTAAAAGTATTTCCATGTGTCTGTAGGCTACTATACATATGTTTGTACTAACTATCAAAAAAACCTTGTGTTTTTTAACACACTTGGCAATAAAACTCTGAGAGTTGAAAACACAAATGTGTTTACAGTATATAAGATTTTCTTTTAATACCACCAGATGGCACAAACTCCTTGCCTAGATTTAAAATGAGTTTTTTGTTATTGTTGCCGGCAAACATCTTTGATCTTGCGGCACTTTTTCTTTACAAAAAATGCGATGGAATATGCAGAATATTTATGCAATTTTATGCGATGAAATTGCGGGAACTTTCAAAAATTGCAGGATTTGCAGCTTTTTAATGATGTTCACGTCGAGTTATTACGTCACTTCATAACGTTTCCATGGCAACAGGGCACATGGCTGCTCTTGTGTGAAGTAAATGCAAAATTTTTCAACTTTCTGCTAAGAATTAGCCTATGTGATTTTTTGCTACGAAAATGAGGGGGTTAATGAAATTTGCAATTTATGTGCCGAAAGTGCAGCGTATTTTAAAAAAAGCACATAAATATGTGACCCGTCACGGAAACCAGTGACACAAGTCGGCAGCACAACTTTCGAGATAATGAGAAAGAAAGAGTTTTTTTTTTTCAAAAGTTTATTCACCTTTGTCTTCTCTTTCGGTTCTGTTGTGAACCGCGTGAAGTCACGTGACTGTAGTGACGCGGCTGACCTGTTCCTCAGACATGTGTGCTAAGTTTTTTTCAAACTAACAGCTTGCGTCTCCCCAGACTGTAAACAAAGCTTAGGTGCACAAAAAAAGGGAAAAAAAGCTTGGGCGAAACAGATCCGCAGTCGGATGACGTCAAAGTACCGCGAGAGCTCTTCAAGAAATCTTACGGAGTAGTTTAATTTCGACACGCTCTCGTGGTACTTTGACGTCATCTGTCGGTCAGTTCTTGCAGCACAGCATGAAGTCAAACACACACAAAAAAGTCACACAGAGATCGTTGAATTCGTTACTTAATTGGCTACATGTTTCATCTATCAATATTTCCCATGAAGTCATTGGCAGATGGAAGAACGAGCAAGAGATTGGTTACATCCCTAAAGGACGTCACATTTCAACGGTGTTGTTTGGATTATCTACTATACTACCTCCCTATTTTAAATACAAACTTTGAAGGCGGGTTCATTTGTTTAACGGAACGTACCGAAGTGTAATCTCATATACCCTTACATGTTACGATGTAAATAGTCCTCAGAGTGTATATTTTATTCTATTACCAGACGTTCATGCGAAATCTGATGTAAACAATAAACTATATATCTATATTTCACGGATTATACGCATTTGTGTTGACAAAAGGGTTTATTGGATGATTCACACATCTGAAACAGACTGGATTCGACTTGTGATCAACACAAAGGTAAAAAGTCCTGTTTATTTATGCATGTTGTCATCCGGACTTCTGTCACAAAATACTACATATGATTCTAGAACATCTGTATGTCAAAACGGCTTTACAGGGGTATGGCTTAGCTAAATGAGACATAAACGAGCCCTATTGTCACTCCCGGCAGGAGAAAAGTGTAACTTTCCGTCTCTATCGGCTTTCTATTTCTTGAATGGGTTACATTCAAATGGCCACAACTTCTCCAAATCTTATCAGTTTTCCATGTGTTACACATCGTTGGAAAGCTTAGAAACTGCACTTTCAGAATCTGTGAATAATTCAAAATGCCCCAGATCCGACTTGTGTCCCTACTTTCTGTGACTGGTCACATATGCGGACTTTGGGTGATTATGTATTAAATCATGCGATTGCGGAATCACGTTTTTTTGGAGGGACTGAAATGTTCTCGCTCTATTTTTCACTTACACACTGAATTAATAAAATATTAATATTAAATTATATATTAATAATATAAACACAATATTTTACCGCTTGATATAGAAAGAATTTACATAATTTGTATGTTTGTATATTGATCTGAATATTGTCCATCTAAAAATAGTAGTTAACCAAATATTGTAGAATTATGTTATTAAAATAATTAAGAACCTTCACTACATATATATGTGTGTGTGTGTGTGTGTGTGTGTGTGTGTGTGTGTGTGTGTGTGTGTGTGTGTGTGTGTGTGTGTGTAACTACAAACTATAATTTCTCATCTCCACCAGAGGTGCTGTAAAATTCATAAACCACAACTGCAACAGTAGCCACACCCACTACAGCAGAGATGACCAATCGGATCACAGCTTCAGGACCATAACCAAAGCAATCGCAGTCTGAGAAAACAAAGAAACAACATGAAACAGATCAGTGTGTTTCACTTTATATATAATCACGGCTATATCTCTGCACCACAATACAACAGAAAATAACAAAGATGAGGTTATGTGACTGACACTGCACTTCTACAGACAGACCCTCTAAAAAACGTTTCAACCTTCAGAGCATCAAAGTCTGTCTTTTGATATAACAGTAAAAAAGTACATTATTTTAATTAACATTAATGAAAGAAATGTATTATTTGCCTCTTAAAACATATGATATTACTTCCACTACTCTAAGCTCATAATAAATGAAGAGCTCGGATGAAAAAGCAGATAAACAAAAAAGCAGATAAACAAATAAAAAAACTGTACCTGAACACGTCTGACAGACATCAGTATTGAGATGTTGAGTTTGGTTTCTGATGGGATTGTTGACGACACAGCTGTAGGAATCATTCAGACACTCCAGATGAAGAGAAATGCGGCTGATGTTGAGATCAGACACACTGATGCTGGACAATAAACTGTTTCCTTTGTACCAGGACAGATTCACATCTCTCACATTCAACACTGAACACACAAAGACACATGATGATCTTTCTGATGATGAAGAGTTTTGTGTGGTGATGACAGGAACGGGCAGACGAGCTAAGAAACATAAAAGAATAGAAACAAAAATCAAGAGAGTTTATTATCAATATAAAACAAGAGATAACATTGATATTAATTACTGTATGTGTAATGTTTGTGGACAGAGGCAGGCAGAGGCAGCGGATTCAAGTGCAAGTGACTTTAATATTAACATAATGTGATACAAAATACTAAAAGTATAAACAAGAAACAAACACAAAACCAAACCTGTGAACCACATACAAACAACGACTGATACAGGACTGAAAAACTGGGCTTATATACACTGAAGGGATAACAAGATACCAAGACAATCAGCACACAGACCAATGAACAAAAGAACTACACAGAACTACAAACATGGCAAACAAAATAAGAGCACGGGACAGGGGAACACAGAACAGCCTCATGACAATATGATAGTAATGTGTGTGTGTGTGTGTGTGTGTGTGTGTGTGTGTGTGTGTGTGTGTGTGTGTGTGTGTGTGTGTGTGTGCGTGCGTGCGTGCGTGCGTGCGTGCGTGCGTGCGTGCGTACATAATTTTCTCCTTCTCATGTTGTTCCAAACTTGTATAAATTTGTTTGTTCTGATGAACACAAAGGAAGATATTTTGAGGAATGTTTGTAACCACAGCGATCATGAGCCCCATTCACTTCCATAGTAGGAAAAACGAATACTATAAAAGTGAATGGGGCTTACAAGCGGTTTGGTACAAACATTACTCAAAATATCTTCCTTAGTGTTCATCAGAACAAAGAAATTTATACTAGTTTGACTTTGTAACAACATGAGACATTTATGTACGAGAAAATGATGACAGAATTTTAATTTTTGGTTGAACTATCACTTAAAGATACCATTCATTTTGTTAAATGGTTTTCCTGACAATGATTCATAAAAGCACACAGCAATAACAATGTAAATATATTGATACAAATATTCTGCAACCAAGCAGTAGTTCATCTAAACAGAATGATTGACAATTAACAGACAGGCACAGTGATGCAGTAATACTGATGTCATGGGATAACTAAAGTCATTTACAACAACCACTAATCAAACACCTAAACTCATCAATTTTATGTAAGGTATAATGTATAGGCAACTGGCTTTTATCATAGAAATAATCCCCGACAGTGTGATCAGGACCCGACATGAAGTCTGTATCACATTGAAACAGCCTATTATTTTGTTCAAATGTCACTGTATTAAATGCCTCGAGTATAAGGGATTATCACGCTTCCGTGTTTCGTGGGCGGGACTTGTCAACTTTGTGCATGGCCACTTCCGATGCATTTTAACTAGGGATGCTCCGATCAATGCCGATCTCCACTAAAAATATGTGGCCGATCACTATTCTGAATCAGACAGCCGATCTTATTCACAGCTATTTCATGTATACGGCTTTTGATCAGTAAGTCCTTATCAATCTAAAATCAATGTAAGTTTGAGTTGTTTATAACATGCATTTGAAAAACATAATTATTAAACATATTCTTTATTATCATGAAAATACCTGAAAAGGTTTGAAGAACAGCAATATAAACATATCCTTAAGACATTTCTTGGAGCTGCGTATCATCATAGCTGCGTGTGTATTGTTCTTCGTCTACAGCGCATTTTGAGTTTCTGCACGAGAGCGCCCCCTGGCTCTTGGATGTAGCCAATCCTACTTAAGTTTTCTTGGATTCCTGACTGAATTAAGTCTAGAAGTGGATGATGTGGCACTTTTTACAACATTGCAGTGTTTAAAAGCAGCTTTACAAGAGAAGAAACCATAGAAAATGGGGGAATTATTTATATATAGAATATAAAGGGATAAAATAGAATTGAATATTTGGTATTACTGCAAAGTTTTGTGTTCTCACAAATAAATAAAAATTAGAATGGTATTAACTTATAAAATGGTATTAACTTTCCTTTTCCTTTGTGTATATAGAGGGTATGCACGTGATGTCACCTTCGACAAAAATGACTGCGGTTACACCCACTGAGTGGCAAAACACAGAGTGGTAGAATGAGTGTACAGTGTGAAATCAGCAAAAGCACGGGGAAAACGCGAACAGATTAACAAGTTATAAGAGAAGTAAACTGATCGTTCATGCCAACGTCCACAGACTACAGGTGGGTTGATAAGTTGCTAGGGTCACTATCAAGCAGAGGTTTTACTTTCTATTTAAACGTATTTGTCAAGTATTTGTATTTTATCCGTGTTTTTTTTTTTTTTTTTGAAAACATACATTACAAAGCATATTATCAAAATTTTACTCTATATTTCATATACAGTTTTTGTTTTACATTCAATATTTAAGTACATTAACGTACTTTTACTCAAGTGAAAGTACACAATTTTAATGTAATTAGGTATTAAATACACTTTATTTTGCAATATTAAAGAATACACAGTATGATTCTATGCTTTAAAATGTAGTGAAGTACATTTTTTCCCAATACAAACATCCTAATAAAGCACAGATGCTTGGAAAATGTAACTAATGTAACTAAGTTTTGTCCACCTCTGCTATCAAGTCCAACTAAATTTAATTTAAGCTGATAAAAGTCAGTTTTACTGGCATTTTCACAGCAGCCGCTATGAAAACCAGCCCTTTTGTTGAACGTTTGTCACTCAACGGGGCGAGTTCCGGCATCGTCACGTGGAAAAGTGACGTCAATGCATACCCTCTATAGTTAGATGTTATTTCAACTGTCCACTAGAGGGCAGCATATTCTTGTGAATTTTGCAGCAGCCCCATTAGACATTGTAAAAGACAAAATGGCTGAACCGCATGGAGGGTTAAGATGTTATTGGTTTTCCTTGGTTCCTGCATTTAGCCTAGTGATGGGAAAAACGAAACTTTTTGATTCAGTTTTTCAAAGCGTTTGAAACACCACACATGCTGGCGACACCTGCTGGTCAAAAGAGTGTAAAAGCAGATATGCCCAAACATTTTACACATTTTTTTTACAAATATAATAGTATTTCAGTTGTTAAATCTAGAGCTAAAATTACTTAGGGCACTTGTAATTAGATGTTTAAGTTTATTAATATGATAAGTTGTTTTGACCAGCTATTTAAGAAGGAAGTAAATTACTTCAATTTGATCCTGTCTCCCTGAGTCTTGATCAATATTCTGTAGTGAATACATTCACTGAACGCATAATAGGGAACAGTCCTGATGCTTCTTAAAGCTCACGTAACACACGCTGTTTCTGCATTTCTGATGTTAATCTGGAGTACCTATATAGTAGTATTACATCCTTTTTATCTTCGAAGAGTATTTAGTTTAATCAGATTTATAAAAGAAAGATTAGCTTTACCGACTATACAACACTGTTTAACTTATGACTCACTACATGTTCGTGTCATTTATATAATATGCACGCGCCTATTTCCAACATAAGACAGAAGTCTGTCTTACCGCATGCAACTCATGACCCGGTTGGGAAAATCCAACGCATCAAAAACACACGCAAAACTCCGCTGCTACCCCGGATAATAAACTACATCCATTGTTTCCATAAGGCTGACTTTCTTCTCCTTACATCTAAAAACACACTTCTTCTTTCGTGCCATTGTTGAGTTTTGAAATTAAACAAAGCTGTGTCGCGTGATGTGATGTTTGCAAGTTCTAGCATCTCCCGCTGATTGACGGGTGGGCTGGGTTTTCTGGGGGAAGTGTCCATATAAAGAAGTGATACGTATAGAAAACCCCTGAAACGTCAGTTGGACCTGTAATCCAAAAAAAAACTTTCCGAAACTTGTACGAACCCTGGCGAAGTGCATTCGGCACAGAAATAATCTGTAACACGCCCAACTGCTTTTTTGACACATTGCCTACATTTAGCATGAGGAAACAACTCTATAACTGTGTTAATAAGTCACAATGCATGAAATACCATTGAACCACCCCTTTAACAGTCACAAACACGCTATTTGGTTTAATTATTTGTAGGGGTGCGTAACAACAAATCGCAACTAATCGATTGCAGAATAAAAGTTTTGTTTACATCATATATATGTATGTACTGTGTACAATAATTATATATATATGATGTAAACAAAAACTTTTATACTGTAATGCGGTCAAGAGAGCTGCCTGGAACTACACTCGCTGTGTGTTTCCCAGAAAAAAAGTTCAGAAAGTTCATCAGCCAATCAGATTCAAGCAATCAACAGACCCGTAGTATAAACATAATTACTATACACAGTATACACACATATATGATGAAAACAAAAACTTTTATTCTGCAAACGATTATTTGCTATTAGTTGTTATGCAGCCCTAATATAATGTCAGATACATTATTAAAATACATTCATATTTAATTTTTGTGTAATATTAAACTGTACCTGTCAAAATGATTTGGAGCATCCGGTTACCTGTGTTATTAGTTTTGAGCGGTTGTTATCTGGGGAAAACAAACCTGCAAATGTCGCAACTGGACAATCAGAATCAAACATTCCAACAAGCTGTGTAATAAACTAAAATATTAAATAGACAGGACGAACCATAAAGCTTTACTCACCATAGAAAGTAACATTGAATGTGCGTGACAATGTCTGCTTGCTGGTGATGGTCAGTTGATAAAGTCCAGTGTGTTGAGTTGTGATGTTTGTGATGGTGAGATCTCCAGTCTGATTATTCACCTGCAGTCTGTTTCTGAATCTCCCATCAGGAACATCATCATATATTGATGTCTTATTGGTGTCTTTCTTGATTTTAGCTATGAGAGTCCCATGAGTTTCAAATCTCCAGAGTATCTGATCATCTGCCTGTAGTTTAATATCAGTGTGTAGAGTAACAGAATCTCCCTCCATCACTGAAACTTAATTCACATCATCACCAAACACACCTGCACATACATCAAAGTTCATCAAAGTTTTGGAGTAAAGTTTATTTGGTCTTTTTAATCTTTAACAAAAGCACAAAGACAATTGGAAAGAGATTTGGAAATGTGAGCTTTGGAAGAAAGATTTCTCTACATATAGAAAATGACCTAAAAGATTTAAAGAACAGCATGAAAAAGGATTTCTGAATGAATAAAACAGAAATTTAAATATTTTAATCTTCATGCTTTGGTTTGGTAAATATTCATTTATGTATTTAAACAAAAGATTCATAAAATTTCCATTCAGATGAGTCCTAAACTTCACTGACAGAATTAAAGTTCAGTAGACTTTCACACAAACAACAACAAGTCTTAATAAAGGAAAAACCTTTTATCTTAAAATATAAAGAAATGAAGCTTTTTATTTTAACTATAAATCCATAAACAATTAACTGAGTATTAAAATAAATCCTATCTGATGAATATTTAGATTATGTGACATCACAGACATGCAAACTAGATTTTATGATAATATTTCAGTTTTTATCAAGGCTTTGAACCGGTTCACGGAACGAAAACAAAAACCAGAAACTTTTGATGTTTTGCAAGAAACAGAAACGAAACCAGAAACTTTCAAAAAATATATGTTTCGGAACAAAAACGTTTATTTAAAATAATGCTAACCGGTTAATACCGTTCTTTGACAAGATTTCTGTGCAATACTCAAAGTTCACTTCCGGTCGTCATTGACTCATCGAAGAAACGAGAAGCTTGCCAGCAGCAAGTTGCCTACTCAAGTCTCTAATGCTCAATCATAAGAGGTAAATATTGTATGCTACCAAGTATCTCAAGATGGTTTTTTTTTTACTAATTAGTGGTGTCATGGATCGCAGTTGATCCGTACAGATCACGACCCACGGTTCGGCTCGCATGCGATTCGCGGATTAATACGCACATTTAAATAGGGTGAAAGTTGATCATTTGCACGTGTTTCAAAGGCTTGCAAATGTTAACACTAAAGTGATTTTAAACAATTTAACCTTAAAAAGGTGCTAAAGTGAGCAATTTATGTACGCACATGTGGTTGAATGTGTCTGGTCCAACTCCGCCCTTCAAGTAGGTATGTTGCTAAAATTTTCAAAATGGTTAAATGCTAAAACTCGTTCTTCAGATAGAAAGAGCTTGAAAAAAGCTTTTAAATGAGACCAAGATCATGTTTATGGGTTCAAGAATAACAAAATACTGGCCTTTTGAAACTCAAAAATCATCACTTTATTTTGTCCCATATTTTCCATTAAAATTCAAGAAAATGTGTAAAATTATAAAAAAAAATTGCTATAACTTTTTTAATTTTTTAGATATTGACCTGAATCTTTCAGGATAAGCTGTTTGCCAGATCCTCTAAATACTACTTCTGAAGTCAGATATATAAAAAAACAAACCACTAATTACAACAAATAACACTACTTATTCAGAATATCACTAATAACCCCAAGATTGGCTCCAAGATCTCTTTTTTTTTTAACAAATGTGTTTTTAATCTAATCTCCTTTAAAAGTTTTAGATTAAAAACATAATATTCAATTCATAACTATTTTATTGTTTTACATTTACATTACATTTCGCACACATTCTAATATATACAGACATCTACTACATGGCTATACGGCTGCGTCATATTCTTTGTCCATTCAACTGATTTTGGGGGTGGTAAAACTACCGTGGTCGTTTTATAATTTATTAAAATGTATTAAAATTTCGTTCACTTGTAGTTTAGCAATTAAGCTAAATGTCTAATACAATTTCAAGAATGTCTTTACTCAACTTCAGCAAAAACAACGATGATTTTACAAACAACAGACTTTTGCGAGCTCGCACGGCCAGTAGTTAAACATGAAAGGTGGTGACTGAAAACAAGAAGGTACCTATGGTTCTTCCGGTGGTGTAAACAATAAAAACTGAGAAATTTCGCCATCAACAAACCAACAGAAGCATTATTTTCCACAACAATGCGCGCTGCCTGAGGAAATCTTGAGTTACCTACTTCAAGGATAAGAACTCTTGATGTATAAACTTGAGAGAGAGTTGCGTTACTGTGTCAAATACATTTCGTAAATAAAGCACTGAAAAACAATGTTATTTTCACTTTATGTGGAACGACTGTTTATGCTGCATCTTCTTCCCGAAGCACTGTTCGGAATTCGTCCTCCGTCTGTGTGTGTGTGCGCATGTGTAAGTGAACTTTACAAATGTAGGCATGTCAGAATTACAATTATGCCGCTTACATAATGTAGCCTTTTTTAATGTTTGATGACAAGATAGAGACTTAAGGAAAATTATGTAGACTAATAATTTAAGTTTAATGTGTTAATTTAATGATCAGCCTACTTATTTGTAAGTCCCACAGGTGACATGGAACGTTATTAACCGGTTCTGGAACTTTATTTTTTGTTCTAACCGGTTCAGGAACGTCAAATTTAGGGTTGAACCGAAAACCGGAAACCGTTAAAATACTGTTTCTGTTCGGAACGAACAAATTGAGAAAAAATTCTGGTTCAAAGCCCTGGTTTTTATATTAGAATTTGATCAAATGCATCTTCAGACTTAAATTAAAAATTAAACATCATAACTCTGTACTAACAGCTGTAATAAAACACATGTAACTTACCAACCAGAGAAGTGAAGCACAAAGAAAGAAAAACAAACATGAGAAACATTTCTTCAGATGTCTGAAATATCAACACAACAACACTCTGACAGTGTTGTGATCTCCAGTAAAGTTGTATAGAGATTAACACAACATCAGTTTATGAGCTGTAACTGAGCATGCGTGTTGACTTCCAGGTTTAAAGCAGGGCTGGTTTTCAATATAAGGATCTGTTTAAATGTCAAAGGGTTTGAAATGTTTCCATAAATTACATGGTCTCATCCCTTCAATAGTAGGCTTGAGAGTTTACAGTATGTATTAATATGTAGTCATATCAAAGCATTACATGAATCAGTTTAACTATATCATCTCAACAATATAGCAATAATTGGCTGCTTAAGACTTAAATAAAGACTGAGATTATCACCCTAGGCCTTACACTGCTCATCTCACTTTAATGAATGATTTCTTTTATCTTTTATTGAATCTTATTCAAGTTTATCAGGTTTACTTCTTGATATAGGATTTAAGATTTAATTGATTTTCTTTCTCCCTGAGTACTTTAAATTAGCTTATAAAATTAGCTTATATATATATATGTATGTATATGTATGTATGTATGTATGTATATACAAGCTAATTTAAAGTACTCCAAGAGAAAAAAGGGGAGAAAGAAAATGTTTTTAGGACAGATACTGTAACTAAAAAATTTTTAGGGTGGGGTTTAAGAGGCTTGTGGTTAAATTCATCTGATGGGAGTTTTAAATTCACTGAATTTCTTTAAACTGGTTTATTATCATAAACAATATTAACAGTGTTTCTCTAGTTGACTTTACATCACAACACTGTCAGATTATTGTTGTGTTGTTATTTCAGACATCTGAAGAAAATGTTTCTCATGTTTGTTTTTCTCTCTTTCTGCTTCACTTATCTGGTTGGTAAGTTATTAATGTTTTTTAATGTTTTACTACAGCTGTTAGTACAGAGTTATTATGTTTTATTTTAATTTTAGTCTGAAAAAGCATTTGATTTAATTATCATATAAAAACTGAGATATTATCATGAAATCTAGTTTGGATGTCTTTGATCTCACATAATCTAAATATTAATCAGGTATTTTTTATATTAATACTCAGTTAATTGTTTATGGATTTATAGTTAAAATGAAAAGCTATTTTTTATATTTAAAGATAAAAGTTTTTTCCTCTATTAACATTTGTTGCTGTTTGGTTCAAAGTCTACTGAACTTTAATTGTCAGTAAAGTTTAGGACTCATGAGAATCTGAATGGAAATTTTATGAATCTTTTGTTTAAATACATAACTGAATATTTACCAAACCAAAGCCTGAGTCTTGATGAGTTTACTATTCTGTTTTATCTGGCTTTTGAAAGTCACTTCGAATTAAAGCATTTTCTTAATGCCTTAATGTAAATGTACTATTAAACTAAGATATGGAAAAATATAAATAATGTGTAAGTGTACATTTAGACATCTCTTCTTTTTCTGTGCTGTTGAAGCGTTTTTGTAATTTTCTATATTTAAAGTGTTCGTGTAGCTCAACTGTTAGATCAAAGCATTAACAAAGGGGTTCCTACACAATTTTCACTTCAAAATTCCATACTTTTCCAGACTCAAATTTTTAGACTTCCTTACGGATTTTTCCAACCATATTTAACTTAAAATTAAACTGCTAACAAGTATGTTACATTCTAAACATTTAGCATTGGCGTTTTTGCTTTTTTAAGGTTGTGGTGCTGTAGTGCGTGATCTTCATTTACTGAAGGCATCACATGTTCGCAGTATTTTGTACTGTGACCCTGGACTGTGTTGGGTTCTCAATTATTGGATCCGCCACTCTTTATTTATACTACGTTATTAAATCAAACAGAGATGCAAACATGTATGTTGAAAAAAGAAAAAGGTTATCGAACCCTCGCAAAAATCCAGATACTTACAATGCCACTGACCCCTGTCATCCCCGGCAAACCCATATAGGCATATAGAGTAAAATGAAATTCGAAAATCAAAATATGCCGACATTAATTTGGAATATTCAATTTCATTTTTTATTTTAAAACAAACTCTTAAACTATCTAGCACTTCTTCTTGCTTTACTCCTTTTTCCCCTTCTTTCTGGCCACCTCCAGGGCCTTCCATCTGGCTGCATTCATTTATATTAATTTGACATTATATTTAATAAATTCAACCATAAATGAACAAAGCTGACAATGTTTGTCAAAGCACCACAAAACACTTTACTGTTTTTACCCTGACTTATGAAGCAATACTTGTGTAGATGACCCCTATTATCAAACTCTATTGAATACAATAATATGTATAGTATATTCATGATAGAAAGTGCAGGGCTAAAGATTATAAATGTGACCGGTGTGTTATAATGGTTTATTTAGTTTTTTTTTCCTTTTTTTGATAGAGCAGAAGCAGTTAAAGTGCCTCTCTTTTAATTCCTCTCTTGCAGGTTAAAATAGCTTAATCCACTCATTATCTTAGATTCAAAAGTCTACTTACTGTCCCAGTGACTGGTGACTTTACATTACAGCTTTGCGTTTTTTATATCTTGAGTCATCTTGAGCTTTGCTCGTGCAATGGGCTTGACATTCACATTGCTTTTTGCTACTATCTCTGTGATCTTTGAGCAAACCTTTTTGATATTAAAAGATGGTAAATTAATAATAATGTTATTAAAAAAGAGAGGGAGGGAGGGAGGGAGGAAGACAGTGGTCGTGACTTTCAAAACAAGCCAGTTGTTATCGCCATAGAAACAGAGGCACACAGCTTGAAACTGCACGTGAACATTAGCGCTGACTGACTCTGATTACGGTCGTTTTCTGATCGACACGGGTTTTACACACAATGTTAATCAGACCCGGTCCTCCGTGAAAATCTCTACTGCATACAACTCTCCTCAAGGTCAGAAACGTGTGACGATTAACTTGCTTCATGACGCACCCAATTCACTGAGAAACAGAAAGCACATGAACGTACACCAAACTCATTGGAAGAGACACGATGCTCGCACACAAAATGCCTTTAATAATAAAAAGCGGGAGGTGCCATAAAGCGCTGTGTTTGCAGAAAAAGAAGGGATGTTCATGTACAATGAACATTTCTCAGATTTACAGATTCATAGTACATTTATTTCATGCATTAGTTGACTTCAACAGTAACATTTTCAGCATTTTAGCTAAGGAATGATATTCATCGCCTGATAAACAGCTATTTACAGTCCTGCATTACTACAGTTAAAGTTTGATTTTAAGTTTGTTTTCCAAAGTTAATAAAGAAAAAGTCAAGTTATTTTTTTTTGTTATTATCAAATTAAGTTAATCTATTGTTCCTTAGCATTGCTGGTAAAATGACAGGAACCCTACTCCCACAGCAAACCGAACCGAACCGTGGCCCCAAAACCGTAAACCGTTCCGAACCGTGCCATTGGTATATCGTTACGCCCCTAATATTTATTACAGTGGTGCTCAACTCCAGTGCCGAGATCTTAAAGGCGGGTGGATTAGAAATCCTGTATTACATTCATGCCCTACTCCTCAAAGTCTGGGAAAAAGAACAACTTCCCTCAGAGCTCAGGAATGCTCTAATAGTGACCATATTTAAGAAGGGTGACAAGGCTGAATGTGAAAATTACAGGGGTATCGCACTCCTGTCGACAACAGGTAAACTCCTTGCTCGTGGTCTTGCAAACCGACTACTACCACTGTCTGAGGAAATACTCCCAGAATCACAATCTGCCTTCCGTCCGTGAACAAAGGCAGCCTCTATAGACCCCTTCAAGGTTTGTAAACATTGAATGACTATCGGGTGCGCACGCAGCATGGGGTCAAACTGTTCATACCATCCAGGCTTTCTGATTTAATCTAACAGGGCTGAAAAATTATGACTTATCTGAAATGAAGTTAGCACTACAAACACAAGCCTCTTTGATATTTGCATTGTTCCAGTCTGCACGTTAATTGCTTGCAGCCACGGATGTTGTATTTTTTTTGCTTTTGAGATTCTGCAGGAATCCTGAAAACTTAACGGCAGACCTGGTGGGATTTTCATAGCCCACTACGCAAGTAGGCATTTTTGACGATACCGAATAATACGCAACTCAATCTGCTGTAATGACTTTTCTGACCCCGACATGCGCAGTGGGAACTGCCTGTGATATGAACTGTGAAGGGGTCTATACATGGCCTTTTTAGACCTGACAAACGCTTTGATATGGTAGATCGTCAGGCCCTGTGGAGTATACTATTAAGGTATGGTTATGTATATCAGAATACTGAGACTCTTCATGATGGCATGTCAACCACAGTGCTCAGCAATGATGGCTCAGAGTCTGAGCCTTTCACAGTGAAAACGGGAGTTAAAGGGATAGTTCACCCAAAAAAGAAATTCTGTCATCATTTACTCACTCTCATGTTGTTACAACCGGTATGCATTTCTGTGTTCTGATAAACACATAGGAAGATATTTTAAGAAATGTTTATAACTAAACCGTTTGTGGACCCCATTTACTTACATAGTATTATTTTTTCCTACTATGGAAGTGAATGGGGTCCACTAACGGTTTGGTTGTAAACATTTCTCAAACTATCTTCCTTTGTGTTTATCAGAACAAATACATTTATATAGGTTTGTAACAACATGAGGCTGATTAAATGATGACAGAATTTTCATTTTTGGGTGAACCATCCCTTAAAACAGGGATGTGTTATTGCACCCACCCTGTTTGCCATCTTCACTGCAGCCATACTCCACCTCATTGGTGAGGAGCTGCCACAGGGGATTCAAATCGTGTATAGAACTGACGGCAGACTCTTTAACCTTAATAGGTTCAAGGCCAATAGTAAAATCATCCACATCACCGTTACAGAGCTTCACTACGCGGATGATAACGTCGTTGCTGCACAACCCCCAGAAGACCAGGGCATTCTGAATGCTTTTGCCAATCTGTACAGAGCCCTGGGCCTAAAACTAAACATCAAGAAGACCCAGGTCTTATATCAACCTTCACCCAACCAGTCAGCAACCCAGCCAACCATAAAAGTTAATTAGCACCACACTTGAAAACTTGGACCACTTCTCTTATCTTGGCAGCTTTCTTTCCACAAAAGCTGACATAGACTCTGAGGTTAACCACCGGCTGAGGTGTGCCAGTTGAGCCTATGCCAGAGTCTTCCAAGACAGAGACCTATCTGTCCAAACAAAACTCCTGGTCTACAGAGCTGTTGTCCTCCCCACCCTGCTGGAGCAGAGTCGTGGACCACATACAGCAGGCACCTGAGAGCCATGGAACACTACCATCAAAAGATTCTGAGGACCAGTTGGGAGGACAGGCACACCTACATCAGCGTCCTGGAGGAAGCAAACATCACCAGCATCGCCACTACAATAATGCAGTACCAATTACGATGGACAGGCCATGTCATTTGCATGCCCAATACACGTCTTCCTAAACAAATGTTGTATTCTCAGCTAAAGGATGGTAGTCGAGCAACCGGGGGGGGGGGGCAAGAAATGTTTTAAGGACAACATCAAGGCCATTCTGAAATTCAACATTACATCGAGCAACTGGGAACACATTGCACTAGACAGAAGCTCCTGGAAGAACTCCTTGCAGGATGGTGCAGCACATCATGAAACAGAACTTTGTTGTGCCACAGAGACAAAGCGGCAGCTTCGTAAGGAGAAAGGAGAAAAAGCTCAACCACCATTAAAAATCACTACCTACCCCTGCCCAAACTGCACCAAAGTATGCAGATCGCGGATTGGCCTCTATAGCCATCTGAAGAACCACAAGTAGACCCAAAAGAGAGGACAGTCATACTCGATGCGAGTGACCGCCGATGATGATGATGACATTTAGAAATTCTTAATTTTATATTTAGAAAACGAAATGGGGAAAATATTTTTCCATACTCCGATTTATTTTTAACATATTTTTTCTCGGCTGCCCCAAGAATTTTCGGGTCTTTGCCGTTTCAGCTATAATGGCTGTATAGCTGCACTGGAACAATCCTTCCTAAAATCCATTAAACATTCTTTTACAAAGACGTGAAACTCACTGAGTGGTCGGGGGTGTTCACTGGTATGCTCACACAAAAATCGCTGCAAAAGATGCTTGCCAACAGGTGTTTTAGCATTCGTTGTAAACTCGTGGACCTATTTTTCCAAACACCTTACACCTGTACATTCTTCCGCCGAGAGCTTGAATAATAGACACTCCAGCCCAGTTGGTGGTGATAATCCACCTTTGCCAATTGCAAGAATACAAACGGGTTCCCGGCGCGGAGTAATACCGTACCTCACAGCACATCTAATACAAGTCAATGGAGTTGGCAAAAGCTACGATAAAACAGCTGTTAGAATGCATATTTTGCAGCGATTTTTGTGTGAGCATATCAGTGAACACCCCTGACCACTCTGTGAGTTTCACGTCTTTGTAAATGAAAGTTTAATGCATTTTAGGAAGGATTGTTCCTGTGCACCTATACACCCATTATAGAGGTGGGAGGTGAAACACAAACACCCAGAAATTCTCGGGGCAGCCGCATATGTCCAAATTTCAGTCAAAACCGTTCTATTTCATCATAAACAATCTGAAAACAGGACTTTAAGTGTAAAATACTGAACTTGTCCTTTAATGGATATAACCGTCTGCCAAATGTATAGATGTAATGCACAGTTTAAGAAATCTTTCTTCCAAAGCTCACATTTCTAAATCTCTTTCCAAGTTTGTCTTTGTGCTTTTGTTAAAGATTAAAAAGACCGAATCAACTTTACTCCAAAACTTTGATGTGTGTGCAGGTGTGTTTGGTGATGAAGTGAAGTCAGTGATGGAGGGAGATTCTCTTAATCTACACACAAATATTACTGAAATACTGAGCGCTTCTATGATAATGTGGAAGTTAGAAACTAATGGGACTCTCATAGCTAAAATCAATAAAGACACCAATAAGATCTCAGTATATGACAATGATGTTCTTGATGGGAGATTCAGAGACAGACTGCAGTTAAATAATCAGACTGGAGATCTCACCATCACAAACATCACAACTCAACACACTGGACTTTATCAAATAATCACGAGTGGCAAACAGGAGACCTCACAAAAATTCAATGTTACTGTCTACGGTGAGTAAAGATTTATGGTTTGTCTTGTCTATTATATATTTGAGCCTTTGGCAAATGAACAATTACTCTCAATAGTGTCTCTTGCTTTACATTGATATGATTTTGATTTTTGTTTTTTGTTTTGTTTGTGTTTTTCAGCTTGTCTGCCTGTTCCTGATATCAGCAGAGACTGTACACAAAACTCTTCATTAGTCTCAAAATGTGTGTTATTGTGTTCAGTGTTGAATGTGAGAGATGTGAGTCTGTCCTGGTACAAAGGAAACAGTTTATTGTCCAGCATCAGTGTGTCTGATCTCAACATCAGACTCTCTCTATCTCTGGAGGTTGAATATCAGGATACAAACACATACAGATGTGTGGTGAACAATCCCATCACAAACCAAACTCAACATCTCAACATCAATCAACTCTGTCAGCCGTGTTCAGATACAACAGCTGTGATTAATATAGTGCTTACTTACTGAGCTGATCTAAAGATCAGACCGACAGGTTTAGTTACATAATAATATTCACTAATCTGTTATCAGATTCAGTAACAGTAATGTCTGTTATTATTCATTACAGCTCTCACCTTCATTCTGATCTGTTGTGTTGTTGTCGGATCTCTGATGATTGTAGCGTCAGTTCTGATCTTCTGGATCTACAGGAAACACAGAAACACCCAGCAAAAGGGTAAATATCAACTAGTACTAATACAGCTGTATGGAAATAACTACCCTATTATAACAAATAATGACATAATTATTATTGTTCCTGAAACAGTTCAAACCAGAGAAGAGGAAATAACTTATGCAGATCCAACATTCTATAAAAGAGCAGCAAATAAACCGGTGAGATCATTTATTACTGTTTATAGGATTACCTGAAATCTGACAGATTTATTTTAATCACGTGTGTGCGCACACACACACAAGCGCGTACAATAAATATGTTTTACTTGTTGTATAGTTGTGTATAGTTTTGTACTGGTCCCAAAACAAGCTGCTAGCAACTATTTATACACACAAGACACAAAGATATTCATGACAACAAAATGAACGTAGCTGAAACAAATCAGACAAATCTAAAAGAGGACAAGAGAAACACAAAAACTAAACATAAAACAAAACACATGTGGAAACAAGTAGAGATGATTCAGAGAACAAAGATGATTCAGTGTTTCTACTAATCTTTGTTCAGTTAGTCTTATTAAATGCATATACTATAATATTACAGCATAAAGATGTCTACAATCTATATTAATTGCCATTATAATATTATTTTTATCACAAATGTCTTAAAGGTATAGCAGAAGATTTCCCACATTTGTAAAAAGAACCGCTTCTACACTTGCACAACATGCACAACACTCTACCTGCTCCAGAGAGGGAACGGCTATTAAAGGAATAGTCTACTCATTTTCAATATTAAAATATGTTATTACCTTAACTAAGAATTGTTGATACATCCCTCTATCATCTGTGTGCGTGCACGTAAGCGCTGGAGCGCGCTGCGACGCTTCGATAGCATTTAGCTTAGCCCCATTCATTGAATTGTACCATTCAGAGATAAAGTTAGAAGTAACCAAACACATCAACGTTTTTCCTATTTAAGACGAGTAGTTATACGAGCAAGTTTGGTGGTACAAAATAAAATGTAGCGCTTTTCTAAGTGGATTTAAAAGAGGAACTATATTTTGTGGCGTAATAGCACTTTTGTGAGTACTTCGACTCGGTCCAGTAACACCCTCCGTCTCCCATTATGAGAGTGAGAAGGGGAGCGGACTTTTCAGGCGAGTCGAAGTACTCCCAAAAGTGCTATTACGCCATAAAATATAGTTCCTCTTTTAAATCCGCTTAGAAAAGCGCTACGTTTTATTTTGTACCACCAAACTTGCTCGTATAACTATTCGTCTTATATAGGAAAAACGTTTATGTGTTTGGTCACTTCTAATTTTGTCTCTGATTGGTACCATTGAATGAATGGGGCTAAGCTAAATGCTATCGAAGTGTCGCAGCGTGCTCCAGCGCTTACGTGCACGCACTAAGATGATAGAGGGATGTATCAACAATTCTTAGTTAAGGTAATAACATAGTTTAATATTGAAAATAAGTAGACTATTCCTTTAAATGTGTGCACGAGAGAGAGCATGCACAAGCCTAGTTTCTTCTCTTCGCTCTGTTTACAAGTTGCTGTCGGCATGTTTACTAGGGACGAGCACGTACGACGGCCTTACGTCAACATATCACCAGAATGATTGACAGCTGGGATGACCAATAGTCTTGATGATCCACCCGGGAAAAAAATCTTCACAAAACATTCACTTGTACAGTATAAATTAATTCATCCAGCACATCTTCCTCATACTCTTCCCCCTCTGTCTTTCAGATTGCTTTCATGCATTGTTGGTATAACAATATATATATACCTTCTGCACACACTAAGATTGTTTATATTGTGTACAACTGGTTTGTAACACAAGAGTAGTGCAGTGTGAAATGTTTTAGTAATTTGATACTATAGAAACAAGGCTTGTCGTTATGACTGACACTTGTGATTGACAGCTTCTGTGTTATTTCAAACAGACAAAGTGAGTTTTAACTTACCTAATTTTAGCAAGCCAGTCAAATGAGACATTCAAGTGTTAAATTGGGAGCGCGATCATCTGGGCGGATGTTTGATACCGCTGCTCCAACACCAGGCTACACGGACGTTTCCTTCGTCGCATGCCCTAGCTCTAAACTGAAGTTTTTGCGTAACATGTCAGAGCCGATCGTCAGACATTTTATGTTCAGTTCATTACAAGGGAAGGAAGCGGCGTCGTCCATCTTTTTTTTATAGTCTATGACGTATTTGCTGGACTGTGCTATAAATGAAACGCTATTGGTTATTTAAAAAAGGGGGAGGGTTGTCACGATCCTGGATTCCTTGTTCATGATTTTTCTGGTCTGGTGACAGTCCCACATGTTTTGTGTGGAAACATACAGCCATTGTTCACTTTCAGTGTGCTGTGTGTTTCCTTGACTTGTTTCCAGACCCCGCCCTCTTGTCTCCGCGTTATTTGTCTTGTATTGGTTAATTCTCCTCACCTGTTGCCCGCTTAATTTGTCCACTTATTTATTGCCGGTGTGTTTGCTGTCTTGTGCAGATTCACTTTGTTACATGCCTAATGCCTGCTATTGTGAAAGAGTGATATACACTAACCTAAAGGGTTATTAGGAACACCATATTAATACTGTGTTTGACCCCCTTTCACTTTCAGAACTGCTTTCATTCTACATGGCATTGATTCAACAAGGTGCTGAAAAAGCATTCTTTAGAAATGTTGGTCCATATTGATAGGATATTGGTCCATATTGATGGAGATTTGTGGGATCCACATCCAGGGCATGAAGCTCCCATTCCACCACATCCCAAAGATGCTCTATTGGGTTGAGATCTGGTGACTGTGGGGGCCATTTTAGTACAGAGAACCTATTGTCATGTTCAAGAAACCAATTTGAAATTATTTGAGCTTTGTGACATGGTGCATTATCCTGCTGGAAGTAGCCATCAGAGGATGAGTACATGGTGGTCATAAAGGGATGGACATGGTCAGAAACAATGCTCAGGTAGGCTATGGCATTTAAACGATGCCCAATTGGCACTAAGAGGCCTAAAGTGTGCCAAGAAAACATCTCCCACACCATTACACCACCACCAGCAGCCTGCACAGTGGTAACAAGGCATGATGGATCCATGTTCTCATTCTGTTTACACCAAAATCTGACTCTACCATCTGAATGTCTCAACAGAAATCAAGACTCATCAGACCAGGCAACATTTTTTCAGTCTTCAACTGTCCAATTTTGATGAGCTTGTGCCAATTGTATCCTCCTTTTTCTATTTGTATTGGAGATGAGTGGTACCTGGTGGGGTCTTCTGCTGTTGTAGCCAATCCGCCTCAAGGTTCTGCGCGTTGTGGCTTCACAAATGCTTTGCTGCATACCTTGGTTTGTAACGAGTGGTTATTTCAGTCAAAGTTGCTCTTCTATCAGCTTGAATCAGTCGGCTCATTCTCCTCTGACCTCTAGCATCAACAAGACATTTTTGCCCACAGGACTGCCACATACTGGATGTTTTACCCTTTTTAAACCATTCTTTGTAAACCCTAGAAATGGTTGTGCTTGAAAATCCCAGTAACTGAGCAGATGAAATAATCAGACTGGCCCGTCTGGCATCAACAAAAAATGCTTAAAGGGCGTTTTGCAGGTAAAAATTTTCAACGAATTTGTGCAATTTGCTTGTTGATAATAAACATTTAGACTGTTATCCATTGTATTTTATGTTGTTGGGTATCACAAAACCCGAAAAAGTATGAAAAAGTACAGCAATTTGCAATGATTCTCCTTTCCCTCACAACGCACTGTATGACGTCACGCTGGGGAGAGAATTTACCAAAGCCGCCTTGAGAGCATTGAGAATGACTATAGAAAGACGAGTAAAGTACAGTTCTGATAGCGCAGATTATACATACATACATACATACATACATACATACATACATACATACATAGATAGATAGATACATAGATAGATACATAGATAGATAGATACATAGATAGATAGATACATAGATAGATAGATACATAGATAGATACATAGATAGATAGATACATAGATAGATAGATACATAGATAGATAGATACATAGATACATAGATACATAGATAGATAGATACATAGATAGATAGATACATAGATAGATAGATACATAGATAGATAGATACATAGATACATAGATACATAGATACATAGATACATAGATACATAGATACATAGATACATAGATAGATAGATACATAGATAGATAGATACATAGATAGATAGATACATAGATAGATAGATACATAGATAGATAGATACATAGATAGATAGATACATAGATAGATAGATAGATAGATAGATACATAGATAGATAGATACATAGATAGATAGATACATAGATAGATAGATACATAGATAGATAGATACATAGATAGATAGATACATACATACATACATACATACATACATACATACATACATACATACATACATACATACATACATACATACATACATACATACATACATACATACATACATACACACACATACATATACATACACACACATACATATACATACATACATACATACATACATACATACATACATACATACATACATACATACATACATACATACATACATACATACATACACACACACATACATACATAGATAGATAGACAGACAGACAGACAGACAGACAGACAGATGGATAGGCTAGTATAGAGAGATAGGCAGACAGCCAGATAGCATAAGGTTAGCATATCTTCGTGTAGAAAGTAAACAAACAATTAACATACTCGTGCATGCTGGCTTGAGGGGGTCCATGATCCTGCCTGAAATGGGTGTAACTTTATGCGATCTTCAGCACAAACGGTTTTGGCAGCATGTCTCTAATCCTGGAAGGTGAGTGAAGCACGTCACGTCTGTTCGCGGGGACCAGCGACCCAAACGCACTCACTTTCTTACAGCCAGTAGCGGAATGGCAATCGAGAGAGTCGGGACTTTACCGGGCCGAACTGATAATAGTTATACATTTCGAGTTATATTAGCAAAACCCGCTGGCGGCGTGATGTGCGCCGGTTCCCGCAGCCCGCTGGTCAAACTGTGCAGGCAGCCTCTCTGCTCAATAAAGTATATAAAAGTGCTCAACCTGTTCGGCAGGTCCAAACATGTACAGGATTTATAAAAATACGGTGATCAATGAGCGGTTCCTCCTCAAATGGCTTAGACTTTCGTGATGTAACAAGGCGACGAACGCTTGTTTATTTCAGTATGTTTGCGGTCGGATCCTAGTGTGCTGCAGCTGCTGACTGCTGCTTCGTATAAATTGATCGTGTGATTCTTTATAATCGCATTAACAATATAACAAAGCATCCTTTTATTTCACAAAACAATATATTTGAGATATTATTTGATAGACTAGTAAGTGTGGATTAAGGATGTTTAAAAATCTCTAGCCTGGTGGTCAGGACATGAATGGATCAAATCAGCAGATTTGCGAAGTTTTATTTATCTCCACATATATCATAAATAATAATTAGCAAGGTAACTTTGCAGTATAACACATTATATATTTCCTACGATGTATATATGATTTCCAAATTATATACGTAAGTATTAAACAGCAATAAATGTCTCATCTATCTCTATGGCTCTGGCTGAGTCTTTCTCCACTTCTCCCCAACGTGATGTCATCGCAGAATTGCGTTAAAAAAACCGTTAATACCAAAAACGTAAAAAAGTGGTCTTTAAGACCATTTTTGAGACATTTTAAAAATTATACACATATCTTGAGTGATTTATGTACCCATTAATCGACAGTGGTGGTTAACCTGCAACATACACTTTAAATCACCTTTATTTCTTATTCTGAAATTCAGTTTGGAGTTCAGGAGATTGTCTTGACCAGGACCACACCCCTAAATGCATTGAAGCAACTGCCATGTGATTAGTTGATTAGATAATTGCATTAATGAGAAATTGAACAGGTGTTCCTAATAATCCTTTAGTTGAGTGTATATAGTGAAGTTTTGTCAAGTTCTTTGTTTTATTAGTCTAATTTGTTTAGTGTCAGTTTAGTGTTGTTTTTATCTGGTTCACCTTGTTTTGTTCCCTTGTGGGTCTTTTGTTTCTGTGTTTTGTTTAATAAAATCTGTTTAGTGTTAATCAAAGTCTGCCCTTGGGTTCTTATCAAGCAAACCCTGACAAGGGTCTTCTCCATAGTTCCGTTATGACTTCCTGTTTCAGTTAAACTGATGTCACCCATTAAATAATGCTGCACATTTCAAAGCACTTCATTGGGCCCTTAACTAAGCCTGGGATTGATCACGCCGAGTATATGCTAGCAACCAGTTACTTGTTACTAGTGTTTTTAACTTTGTCTTTAGTCTTATTTAATGCATACACAACAATCTCTGAATATAGATTAGTGATTATTGATCTGATTATTACTGACTTGTTATTCCTTGTTTGTGTTTGTATGTTGTGTGTTTTTTGTACAGGGATCTGAGGATGATGTGGTGTATGCAGGAGTCAAGAGATAATAAACAAACTCTCTGTGATTCTCAGATCAACATTCAGATGTATGTTCTATAGTTTCTATTATAACTTCAGATTCTCAGTGTTTGTGAGTTTAAAAAGTTGAACAGAGTTAAAGGAACAGTATGTAAGAAATGTATATCAATTAATCATAAAACGGCCCTGATATGTCACTAGACATTAAGAAATCATTTTCATTTCAAATACTTATATCACTGACAACAGTAGTCTGACCAGGATATTGTCATTTAAAAAGTGGAGTTGCAGCCCTCAACTGATGTTTATGTTGTCATTTTGTGTACTGGCCACCAGTTGTGTGACTGCAGTACCAGTTTTAGCCACAAGTTTTGTGATTGCAATACCAGTTTTGACCACAATCCTACATACTGTTCCTTTAAGTATAATAATATAGCTGCAAGCAGCAATTGCGGGGCCAAGCACCTTCAGCGCAATGAGCAGCCAAAGCACAGCAAGAAACATACAACGTATCAATTACCCAGGGCGCATTGAGCACCCAAGGTGAATCAAGAATACAAGGCGCAGCAAAGAACCCAAAGCGTAGCAATCTCAGAGCAGAACCACCGCAGTGCAGAGCAGCAACAGAAAACATGGCAAAAATAGAACATATGTGAACTACAGACAGGTTGAGAAGAATAGGTGAGAAAGAAAAAACCTTAATAGAAGAAATTAACACCTGCCTCAGGTGGGATTTGAACCCAAGAACTCAGAATCTCGTTGCATGTGACTTACTAGATGCGCCACTCAGTTGACACAGTTCAAGGGGCAGCAGAAAAGAGGTTACAGAGATCCAAGCATTGACATATGCCAATAAGCAAAGAAGCAGAAATGACACAATTGCTGGGTCCCAATTCGCCTACTTATACTACGACCTAAAAGTATGTACTGTTTTTGTGAGGAAAATGTACGTACTTTTGAGTGTGTAGCAAAAGAGTATGCACGTTCTGGGACGTACTTCGATGACGTCATGCAACGTGAACGACAACGTGGTTGCCTAGTTACGCACACCAACCGCAGGTCGTTTGTGAGGCGGCTGGTTACGATGTTCATGTGCAACAATGTGTGTAATGAAAGCTACTTATTTTAAATTCAAAATAGTTAAAGTTTATAGTATAACTATTGTTTAACGTATTTTATGCTTATTTTATACTTATGTTTGCAAATCAGAAATACCGCGATGAAAATGAACCATGCTTTTACTATAGTAAAAGTTTAGTAACCATATTTCTTAATAAAGTTAACATTTGTACAGCCACAGTATTACTACAAATAAGTCAGTGTGGTTAAACTATGATTAGTGTAGTAAAAGGTGTTTTTTTCATAAGGGTTTATAGTAAGGTAAGACAGAAACATAAAAACAAATACATAAAAAAAGACAAATGCATGACACAGTACTACAGCCATGGTACTTTATTTTCACAACATCAACCGAATATTACAAGACAATGAAAGATAACTTTAATTAGGGTTAAACATTTAAATTCTTACACTTAAAAGCTGAGGGCGCATCTCCGCTGCTGCGTCTGGCTGCCATATTTACATCACCACAAAGCTCCTCCCTCCCGCACGCAATGGGTTGTGGGCAATATTAGCCGTTAGAGTGTGGATCGATCTGCACTTCGAAATCTAACCGGAAATAGTAGACCATCCGGGTATCTTTGGGATACTCATTTCAACATACTACGTTTTGGGACGTACTAATTCTAGTTTCGAATACTATTTAGGACGGATAGTATGCGAATTGGGACTCAGCATTAGTCACAGGCACGATCAACTTTACAGAGGTATTTCTCCAAAAAATTCCTATATGCCAGAAAAATCTGTTCAG
This sequence comes from Misgurnus anguillicaudatus, assembly GCF_027580225.2. NCBI lineage: Eukaryota > Metazoa > Chordata > Actinopteri > Cypriniformes > Cobitidae > Misgurnus > Misgurnus anguillicaudatus. The sequence goes on along the minus strand of NC_073359.2, from coordinate 30,677,537 downwards.
CCATTTCTGTGCAGATTGCTCCAAACATTATATGAGCAGACCCTGGCATAAAATAAACAAAATTTGTAAAAGGAGTAGCAAAAAAATCATTTACCATATGCCTTACAATAACACATGAACAGAACGTTGGAAAATGACAAGCAAGGTATTGTTGCGATCAGCATAAACCAGTGAATCCAATTTCACAAAGAACATGAATATCAGAAAAAGTATTCAGAAGTTATCAGCGGTTCTATAAGAACTGTTATAGTTTATTACCCCTAGGTGGCGGTGTACTCTGACTTCCCATTTACCTTCAGGACATCATTCCGATGCTTCCTACCGATTTTTGCATGAATATGTACATTAGTTCAAAAGATATAACAATTTATGACAAATTTCAAAATGGCGGACAGGCGGTTCGGTCAAACCCGGCATAATACACATCGACAGATGCGGCAAGCAATACAAAGACATCAAGATCATAATTTTCTGACAAACAGTTCAGAAGTTATGGGCAAAAAGAGCCTATTTTCATATCTCATGACCCATAGGTGGCGCTGTCACCAAATTTGGCATGAACCCCAAGTTCATGGTCCACATGAAGTGTACCAAATTTCATTTCAATTGATCAAAGAATGACCGAGCTACAGCTTCAGAACCATTTTTGTGTCAACCTCGTTAAGTTTGTGCATTTATTACTTTTGAACAAAGATAAATATCAAAATTCTGTTTGGTCATTTCTGTGCGGCTCACTCCAAAGTTCACCTGTGCCAAATTTCATAACAATTGAACCAAATTTGAAGGAGGCGTATCGAATAAACAGAATACTGTACATTTCAAAATGGATGCTACTGTAATGGGTGGAGTTTTACTGTAAGTCATTAAAAACAATAAGCATGAGGAGAGCAATCACGTGTACTAAGTAGAATTTTCATAGATCAAGCGGATCAGCAGTTATAACCATTTGAACATTGAATTTTTGCACTGCTGGTGGCGCTATAGAGTTAGTGCTAAAGACCCCATTTTTGGTCACTTTACTTTTCAGGACCACCTCTACAACTGTGCCACATTTCATCATTTTCCTATGTACGGTTCATAGGGCTGCCATAGACGCCTATGGCTAAGAAGAAGAAGAAACAGCAGAATAATAATCATAATACTAACAATTCCAATAGGTGTCTCAGCACCTTCGGTGCTTGACCCCTAATTCCAATAGGTGCCTTAGCACCTTTGGTGCTTGGCCCCTAATTACATAAACTGATTATTACATCTGAGAAATCTGTCTTCTCTCACTTCAAGATCTTTTACTCCTCCATCACATTCACAAGCTTAAATCTCATGTTAACATCCAAAAATGCAACTATAGGACAATTAAATAACATTGATAGACAGCATTTAAAGAAAGATTGAACTGTAAAACATTATCAAAAACACTGTGATCTAAATTTAAATTAATTACGAAGAGTGTAGATATGACCAAAGAGTCATAGTGGTTTTAAAACACAAAGCATGACTTCTTTATTTTTGTCACTGTATGCTTGTGACACTTTAAGAGCTTCATTTCTGAGTTGACTTTAAACCTGATGTAGAAAGAAATGTGGTTTTGTTCTGCTGTTAGACTATTGTTAGCTGTTTATGGTCTATGTGTATATGAATGGTTAGAGTCAGCTCACATGACTCTTGTGCTCTCTGTAAGACCTTCACTGCTCTTCTTTGTCCAACCGCCCCCCCACCTTCCTCTGAGTTAACAGCTGATGATTTTGCGTTCTTTGTAAAGTTCTCTGCGCTGCCACCTCTTGCACATGTTCAAACTCCTGATACATGTTTGCTTCCCTCTTTCTCTACCTTATCTGAAGCAATGTTTCCACGATATTTGCTTTTAACAACCCAACTACCTGCACGTTAGATTCCATACCAACCCATCTCTTTCAGGCCATTTCTCCATCGGTTATTGTTGCTCTCATGCACATTATCACATTATCTCTTTCCACTGGTACATTCCCCATAGCCTTTAACAAGGCCCAGATAACGCTGCTGCTGAAAAAGCCCACACTTAATCCTGCAATGTTAGAGAACTACAGACCCGTATCTCTCCTTCCCTTCATTGTCAAGACTCTTAAACATGCATTTTTTTGACCAGCTCTCCTCCTTCGGCACACAAAATCACTCCCGGACAGCAACCAGTCTGGTTTCAAGAGCAGTCACTCTCCCGAAACTGCACTGCTCTCAGTTATTGAAGTCCTAAGGCAGGCAAGGCCGGCCTTCAAATCATTTGTACTGATCCTACTGAATCTATCTGGTGCTTTTGAAACTGTCAATCACCACATCCATCTGTCAACCCTGAAGGCTGCGGGTGTCGCTGGTGCCGTGCTATTGTGGTTCAGGTCTTACCTCTCAGATAGGTCATTTCGAGTATCCTGGAGGGGTGATGTCCCAGAACCCCAATGTCTCAGTACCGGGGTACCTCAAGGCTCAGTGCTCAGACCACTACTCTTTCCTATATAGATGACATCACTGGGTTCTGTCATTCGAAAACATGGCTTTTCTTACAACTGCTATGCGGATGACACACAAATCCACGTGATCAGCTTAGTTTCACAGGGCATGTTGTCTGCACCGCCTTCTTGTAGATTCATCCTCTACAACATTAGGAAAATTTCCTATCTGAGCATGCTACACAAGTCCTAGTTCAGGCTCTTGTCCTGCCCAGACTGGAATATTGCAATGCTTGACTGGCCAGACTCCCAGCTTGCACAACCAAACCCCTACCGGTGATCCAAAATTCTGTTGCAAGAGTGGTCTTCAATGAGCAAAAAAATTGTGCATTTCACTCCTCTCTTTGTCAGATTACACTGGCTTCCTATACAGCTTGTATTAAATTCAAAACTCTACTCCTGGCCTTTAAAACCACCACTCGGTCAGCACCCACTTACCTTCAATCGCTTATAATAACTTATGTACCCTCTAGATCCCTGCGCACTGCCACAGAGTGGTGACTTGTGGTGCCTTCCCAAAAACAAAAAAAAATCACTATTAAGTACCTTCTCTGGTTCTGTTCCTCATCTGTGGAATGATCTGCCGGTTGTGACAAGATCTGCTGTCTCTGTAGCAGTCTATAAGAATCGGCTAAAAACCCATTTCTTCCGCCAACACCTCACTTGCTAATCTTTTCTTTTTCTTTAACTTTATCTTTACATTCTTTGTCAAATAAATACTGAAAAGTACCCTTGATACTGTGTTTGATTTGATGAGCTAGTGCACTTATGTATTGCTGTTTTTGTGTTGCTTTAATTGCTTCTATTGTTACCTCATTTGTAAGTCGCTTTGGACAAAAGCATATCGTGCTTCTCAGAGGTCCTCTGTGTTTTTAATCTCGTCCGAATCTGCCATGTCTGTGTTTTCTCTGACGACCTCCCTAATAATTCCAAAGCAATTTACATACTGTTTTTCGCCGAACTCAGAGGTCCTCTGAGAAATTTTATCCCGTCAGGATGCAAATGTCTGTGTTTGCCCGCAATATCTTTTGAAAACGCAGTTCTTTTCGTGTTTTGCCCAACATGATCTGCCGTAAAGTCTTACTAATGCGCGTATATTGTACTTCCTGAGTCCCATTCGGCGAGATAAAATAATTAAATCAAGACAAGCTGAATATCAAACACTGTTAAGACTAACCACTGTAATAGACGGTTTCATTGGACGCAAGTGATACACATCTGGATCCGAACTTTACTTCCGGTTTCGTTTTTTTAATGGTCTGACTAGTTGTTAAACTGATCTCTTGAACAAATGCCTCGTCAAAAATAACACATTTTTTGATTTCCTAGGTAATCTATGTGTTGTTGTTTTTTGCTTGTTATATAAATAAACTACATTTAAAGTACTTTGTTGTTATTTATTATTAGCGGAGTTTACCGGAAGTTACGTGCGGACCGCGCCAGCCGCTTGTTTATGTTGTTACTGCTGAAACCGTCTATATCAGTATGAGGTAAACTCAACCTTATTTTGTTCAACTCCGAAATGGTAATGTTAATTAATAAAGATAATCAATTGTTATCAATCATATTTCTTCATTTCTTTGGGTTTGTTATAAGCAGACAGTTATTTAAAACATGTAGGCTACTTTAGTAGAATTTTTATAAGTTCTTTTGATTTGTTAAAATTAAATTAATTAATGACATGTTCTGTAATGATTTCACATTTAAAGCAAAATATCAAACCTTACAAACACGCGTATCCAGAGCGTGTGATGAACGCCCAAACGCATGAAACAAACACTCCCATCTCTGAAATAGCATGAGAATTTTAATCCTGTCCGAATCAGTACATAAAAATCACAGACGTCGTGGGGGACATGTTGAAACTCAAACGTCTTTTAGAAAACTAATCCTGTCCGAATAGTGCTTAAGACTCATATTTAAAAGACATGCACATAATTTAAGTTGTTTAAATTCTTCCCAAACTGTGGGCCATAGCGCTACCACAGTTGGACCATAGCCTGAACTAGAGATTCACCGATATATCTGTTTCCCAATATTTTCTCAGATATTTAAGCATTTTCCCATTATTGGGTATCGCTTTTGTAAAATTGGATTGACCAATAAACACAGCCATCGTGCGTGCTGGACTGCATTACAGCGTCCGAGAAGAGGACACAACAACAACAACAACGTGCAACAGCAAATATGGTGGCAGAATAACACGACTTCCTAAAAAAAACTTTGAGTATATATGAATATCAGCTGACGTCACTCACTTGTCTTACGCCATTTTGAGTACCTGAAGTGGTCTCAAAAGAACTTGAAGCTATGCCTTCAATATGTTGTGAGCATCAAAATCACTATTTTTACAACACTAAAAAGGCTCGACACAACATGATACTTTGCTCGAAGTATCACCTGTGTCTCGACACATGAACTCGAGCATTGAGAACATTGTTTGTGAACACAGAGTTTACTAAAAAGAATTTAAGTATTAAACAGCAATAAATGTCTCATCTATCTCTATGGCTCTGGCTGAGTCTTTCTCCACTTCTCCCCAACGTGACGTCATCGCAGAATTGCGTTAAAAAAAACGTTAATACCAAAAACGTAAAAAAAGTGGTCTTTAAGATCATTTTTGAGACATTTTAAAAATTATACACATATATGATTTATGTACCCATTAATCGACAGTGGTGGTTAACCTGCAACATACACTTTAACGGAAGCCCTTTTCAGAATTGGCCCCCTGACTATAAACTCTGTGTACACAAACAATGTTCTTAATGCTCGAGTTCATGTGTAGAGATCCAGGTGATACTTCAAGCAAAGTTTCATGTGGTGTCGTACCACCTTAGTGTTGTAAAAATAGTGTTAGTCTTTGGCAGCGGCCACGACTGGAAGAACGCATCAGGGATCGAGTAGGATTCAACCCTAATCAAGATTTTTTTTTAAGTAGCGTTTCTTTTTATGACAGTCGAGGTTGCGAAATTTTGGCTTTCCTAGCCCTTTCCTGTATCCATAAGAATCATAGACAGTAAAAGATAAGAAATCCGTAAATCGTAGCAAGCTAGCCAATGCTTGTTAGTAGCCTACTGGTACTCAGTAGGTACTCAAGATGGCGGCATGATGTAAAAGGTCACATACTTACTTTGCTTTAATTAATCAACTTTATTTAACTTCCCAGCTATTAATGCACAGATGAAATGTGTTATATTTGCTTGATATGCAATGTTTGCAGCTTGGCTAAGAACTCCTAGAGTCACATAAGTTAGACTGATCCATCAAATTCTGTCCCAGTAACGACGTAGATTTACATGAATGAAACAGCCATGAATGAATGTGTGTGGGAAATAAAAACGCTAAATTAAATACGTTCTCTGTTATTTATGCTCATCATTAGCCTTGTAAAATCACTTTTTATATTGCTGTTCACTCACCAAGTGCCACCACATGTAGCTAACTTTTAACAAGATTTACACGAAGTTATATTAACGTTTACAAGATAAAACATTATTTCACTAAAACATCTAAATAAAGATCTGTGGAAATTAATTAATTAATTATTACCTCCGCAAGCAATACTTTGATACAGTTAATGCATGTGTAAATGCAAAGATAAACAGCGCTTTGTCAACCGCTATTATATAAGCTATAACAACAAAATATTAATTATTCTGACATAAAATACCAGTTTAGAAATGCAATAATATATAAGCTGTTTTGTTTGTTACTTTCCTGACAAGGTCCTGACAGCAGGGGCGGAGTGGGACCAAAAAATCTACCGGGACATTTCGTAGACCACCGGCTTTTAGTCACAGTATACAAACTGATGTTGTGTTAATCTCTATACAACTTTAGTGAAGATTACAACACTGTCAGATTGTTGTTGTGTTGTTATTTCAGACATCTGAACTGTTAAAGAAAATGTTTCTCATGTTTGTTTTTCTTTCTCTCTGCTTCACTTCTCTGGTTGGTAAGTTATAAATGTGTTTTATTACAGCTGTTAGTACAAAGTTATCAAGTTTAATTTTGATTTTAGACTAAAGATGGATTTGATTTATTTATCATATAAAAATTAAGATATTATCATAAAATCTAGTTTGGATGTTGTTTGTGTGAAAGTCTACTGAACTTTAATTCTATCAGTAAAGTTTAGGACTCATCAGAATCTGAATGGAAATTTTATGAATCTTTTGTTTAAATACATAAATGAATATTTAACCAAACCAAAGTCTTAAGGCTGTTTTATTTATTCAGAGATCTCTTTTTTTTTAATCTTTAAATAGTCTTAGTTAACAATAGTAACCCTGTCTTGTAGTTTACAGTATGTTATGTTACATTTATGTTATTCCAGAGTCTTGATGAGTTTACTATTCTGATTTTTCTGGCTTTTGAAAGTCACTTCGAATTAAACCATAATGTAAATGTACTATTATACTAAAATATGGAAAAATATAAATAAATAATGTGTAAGTGTAAAATCAGACATCTCTTCTTTTTCCATGCTGTTGAAGCGTTTCAGTAATTTTCTGTATTTAATGTGTCCCTGTAGCTCAACTGTTAGATCAAAGCATTAACAGCACAAACGGTCGTGGGATTGATTTTCTGAGAACACACACTGATAAAGTGCACTTTAATGGATATAAGTGCCAAATGCATAGTAACGCACATTTTAAGAAATCTTTCTTCCAAAGCTCACATTTCCAAAATCGCTTTCCAAGTTTGTCTTTGTGCTTTTGTTAAAGATTAAAAATACCAAATAAACTTTACTCCAAAACTTTGATGTGTGTGCAGGTGTGTTTGGTGATAAAGTGAAGTCAGTGTCAGTGATGGAGGGAAATTCTCTTACTCTACACACAAATATTACTGAAGTACAGAGTGCTTATATGATAATGTGGAAGTTTGAAACTAATGGGACTCTCATAGCTAAAATCAATAAAGACACCAATAAGATCTCAGTATATGATGCTGTTCTTAATGGGAGATTCAGAGACAGACTGCAGATAAATAATCAGACTGGAGATCTCATCATCACAAACATCACAACTCAACACACTGGACTTTATGAAATGAGCATCAGCGGCAGACTGGAGACCTCACACAAATTCAATGTTACTGTCTATGGTGAGTAAAGAGTTATGGTTTGTCTTCTCTATTATATATTTAAGCATTTGGCAAATTAACAATTACTCTCAATAGTGTCTCTTGCTTTACATTAACCCTATTCGGACGGGATTAGTGTTACAGGGGGGTCTCTGAGAAAATCGTGCTTCTCAGAGGTCCTCTGTGTTTTTAATCCCGTCCGAATCGACCATGTCTGTGTTTTTCTCTGACGACCTCCGTAAGAATTCCAGAGCAATTTACATACTGTTTTTTGCCGAACTCAGAGGTCCTCTGAGAAATTTAATCCCGTCCGAATGCAAATGTTTGTGTTTGCCCGCAATATCTTTTGAAAACGCGGTTCATTTCGTGTTTTGGCCAACGTGATCTGCCGTAAGGTCTTAATAATGCGCGTATATTGTATACTGAGTCCCATTCATTCAGATATGAATGTTTTTTCGCATTCGGCAAAATAAAATAATTAAATCAAGACGAGCTGAATATCAAACACTGTTAAGACTGGCCACTGTAATATCATTAACGTTATAAGAAACTCCGTTCAAAGTTGTTCAACTCCGGAATGGAAATGTTAATTAATAAAGATAATAAATTGTTATTAATCATTATTTCTTCATTTATTTGTGTTTATTATAAGCAGACAGTTATATAAAACACGTAGGCTAACGTTACTTTAGTATGATTTGTAAATTTTATTTTGATTTGTTAAAATTAAATTAATGAATTACATGTTCTGTTATAATTTTACATTTAAAGCAAAATATCAAACCTTACAAACACGCGTATCCAGAGCATGTGCTCTTCTGCAACGCCCAAACACATACTCCCATCTCTGGAATAGCATGAGAATTTTAATCCCGTCTGAATCGGTACATAAAAATCACAGACGTCGTGGGGGACATGTTGAAACTGAAACGTTGTTTGGAAAACTAATCCCGTCTGAATAGTGCTATTGATATGATTTTGATTTTTGTTCTTTGTTTTTTGTTTTTTCAGCTTGTCTGCCTGTTCCTGATATCAGCAGAGACTGTACAAAAAACTCTTTATTAGTCTCAAAATGTGTGTTATTGTGTTCAGTGTTAAATGTTAAAGATGTGAGTCTGTCCTGGTACAAAGGAAACAGTTTATTGTCCATCATCAGTGTGTCTGATCTCAACATCAGACTCTCTCTATCTCTGGAGGTTGAATATCAGGATACAAACACATACAGATGTGTACTCAACAATACCAACACAAACCAAACTCAACATCTCAACATCACTCAACTCTGTCAGCCGTGTTCAGGTACAACAGCTGTGATTAATATAGTGCTTACTGACAGAGCTGATCTAAAGGTCAGACTGACAGGTTTAGTTATATAATGATATTCACTAATCTGTGATCAGGTTCAATTACAGTAATGTCTGTTATTATTCATTACAGGTCTCACCTTCATTCTGATCCGTTGTGTTGTTGTTGGATGTCTGATGATTGTAGCATCAGTTCTGATCTTCTGGATCTGTAGGAAACGCAGAAACACACAGCAACAGGGTAAATATCAACTAGTACTAATACAGCTGTATGGTAATAACTACAGTATTATAACAAATAATGACATAATTATTATTGTTTCTGAAACAGTTCAAACCAGAGAAGAGGAAATCACTTATGCAAATATTCTATTAAAGAGCAGCAAATAAACCGGTGAGATCATTTATTACTGTTTATAGGATTACCTGAAATATGACAGATGTATTTTATCACACATGTGCACACACACAAGCGCGTACAATAAATATGTTTTACTTGTTGCATAGTTGTGTATAGTTTTGTACTGGTCCCAAAACAAGCTGCTAGCAACCTTTTATACATACAAGACACAAAGATATTCATGACAACAAAATGAACGTAGCTGAAACAAATCAGACAAATCTAAAAGAGGACAAGAAAAACACAAAAACTAAACATAAAACAAAACACATGTGGATATAACTAAAGAAGATTCAGAGAACAAATATGACTCAGTGTCTCTACTAATCTTTGTTCAGTTAGTCTTATTAAATGCATATACTATAATATTATTTATCTAATAATATATAATATATGACAGTATAAAGATGTGCCATTATAAAAGCATCTGTTGCAGCGATGTTTGTGTGAGCATATCAGTAAACACCCCTGACCACTCGGTGAGTTCATGTGTCTGTAAACAAAAGTTTAATGCATTTTAGGAAGGATTGTTCCAGTGCACCTATGCAGCCATTGTGTGTGTGTGTGTGGGGGGGGGGGGGGGGTGATACCACAGAAACCGAAAATTCTGGCCAGCAGCAGATGTCCAAATTTCAGTCAAAACCGTTCTATTTCATCATCAACAATCTTAAAACAAGGCTTTAAGTGTAAAATACCGCACTTGTCCTTTAAACAGCAATTCATCGACTGGCCGCTAAAGGCAGGCTCCAAAAGGGAGTCAATTCTCATATACCCCTATGTTAAAATAACCAACTTTACAGTAGAAAAAAACGGTAATGTTTTAGTAATTTAGATTTTGTACACTGGAAAAGACACTGTTAAACTATCACATGGCAAACTGATGCCTTCAAATGCCTTCTGGAACCCAAATTGAGACAAAGCTGATAGATATATGCTTTAAATGTATTAGTGTGTATAAAAAATAATGAGAAACAAACCCACTTAACTAAGCCCGTGGAATAAAAATGAAACTTTTTCCTTTTAGTATACTACTAAATATCTTAAAAACTGGTAATACACTGGTATGGTCCAAAAAAAATCTCATACAGAAGATATTGTCAGGAACAGGGAACGGATAAACCCAAAAGCAAGCGATGTCGGGGGTAAACAGAAAACACTTTAATAATAGACAAAACAAAGGCCCATGAGGGGGCAAACAACAGTAAACAGGATATATAGACACTAGACAAATTTAACACAAAACCAGTGATGGGAGTAACGCGTTACAAAGTTTAAGAAATTATCTTCACCAAGCAATCGCAGTATGACATCAACTTGCATTTGTAGTCCACAAAGGTAATAAATCTGAGAAATGTTCATATATTCTTAGATGTTTACATGGAAGAGAACGATCAGCGATTGTTGTTTCCACTAAAATATTCACACTGCGCTGTACACCCGTGTTAAAACTCCATAGTATGTGTGAGCTCGCTTTTAGTTTTAGTTTCAGTCTCTCCTTATCCGAAAAAACAATTCACTCACTCTGTGTCTGTCCGACAAAACAATCCACGTAGCCTACTCCGTTTTCTGATTAAATATCTTCCTTTAATCCTGTGTATCATTTAAATCCAACAGAAAACAAACAATATATGACCAAAGAGCGCAGTCCCTGTTGCGAGCTTCACAAGCTGTGTTCCAATTCAAGGGCTGCACCCTACTAAGCATGCGATAAAATGTGAGCACTCGGTCTTTCAAGGCGCTCAGAAGTTCGCGAAGAGAACTGAAATGAGACAGTCTAACCTTCGGAGGACCCATAATTTGAGTCACCTGCTGCACGCACATCGCGCCTGTCAGCAGGACACAGCGGAGACATTTCTAACGCATTAAAATAAATATGAAATCAGAAAAATTATAATTTATTTTAGAAAATATGACAAGTTGACACAATTGTCTCCAAATTTTTAAAGAGACACTACACAATTTTAACACATTATATATTTTGTAAACATGCAGAATATTTGTCTAAATGGTCTAAATTATATACATAAATAAACTAAGTTTACATATTAAGATAATTTCTAACAAAAATATTCAAAGGTTGAATCTAAAGCAAAATAGGCTCCATGTGATATATTAGAGTCTTACGTGTAAAATAGCCCATCCATATCATTTTACTGTTCAGTACTGTTCATATTTACATTTAAAAAGCAGACATAAAAGTAACTTAAAAGTTACTTTTCTAAGTTACTAATTACTTTTGATATACAGTAACTGGTAGAGTAATTCAGTTACTTTTAAAAGAAGTAACTAGTAACTGTAACTAATTACTAATTTTCAGTAACTTGCCCAACACTGCACAAAACTAGACTTGACACCCAACTAGAACACTAGACTTAAACAGCAAATACAAAATGAACGAGCACAGGACAAGAAACACAAGGGCTTTAAATAAGGGAGTAGATCAAGAAGGGAACAGGTGGTAGGGATCAAACAATCAAAACCAATGAGAATGACAAGGGAACGGGGTAAAAGAGACGAGACATGGAAAACACGTGGCCTGATATCAACACACCATGGCCACGTGTTCCCACACAAAACATGGTACTGTCAGAATCCTGTCAAATAGAACTAGACATTAAAACAAGACAAGATTCTGACAGAATCCTGACAGTACCCCTCCCCCAAGGGGACACACAAGACAAGCACAACATTACAGATAACAACAAGACACGACTCTAAACTGGTCAAAAAAACAACAAAATAATGAGTCCAGGGGAACACAAGATACAGTCCAGGGGGGTGCACAAGAAAAATAAGTCCATGGAGGTGCAGGACTTGGGCACTGCTGGGGCAGCACAAACTGCTCTGGCTTCGGCGGCTGGGTAGGCTGCGCGGGCTGGGTCGGCTGCGTGTGCTGGGTCAACTGCTCTGGCTTCAGCGGCTGGGTCGACTGCGTGGGCTGGGTCGACTGCGCGGGCTGCAGAGGAACAGCGGATAAGATAGAGGACCCTGGTTCGGCCATCTCCATAACTGGAGCAAACGTAGTGGCGGTTAACCGAAGAACTGGGCCGAGCACGGCTGCAGACATCCGGAGGGCCTGAGCGAACTTGGCGACGGGTCTCCAGAGCAAAGAAAAGAAGGCCAACCGTTCTCGTTCAGTCATCTTGAAGGGGAAGAAGGGAGAAACTGCAGTGGGCTCCGACATCGTCGCTGGGTTCAGAAGTGGCTCGATCGTTCTGTCAGGAACAGGGGACAGATAAACCCAAAAGCAAGCGATGTCGGGGGTAAACAGAAAACACTTTAATAATAGACAAAACAAAGGCCCATGAGGGGGCAAACGACAGTAAACAGGATATATAGACACAAATAAAAAAATAACACAAAACTAGACTTGACACTGACTAGAACACTAGACTTAAACAGCAAATACAAAATGAACGAGCACAGGATAAGAAACACAAGGGCTTTAAATAAGGGAGTAAATCAAGAGGGGAACAGGTGGTAGGGATCAAACAATCAAAACCAATGAGAATGACAAGGGAACGGGGTAAAAGAGACGAGACATGAAAAACATGTGGCCTGATATTAACACACCATGGCCACGTGTTCCCACACAAAACATGGTACTGTCAAAATCCTGTCAAATAGAACTAGACAAGATTCTGACAAAATCCTGACAGTACCCCTCCCCCAAGGGGACACACAAGACAAGCACAACATTACAGATAACAACAAGACACGACTCTAAACTGGTCAAAAAAAACAACAAAATAATGAGTCCAGGGGAACACAAGATACAGTCCAGGGGGGTGCACAAGAAAAATAAGTCCATGGAGGTGCAGGACTTGGGCGCAGCCGGGACAGCACAAACTGCTCTGGCTTCGGCGGCTGGGTAGGCTGCGCGGGCTGGGTCGGCTGCGTGTGCTGGGTCAACTGCTCTGGCTTCAGCGGCTGGGTCGACTGCGTGGGCTGGGTCGACTGCGCGGGCTGCAGAGGAACAGCGGATAAGATAGAGGACCCTGGTTCGGCCATCTTCATAACTGGAGCAAACGTAGTGGCGGTTAACCGGAGAACTGGGCCGAGCACGGCTGCAGACATCCGGAGGGCCTGAGCGAACTTGGTGACGGGTCTCCAGAGCAAAGAAAAGAAGGCCAACCGTTCTCGTTCAGTCATCTTGAAGGGGAAGAAGGGAGAAACTGCAGTGGGCTCCGACATCGTCGCTGGGTTCAAAAGTGGCTCGTTCGTTCTGTCAGGAACAGGGGACAGATAAACCCAAAAGCAAGCGATGTCGGGGGTAAACAGAAAACACTTTAATAATAGACAAAACAAAGGCCCATGAGGGGGCAAACAACAGTAAACAGGATATATAGACACAAATAAAAAAAATAACACAAAACTAGACTTGACACTGACTAGAACACTAGACTTAAACAGCAAAAACAAAATGAACGAGCACAGGACAAGAAACACAAGGGCTTTAAATAAGGGAGTAAATCAAGAGGGGAACAGGTGGTAGGGATCAAACAATCAAAACCAATGAGAATGACAAGGGAGTGGGGTAAAAGAGACGAGACAAGGAAAACATGTGGCCTGATATCAACACACCATGGCCACGTGTTCCCACCAAGGTTATAATCGTTAACGAAAACGAACGAAAAAATGAAAACTAGGTGGGAAAAACATTGTCGTTAACTGAAATAAAAATAAAAACGAGGCATTACAAAAAACCGATAACTAACTAAAACTGTAATGTGTGTCTGGCAAAACTAACTAAAATAAAATAAAAATATAGATTAAATGTCCTTAGTTTTCGTCTTTTTCAATGTCTTTCATAGAGCAAATTACGTTAAGCTTCAAATTCCATTCCATGCGTCTCTCACTCACACGTCACACACACACATTTGCGAATTAATGACTCGTTTAGGTTGATTCCTTACAAGGTGTTGCAAATAAATGAGTCTTTTGAGTCGATTCTTTACAAAGCAAACGGGCCAAACGTTTGAATTGGTTCGTGAATCAGTTTAAATGAATTGTTTAGATCGTTGCCAAAACTGAATCGTCTGATGCGGTTTTGCTTTTGTCTAGAAACACGCAGAACATAAAGAGTGTTGTATTACATGAATATGAATTTACTAATCTTTTAACTAAATGCAAAACTTCACACGTGTACCCGCCATTATATGCGCGGAAACATTTAAACGCGCGCAAACTCCAGAAGCACTGTGTACACGTGACTGAATGAAGAAAGTCCATCTATATTTGACGTCTGATTCCCTGTCTACTGTACTGTAAGTGCTTCTCACAACACACACACATGAAATGAGATTCACAACATAAGAAAACATGAGTTATTTTCTAAAATCAGTTTGTATTTCATGTAAGTATGTCCTCAGACCACCTTAGGAGATTCTCTGAGTTAACTTTAATATGCATAACTGAATGCAAAACTCGTGTCTGTTTACTTGTCTGATATTTCAGCTATAAGCTGTATCAACATTAAGCTTTCAGACAATACAGGCAAAAATCCTCAGTTTGCTTTGGAGTCAAGAAATGTCTAAACATTAAAAGATAAATAGACAAAAGTACAGAAATGTCATCTGTTTTAACTGCACCATTCCAACTCAATGACGCAACACGTTTGTATTTTAATACTATCTAATGTGGCCACGTTGAGACCATTGACTCAGAAGTGTTCAAGTGAACTGTGTCCTAATGCATTGATTGTTCACACGTGTGTAGTATCAGTTTGATCCATTTCTTTTGAGTTTTGCGTTTGGGTAAAACATACAAGGCAGCAGCATTAAAGGCTGTTTTTCTTTGTTGTTAAAGCATGTATGTGTTGAAACATAATCAAAGGTTGATCATATGTGACTTCTGTACTTCTGACACACTGATATTCATCTTACCAATTTCTGGTCTCCACAGCAAACTTTTGTCTTTACTGTCCTGATACTTATGGTGTGCACTGTATACTGTGTGTGCATGTATGTGTGTATTTTTTTCTCAAGAGTAACTAACTTGCTACTTGAGTATTAATTTCTTTAGTTACTTCTTTTCACCTCTGGTTATTTGTCATGGTCTTTTCTCAGACTGAGCTCTTGTTGTGGCTCAAAAATAGGTTGAATACATGCAGTTCATGTATGTCTTCTTTAGTCTGTTGGCTCTTTAGATTTTTTACTGGCACCCAGCACATTTTGCACTTCCTGTGGAGTGTTGAGACTGTTTAAATATTTGTGCCCATATGTACATTTTATGTACTGGTTTTATTTTTTAATGAATATTTTCTAAAATTGTATGATGTTTTTGTTGAGTTATTATTACGCAATTCTTTTTCTGGCCTTTTTTAATCTTTCCCCTGACAAATAACCCAAATTATGAAAAAGACTAAAACTAACACTAAAACTAATAAAAACTAAACTAAAACTAAGCATTTTCAAAAAATAAAAACTAAACTAGCAAACCCACTTCAAAAACTAATTAAAACTAAACTGAATTTGAAAACAAAAAGTCAAAACGAAATAAAAATAAAAACAAATGAAAAATGCAAAACTATAATAACCTTAGTTCCCACACAGAACATGGGACTGTCAGAATCCTGTCATATAGAACTAGACATTAAAACAAGACAAGATTCTGACAGAATCCTGACAGATATAAGCATTCAAAACCTACAGTTTGGCATGTGCGCCAAAAAAGTCTAGAATTGTTATGATATCACTGAATTTAGAGGCTGAAGTGTCCCACCCTTTACATTTTGTTACAGTATGTCTTTCGGGTGTGCCTCATACATCTTGAAAAGTGAAGCTGCTGACTTTTTGATCGCCCCCTGGTGGCTAGCTGCAGTACAAATCATAAACCCCGCCTTTTCCATGCAAACAAACAGGACTTAAGTCAAAATAAAAAAATTAATTAAACTTCCAATAAAATTTTCCGAAAGATCGTTTTAGTCCTTTAAGGTAGTTGTTATCACGTTGATATATGTTCAAATGTTCATTTATGTAAAAAGTTTCATTTTACCTAATAATTTGATACTATAGAAACGAGGCTTGTCGTTATGACTGACATTTGTGATTGATCAAAGTCTGGGCTTGGGTTCTCATCAAGCAAATCCTGCCAAGGGTCTTGTCCATAGTTCTGTTATGACTTCCTGTTTCAGTTAAACTGATGATGTCACCACATTAAATAATGCTGCACTTTCCAAAGCACTTAAGTAGGCCTTTAACTAAGCAGATGTAAAATTCAGTGGCACACTCTCAAAGTTTGGTGGCAAAATGCAGCCTGGAGCCCTGCAACCAGTTACTTGTTACTAGTGTTTTAACTTTGTCTTTAGTCTTATTTAATGCATACACAACAGTCTCTGAATATAGATTAGTGATGATTTGATTGAATTGATCTGATTTTTACTGACTTGTTATTAATTGTTTGTGTTTGTATGTTGTGTGTTTTTGTGTACAGGGATCTGAGGATGATGTGGTGTATGCAGGAGTCAAGAGATGATAAAAAAACTTGCTGTGATTCTCAGATCAACATTCAGATCTTTGATCATCTTCAGTTTCTGTTATAACTTCAGAGTCTCGGTGTTTGTGAGTTTAAAAAGTTTCTCATGAACAGAGTTTTGTATAATATTACATAAAGTGATCATTACATTTGAGACGTCTGTCTTCTCTCTCACTTCAAGATCATGTACTCCTCCATCACATTCACAAGGTTAAACCTCATGTTAACATCCAAATATGCAACTATAGGACAATTAAATAACATTGATAGACAGCATTTTAAAGAAAGATTGAACTGTAAAACATTATCAGAAAGAAAGAAGAAAGAGTCATAGTGGTTTTAAAACACAAAGTATGACTTTTTTATTTTTGTCACTGTATGCATGTGACACTTTAAGAGCTTCACTTCTGAGTTGACGTTAACCCTGATGTAGAAAGAAATGTGGTTTTGGTCTGTTGGTGGACCTGAGAGATGTGCTTGTGTTAGACTATTAGTAGCCGTTTATGGTTTATGTGTATATGAGAGGTGAGAGTCAGCTCACATGACTCTTGTGCTCTCTGTAAGACCTTCTCTGCTCTTCTTTGTCCACCCACCCCCCACCTTCATCTGAGTTAACGGCTGACGATTTTACTTTCTTTGTGAAGTTCTCTGCGCCGCCCCCTCTTGCACATGTTCGAACCCCTGATACATGTTCGCTTCCCTCTTTCTCTCCATTATCTGAAGCGGGTGTTTCCAAGATCGTTGCTTCTAACAACCCAACTACCTGCCCGTTAGATTCCATACCCACCCATCTCCTTCAGGCCATTTCTCTATCGGTTATTGCTGCTCTCATGCACATTATCTCTTTCCACTGGTACATTCCCCATTGATAACCCTGCTGCTGAAAAAGCCCACACTTAATCCTGCAATGTTAGAGAACTACAGACCTGTATCTCTTCTTCCCTTCATTGTCAAGACTCTTGAATTTGTATTTCTTGACCAGCTCTCCTCCTTCTGCACACAAAATCACCTCCCGGACAGCAACCAGTCTGGTTTCAAAAGTGGTCACTCTCCTGAAACTGCACTGCTCTCAGTTATTGAAGCCCTAAGGCAGGCAAGGGCGGCCTCCAAATCATTTGTACTGGATCTATGTGCACTGGATCTATGTGCCACTTTTGACACTGTCAATCCCCACATCCTCCTGTTGACCCTGAAGGCTATGGATGTCTCTAGTACAGCACAACTGTGGTTCAGGTCTTACCTCTCAGGTAGGTCATTTAGAGTATCCCAGAGAGGTGACGTCCCAGAACCCTAAGGTCTCAGTAACGGGGTACCTCAAGGCTCAGTGCTAGGACCACTGCTCTTTTCTATATACAGGACATCATTGGGTTCTGTCATTCGGAAACATGGCTTTTCTTAACACTGCTATGCGGATGACACACAAATCAAACTGATCAGCTTAGTTTCACGGAGCATGTTGCCAGCACCGACCGCTCTTGTAGATTCATCCTCTACAACATTAGGAAAATTAGACCTTTCCTATTTGAACATGCTACCCAAGTCCTAGTCCAGGCTCTTGTCTTGTCTAAACTGGACTATTGCAATGCGTTACTGGCCAGACTTCCAGCCGGCACAACCAAACCCCTAACAGTGATCCAAAATTCTGCGGGAAGAGTGGTCTTCAATGTGCAAAAGTGGGCACATGTCACTCCTCTCTTTGTCAGGTTACACTGGCTTCCTATAGCTGCTCGTATTAAATTCAAAGCTCTACTCCTGGCCTTTAAAACCACCACTGGGTCAGCACCCTCTTACCTTCAATCGCTTGTACAAACTTATGTACCCTCTAGATCCCTGCGCACTGCCACAGAGCGGTGACTTGTGGTGCCATCTCAAAAATAAAAAAATAAAAATCACTATTAAATACCTTCTCTGGTTTGGTTCCTCATCTGTGGAATGATCTGCCAGCTGTGAGAAGATCTGCTGAATCTGTAGCAGTCTTTAAGATCTCTTCCGCCAACACCTCAATTGCTAATCTTTTCTTTTTCTCTATCTTTATCTTTACATTCTCTTTCAAAAAATACTGAAAAGAACCCTTGATATGGTGTTAGACTTGATGAGACTAGTTCTAGTGCACTTAAGTATTGCTGTTCTTGTGTTGCTTTATTTGCTTCTATTGTTATCTCATTTGTAAGTCACTTTGGACAAAAGCATCTGGTAAATGACTAAATGTATATGTGTGTGAGAGAGAGATATTCGATAAGTGTGTGTATGTGAGATGTGTGATCAGTGTGTATAGGTTTGTGTAAAAATAGTGTGGTTCTTCTTTTCCTTTCACTACTCAAAACTTTACACAAAAATAAAGTACTGAACCCATCAAGGCTAAAGTTTAATAAATAAAAGATTCAATCAAAGTGATATTACTGTGATGTATTACTTTAAGACTTTATTACTTTATGTTGTTTAAAATCTTCCCAAACTGTGGGGCATAGCGCTACTGCAGAGGGACCATAGCCTGGACTAGAGATATACCAATATATCTGACCCAATATTTTCCCAGATATTTAAGCATTTTCCAATTATCAGGTATTGGTTTTGTAAAATCGAATTGACCGATAAACACAGCCATCGTGCATGCTGGACTGCCATTTTATTGCAGTGTCCGAGGTGAGGACACAACAACAACGTGCACAGCAAATATGACGGCAGACTGATCCATCAAATTCTGTCCCAATAACGACGTAGATTTACATGAATGAAACAGCCATGAATGAATGCGTGTGGGAAATAAAAATGCTGAATTAAATAATTTCTCTGTTATTTATGCTCATCATTAGCCTTGTAAAATCACTTTCATATTGCTGTTCACTCACCAAGTGCCACCACATGTAGCTAACTTTTAACAAGATTTACCCCAAGTTATATTAACATTTACAAGATAAACATTATTTCGCTAATACATCTAAATAAAGATCTGTCGAAATTAATTAATTATTTATTATCTCCGCGAGCTATCGCAGTTTGATACAGTTAATGCATGAGTAAATGCAAAGATAAACAGCGCTTTGTCAACAGCTATTATATAAGCTATAACAACAAAATATTAATTATTCTGACATATACCATATACAAATACCAGTTTAGAAATGCAATAATATATAAGCTGTTTTGTTTGTTACTTTCCTGACAAGGTCCTGACAGCAGGGGCGGAGTGGGACCAAAAAGTCTACCGGGAAATTTCGTAGACCACCGGCTTTTAGTCACAGTATACAAACTGATGTTGTGTTAATCTCTATACAACTTTACTGGAGATCAGAGCACTGTCAGATTGTTGATGTGTTGATATTTCAGAATTCTGAACTGTTGAAGAAAATGTTTCTCATGTTTGTTTTTCTCTCTTTCTGCTTCACTTCTCTGGTTGGTAAGTTATAAATGTGTTACAAAGTTATGAAGTTTTGATTATAGACTAAAGATGCATTTGATTTAATTCTCATATAAAAATTAAGATATTATCATGAAATCTAGTTTGGATGTCTGTGATTTCACATAATCTAAACATTCATCAGGTATTTTGTATATTAATAATAGGTTAATTGTTTATGGATTTATAGTTAAAACGAAAAGATTTCTTTATATTTAAAGATAAAAGGTTTTTCCTCTATTAAGATTTGTTGTTGCTTTTGTTTAAATACATAAATGAATATTTACCAAACCAAAGCCTGAAAGGTTTTTTATTAATTCAGAGATCTCTTATTTTTCCAAGATGTTCTTTAAATAGTTTTAGTTAACAATAGTAACCCTGTCCTGTAGTTTACAGTATGTTATGTTACATTTATGTTATTCCAGAGTCTGGATGAGTTTACTATTCTGTTTTTTCTGGCTTTTGAAAGTCACTTCGAATTAAACCATAATGTAAATGTACTATTATACTAAAATATGGAAAAATATAAATAAATAATGTGTAAGTGTAAATTCAGACATCTCTTCTTTTTCCGTGATTTTTTGTAATTTTCTATATTTAAATTGTCCCTGTAGCTCAACTGTTAGATCAAAGCATTAACAGCACAAACAGTCGTGGGATTTATTTTCTGAGAACACACACTGATAAAGGGCACTTTAATGGATTTAAGTGTCTGCCAAATGTATAGATGTAATGCACATTTTAAGAAATCTTTCTTCCAAAGCTCACATTTCTAAATCGCTTTCCAAGTTTGTCTTTGTGCTTTTGTTAAAGATTAAAAAGTCCAAATAAACTTTACTCCAAAACTTGATGAACTTTGATGTGTGTGCAGGTGTGTTTGGTGATGAAGTGAAGTCAGTGTCAGTGATGGAGGGAGATTCTCTTACTCTACACACAAATATTACTGAAGTACTGAGCGCTTATATAATACTGTGGAGGTTTGAAACTAATGGGACTCTCTTAGCTAAAATCAATAAAGACACCAATAAGATGTCAATATATGATGATGTTCTTGATGGGAGATTCAGAGACAGACTGCAGTTAAATGATCAGACGGGAGATCTCACCATCACAAACATCACAACTGAACACTCTGGACTTTATCAAATTATCATCAGTGGCAGACAGGAGACCTCACACAAATTCAATGTTACTGTCTATGGTGAGTAAATATTTATGTTTTGTCTTCTCTATTATATATTTAAAGCGTAACTAAACCCCTGGTAAGAGCCTGACTCCGCCCACTGGCAATATTTGAAAAATGCAAGAAAAGTGGGCAGATCCCAACAGAGATAGAGGGGACGAACTAAGCTCGTACCAAGTGTGTGCTGAGATCGTAATAAGGGCGTGGTGAGCATGAATCTGCTTACGTCACGAGTTATTTTTTGGACCTAACATCCAATAGGAAAATTCAACTGCAGTAGCCACCGTTCAACCTGAAGAGGGCAGCACTCAGACGTTTTTACACCAAATATTGTAGTATTGAAACACTTTATATAAATGTCAAAAAACGTACTAAAATCAATGAACAGCACTAATAAAGCATCATTCTTACAGATCATTAACTAAAAAAAGTTGGTTTAGGGTTTAGTTACTCTTTAAGCCTTTGGCAAATTAACAATTACTCTCAATAGCATCTCTTGCTTTACAGTGATATGATTTTGATTTTTGTTTCTGTTCTCTTGTGTTTTCAGCTCGTTTGCCCGTTCCTGATATCAGCAGAGACTCTTCATCAGTCTCAAAATGTGTGTTGTTGTGTTCAGTGTTGAATGTGAGAGATGTGAGTCTGTCCTGGTACAAAGGAAACAGTTTATTGTCCAGCATCAGTGTGTCTGATCTCAACATCAGACTCTCTCTATCTCTGGAGGTTGAATATCAGGATACAAACACATACAGATGTGTACTCAACAATCCCATCACAAACCAAACTCAACATCTCAACATCAATGAAGTCTGTCAGACGTGTTCTGATACAACAGGTGTGATTAATATAGTGCTTACTTACTGAGCTGATCTAAAGGTCAGACTGACAGGTTTAGTTACATAATGACATTCACTAATCTGTGATCAGATTCAGTTACAGTAATGTCTGTTATTATTCATTACAGCTCACACCTTCATTCTGCTCCGTTGTGTTTTTGATGGATCTCTAATGATTGTAGCATCAGTTTTGATCTTCTTGATCTACAGAAAACAAGGAAACATACAGCAACAGGGTAAATATCAACTAGTACTAATACAGCTGTATGGTAATAACTACAGTATTATAACAAATAATGACATTATTATTATTCCTAAAACAGTTCAAACCAGAGAAGAGGAAATCACTTGCAGATCCAACATTCTATAAAAGAGCAGCACATTAACCGGTGAGATTATTTATTACTATTTATAGGATTACCTGAAAGATGTTTTTTTATCACACGTGTGCGCACACACACACACACAAGCGCATACAATAAATATGTTTTACTTGTTGTATAGTATTGTACTGGTCCTAAAACAAGCTGCTAGCAACCATTTCGGCTGTGTGGCACACACGCCATACGGCCGAAATGAGAAAGACGTGGTCCGGTCCGCCACTGTCTTGAGGATAACTAGCCAGTTGATAAAACATCTCGGAAAATAGCGCGGACGCGCTTCACACCGCGAGCATGCACGCGCGGCCCACGGCCGAAATGAGATAAAAACGTGTTCCTTCATGTGGATGATAGTTGATAAAACACGTGTTCGTGAGAACTGTAAGCGTTTGTGTGCAGGGTGCGGAATTTTCTTCTTTGGGATTATTTACATGTTTGGCCAAGCATTTATTTATTATTTATCTCAAAAATAAATAAGAAACTGAGGGAAGCCTGCTCCTACGACACAATTCGTCTGTGTGGTGAACCAATCACCCAAGCTTTGTACCGTACACCGGTGTCCTGGATACATATTTTAGAATCCTAAACTTAAAGCAACAGCCAAAGCCTGCAGGGATAAACAGACGTCTGACTATAAAGTGAGTGTTTCTATTTTCTTTCTTAGGGGCCAGTCACACCAAAAGCACTTTAAACGCTTGCAAACGCAAGGCGCGACGCACTGCCTTTTTTAAAAACGTGGCTTTTCATATTGCTAAGCAACCACCGAGTCAGCTGTCTTTTCAATCAAATATTGAAGTGTGAGCGCTCTTTTGCTGTTAACTGTCATATTAGCAGAAACTTTAAAAAGATCGCTTGCTCTGACCTTGTTTGAAGATGAGAGGTGCACAAACACGCAGGAGAGAGTAAGCGAGTGGAGTCCGGTTCTTCAAAGCAACTGTAAACTTCCCTCACCACAACGTAAGGCCCGCCTCTCCCCTCATTCGATTGGACAATGGAAGGACGCGAATGACGTCGGGCGCTTCTCCGTCTCAGCGCTCCTTCAAAAACGCGTGCACAGCAGGCGGCAAAAAAACGCAAGGCGCTCGGCGCGCATAAACAGCGCGCAAACGCTCCCTGCCCATAGAATATCATTCAAAAAAGGCGCCTGCAACTGCCATAAACGCATTTGGTGTGACTGGCCCCTTAAGGAACAGTATGTAAGATTGTGGTCAAAACTGGTACTGCAATCACAAAACTTGTGGCTAAAACTGGTACTGCAATCTCACAACTGGTGGCCAATACACAAAATGACAACATAAACATTTTTTAAATGACAATATCCTGGCCGGACCACTTTTGTCAGTGATATAAGTATTTGAAATGAAAATGATTTCTTAATGTCTAGTGACATATCAGGGCCATTTTATGATTAATTGATATACATTTCTTATATACTCTTCCTTTATACTAACGTGGCATGTATGTACACACAATAGCATACAGGTGAGCAAGCGGTGTTCTGGATTAGTGGTGGGGGCTTGCAGAGCTGTGCATTGTCGGAGTTGTAGTTTTTCATACAAATGAGCCCTAAAGTCACGTTCTGCCTTTTTTCGGTCAAATAGGCACAAAATTCTACATTTATGTTACATTTCGACAACAAATATGACCCACTTTCAATAAAGATTAACGTTTCTACAGATGAAATGTCCCTTTAAATAAAAATATTTTAATTTTAATCATGATGTCTTTGCCACCCGCCCCTTTAATTGCCACGGCCCCCGGACACGACCACCTCCCAACCCTACCACCTTTACTAACAAATTTTCTGTGGGAAACCCTGATGTGCATACAAGTAGAGATGATTCAGAGAACAAAGATGATTCAGTGTATCTACTAATCTTTGTTCAGTTAATGCATATTTAATGCATATACTATAATATTACAGTATAAAGATGTCTACAATCTATATTATTTGCCAAGGGTCTTTTCCGTAGTTCCGTTATGACTTCCAGTTTCAGTTAAACTGATGAATTATGCTGCACATTCCAAAGCACTTCAGCGGGTTCTTTAACTAAGCCTGGGATTG
This sequence comes from Misgurnus anguillicaudatus, assembly GCF_027580225.2. NCBI lineage: Eukaryota > Metazoa > Chordata > Actinopteri > Cypriniformes > Cobitidae > Misgurnus > Misgurnus anguillicaudatus. The sequence goes on along the minus strand of NC_073359.2, from coordinate 30,652,931 downwards.
ATCACACCGAGTACATGCTAGCTACCAGTTACTTGTTACTAGTGTTTTAACCTTTGCTTATTTAATGCATACACAACAGTCTCTGAATATAGACAGGGACGGACTGGCAATCTGTGCGTTCTGGAAAAGTCCAGAACGGCCATTCGACGTAGGGCCGTCGCCCGGCCGACGGCAAAAAAAAGTCTAATTACACAATATGAATAGCCAACAGCAGGGGCACTAATACGATCATCACTTATATGCTGCTACGTGTAAAAAAAAAACAAGGAAGAAGAGTCGGCCTACTAGCCGTGATTGTTCCACAGATTCCCGGAATTCGCGAGCGTCTATGTTTGCGAGCCTGAGCATCCACAGCCTGGTCATGATGAGGGACAAACCGAGTTAACTTCACATCAGCTAGTGCTAAGTGCCAGTAGTAGCAGGACACGTGACATTATAATATAATATACACGATATATAAAAATAAATAAAACCTGCGTGAAAATTAACGTAATGCGCAACTACTGTTAGAGAGACGTGATGTGAGTGTGTGTGTGTGTGTGTGTGTGTGTGTGTGTGTGTGTGTGTGTGTGTGTGTTTGTGTGTGTGTGTGTGTGTGTGTGTGTGTGTGTGTGTGTGTACCTGGTAATTATCACGTAGTGGGGACCAATTGTCCCCATAAAGATAGGAATACCAGTGTTTTTGTGACCTTGTGGAAACATTTTGATGTCCCCATGAGGAAACATGCTTATAAATCAAACAGATTGATGTTTATTGAAAATGTGAAGTAAGAGAAGGGTTTCTGTGATGGTTGGGGTTAGGGAATGGGGTAGGTAAGGGGAATAGAATATACAGTTTGTGTGGTATAAAATGCATTACGTCTATGGAATGTCCCCACAAAACATGGAAACCAGAATGTGTGTGTGTCTGTGTGTGAGAGGCGCGGGCGCGATTGAACAGTGGAAACGTAAAAACAATACATACTCCGTCATTTTGTTCATATGGGACATCATTCAAACTGCATTTGCTTATATTTGTTAGGGCTGTGCAATTAATCGTTTTTCGATTTCAATTTCGATTTTTGCACATTTCGATTGCAAAAACAAGATAATCGAGGGAGATCGATTAGTGTGCCGCATTTCTGTTATTTCGTTTTGAGTCATTAATCCGACGCGTCATAAGCAGCTGCGCCTCGCACACAAAGTAGAAATCCTCATGTATTTGTTCAGTTTTATGCTTTTCAAGCGAGCCGAGGCAAACTATCCCTCACGTTTAAAATATTATCAGCTGGATCGTGGCGCCGCTCTCTCTCTCTCTCTCTCTCTCTCTCACACGTGCAGAGAGCTGCGCGCTCAGTCATCTGTTTAAAGTCAGGTCACTAGGTAATAATCCTGTTTATGTTTGTAAAGTTATATGCATTTCAAGCGATCGTGTTTAAAATGTGAATCGCGTTCTGCTGGCACTTAAACACTACTGCTTTGACACGTGTAGCCTTCTGCAGCAACACTAAACAATGCATTGAATGTATGCAGGGCTTGACATTAACACCCGCCAAATGCGGGTATATTTCGGCTGCGACCGTTTGTGGAGTCGCGCGCGCGTTCAGCGGAGCGTTGCGGACCAAAGCGCCACCTCCCAGAGAGCGCACGAGAGGTGATGGATTTGCGAATGCACAAGAGGACGCAGTCTGAGCGCATACACACTTCGGGAAAGATACAACAATTGCATGGAAGTGATTGGAGAGATATATATTGCGTGCACATTCTCAGGGCAAGAGCGGAGAGAAATTCAGCGCATTCCTGAATGAACACGAAATCAAATGAAACCCGCCAGCTGAGAGGTTCGCGCATCATTTTAATGTAAGCTACTTTGGGCAATAATAATGCCCTCTCGACAGTTGTCATTAAAAGTCTTAAATCACTTTTAACAGAAAACACAATCAAGCATATAAAATACAATCTGCATAAACAAGTTGAAAGTAAAATTCATGTACATTTCTTCACTGCTGTTGTTAATAAATATTTAAAGTGGTTGTCGAGGGGTTTTGTGTATATCTTTTCAGTTAATCTTCTACACCCCTGCTCCACTTTTAATATATTCATTCAATGTAAATCTATTTATGCCTTACTAGACTGTTTTTATGCACCTAAATATATGATATGATCTATACTGATATACCTGGTATATACCAGCTAATGTTGTCCTAATTTGGGTGGTCAGACTGCATTTGAAATTCAATCTGCATCTAATTTAGCTAAACCAAGTAAATTTGCTCGAATTAAAGTCATTTTAGGATGCCAAAGTCAAGTTTAATCATATAAAATTTATTTTACCAGCAACAAAATTGTGGCCTGTGAAAATGCTGAGTGGCTAGTAACTTTGGAAAACAACTAGCTACTTTGGCTGGTGAGCAAAAAAGTTAATGTCAAGCCCATGTATAAATGCATGTTTTTACAGTCATTTAAGTAATCGTGTTAAATAATCGAGATTAAGATTTTTATCAAAACAATCGGGATTATGATTTTTCCCATAATCGAGCAGCCCTAATATTTGTGTGCAGTCGCAATAAAACAAAACATTGTGCTTTTGTCAAACTGTAAACTCAAACTGTAACCTACAACTGTCATCTAACCAAAATCACACACACACAAACACCAAAGCAAAAAATATTTATCCAACTCCATTTAAAAACAGTCTGTGGGTGGACATTCATCGTATTGCATTGATTTTCATTTCTTTTATTGACTTTGTTGTATATAAGAGGTTGTAGTGAGCTCACATTTTCTGCTAGAATGAAGACTATTGAATTAAACGGGAAAATATCAGGCATGCATTGCGACCACTCTAAATGTGCTAATATACAAGAAAGGGGGCTAAATAATTCACCAAATATTAGTTTAACAAAAAAATCCTAGCTTGCACTTTCTGTCTGTCTTCCATCAGAGTACAGTTTTTTTCTTGTCTTTCATATTTGTGTTTAGTATTGTGGAATTGGCAAAGACCTGGTGGTTGTTTGTGAAAACTTTACAGACAAAATGAATAGGGCCTAGCCATTTTCATTATTTCACACCCATATTATACAGTGGGGCAAAAAAGTATTTAGTCAACCGCCAATTGTGCAAGTTCTCCCACTTAAAAAGATGAGAGGGGCCTGTAACCTTCATCACAGGCACACCTCAACTATGAGAGACAAAATGAGGATAAAAATCCAGAAAATCACATTGTCTGATTTTTTAAGAATTTATTTGCAATCTATGGTGGAAAATAAGTATTTGGTCAATAACAAAAAAGCAAGATTTCTTTCTCTCACAAACCTGTAACTTCTTCTTTAAGAGGATCCTCTGTCCTCCACTTCTTACCTGTATTAATGGCACCTGTTTGAACTTGTTAGCAGTATAAAAGACACCTGTCCACAACCTAAAACAGTCAGAATGCAAACTCAACTATGGCCAAGACCAAAGAGCTGTCAAAGGACACCAGAAACAAAATTGTAGACCTGCACCAGGCTGGGAAGACTGAATCTACAATAGGTAAGCAGCTTGGTGTGAAGAAATCAACTGTGAGAGCAATTATTAGAAAATGTAAGACATACAAGAACACTGATAATCTCCCTCGATCTGGGGCTCCACGCAAGATCTCATCCCGTAGGGTAAAAATTATCACCAGAATGGTAAGCAAAAATCCCAGAACCAGATGGGGGGACCTAGTGAATGACCTGCAGAGAGCTGGGACCAAAGTAACAAAGGCTACCATCAGTAACACACGATGCAGCCAGGGACTCAATTCCTGCAGTGCCAGATGTGTCCACCTGCTTAAGCCAGTACATGTCCGGACCCGTCTGAAGTTTGCTAGAGAGCATTTGGATGATCCAGAAGAAGAGTGGGAGAATGTCATATGGTCAGATGAAACCAAAACATAACTTTTTGGTAGAAACTCAACTTCTTGTGTTTGGAGGAGAAAGATGCTGAGTTGCATCCAAAGAACACCATACCTACTGTGAAGCAGGGGGGTGGAAACCTCATGCTTTGGGGCTGTTTTTCTGCACAGGGACCAGGCCGACTGGTCCGAGGTCAGGGAAGACTGACTGGGGCCATGTCTCGTGAGATTTTGACTCAAAACCTCCTTTCGTCAGCAAGGGCATTGAAGATGAAACGTGGCTGGGTCTTTCAGTATGGCAGTGATCCCAAAAATACCGCCCGTGCGAAGAAGGAGTGGTTTCGTAAGAATAATTTCAAGGTCCTGGAGTGGCCTAGCCAGTCTCCAGATCTCAACCCCATAGAAAATCTTTGGAGGGAGTTGAAAATCTGAGTTGCCCAGCGACAGCCCTAAAACATCACTGCTCTAGAGGAGATCTGCATGGAGGAATGGGCCAAACTACCAGCAACAGTGTGTAAAAACCTTGTGGAGACTTACAGAAAACGTTTGATCTCTGTCATTGCCAACAAAGGGTATATAACAAAGTATTGACATAAACTTTTGTTATTGACCAAATACTTATTTTTCACCATGATTTGCAAATGAGTTCTTAGAAGGATCAGACGGTGTGATTTTCTGGATTTTTTTTCTCATTTTGTGTCTCGTAGTTGACGTGTGCCTTTGACAAAAATTACAGGCCTCTCTCATCTTTTTAAGTGTGAGAACTTGAACAATTGGTAGCTGACTAAATACTTTTTTGCCCCACTGTACATCAAAGTGTAATATGACATTGACAAAATATTAAATAACCTTGTCTAATATTCTGACAGTATTGTGGCATATCAGGACATCCATGTGTCTGTTGCGCACGGCAAGGGGCGAATGGCCGGTTGATGGGCCTATTTGGGAGAAAGTCCAGGGCTGTTTTTTAGCCCCAGTCCGTCCCTGAATATAGATTAGTGATGATTTAATGAATTGATCTGATTGTTATTAAATGTATGTTTTCGTATGTTGTGTTTAAAACATGATCAGAAACACTGTGATCTAAATATAAATGAATTACTAAGAGTGTAGATATAACCAAAGAGTCATAGTGGTTTTAAAACATAAAGCATGTCTATTATTTATTTTAGTCACTGTATGCTTGTGACACTTTAAGAGCTTCATTTCTGAGTTGACGTTAAACCTGATGTAGAAAGAAATGTGGTTTTGTTCTGTTGGCAGACATGAGAGATGTGCTTATGTTAGACTATTAGTAGCTGTTTACGGTTTATGTGTATATGAGAGGTGAGAGTAAGCTCACTTGACTCTCATGCTGTCTGTAAGACCTTCTCTGCTCTTCTTTTTACTTATTACATAGTTGGACGGGAGGAAGAGCTGCAGTCGTGTGTGAAAAGTGTAGTGGGCTAAGCACACAACCCTGGGGGGCCCCGGTGTTAATGGTCAGGGTGGAGGATGTGTGCTTGCTCACTCTAACATATTGTGTACGGTTTGTTAGAAAATCCAGTATAGAGTTGCATTATGTGCTACCCAGTCCAAGTTCATGTAATTTGTTAAATAGTTTGTTTGGCAGCATTGTATTAAAGGCGGAGTCCACGATGTTTGAAAAACGCGTTGGAAAAGGAGACGGGCCGACTACCAAAACACACTTATAGCCAATCAAATCAAATCAAATGCCGGGTTGCGTATGTGTGGGGCGGGTCTATCAACAGAAGGTCCAGATTCTATTGGGGTAGGGGCGTGTTTGTTTAGGTGATTTCAAATATCAACATTGGCTTTCAAACATCATGGACTCCGCCTTTAAATGTAGAACTAAAATCAAAGAGAAGCCTTGCATATATGTTCTTATGCTCTAGTTGTTCCAGCAAGTTGTGTAGCACAATGGCTATGGCATCCTCTGTTGCTCCATGCATTCACAATCGCTTAATAATAACATTTCACACATTCATGCTCACATGTACATTCCATTTAATTAGACAGAAGTCATTCCCATTAAAGTATGTCCACATTGTCCCTCCTAACATGGAATTTTGTGGTATTGGGTCTCAGGCAAACAGGGCCAAGGTGTTTGAACATTTAAATAAATTACAGGGCCAACATTTGCCTCTTTCAAGAAACTCATCTGGGAAAATCAAATTGTAACAGAATCAAATCAGCTCAGTATAATCAGATATTTTCAGCAAATTACAATACAAAACAACAAGGAGTCTGCATACTTATTCATAAAAACATGTTATTCACCCATACTACTACTATCGCTGACACTGAAGGGCACTATACAGTGAGGAAAATAAGTACACTCTTAAAAATGCTGGGTTGTTTTTAACCCAGGGCTGGGTCACTATTGGACAGAACACACTGCCGGGTTAAAATGACCCAACTGCTGTGTTATTTTAACCCAACTACTGGGTTGTTTCAAGATGGTTGATTGACAATAACCCAGCAATTTGCTAAGTTAACACAGTGTTTGAGTTCACCTCCATGTTTCTCTGTGCCACTGACTGGACAGACGGGGCGGAGTCGCGTAACCTCACACGCCTACATCTAACATCCATCTATCCATCTATCTATCAACTGACTTTTAAGATTGTTTACAACCTAACACACTGTCTTTAGTCCTATTTAATGCATACAGAACACTCTTACTCTGAATGTGATTAAAAATTATTTAAATTTACATTCGTCCAAAGCGACTTACAAATAAGGTAACAATAGAAGCAATTTGAGCAACATAAAAACAGCAATACATAACTAGAACTAGAAACGGTCTCATCAAATCTAACACAGTATCAAGGGTAAGTAGTAGGGATGTTAACAATTAATCGATCTTCGATTAATTGTCGATAAGAATTAATTCGACAAAAATTAACGATTGTCGACAAAGCAAGCACATGTGTCCGGCGCCTGCGCAAAGGACATACACAGCTGGTGAAAAAATTAAACAAGCGCGAAGAAGTTAAACTAGCCATGATATCACAACGATGCTTGATGCCAAACACTCACTTGGGCTTTAAAACCTCATTCGAGACGAGGCTGGCTGCTAACGCAACGAAATGGCATCCGCAGTGGATCTGAGAGGTTCCGATGCCGAAAATCTAAACACAGTTAGGCTGAAAGCAAAGACCCTTTTCAGGGAAGCCTGCAAGATTAGCATAGCAGCGCTGCTAACGCTGCTTTACACAGGGAAGGAGACCAGAAGCCGTTTCTAATAAACAGATTAAAATGTAAAACTTACATTCTGGCAAGAAACTGTTAAATGTAAACTGTAACTGACTGTCGTTACACTCTGAACGCCCACAACATATATCATTGATCATCATCATTACTGGCTGAGGCGCTACATGCTAAACGGATTTTCTAATGGAAGGTTGAAGTCTTCATAATACGCATCTTTGTTGAAAATATGCCGCAGGTCTAAAGCTGAGGTGACGACGGGAAAAGTGCCCTTTGTGTGCTTCTTGGATATAATTACAACAAGTGATGTATCAACGACTCAGAAAGCGAGGTGAACAACTTGAAAAATAACACTTGATGATAATGAAAACTTATTTTGTCATGGACGCACGGACTTTCATCCGACTGTGCGGAGTGCCCGTTATGAGGCGGAGTTTACTGTGTCTATTAGTCATTATATTTCATTACGAGATTCAATTGATGATTTTTATCAAAACACCAACTACATTGACTCATTTTACAATCCCACTAGCATGTCATTTAGACAAAATAAAAACTTTTAATTCGCGTGAGGAAGCTGGCATTTTTACGCACACTTTTATGTCATTGGCTATATGTCACTGCTGTCATGGCTTATTGCACTATTACCGTTAACGATTATTCGATTGATTGATCGTTAATTTAAATGATCATCGAATATGGGAAATTGCATATTTTGACATCCCTAGTAAGTAGCTTTATTTTTTGATGAATTGATCTGATTGTTATTAATGTGTGTGTTTTTATGTTTTGTGTTGTTTATGTACAGAGATCTGCAGTAAAAGGATGGTGTGGTGTATACATGAGTCAAGAGATGATAAACAAACTCTCTGTGATTCTCAGATCAACCTTCAGCTCTGTAATCATCTTCACTTTTGGTAACTTTACATAAAGCGCTTATTACATTTAAGATGTGTTCTCTATCACTTCATGATTTGTAACTTCTCCATTGAATTCTGAAGCATAATACATGCTAACAACAGCTAAAATGCAAGCATACATCAACAATATTTCACCATGTTTTAAATAATGCATCAGAAACAACTAAAGTATTTGATTTCAAACTATGTCTATTTTTTATTTTTCTAACTGAATGCATCTGACACTTTAACAGGTTCATTCAGGTTCAAGTGATGCCTGATGTGGAAAGAAATGTGGTTTTGTTATACTGGTGGACGTGAAATGTGCATTTTTATTTAACTGTTTGTGGTTAATGTGTATGTGTGTGTACATGTGAAAGGCATAAACAGTTTCTGTAAATACTGTGTGACTTTTTTGCTGTACTTCTTCACTGTACACAAAGCATTTGAATTCACCTATGCTAATGTTTAACAAATAAAAGCGTACCGTTACAGTCTATGCAAAAGTTTAAGAACCCCTGGCAATTTCCATGATTTTCATTTATAAATATTTGAGTGTTTAGATTAGCCAATTTCATTTTGATGTATCAAATAACTGAAGGACACAATAATATTTTAGTAGTAAAATTATGTTTATTGTATTAACAGAAAATGTGCAATATGCATCAAAACGAAAAATTTGACAAATTAGATTTTTAATTTGGGCACCCCAACATAAAAATCACATCAATATTTAGGAGAGCCTCATTTTACATGAAATAACAGCCTGTAGACGCTTCCTGTAGCCTGTAATGAGTGTCTGGATTCTAGATGAATGTATTATCAACCATTCCTCCTTAAAAAAACATCCCCAGTTCAGTTAGGTCAGCCCGCTTCAAATCACCCCACAGATGTTCAATGATATTCAGGTCTGAAGACTGGGATGGCCATTCCAGAACATTCTACTTGTTCCTCTGCATAAATGCCCAAGTAGATTTTGAGCAGTGTTTGGTGTCGTTGTCTTGTTAAAAAAAATCCACCCCTGGCGTAACTTCAACTTTATGACTGATTCCTCATTATTCTCAGGAATTTGCTGATATTGAGTGGAATCCATGCGACCCTAAACTTTAACCAGATTAACAGTCCTGGCACTGGCCACACAGTCCCACAGCATAACGCCCCTTGTTATGACCGAATAACTCAATCTTTGTTTCATCAGTCCACAGCACCTTACTTCAATATGAAGCTGGCTTGTATAAATGTGCATTTGCATACCTCAAGCGACTCAGTTTGTGGCGTGTGTGCAGAAAAGGCTTTTTTCGCATCACTCTCCCGTACAGCTTCTCTTTGTGCAAAGTACGATGAATTGTTGAACGTGTACAGTGACATCATCTGCAGCTTGATGCAAGTTGATGTTGTAGATCTTTGGAGGTGGTCTGTGAGCTGTTTTTGATCGTTCTTACCATTCTTCGCTTTTGCCTCTCCAATATTTTACGTGGCCTGCCACTTCTGGCCTTAACAAGAACTGTGCCTGTGGTCTTCTCACTATGTTCCTCACAGTAGACACTGATAGCTTATATCTTTTTGTAGCCTTCCCCTAAACCATAATGTTGAACAATCTTGTTTTCAGTTCATTTGAGATTTGGTTTGAGGCCTCCATGTCGCCACTCTTCAGAGGAGATTCAAAGATAACAACAACTTGCAATTGCCCACCTTATATACACCTTTTCTCATGATTGGATGCACCTGTCTATGAAGTTCAAGGCTTAATGAGCTCACCAAACCAAGTAGTTACAGGTATTCAAATCAACCAAATTGACAAAGGTGCCCAATTTATGCACCTATCTAATTTCGTTTTGATGCATATAGCACATTTTATTGTTCATTCAATAAACGTCATTTTACTACTGAAATATTAATGTGTCCTTCAGTTATTTGATAGATCAAAATGAAATTGCTGATACAAACACTTAAATATTTATAATTGAAAATCATGGATTTGTCAAGGGTTCCTAAACTTTTGCATACGACTGTAAGAAATACTTTAGTAGTCTAGTTCCGGCTTTATATTTTAAATTGGCAGTCGGGTCCGGTTTGTTATTTATGGTTTGTGGTTGATTATTCAATCAACGCACCCGCCCAGTTTTGTTTTGGGCCCCTTTATAGCACAACATACTAAAAGTATGCAGTTTATGCACAAGCACCAGTCTTCTGAATAATGGTAACTACAAAACTCAAAGAAGAAACAGAAACTCTTCCAAATCTCGACGATAAATTAACATTAAACACCAACAAGTCTTTCTTTTTAGGTAAAAACACATAAAATAGAGATTAAATTCAAATTTTACCCTTCAAATGCAGTCCCATGAAAAGCATGCTGGGAACTACGAGTCCACTGCCTAGTTAGTCATGTTCAATAAAATCATTCATGTAGTTTCAACACAAAATTATTAAGTTAGAATTAGAGTTAGTAAGTTAGAATTACAAGAATTTAAATTTTTTTAATACAGTTTACTCATTTTAACTTGGTTAAATCTACTAAGGCACAGAAACACTTTTAAATCAATTAAATATTAAATGACTTTGACTGGATCATTAGCAAAAACTTGAGCAAAAACATGAACATGCATTTATCATAACTGTATTTTTACAGTAGCATGATAGCAGCTGCATAAGATTTAAATAACACCTGACAATAAAGTAAACAAAACATTGTATGCTGTTTAGATCACTGACCCCTCAATATTCAATCTATACTTTTGACTAGAGAGTCATCTAGTGTACACTACAGGAATTCACCTCTTCATGATCAGATCTGACTTAGGTCAATATAAGCACATCTCACAGCTGCCACAGACCACTAAATAATCACTTAATAATTAACAAAAATATATTTTACATGTTAATCGTCAATGTTAATAAGAAGAATATGTGTAAGCGAAAATCATTATTCCAGTGGGAAACATTAAAATTTCCCAAATGTTTAAAATTATAGGTAATATTACTTTAACTTTTGTGTGATAAAATCAATATCATCATGTGTGTAAAGTTATATCCAAAGTTGTACACAACTTGCATTGATATAACTTTACATAATAAGTAAGTTGTAAGTAAGTTTTTACCGAATGTAAGTAGAATTTTACTACAAATTCATTTAAAGACGTATAATGTTTACATTTTTTAGCTGTAAGTTACTTCTGAAAAAATATATTTATGGACTGTCTCATTCACTTCTATTGTAAACATCACAGTGTAACACTGTGTTTTTTTAAAGAGCTAAACTGATGATTGAGGTCAAAGGTGAAGCCTAAAATGGCCAATCATGGTTTAGTGGTTTAAAGTAAAACTCTCACCTTTATAAGAGATGTTGATGGTGATGAATTGGTCAGGTTGATGAAGATAAAACCTCCACCTGAGGAAGATTAAGCTTTTATTACGACTCTGATCAATATAACATCAGCTACTGATGAAAAGATCACTATTTCTAAAGCAAAAAGTGGACATTAAATAAAACATTAAATAGAAATTGTTTCAAATGTGTTTTTTACACAGTTTAGTTTGCAGTCATGTGTTTTTGAAAAAATACAAATCAAATTATAACCATTAAATGCTCATTCTCTGATGTTTTTGGCAAGTTTGTGTTTTTCAACATACCTGACACGTTAACTGTTCAGTCAGTCTCACAGCAGCTCTTTTGTGATAAATTGTTTTATTTTGTGTTTCTTTAAGATGAACCGTACCTCTGTCACTTCGTCTGATCACTGTCGACTCCAATTAACTTTAATTTAAACAGATAATCGTTTTTTTCCTCAGTTTTACCTCAGTTTCCTCGACCAATAAAGTAGTCATGCTGCGGGATGTCGTGCTGCTGAAGCGACTGCGCCGATGAGCGCATGCGCGGTTGTGGCTAGAAGGGATATAACAATGGCAAAGAACCCATGATGAGCACCGTTTTTATCGTCAATCTTCATCCTTTATGCTACCCCAAGCCTAACCCTAGACCCAAAGTTTCGCTAGATTTAGGCCGTAGATGTATCCCATTTAGCCAGAACCGCTGCTTTCATCCTAATTCTACTCTCAAACCAAACCCTAAATTCAACATCTCGCGAGATTTAGGCCGTTGCTGTATCCCATCTAGCCAGAGTTCTCGGAGATAAGTTTGGTTGTTCATCAAATGCATTGGACATTGACGTCAAGTTCCTTAAATTTAACTACATTCACAACAACACATTAGCGCATTTTGACAGTGAAGTTAAACCTAAGTTTACTTCAATTTTTCCAATGTAAATCACTGTTGGAAACGTCTAAGCATCTAGATATTTCAACAGTGTTTTATCAAATAAATTATGTAGGGATATTAATTGATTCATTTATGAAGAGAGTGTGCCTCAAAACATTTATATTCTGCAAAATGTCACCAAGATAGCAGATCAACAATCAACATTGAAATGATATGATCCATCAACCAAATTATCATTAAATCAAAGTTGAAATTTTACATTGATTTTTCATCATGTTTGTACCCTGGAATAACCTTATTTCAATGATGCAAAATCAGTCAAAATAGATATAAAATCAATCTTTCTTCCACATAAATTCAATCATTCAGGGTAGCAGACCAACAGAATCAATACTGAATTGGTGCTGATGCATCAACCAAATTATTATTGAAACAACCTTGACATTTTTAGGCCTACTGATTTTTTGTCAGGTTAGAATGATGTTATTTCAATAATGAAAAATCAATCAAGATGTTTATTAAACATAATTTTAATAGTTTAATTAACATCCCAGTCATCACTTAAAGGAATAGTCTACTCTTTTGCCATTTTAAACTATGTTATTACCTCAATTTAGATGAATTAATACATATCTATCTTTTTTTGATGCGTGCACTGTACAGCCAGGGCCGCATTAAGAGCTCACTGGGCCCCGGGGCTATGAATTACTGCAGCCCCCCCCCCCCCCCCAACACCACCATTTAGGTCACCAACTACAGAGAGAACACATTTTTCTAAAACACTGCTGAAGTTGTTTTACATAAATATAATCTAGAATAATTCAGAAAATAACAGTTGCACGAAAAAAGCTGTTAGATTAACACTAACCTGTACATGACTTGCTAATAGCGAATATATGGGTGGGCGATGAGCTAAATGTTTTATCATTATACAAGTCATTTTATCTAACAATAATGATATACTTCACAGTCAAGTTATATTACTTTTAATAAGAATTTTATCATATGGAAATTTAATGCCACTAACATTTCAGAATTCTTTTGACCAATTTCCATATCACAAAAAAATAATAGTCACTTAAGAAAATAATCTCAAGCTTACTGATGACAAGAGTTACAATTAATAACAATAGAACAAAGGCACACAAGAAATCGACCTACTTGAAAAACTTAAAGCACTGAATAATATTATATTGTGTAAAGTAATCAAATATACAGTACCTATCTTTCACTATAAATTCAACATTCATTCTTATTTATTTTACAAAAGTGATTCAGTCAATGGCAGTAAATTACTTTATTTCTGATGTTTGATTTATTTATATTTATTTAATGTTTATTTGACAGGGACAAATGGATAAAACATTGCTTTATAAAAAATACAAAGTAGATTCCATGCATACAGGTTTATAGCCAAGACTAATTTGCAACCCCTGTCCCTGGTTAGGCTTGTAAGGTTAAAACAGAGATTACAGAGTATTGAAGCACAAATTTATAGCTATTAAAATATATACAATAAATACATCAAATAAGATGTGGGCTTAAATAGATGTAGTAGTCACTATTCACCTTATTTTTCACGACAACAAGGGCGGCGCCATTTCGCTCATTTTGTCAACGTTCTTCCGGCCGCATAGACGATGAGCAGCTGAGGCAGTGACTGAAGGCGACGCGTTAAGCTTAAAAAGCTCACTCGAGCACCTTTATGTTTCTTTCTTACCAATTTTAAGCCAACTGAGGAACACCCTTATCCCAATTAAGTAATGGTTCGACTACGATGTTCCGGTAACTTTAAACCACGCCGGGTGTTGAAAAGGTGGCCAGTTTCAGGTAAGCTATCTTAGCTAACTTTGTGCTCGTTCGCCTAAAGTTAGATTTGTGAAGTCCGTTCTACAAATACACTTAAGATCAGTAACGTTTATAAAATGCAACTATTTGAATGGTTTTAATTGTCCACCTATATTTTTATATTTACGATAGTACAACGAGATATTATAGTACATTGCATTCTTACAGTAGCCCACGTGATTCCTACAAGTTACTGAGATTTCAGATGCTAGAATGTCAGTTCATTTCTCATTCAGATATTGATAATGACCTATTAAATAACGTATTATTTAACACTGAAGTTAAAGGTTGTGTGTATAATGTTACTGTCTCTTTTTAATGCATATCTCTCTTACACACTGTTCTGTTTAAGTATGGGTGCCATTTATATATTAATTCTCATGATGCAAGTTTATTTTAAATACTAACATAAAACTGTTTATGGTTATATTGTTTTCACAGATGCATTGATGTGTAGTACCACAGTGGACAACTGTGAGGATGATACAATCAACATGTTCCTAAACTGTGATGCAGAAACACAATGGGAGGATCCATCCGTCTCTGACCACAACTACACTTTAAAATCACAACTTAACCTGAAGCAACCTACATCTGATATGGGAAAACAATGGTGCAGTTTCCCTGACAGGGCTTATCCTGGTCCCAGGCTAAAATGCATATTTGAGCTACAATAATTTAAAAACACCTTTTACTGACATACCTCAACATATATGAGTGCCATTGTTTTGTCACAAGATGCGCACCAGTCTTGTTTTTTGTAGGGTTTGTTTGTAAAAACTAAAATGTCCTAATATAATTAAATCCTAAATCCTAGTCCTGTAAACCCTGTCTGAGAAACTGCTCCTATGTGTTGAGCTGGCACAAATGTACATATCTCTGCTGAGAAACAACCATCTTTGTGTCAGCTTTACAGAGGGTTGATACTGCATCCATTACACAATCGCCAAGCACTTTACCAGTACATACACCAACAGCTTCCAGATAAACACTTGGGATCAGCTCCTGATGACTCCGATAAAGCTGTGTCTTAATTTATTGCAGGGTGGTCTTGCTTTACCTGTTGTAAAGTTACATTAAACCTTCATATGTGATCAGATGTCATGCAGTGATATTAAACATTTACAGTGTGATCAGATGTTGTGCATTTATATTAAACCTTTACAATGTGATCAGATGTTGTGCAATTATATTAAACCTTTACAATGTGATCAGATGTTGTGCAATTATATTAAACCTTTACAATGTGATCAGATGTTGTGCAGTTATATTAAACCTTTACTATGTGATCAGCTGTTACCTGTCATGCAGTTATATCAAACATTTACTATGTGATCAGATGTAACCTGCCATGCAGTTATATAAACCTTTACAGTGTGATCAGATATTATCTGTAAGGAATTTCTTAAACCAAATGTGAGCTTTGTAGATTCCACTTAAAAGGATTTAAGTCTGCTGATTTGAAGGAATAAGTGTTGGCAAGTTTGCAAATGAGTTCTATCATGGTACCACATAAAAACGAAATAGTTATTGGACTGGCTAAGGTGCACATTTGCTTTAAAAAAGACGAAATCAGTGTGTAAATATTGGTAGACATACTTTTAATAATTTTTAATGCTGCTCCATCAACTCCTGACAGGATGAGGTAATTAAATATGCCAGGTTACTTGCCGCGGCCGCTTCATATCGTCTAACCACGAGACGATTGATAGGACAATATAAGACTATCCGAGCGTCTTATGAAGTTTTCTCCGTGCTCCTAATTTAAAACATTTACAGCAGTAGTGATATTTGTCATTTCGCTAAAGTTATAGTGAACTACAAACGATCTTCTAACCACCAAACTAACCACCGAATGCACTGTGCCATATTAGCAGCGGAAGTCGGTTGACAAAATGCGGAAGAGCGAAGAACTAAAAAGGGGCGTGGCGGAATAAGGTGAATAACACAGAATCTAAACAAATGTATACATTAAGTTGTAGCCTGTATAATCAGCGTTCACAAAGTTGTTTCAGTTTTAGCCGTTGCTTTAAATGTGTATTAAAAACCTTGAGTCCTTTCAGTGTTTTAATTTCTGATGGTAAAGCATTTCACCATTTTATGCCATTTTAAAGTGATGTCTGACCAAATGTTGTTCTAAGTTTTGCGACTATACAGCCTATACAGTGCGGTGCGGCTTTTTATATTGCTAAGCAACCACCGAGTAAGCTGTCTTGAGTCTTGTCAATCAAATATTGACGCGTGAGCGCTCTTTTACTGTTAACTGTCAGAAACTTTAAAAATAGGACGCTTGCTCTGACCTTGTTTGAGGGTGAGAGGTGCACAAAGACGCAGGAGAAAGTGAGCGACTGGAGTCTGGTTCTTCAAAGCCCTTGCAAACTTCCCTTACCACAACGTAAGACCCGCCTCTCCCCTCATTCGATTGGACAATGCGCCCGACGCGAATGACGTCGGGCGCTTCTCCGCTCTCAGCGCTTCTTCAAAAGCGCGTGCTGCGGCTGGCGGCAAAAACCTAATTTGTAGGGGGCGTGGTAAGGCTTTGGCAATCAGATGTCTAGTAGCAGTCAATCTGCTTCACAGCCAATCACGGGCCCCCTACTTGTTCGGGCCCCGGGGCTTTAGCCCCGCCTAGCCCTATGGTAAATGCGGCCCTGTGTACAGCGCGTCGTGAATGTGTTAGCATTTAGCCTAGACCCATTCATTCCTATGGTACCAAACAGGGAAGCCACCAAACACTTCCGTGGTTTCCCTATTTAAAGACTGTTACATGAGGAGTTATAGGCCTACCAGTAATAAGGTGCCACAAAATAAAACTTTTTTTTTGGTACCATAGGAATGAATGGGGCTAGGCTAAATGCTAACACATTCATAACGCGCTGTACAGTGCACGCATTGAAAAAAGAAACTAGATTTACATAATGACATCCCTACCCAAACCTAACTCTAACACCAACGCCAGGTGACAACTGTTTAATTTCGCGTACACCGTTTAATTTTGCGTAATCTAACCCTAAACCGACGCGAAAATGGTAAGAAAATAGGAAAAGAGAATGCAACGGACGTAATAGTATTGAAGTATATTACATACTTTACAACAAAATTCTGTGGTAAATACTACAGAAATATTAAATGAATACCACACAATCCCACAAGAATACTGCAGGAAAATTACAGACGTTACAACACAATCCTGTGGTAAAGTGTCCCAAAACACCACACAATACCACACAAGTTTTGTGTGGTACCTGTGATGTTTTATCACATGTTAAATAAACATGATAAGGATTACCACAGAACATTTTTGTAAGGGACTGTAGTGTGTTTTGGGCCATATTCCATTAGAAACAATAAAATTCCCAATAAAACCAATAAAACCATTAGAATTTTCTGTAATGGTTTTATTGTTTTTTTCAGCAGGGTAGTGATTCCCATCTATGAAGAGGTGATGTTATTAATTGTTGTAACTTAATAATAGAGGCAGCTAACTGCTGTATTAAGATCTTTTTATCTAAAGTCAATTAAATGTTTATTCATTTTCAATAAATATCTGTAAGTCTTCTTTATTGTGCTGAAGTCACTAGCTATTTATATATTTGATAAAATACAATGCTATCTAAATACAATGTGTGATGTGTTGAGGTATTTTTTTTTTTTTAAATAACCTGTGTTATAATACATTATATAATATTTCAATAAACATTTTTCCAGTAATAAAATAATTTAATTGTTATAAATTTTGTTACTAATATGTTGTTTTACTCTTCCTTATAAGGAAATGTTTTACTTATTTTAGATAGATATGATATTCACCTTATTCCGCCACGCCCCTTTTTAATTCTTCGCTCTTCCGCATTTTGTCAACCGACTTCCGCTGCTAATATGGCACAGTGCATTCGGTGGTTAGTTTGGTGGTTAGAAGATTGTTTGTAGTTCACTATAACTTCAGCGAAATGACAAACATCGCCACTGATGTAAATGTTTCAAACCAGGAGCACTGTCAAAACTTCATACGACGCCCGGACAGCCCTACATTGTCCCATCAACCGTCTCGTGGTTAGACGATATGAAGCGGCCGCGGCAAGTAACCTGGCATATTTAATTACCTCGTCCTGTCAGGAGTTGATGGAGCAACATTGAAAATTATTAAAAGTATGTCTACCAATATTTACACAGTGATTTCCTCTTTTTTTATAGCAAATGTGCACCTTAGCCAGTCCAATAACTATTTCGTTTTTATGTGGTACCATGATAGAATTCATTTGCAAACTTGCCAACACTTATTCCTTCAAATAAGGAGACTTAAATCCTTTTAAGTGGAATCTACAAAGCTCACATATGGTTTAAGAAATTCCTTACAGATAATATCTGATCACACTGTAAAGGTTTATATAACTGCATGGCAGATTACATCTGATCACATAGTAAATGTTTAATATAACTGCATGACAGGTAACAGCTGATCACATAGTAAAGGTTTAACATAAATGCACAACATCTGATCACATTGTAAAGGTTTAACATAAATGCACAACATCTGATCACATTGTAAAGGTTTAACATAATTGCACAACATCTGATCACATTGTAAAGGTTTAATATAATTGCACAACATCTGATCACATTGTAATGTCATGGGCTTGCCAGATCTTTTGTACTAGACTCGGGTCTGAGTGTATCTGGCAAGACCATGACAGTACTATGTTCTGTGTGGGAGCATGTGGAGGCATATAGTTGTGTGGCTTCCACATGTTCCCAGTGTTTTGTGGCTGTCATGGTCTTGCCTGACTTTGGTTATTATCCAGAGGGCAAGACCAGGGCAGCATTGTGTTTATGTGGGAATACGTGTTGTTTCACATCATGTTTGTGTGACACGTGTTCCCAGTGTCTTGTCACTTTTACCCTACTCCCTTATGTAATCATGTCTTAAGTGATTAATTATGTTCACCTGTTCCCCATTGATGTGCTGTCTATTTAAGGCCCTCGTGTTCTTTGTGTGGTGTGCGTGCGTTGTCGTAGTTCAGTGTTATGTATTCTGAGACCTGTTCTATAATTCCCGTGTTATTTGTGTTTCATCACATTGTTTGGTTATCCCTTGTTTTTCCCCATCGTGGGTGTTTCTTTTACTGTTAATAAATTCATAGTTATATTTTTATACTACTCCTCTGCGTTTGGGTTCATCCTTTGATTTCCACAATCCGGTTAATACCAGCCGTGACAGAACGCACGCACCAAAACTGAACCCAGCGAGGATGTTTGCTGGCAGCCGCCTGGCAATACGGGGAAGAGGATCCCGTCCCGCATACGAGTCGGGTTACGAGTTTTATGACCCACTCGTATGCGGACCCGAGGTGAATGCCAGGCGGCGACCAACTGGGCTTGCTGGACCCCGCCAGTCTCAGTCCAGCGTAAGGGGGATTAGGACCGGAGCCATCAGGATGGGGAGGTCGAATCCCGTCTCCCCGGTGCTGGAGTCTACTCCCGGGGCCAGTCTCGGACCTGCTCTCCCGGCGTCGAGAGGGAGGAGGAGAAGGACGAAGAGGGCCTCGGAACCGGCGCAGCCGGAGACACGTCATCCGCCGGCGCAGCCGGAGACACGTTTTTTTTTTTTTTTTTTTTTTTTTTACTTTTTCACTTCTGCTACTTTTTTTTTTTTTTTTTTTTTTTTTTATTGGAATGTCAGATGTACATACAAAAACAGGCCTGCAATAAGAAAAAAAACAAACTACAATTCTCAAAGGCAGACACATTGCACCATAACCAGTTACAGTTCAAATATGAAAATCAATTAAATAATAAAAATAATGAAAAAAAAAAAAAAACGGAATTAAAAAGGGAAAATAAATAATGGTAAAAATAAATAAATAATGCTTTTTAACAATGTTGACAATACAAGGGGTTACAAATAATTATTGGGTACAAAGATCTTTGAAAAAATTGGCAATAACATTAGATTTTTCATTTGAAAGGGTATGAAGAGAGTTTGCAAGCATTTCGAGTTCTCTGGTGAAGTGAGGAAAGGATGGAGGAGTTTTAAGAATTCTACACTTGTGAATGAAAAATTTAGCAAAGTCAAAGAGGTTATTAATTAGATAGTGTTGTGGACAAGTTTTTAGTACACCAAACTTAATTTGTTTGTATTCAAGGGAATTCACACATGCAATAATACTTGACATTTTGCTATACAAATGAGACCAGAATTCCTTTGTGTAGTTACAATAAAAAAATATATGTTCAGTGGTTTCAATTTCAGTTTCACAAAATTGACAAGTGTTTTCTTCAATATTAAAATGTGAGTGAAGGAAATCTTTAGATGGGTATATGTCATTTATTATTTTAAAGTGGAGTTCTTTCACTTTGGGAAGACTTGGAAAGATAAGGTAATTCATTCTCAGCTCTTTAATTTCATTTGGGTTGAAGTCTTTAAAAATATAATGACGTCTAATTCTATTTGGATGTAGCCTCTCGATGAAAATAGTTCTAATATATTTGTTGTTGCATTTACAATCTTTTATAGAGAGTTCACCAAGACAGAGGGTTGGGAGAGTGAAAGTTACAGAGTAATGTGAAAGAATTCCTTTCATCAATAAAATCATGCTTTTAGGTATGGCCTTTATAACTGTAAAAAACTCTTTAGGGTGACATACAAACTTATGTTTCAGACAAAAGTCATTATAACTGAGTATATTCCCAGAGGTATCCATTACGTCCAGTATGGAAAGAATATTATATTGAAACCAGTTCCTATAGAATAAAGATTTGTTATGGTGTATAATAAAACGATTGTTCCAAATACAAGTTTTGTGTGGACTGAAGTTGTGGGAGAATGCTAATTTCCAACACATGAGAACTTGCTGATGGAATGCAGATAACTTAAGAGGTAATTTGGACAACTCAAAATCACATCTCATCAAAAACTCTAAGCCACCTATTTTCTCAAAAATGGAAGAAGAAACAACAAACCACAAGCTGTTTGTATTACGAAGGAATGATCTTAACCATTGGGTTTTTAAAACACTATTCATTATTTCTAAATCAATAACATTTAAACCTCCTTCTTCATAACTATGAACCAAATCATTTTTGTTAATATAGTGATGTCTGTTTTTCCAGATAAAGTTGAAAATTGCAGTGTTACATTCTTTTATTAAATGGGAAGGAATAGCTAGAGATGAAGCTGGGTAAACAAATCTAGAGAGTAATTCCATTTTGGTTAACAGGGTTCTTCCAAAGATCGAGATATCTCTTTGTATCCAACTGTTAAGAATAGTTTTTGCTTTTAAGAGTTTCTTTACAAAATTTTCTTGTATACTTTGGTTGCTGTCTTTAGTAATAGTAATTCCCAGGTATTTTACAGAACTTTTAATCGGTATATTGAATAATGAATCCATCTCACTATCATGAATTGCTATTAGTTCACACTTATTTATGTTTAAGTAAAGGCCTGACGCTTTAGAGAAGAGATCACACAGATGAATTGCTTTGTCAATTTGATGTTGGTTCTTTAAAAAAATTACTGTATCATCAGCTAACTGACTAATACCAATTTGTCTTCCAAATACATTTAATTTTTCAAAGCTGTTGTTTTTGTCTATTAATATAGCCAGCATTTCTGTTGCTAAGATAAATAGAAAAGGGGAGATAGGGCATCCTTGTCTTATTCCTCGAGATATATTAAACCTTTGGGATGTCCCAGATGAAAGTGAAATAGAGCTATTAATATCTGTATACAGAACTTTTATAAAAGAAATGAATCTTTGGCCAAATCCAAATTTTTTGAGGGAATTGAAAATGAAATTATGTTCAATTGTATCAAACGCTTTCCTAAAATCTAAAAAAAGAATATAGCCATCATCTTCAATCCATTCACGATAATCTAAAATATCCAAAATTAATCTAGTGTTATTATGTATTGACCTACCTTTTAAAAAGCCAGACTGTGATTCACTAATTAGTTCATTTAGGTTTTTCTTAAGTCTATTAGAAAATATATGAGCTAAGATTTTGTAATCAGAGTTGAGGAGTGTGATTGGGCGAAGGTTATCTATGTGTTTTGCATCTTTACCTGGTTTAGGGATAAGGGTAATTAAACCCTGTTTCATTGTTGAAGTTAATGAATTATTTTGAATACACTCAAAAAAGGTATGGAATAATAATTCTCTCAAATCATTTTTAAAAAATCTATAAAATTCTGTTGTGAGGCCATCAGGACCTGGGGATTTCCCTAAAGATAAACAATCTATTGCTTTGTCTAATTCCTCTATTGCAATGTCGGCTTCGCATAAGTCTTTGAATTCTGTATCTAATTGTGGTATGTTAAAATTCATATTATTAAAAAATGTGTCACAGTTTGATATAGAAAAGGATGACTTATATAAGGAACTGTAGAATTGAAAAATCTCAGAGGAAATAGCTTTAGGGCATGTAGTTATAACTCCATTTACATAAAGAGAACTTATTGAGTTTTTCTCCTGTCTCCTTTTCTCAAGTCTACAGAAATAATTATTACTTTTTTCCCCTTTTTCTATCCATCTTGCTCTAGATCTTATATATGCTCCTTTAGCTTTTTGGGTGTATAATTCATCAATTTTGGATTGTAAGGATTGAATTTGTAATTTAGTTTCGTTGTCCATTTCACTTACATTACATAAATGATTTAATTCTTTTGTTAGTTCCAACTCTAATTGAGATCTGGCCTTGCTTAGATTTTTACTAAATTGTATAGAAAAATCCCTAATTTGGTGTTTTAAATACTCCCACTTACTTACAAAAGAGGCAATGTCTTTAGAAGATGATACATCTTTAACTATGGATCTAATTTGTGAACAAAAGTTTTCATGCTTTAGAAGGTCAGCATTGAATTTCCAATATCCCTTGCTACGCGATTTTTGTTCACCTGAATGAAAGGATATAGAAATACAA
The DNA here is from genome assembly GCF_027580225.2 of Misgurnus anguillicaudatus. NCBI lineage: Eukaryota > Metazoa > Chordata > Actinopteri > Cypriniformes > Cobitidae > Misgurnus > Misgurnus anguillicaudatus. Next base: position 30,629,978 of record NC_073359.2, on the reverse strand, counting down.
CAGTGGTCCGTCAAAGGTGCTGCAGATATTGAAGTGTCTTTGATGAAGTTCATTATGTTGGGTGAGGTTAACCAGTAGTCAATTCTCGATTTGGAAGTCCCATTAGGCTTAAACCAGGAAAACTGTCTGAGATTTGGATTCCCAGATCTCCATGCGTCCACTAGATTAGAATGCAGGCAAAAATTTTGTAGAGTGAGATTCGGATGTGAAGCACAGAATTTTTGTGGAAATCGATCGAAGGCTTCATCCATAACCATGTTGAAATCTCCTCCTATAATAACATTGTCAGTCGGATAAACACTTTTCAATTCAAATAAGGAATCAGAGATTTCAGAGAGCAATTTGCAATTTAGGGGAGTGCTGTTGTATCCATAAACATTGAAAAGGATGAATAGAACCTCCTTGATGTTAAGAATGACTGCAATCCAGTGACCATTTGAGTCTGCTTTCACTTTTACAATTTTCCCAGGTAGATTGTTGATTAATATTGCAACTCCTGCAGAATGTGTAGAGGCATGACTGAAGAATATTTTGTCCCCCCATTGATTTGTCCAGAATTTCACGTCATCAGGAGTGGAGTGCGTTTCTTGCAAAAAAGTACAGTGCGCATTTTTGTTTTTGCAAAAAAGGAAAAAGGCTTTTCTTTTGATAGAGTTACGGAGACCCCTTGCGTTTAGTGAAATACAGGAAAAATTTTGTTTTACCGGAAACATTCAATTAAAAAAAAAAAGAGAAAAAAAAATTAAAAAAAATAAAGTAGAACAGAATATGTAGTGATATATAACTGTGCTCAGAACAACGACTCTCTTAACTAGAGCAACGGGATCTCGCTCAACAGCGAAAAAACATCAAGACTACTTACGTCTCTTTTTAATACAAAGGTAAGGCGAATGTGCAAGAAGAAGGCTGTAAACATTAAGCGTCCTTAATTCGAGTGCCCTCTATGTAGCCATAAGGACCACGGTAGTATGCTCTCTTTCCTGCAGCTCTGGCCTCACTGATCTTCGGCCATAGGGCAGCGCGGATTTCTCGATCTTCTTTTGACAGATCCTCGGTGAACTTTACTCCTCTGAATTTGCAGATATCCGAGACTTTGGTGGAACGCCAGAATTCGTCTCTGTATTTCCGCATGCAAAACTGAATAATCACCTGCCTGGATTTATCCTTCATTTTGGGGCCAATGCGATGGACTGTGTCGACAACGTCTTCGAGTTTATTTTTCAGGTGAGGAGCAATTTCGGCTAGCAGTGCAATTACCTCTTTTCGGATATCCTCATCTGTTTTTTCCTTCATTCCGATTATTCTGAGGTTCCATCTTCTTTTGTAGCGTTCGAGTTCAGAAGTGCGGTTTATCAGGTCTGTGTGCGTTGTGGTGACAGAGGTAAGTTGCTTGTCGAACACTTTCATTTGAGCTTTACAGTCTTTTATTTCTGCCGCATTGAATTCCACAGCTTTAGTCAGGTTGACGATCATTAAGCTGTTCTCCGTAATCTTACGTTCAATGTTGCTGAGCTTTCCATCTTGTAGGTCGAATCTGGCAATTAAAGTTTCCAAGAGAGTTGCGTTGGAGACATCAGAATTTTCATCTCCCTTCTGTTTTTTAGTTGAAGTTTTAGTTGGAGTGTTCTGTTGAGATGAGGAATCTTTACGTTTCTCTTTTTGAGTGACGTGGTCGGTGTCCATGGCGTACTCGTGTTCAACAAGTGCCTCCGAAGTTGTTTTAGCCGTACCTTTGTGACCTGGGATGACTATTTTAGGTATATTAGAGACTTTTTTTGCTGACATAGTTCAAACTAGCTGATGTATAAAAGTTGAGATCGTAAGTAGTTAATAAACGGTGTAATTTTAAAGTTTGCTGGAGAGCCGAGCGAAATCCATGTGCTTAGCCCGCCATCTTGTTCGCTTCTGCTCAGCCGGAGACACGTCACCCGCCGGCGCAGCCGGAGACACGTCACCCGCCGGCGCAGCCGGAGACACGTCACCCGCCGGCGCAGCCGGAGACACGTCACCCGCCGGCGCAGCCGGAGACACGTCACCCGCCGGCGCAGCCGGAGACACGTCACCCGCCGGCGCAGCCGGAGACACGTCACCCGCCGGCTGCGCCGGGGACACGTCACCCGCCGGCTGCGCCGGGGACACGTCACCCGCCGGCTGCGCCGGGGACACGTCACCCGCCGGCTGCGCCGGGGACACGTCACCCGCCGGCTGCGCCGGGGACACGTCACCCGCCGGCGCAGCCGGGGACACGTCACCCGCCGGCGCAGCCGGGGACACGTCACCCGCCGGCGCAGCCGGGGACACGTCACCCGCCGGCGCAGCCGGGGACACGTCACCCGCCGGCGCAGCCGGGGACACGTCACCCGCCGGCGCAGCCGGGGACACGTCACCCGCCGGCGCAGCCGGGGACAAGTCACCCGCCGGCGCAGCCGGGGACAAGTCACCAGTCGGCTTTTCAGCCGCAGGACTTTAAGACTCAGGTTCCCCATGGACATTTTGTTTCCCCTGTTTTTGCCCCACCACCCCTTCATCATATATTGTTTTTGTTAAATCACCCTAACCCATTTGTAACGTATGTTTGTTTACCCTTGTTGTTTGTCATAATGTTGTCATGGTTGTCATGAGAAATGAACTGATATTCTAGCATCTGAAATCTCAGTAACTTGTAGGAATCACATGGGCTACTGTAAGAATGCAATGTACTATGGTATCTCGTTGTACTATCGTAAATATAAAAATATAGGTGGACAATTAAAACCATTCAAATAGTTGCATTTTATAAACTAACGTTACTGATCTTAAGTGTATTTGTAGAACGGACTTCACAAATCTAACTTTAGGCGAACGAAGTTCGAAGTTAGCTAAGATAGCTTACCTGAAACTGGCCACCTTTTCAACACCCGGCGTGGTTTAAAGTTACCGGAACGTCTTAGTCGAACCTTGGGATAAGGGTATTTCTCAGTTGGCTTAAAATTGGTAAGAAAGAAACATAAAGGCGCTCGAGTGAGCTTTTTAAGCTTTAACGCGTCGCCTTCAGTCACTGCCTCAGCTGCTCATCGTCTATGCGGCCGGAAGAACGTTGACAAAATGAGCGAAATGGCGCCGCCCTTGTTGTCGTGAAAAATAAGGTGAATATAGACGGGTTGCACGGCGACGTCACTAACTGGTTGCGCGCGCAACCGAGGGGCAGAAAGAAGAGACGTGCATTGTGTTTTATGCTAGTAGCGGTGTCTGTAAGTCAAAATGCCAAGGAATTTTTGCGTGGAAAATAGTACCAACAGAGTCAGTGCTGGGTGCCTGATGTTAACATACCAGTAGATGCGACTATTACGTTACTAGCATTAAAATTAGGGTTTCGAGCACGAAGTGCTGAAAACCTATTGTATTTGTCTGTTTTATTATTATTATTATTATTAGGGTTTCGAGCACGAAGTGCTGAAAACCTATTGTATTTGTCTGTTTTATTATTAGGGTTTCGAGCACGAAGTGCTGAAAACCTATTGTATTTGTCTGTTTTATTAGGGTTTCGAGCACGAAGTGCTGAAAACCTATTGTATTTGTCTGTTTTATTATTATTATTATTATTAGGGTTTCGAGCACGAAGTGCTGAAAACCTATTGTATTTGTCTGTTTTATTATTAGGGTTTCGAGCACGAAGTGCTGAAAACCTATTGTATTTGTCTGTTTTATTATTATTATTATTATTATTATTATTATTATTATTATTTTTCCGCCATAAAACACGTCGCCCAGCACAAACCGTAAGTCGTAGAAACTTGCCACTTGGTCAACTGGTTGTATATCAGCTCGCTACTCAGATACAGTGAATCAGCCAAATCGGCCCATAGGTGGCGCTATAGCAATGCCCGACGCGTTGGGGCTCATTACTCTTAAACCGGACATCAGACACTCAAGTGTTTGGTGTCATTGTAATCCTTGGCTCCAAACTTAAAAAATGTATATCTCCGATTTCATTTCTGGTATGCAAATTTTTCGCTAATTTGCATATTATACATTTCAAGCCAAAATGAACTAGTCATAGGTTTTTCAACCGATCGGAACCATTCCAATGCAGGAGCAATCTGTGGAGTGAGTAGGTAAATAATTATCGAACAGATTTTGAAATTTCGCTTCAGGGTCACTAAGGGGCGCCAAAACTCCATACAGGAAGTAGCCTATCGTCAGTGAAATGGCTATAACTCGTGAACGGTTTGAGATATCTAAACGAGGTTCGGTACACATATGTACCAGCTCACTCCGGGGTCACAGTAAAAAAGATGTGGATTTTGGCCACTAGGTGGCGCTAAAACAGGCTTCAGCTCGGGAATGGCTATTACTACACAACCGTTAGCCTGATACACTTAATATTTGGTATGGTGTGTCTTTGTGCAATGTACCATGAGGGTCTGGAAGGACATTGGCGTATCTCCAAAAACATGGGCGTCATCGGCCAATGAAGGTTGAGGACCGATTTGACAGGGTTAACGAAGGTCGATCGGAACGAAACGCACTGTGCTTCTTTGTGTACTGCTCCTGAAGGTCTGTAAGAATTACGGTGTCATTTGGCCACTAGGGGGCGTAATACCATATTTCGGTGCGTGTATCACGTGACGTTTGAAATACACACACAAACATGACATCATATGATAGATCTGCCCCTGGTGAACAACTTTGCCTATTGAAGCGTTGCTGTCAATCAAACGGTTCGTGAGTTATTGGCGATAACCTTCAAAACCTACTTTTGCGAACTAGTCATAGGTTTTTCGCCCGATCCGAACCTAACCAAGGCTGATTGATTCTGTGGAGTGTGAATATGAATAATTATCAAAAAAAAGTTGACATTTGTATTCAAACACACAAGGAGTGGCCAAGAACCGAACTGGGCGGAGCTTAAAACATTTAAACGGCCATAACTCGAGAGGCGTTTGAGATATCATCATGGGGCTTGAATCATATGTGTAGGCCATCGGTCTAAGGTCGTGATATAAAAAGCTCGCCGATCAGACACTAGATGGCGCTATAACTGGGAAAATGGCACTAAATACTGTGATTATGCAATGGTTACAACTTTCTTGCCTATAACTTTATCTGTGGTGAAGAGATTTTCATGGGAGTTGTTTTTTTAGCATCCTGAATTGTTTCCGAGTCCTACGATACCAATCATGCCAGATTTTGCCTTACCGTTAGTTCTGCACAGCAAAAATAGCTCTTACAAAACACGCGCGAATAACTCCGCGAGGGTTATTCCGATCGACTCGAAACGACCATAGGAAGAAATTAACTTTACCTTCTGAACAAAAAACTCTATTGGCGTTATGTTAAAATTTCCATCAGAAATGGCCAAAAATTGCAAAAAACGAAAAATTATCTCCAAATTATATGTTTTTTTACACATAAATGGTTATAACTCCGCAACGAAATGACATTTTTTTTACCAGATTTGATACGCTGATGTCTAAGCAGAGTCTGAGGCAATAAAAAAAAAATTGTTTGCCTACACCACTAGTTGGCCTCATAATTGAACAAAACCTTTGACATTGAGTGAGCCCAATGGTCATACAATTGTTTCTTTACTAAAATAAAGTGAATAGCCATGATTCTAGCTACATGTAACACAGTCATGACCCGAGGTTGCATGCAAGAGTTTGTCATAGCGCCACCTAGTGGTTATTTGTTATTTTCACTTAAAAATAGTGCAACCTTACATCTAAAATCATGAGTCATCATAGATTGTGCCTTTCATGGCTTTTGAGTATAATCATTGGTGGATTGCAGTTCACTCACTAGCAACCAAAGAGAATAACATAGCAACCATTTAGCAAGAGCTGTATCCCTGTATCAGAACATCTTAGAGACATGGGGTTCGGCTATTTTGACTCATTAACACTATTTTAACATTTTGTGACCCGAGTTTTGCCACTGCAAGCACCACAAACATTTCCTTCAGTGTTCTGTTTGTCAATGTTCCGTGAGAAGAGAGGGAGACATTTCACTGAATGATAGCACCTTTTTTGCTGACAACTATGAACACGTGTGTCTGGTAGCTTACTTTTCATCATTTATTTTGTACAATGCAGCAAATCTACACACGCATGCCCTTAAAGCTCTTAAGGTCCCAAATCGCTTGAACCCAAGCGAATGACTTCACATTACGCAAGTGACATGTTTGACCTATAGGTGCACGTGTGTTTAAGCATACATAGTCTGTATGAACTGTTTCTGACCATCTCTTTCGTTTTTGTGGATGCTGGATCAGCCTGGTCGACGACGTGTGACGTCTTTGACGTGCCTTAATGCTCGAAACCCGGCAAATGCTGCTTGCAGCTTTAATTATTATTATTTTTCCACGGTAAAACGCGTTGCCCAGCCCAAACCGTAAGTCGTAGAAACTTGCCACTTGGTCAACTGGTTGTATATTAGCAGGCTACTCAGATACAGTGAATCAGCCAAATCGGCCCATAGGTGGCGCTATTGCAATGCCCGACGCGTTGGTGCTCATAACTCCTAAACCGGACATCAGACAGTCAAGTGTTTGGTATCATTGTAATCCCTGGTTCCAAACTTAAAAAATGTATATCTCCGATTTTATTTCCGTCATAACAATTTTTCTGTATTTTCGATTTTGTCAAAAAAAAATAAAAACGAACTAGTCCTAGGTTTTTCGCTCGATCAGAATCGTTCCAGTGCTAAAATGTTCCTTGGAGTTCGAATATCAATAATTATTAAAAAAAAGTTGAACTTTCGACTCACGGTTGATATGCCAAGCCCAAACGCCCAAAAGTGTGCGCAGCCAATTGGACTTTTTTGGCTATAACTGGGGACAGAAATGAAGTATCAACACGACACTTGGTATTTGTGATGACAGTCATGGCTTGAGGTTGCGTGCCTCGTTTCGTCACAGCGCCACCTAGTGGCCAGACAAATCATGTAAATGCTTATAACTTAGGCTGAGTTTGACGTATTTTCATGCGACTTTTTTACTATGAGTTTTGAATTGTTGCCGAGTCCAATGATGCCAAACATGCCAGGTTTTGCCTTACGGTTAGCCCTGTGCAGCAAAATAGCGCTAAAAAAACATGCGCGAATAACTCCGCGAGGGTTATTCCGATCGACTTGAAATAACCATAGGAAGAAATTAACTTGAACTTCTGAACAAAAAGTTCTATTGGTGTTATGTTAAAATTTCCATCAGAAATGGCCGAAAATTGCAAAAAACTAAAAATTACATTCATTTTTTGTGTTTTTTAGATATAAATGCTTATGACTCTGCAACGAAATGTCATTTTTTCACCAAATTTGATACGCTGATGTCTGAGCAGAGTTTGAGGCAATACAAAAAAATTGTATGCCTGCACCACTAGTTGGCCTCATAATTGAACAAAATCTTAAGTAAGCCCAATGGTCATACAACTGTTTCTTTACTAAACTAAAGTGAATAGCCGTGATTCTAGCTACAAGTAACACAGTCATGACCTGAGGTTGCATGCACGAGTCTGTCATAGCGCCACCTAGTGGTTGTTTGTTTTTTTCACTTAAAAATACTGCAACCTTACATCTAAAATCATGAGTCATCATGGATAATGTCTTTCATGGCTTTGAGTATAATCATTGGTGGATTGCAATTCAGTCACTAGCAACCAATGAGAATACCCTAGCAACCATTTAACAAGAGCTGTATCTCTGAATCAGAACATCGTAGAGACATGGGGTTCGGCTCTTTTGACTCATTAACACTATTTTAACATTTTGTGACCCAAGTTTTACCACTGCAAGCACCACAAACATTTCCTTCAGTGTTCTGTTTGTCAATGTTCCGTGACAAGAGAGGGAGACATTTCACTGAATGATAACACCTTTTTTGCTGACAACTTTGAACACGTGTGTCTGGTAGCTGCGAATGACTTCACATTAAGGACGTGACATGTTTGTCCTATAGGTGCACGCGTGTTTAAGCATACATAGTCTGTATGAACCGTTTCTAACCACCTCTTTTGTTTTTGTGGATGCTGGATCAGCCTGGTCGACGATGTCTGACGTCTTTGACGTGCTTTAATGCTCGAAACCCGGTAAATGCTGCTTGCAGCACGCTGAAAACCTATTGTATTTGTCTGTTTTATTAGGGTTTCGAGCACGAAGTGCTGAAAACCTATTGTATTTGTCTGTTTTATTATTATTATTATTTATTATTTTTCCACGCTAAAACGCATTGCCCAGCCCAAACCGTAAGTCGTAGAAACTTGCCACTTGGTCATCTGGTTGTATATTAGCAGGCTACTCAGATACAGTGAATCAGCCAAATCGGCCCATAGGTGGCGCTATAGCAATGCCCGACGCGTTGGGGCTCATAACTCCTAAACCGGACATCCTACACTCAAGTGTTTGGTATCATTGTAATCCCTGGCTCCAAACTTAAAAAATGTATATCTCCGATTTCATTTCCGGTATGCAAAATTTTCCGCTAATTTGCATAATATGCATTTCAAGCCAAAACGAACTAGTCCTAGGTTTTTCGCCCGATCGGAATCGTTCCAATGCAGGAGAAATCTGTGGAGTGAGTAGGTAAATAATTATCGAACAGAATTTGAAATTCCACTTCAGGGTCACTAGGGGGCGCCAAAACTCCATACAGGAAGTAGCCTATCGTCACTGAAATGGCTATAACTCGTGAACGGTTTGAGATATCTTAACGAGGTTTGGTACACATATGTACCAGCTCACTCCGGGATCACAGTAAAAAAGATGCGGATTTTGGCCACTAGGTGGCGCTGTAACAGGCTTGAGATCGGGAATGGCTATTACTACACAACCGTTAGCCCGATACACTTAATATTTTGTATTGTATGTCTTTGTGCAATGTACCATGAGGGTCTAGAAGGACATTGGCGTATCTTCAAAAACATGGCCGTCGTCGGCCAATGAAGGTTGAGGACTGATTTGACAGGGTTAACAAAGGTCGATCGGAACGAAACGCACTGTGCTTCTTTGTGTACTGCTCCTGAAGGCCTGTAAGAATTTTGGTGTCATTTGGCCACTAGGGGGCGTAATACCGTATTTCGGTGCCTGTATCACGTGACGTTTGACGTACACAAACAAACATGACATCATATGATAGATCGGCTCATGACGAAAAACTTTGCCTCTGGAAGCGTTGCTGTCAATCAAACGGTTTGTGAGTTATTGGCGATAACGTTCAAACATACTTTTGCGAACTAGTCCTTGGTTTTTCGCCCGATCTGAACCTAACCAAGGCTGATTGATTCTGTGGAGTGTGACTATAAATAATTATCAAAAAAAATTTGAAATTTACATTCAATCACGCAAGGAGTGGCCAAAAACCAAACTGGGCGGAGCTTAAAACATTAAAACGGCCATAACTCGAGAGTCGTTTGAGATATCATCACGGGGCTTGAATCATATTTGTAGGCCATCGGTCTAAGGCCGTGATATAAAAAGCTCGCCGATCGGACACTAGATGGCGCTATAACGGGGAAAATGGCACTAAATACTGTGATTATGCAATGGTTACAACTTTCACGCCTATAATTTTATCTGTGGTCAAGAGATTTTCATGGGAGTTGTTTTTTTTATCATCCTGAATTGTTTCCAAGTCCTACGATACCAAACATACCAGGTTTTGCCTTACGGTTAGTTCTGCACTGCAAAAACTGTGCTTACAAAACATGCGTGAATAACTCCGCGAGGGTTATTCCGATCGACTCGAAAACACCATAGGAAGAAATTAACTTTACCTTCTGAACAAAAAACTCTATTGGCGTTATGTTAAAATTTCCATCAGAAATGGCCGAAAATTGCAAAAAACGAAAAATTACATTCATTTTTTGTGTTTTCTACACATAAATGGTTATAACTCCGCTATGAAATGACATTTTTCTACCAGATTTGATATGCTGATGTCTGAGCAGAGTCTGAGGCAATACAAAGAAAATTGTTTGCTTACACCAGTAGTTGGCCTCATAATTGAACAAAACCTTTGGCATTGAGTAAGACTAATGGTCATACAATTGTTTCTTCACTAAACTAAAGTGAATAGCCATGATACTAGCTACATGTAACACAGTCATGACCCGAGGTTACATGCATGAGTTTGACATAGCGCCACCTAGTGGTTATTTGTTATTTTCACTTAAAAATACTGCAACCTTACATCTAAAATCATGAGTCATCATAGATTGTGCCTTTCATGGCTTTGAGTATAATCATTGGTGGATTGCAGTTCACTCCCTAGCAACCAATGAGAATACCCTAGCAACCATTTAGCAAGAGCTGTATCTCAGTATCAGAACATCTTAGAGACATGAGGTTCGGCTATGACGACAACTATGAACACGTGTGTCTGGTAGCTTACTTTTCATCATTTATTTTGTACAATGCAGCAAATCTACACAGGCATGCCCTTAAAGGTCATAAGATCCCAAATCGCTTGAACCCAAGCGAATGACTTCACATTAAGCACGTGACATGTTTGTCCTATAGGTGCACGTGTGTTTAAGCATACATAGTCTGTATGAACTGTTTCTGACCATCTCTTTCGTTTTTGTGGATGCTGGATCAGCCTGGTCGACGACGTCTGACATCTTTGATGTGCTGTCCACTGTAAGTCTTTGCGGTCTGCTGCGCTGCTGTTTGTGTCGTATATGCACGTCCGCAGTCTGTTTGAACCATTCATGACCATACCACGACTCAATGGCCTTTTAGTTAAACTAAACACAGCCATTTCTGAATTGTATGTTTCCGTATAAATCTGAATAACTTATTCTCGTTAACAAATTATCCTTATAACTTCACATTAAGGACATTAAATGTTTGTCTTATAGGTGCACATGTGTGTAAGCATAAATAGTCTGTATGATCCGTTTTTGACCATCTCTTTCGTTTTTCTGGAGCGAGGTGGTCTATCATTCATTGTGTCTGTATTCGGGTGCAACTCCTCAGCCTGGTAATCGACGTCTGACGTTTATGACGTGCTTTAATGCTCGAAACCCGGCAATTGCTGCTTGCAGCTATATTTATTAGGGTTTCGAGCACGAAGTGCTGAAAACCTATTGTATTTGTCTGTTTTATTATTATTATTATTATTAGGGTTTCGAGCACGAAGTGCTGAAAACTAGGGTTTAATATTTTCCCGAAAATTAGGGGATTAAACCCTACTGAAAACCTATTGTATTTGTCTGTTTTATTATTATTATTATTATTATTATTAGGGTTTCGAGCACGAAGTGCTGAAAACCTATTGTATTTGTCTGTTTTATTATTATTATTTTTCCACGGTAAAACGCATTGCCCAGCCCAAACCGTAAGTCGTAGAAACTTGCCACTTGGTCAACTGGTTGTATATTAGCAGGCTACTCAGATACAGTGAATCAGCCAAATCGGCCCATAGGTGGCGCTATAGCAATGCCCGACGCGTTGGTGCTCATAACTCCCAAACCGGACATCAGACAGTCAAGTGTTTGGTATCATTGTAATCCCTGGTTCCAAACTTAAAAAATGTATATCTCCGATTTTATTTCCGTCATAAACATTTTTCTGTATTTTCGATTTTGTCGAAAAAAATAAAAACGAACTAGTCCTAGGTTTTTCGCTCGATCAGAATCGTTCCAGTGCTAAAATGTTCCTTGGAGTTCGAATATCAATAATTATTAAAAAAAAGTTGAACTTTCAACTCACGGTCGATATGCCACGCCCAAACGTCTGAAGTGTGCGCAGCCAATTGGACTTTTTTGGCTATAACTGGGGACAGAAATGAAGTATCAACACGACACTTGGTATTTGTGATGACAGTCATGGCTTGAGATTGCGTGCCTCGTTTCGTCACAGCGCCACCTAGTGGCCAGACAAATCATGTAAATGCTTATAACTTAGGCTGAGTTTGACGCATTTTCATGGGACTTTTTTACTAAGAGTTTTGAATTGTTGCCGAGTCCAACGATACCAAACATGCCAGGTTTCGCCTTACGGTTAGCCCTGCACAGCAAAATAGCGTTTAAAAAACATGCGCAAATAACTCCGCGAGGGTTATTCCGATCGACTCGAAATAACCATAGGAAGAAATTAACTTGAACTTCTGAACAAAAAGTTCTATTGGTGTCATGTTAAAATTTCCATCAGAAATGGCCGAAAATTGCAAAAAACGAAAAATTACATTCATTTTTTTTGTTTTTTAGATATACATGCTTATAACTCTGCAACGAAATGACATTTATTCACCAAATTTGATACGCTGATGTCTGAGTAGAGTCTGAGGCAATACAAAAAAAATGGTATGCCTGCACCACTAGTTGGCCTCATAATTGAACAAAACCTTTGACATTGAGTAAGCCCAATGGTCATACAACTGTTACTTTACTAAACTAAAGTGAATAGCCGTGATTCTAGCTACAAGTAACACAGTCATGACCTGAGGTTGCATGCACAAGTCTGTCATAGCGCCACCTAGTGGTTATTTGTTTTTTTCACTTAAAAATACTGCAACCTTACATCTAAAATCATGAGTCATCATGGATAATGTCTTTCATGGCTTTGAGTATAATCATTGGTGGATTGCAATTCAGTCACTAGCAACCAATGAGAATACCCTAGCAACCATTTAACAAGAGCTGTATCTCTGTATCAGAACATCGTAGAGACATGGGGTTCGGCTCTTTTGACTCATTAACACTATTTTAACATTTTGTGACCCAAGTTTTACCACTGCAAGCACCACAAAGAGGGAGACATTTCACTGAATGATAACACCTTTTTTTGCTGACAACTTTGAACACGTGAGTCTGGTAGCTGCGAATGACTTCACATTAAGGACGTGACATGTTTGTCCTATAGGTGCACGCGTGTTTAAGCATACATAGTCTGTATGAACCGTTTCTGACCACCTCTTTTGTTTTTGTGGATGCTGGATCAGCCTGGTCGACGATGTCTGACGTCTTTGACGTGCTTCAATGCTCGAAACCCGGTAAATGCTGCTTGCAGCTTTAATTATTATTATTTTTCCGCCATAAAACGCGTCGCCCAGCACAAACCGTAAGTCGTAGAAACTTGCCACTTGGTCAACTGGTTGTATATCAGCTCGCTACTCAGATACAGTGAATCAGCCAAATCGGCCCATAGGTGGCGCTATAGCAATGCCCGACGCATTGGGGCTCATAACTCCTAAACCGGACATCAGACACTCAAGTATTTGGTACCATTGTAATCCCTGGCTCCAAACTTAAAAAATGTATATCTCCGATTTCATTTCCGGTATGCAAATTTTTCGCTAATTTGCATAATATGCATTTCTAGCCAAAATGAACTAGTCCTAGGTTTTTCGCCCGATCGGAATCGTTCCAACGCAGGAGAAATCTGTGGAGTGAGTAGGTAAATAATTATCGAACAGAATTTGAAATTTTGCTTCAGGGTCACTAAGGGGCGCCAAAACTCCATACAGGAAGTAGCCTATCGTCACGTAAATGGATATAACTCGTGAACGGTTTGAGATATCTTAACGAGGTTTGGTACACATGTGTACCAGCTAACTCCGGTGTGACAGTAAAAAAGATGCAGATTTTGGCCACTAGGTGGCGCTATAACAGGCTTTAGCTCGGGAATGGCTATTACTACACAACCGTTAGCCCGATACACTTAATATTTGCTATGGTGTGTCTTTGTGCAATGTACCATGAGGGTCTGGAAGGACATTGGCGTATCTCCAAAAACATGGCCATCATCGGCCAATGAAATTTGAGGACTGATTTGACAGGGTTAACGAAGGTCGATCGGAACGAAACGCACTGTGCTTCTTCGTGTACTGCTCATGAAGGTCTGTAAGAATTACGGTGTCATTTGGCCACTAGGGGGCGTAATACCATATTTCGGTGCCTGTATCACGTGACGTTTGACATACACACACAAACATGACATCATATGATAGATCTGCCCATGGTGAACAACTTTGCCTCTTAAAGCATTGCTGTCAATCAAACGGTTCGTGAGTTATTGGTGATAACCTTCAAATCCTACTTTTGCGAACTACTCCTAGGTTTTTTGCCCGATCGGAATCGTTCCAATGCAGGAGAAATCTGTGGAGTGAGTAGGTAAATAATTATCGAACAGATTTTGAAATTTCGCTTCAGGGTCACTAAGGGGCGCCAAAGCTCCATACAGGAAGTAGCCTATCGTCCCTAAAATGGATATAACTCGTGAACCGTTTGAGATATCCTAACGAGGTTTTGTACACATATGTACCAGCTCACTCCGGGATCACAGTAAAAAAGATGCGGATTTTGGCCACTAGGTGGCGCTGTAACAGGCTTGAGATCGGGAATGGCTATTACTACACAACCGTTAGCCCGATACACTTAATATTTTGTATTGTATGTCTTTGTGCAATGTACCATGAGGGTCTAGAAGGACATTGGCGTATCTTCAAAAACATGTCCGTCATCAGCCAATGAAGGTTGAGGACTAATTTGACAGGGTTAACAAAGGTCGATCGGAACGAAACGCACTGTGCTTCTTTGTGTACTGCTCCTGAAGGTCTGTAAGAATTAAGGTGTCATTTGGCCACTAGGGGGCGTAATAACATATTTCGGTGCCTGTATCACGTGACGTTTGACATACAAACACAAACATGACATCATATGATAGATCTGCCCATGGTGAACAACTTTCCTCTTGAAGCGTTGCTGTCAATCAAACGGTTCGTGAGTTATTGGTGATAACTCCTATAGGTCCTATAGGTGCACGTGTGTTTAAGCATACATAGTCTGTATGAACCGTTTCTTACCATCTCTTTCGTTTTTGTGGATGCTGGATCAGCCTGGTCGACGACGTGTGACATCTTTGACGTGCCTTAATGCTCGAAACCCGGCAAATGCTGCTTGCAGCTTTAATTATTAGGGTTTCGAGCACGAAGTGCTGAAAACCTATTGTATTTGTCTGTTTTATTATTAGGGGTTCAAGCCCGAAGGGCTGAAACCCTATTGTATTTGTATGGATTTTTATTATTATTATTAGGGGTTCAAGCCCGTAGGGCTGAAACCCTATTGTATTTGTACTGATTTTTATTATTATTTTTCTTCTGCCGTAAAACGGATCGTGCAGACCAAACCGTAAGGCCTAGAGACTTGAGACTTGGCCAAATGATAGGTCTCATTCGTGCGCGAACTTGACAGAGTATGAACCCAATCGGCCTATGGGGGGCGCTACAGCGATGTCAAACACGTTTATGCTCATAACTCCCACAATTCTTGTCCAAATGTCAAGTGTCTTATTTCCCTGGATTCCTTGCGTCAAGACGAAAAAAATGTATATCTCCGATTTTATTTCCGTCATTAAAAATTTTCCGCTATTTTCGATTTTGTCGAAAAAAATAAAAACAAACTAGTCCTAGGTTTTTCGCTCAATCGGAATCATTCCAGTGCTAAAATGTTCCTTGGAGTTCGAATATCAATAATTATTGAAAAAAAGTTGAACTTTCGACTCACGGTCGACATACCACGCCCAAACGTCTGAAGTGTGCGCAGCCTCTTGGACTTTATTGGCTATAACTGGGGACAGAAATGAAGTATCAACACGATACTTGGTACTTGTGATGAGAGTCATGGCCTAAGGTTGCGTGCCTCGTTTCGTCACAGTGCCACCTAGTGGTCAGACGAATCATTTAAATGCTTATAACTTAGGCTGAGTTTGACGTATTTTCATGGGACTTTTTTCCTAAGAGTTTTGAATTGTTGCCGAGTCCAACGATACCAAACATGCCAGGTTTCGCCTTACGGTTAGCCCTGCGCAGCAAATTAGCGCTTAAAAAACATGCGCGAATAACTCCGCGAGGGTTATTCCGATCGACTCGAAACAACCATAGGAAGAAATTAACTTTACCTTCTGAACAAAAAACTCTATTGGCGTTATGTTAAAATTTCCATCAGAAATGGCCGAAAATTGCAAAAAACGAAAAATTACATTCATTTTTTGTGTTTTTTAGATATAAATGCTTATAATTCTACATCAAAATGACATTTTTTCACCAAATTTGATACGCTGATGTCTGAGCAGAGTCTGAGGCAATACAAAAAAAATGTATGCCTGCACCACTAGTTGGCCTCATAATTGAACAAAACCTTTGACATTGAGTGAGCCCAATAGTCATACAACTGTTTCTTCACTATACTAAAGTGAATAGCCGTGATACTAGCTACAAGTAACACAGTCATGACCTGAGGTTGCATGCACGATTTTGTCATAGCGCCACCTAGTGGTTATTTGTTATTTTCACTTAAAATTACTGCAACCTTACATCTAAAATCATGAGTCATCATGGATTATGCCTTTCATGGCTTTGAGTATAATAATTTATGATTTGCAATTCACTTCCTAGCAACTAATGAGAATACCCTAGCAACCATTTATCAAGAGCTGTATCTCTGTATCAGAACATCTTAGAGACATGGGGTTCGGCTCTTTTGACTCATTAACACGATTTTAACATTTTGTGACCCGAGTTTTGCCACTGCAAGCACCACAAACATTTCCTTCAGTGTTCTGTTTGTCAATGTTCTGTGAGAAGAGAGGGAGACATTTCACTGAATGATAGCCCCTTTTTGCTGATAACTTTGAACATGTGTGTCTGGCAGCTTATTTTTCATCATTTATTTTGTACAATGCAGCAAATCTACACAGGCATGCCCTTAAAGGTCTTAATGTCCCAAATCGCTTGAACCCCGGTAATCGCTGCTTGCAGCTATATTTATTATTATTTTTATTATTTTTCTTCTGCCGTAAAACGGATCGTGCAGACCAAACCGTAAGGCCTAGAGACTTGAGACTTGGCCAAATGGTAGGTCTCATTCGTGCGCGAAGTTGACAGAGTGTCACTCCAATCGGCCTATGGGGGGCGCTACAGCGATGGCAAACGCGTTGATGCTCATAACTTCCAGAATTCTTGTCCAAATGTCAAGTTTCTTATATCACTGGATTCCTTGCGTCAAGACGAACAAAATGTATATCTCCGATTTCATTTCCGTCATTAAAAATTTTCCGCTATTTTCGATTTTGTCGAAAAAAATAAAAACGAACTAGTCCTAGGTTTTTCGCTCGATCGGAATCGTTCCAGTGCTAAAATGTTCCTTGGAGTTCGAATATCAATAATCATTGAAAAAAAGTTGAACTTTCGACTCACGGTCGACATGCCACGCCCAAACGTCTGAAGTGTGCGCAGCCACTTGGACTTTATTGGCTATAACTGGGGACAGAAATTAAGTATCAACACGATACTTCGTAATTGTGATGAGAGTCATGGCATGAGGTTGCGTGCCTCGTCTCGTCACAGCGCCACCTAGTGGTCAGACGAATCATTTAAATGCTTATAACTTAGGCTGAGTTTGACGTATTTTCATGGGACTTTTTTCCATAGAGTTTTGAATTGTTGCCGAGTCCAACGATACCAAACATGCCAGGTTTCGCCTTACGGTTAGCCCTGCGCAGCAAAATAGCGCTTAAAAAACACGCGCGAATAACTCCGCGAGGGTTATTCCAATCGACTCGAAACAACCATAGGAAGAAATTAACTTTACCTTCTGAACAAAAAACTCTATTAGCGTTATGTTAAAATTTCCATCAGAAATGGCCGAAAATTGCAAAAAACGAAAAATTACCTCCAAATTTTGTGTTTTTTACACATAAATGGTTATAACTCTGCAACGAAATGACATTTTTTCACCAAATTTGATACGCTGATGTCTAAGCAGAGTCTGAGGCAATACAAAAAAAATGGTATGCCTGCACCACTAGTTGGCCTCATAATTGAACAAAACCTTTGACATCGAGTAAGCCCAATGGTCATACAACTGGTTCTTCACTATACTAAAGTGAATAGCCGTTATACTAGCTAGATGTAACACAGTCATGACCTGAGGTTGCATGCACGAGTTTGTCATAGCGCCACCTAGTGGTTATTTGTTATTTTCACTTAAAAATACTGCAACCTTACATCTAAAATCATGGGTCATCATGGATTATGCCTTTCATGGCTTTGAGTATAATAATTGGTGAATTGCAATTCACTTCCTAGCAACCAATGAGAATACCCTAGCAACCATTTATCAAGAGCTGTATCTCTGTATCAGAACATCGCAGAGATGTGGGGTTCGGCTCTTTTGACTCATTAACATGATTTTAACATTTTGTGACCCGAGTTTTGCCACTGCAAGCACCACAAACATTTCCTTCAGTGTTCTGTTTGTCAATGTTCCGTGAGAAGAGAGGGAGACATTTCACTGAATGATAGTAACTTTTTTGCTGATACTTTTGAACACGTGTGTCTGGTAGCTTAATTTTCATCATTTATTTTGTACAATGCAGCAAATCTACACAGGCATGCCCTTAAAGGTCTTAATGTCCCAAATCGCTTGAACCCCGGTAATCGCTGCTTGCAGCTATATTACCGATTGTTTTTGTTAGGATATTTATTTTTCTGCCATAAAACGGATCGTGCAGAACAAACGGTAAGGCCTAGAGACTTGAAATTTGGCCAAATGGTAGGTCCCAATTTGGGGTGAGGTTGACAGAGTATGACCCCAATCGGCCTATAGGTGGCGCTATAGTGATAACAAACGCGTTGATGCCCATAACTCCCACAATTCTTATCTAAATCTCAAGTGTCTTATATCAATGGAATCCTTGCGTCAAGACGAACAAAACGTATATCTCCGATTTCATTTCCGCCATGAATTTTTTTTCGCTATTTTCGATTTTGTCGAAAAAAATAAAAATGAACTAGTCCTAGGTTTTTCGTCTGATCGGAACCGTTCCAGTGCTGTAATATTCCTTGGAGTGGGAATATGAAAAGTTATCAAAAAAAATTTGAACTTTCGACTCACGGTCGCTATGCCACGCCCAAACGTCTGAAGTGTGAGCAGTCACTTGGACTTTATTGGCTATAACTGGGGACAGAAATGAAGTATCAACACGACACTTGGTATTTGTGATGAGAGTCATGTCCTGAGGTTGCATGCCTCGTTGCGTCACAGCGCCACCTTGTGGTCAGCCGAATCATTTAAATGCTTATAACTTAGGCTGAGTTTGACGTATTTTCATGGGACTTTTTTCCTTAGAGTTTTGAATTGTTGCCGAGTCCAACGATACCAAACATGCCAGGTTTCGCTTTACGGTTAGCCCTGCGCAGCAAAATAGCGCTTAAAAAACACGCGCGAATAACTCCGCGAGGGTTATTCCAATCGACTCGAAAAGACCATAGGAAGAAATTAACTTTACCTTCTGAACAAAAAACTCTATTGGCGTTATGTTAAAATTTCCATTAGAAATGGCCGAAAATTTCAAAAAACGAAAAATTACCTCCAAATTTTGTGTTTTTTACACATAAATGGTTATAACTCTGCAACGAAATGACATTTTTTCACCAAATTTGATACGCTGATGTCTGAGCAGAGTCTGAGGCAATACAATAAAAATTGTATGCCTGCACCACTAGTTGGCCTCAAATTGAACAAAACCTTTGACATCGAGTAAGCCCAAAGGACATACAACTGGTTCTTCACTATACTAAAGTGAATAGCCGTGATACTAGCTAGATGTAACACAGTCATGACCTGAGGTTGCATGCACGAGTTTGTCATAGCGCCACCTAGTGGTTATTTGTTATTTTCACTTAAAAATACTGCAACCTTACATCTAAAATCATGAGTCATCATGGATTATGCCTTTCATGGCTTTGAGTATAATAATTAGTGAATTGCAATTCACTTCCTAGCAACCAATGAGAATACCATAGCAACCATTTATCAAGAGATGTATCTCTGTATCAGAACATCGCAGAGATATGGGGTTCGGCTCTTTTGACTCATTAACACGATTTTAACATTTTGTGACCCAAGTTTTGCCACTGCAAGCACCACAAACATTTCCTTCAGTGTTCTGTTTGTCAATGTTCCGTGAGAAGAGAGGGAGACATTTCACTGAATGATAGCAACTTTTTTGCTGATAACTTTGAACACGTGTGTCTGGTAGCTGCGAATGACTTCACATTAAGGACGTGACATGTTTGTCCTATAGGTGCACGTGTGTTTAAGCATACATAGTCTGTATGAACCGTTTCTGACAATCTCTTTCGTTTTTGTGGATGCTGGATCAGCCTGGTCGACGACGTGTGACGTCTTTGACGCGTCGCCACGTAAGTCGTAGAAACTTGCTTGAAACAGCTCGGACATGAATCAGCTCGGCTAGGTGCAGCTTTAATCCTAGGGCTTTCGAGCACGAAGATTTCATTTCCGGTATGCATGCGCTAAAGCATAATATGCTCTATGAACTATTTGTCTGTCGTTTATTATTATTATTATTATTACTATATTATTATTATTTTTCCGCCATAAGCTCACGCGTCGCCAGCACAAACCGTAAGTCATAGAAACTTGCCACTTGGTCAACTGGTTGTATATCAGCTCGCTACTCAGATACAGTGAATCAGCCAAATCGGCCCATAGGTGGCGCTATAGCAATGCCCGACGCGTTGGGGTTTATAACTCTTGAACCGGACATCAGACACTCAAGTGTTTGGTATCATTGTAATCCCTGGCTCCAAACTTAAAAAATGTATATCTCCGATTTCATTTCCGGTATGCAAATGTTTCGCTAATTTGCATAATATGCATTTCTAGCCAAAATGAACTAGTCCTAGGTTTTTCGCCCGATCGGAATCGTTCCAACGCAGGAGAAATCTGTGGAGTGAGTAGGTAAATAATTATCGAACAGATTTTGAAATTTCGCTTCAGGGTCACTAAGGGGCGCCAAAACTCCATACAGAAAGTAGCCTATCGTCAGTAAAATGGCTATAACTCGTGAACGGTTTGAGATATCTAAACGAGGTTCGGTACACATATGTACCAGCTCACTCCGGGGTCAAAGTAAAAAAGATGCGGATTTTGGCAACTAGGTGGCGCTATAACAGGCTTGAGCTCGGGAATGGCTATTACTACACAACCGTTAGCCCGATACACTTAATATTTGGTATGGTGTGTCTTTGTGCAATGTACCATGAGGGTCTGGAAGGACATTGGCATATCTCCAAAAACATGGCCGTCATCGGCCAATGAAGGTTGAGGACTGATTTGACAGGGTTAACGAAGGTCGATCGGAACGAAACGCACTGTGCTTCTTTGTGTACTGCTCCTGAAGGTCTGTAAGAATTACGGTGTCATTTGGCCACTAGGGGGCGTAATACTATATTTCGGTGCGTGTATCACGTGACATTTGACATACACACACAAACATGACATCATATGATAGATCTGCCCATGGTGAACAACTTTGCCTCTTGAAGCGTTGCTGTCAATCAAACGGTTCGTGAGTTATTGGTGATAACCTTCAAAACCTACTTTTGCGAACTAGTCCTAGGTTTTTCGCCCCGATCGGAATCGTTCCAACGCAGGAGAAATCTCTGGAGTGAGTAGGTAAATAATTATCGAACAGATTTTGAAATTTCGCTTCAGTGTCACTAAGGGGCGCCAAAGCTCCATACAGGAAGTAGCCTATGGTCACTGAAATGGCTATAACTCGTGAACGGTTTGAGATATCTTAACGAGGTTTTGTACAGATATGTACCAGTTCACTCCGGGGACACAGTAAAAAAGATGCGGATTTTGGCCACTAGGTGGCGCTATAACAGGCTTGAGCTTGGGAATGGCTATTACTACACAACCGTTTGCCCGATACTCTCAATATTTGGTATGGTGTGTCTTTTTGCAATGTACCATGAGGGTCTGGAAGGACATTGGCGTATCTCCAAAAACATGGCCGTCATTGGCCAATGAAGGTTGAGGACTGATTTGACAGGGTTAACGAAGGTCGATCGGAACGAAACACACTGTGCTTCTTCGTGTACTGCTCCTGAAGGTCTGTAAGAATTACGGTGTCATTTGGCCACTAGGGGGCGTAATAACATATTTCGGTGCCTGTATCACGTGATGTTTGACATACACACACAAACATGACATCATATGAATAGATCTGCCCATGGTGAACAACTTTCCTCTTGAAGCGTTGCTGTCAATCAAACGGTTCGTGAGTTATTGGTGATAACTCCTATAGGTCCTATAGGTGCACATGTGTTTAAGCATACATAGTCTGTATGAACCGTTTCTGACCATCTCTTTCGTTTTTGTGGATGCTGGATCAGCCTGGTTGACGACGTGTGACGTCTTTGACGTGCCTTAATGCTCGAAACCCGGCAAATGCTGCTTGCAGCTTTAATTATTATTAGGGGTTCAAGCCCGAAGGGCTGAAACCCTATTGTATTTGTATGGATTTTTATTATTATTATTATTATTATTTTTATTATTTTTCTTCTGCCGTAAAACGGATCGTGCAGACCAAACCGTAAGGCCTAGAGACTTGAGACTTGGCCAAATGGTAGGTCTCATTCGTGCGCGAAGTTGACAGAGTGTCACCCCAATCGGCCTATGGGGGGCGCTACAGCGATGGCAAACGCGTTGATGCTCATAACTTCCAGAATTCTTGTCCAAACGTCAAGTGTCTTATATCCCTGGATTCCTTGCGTCAAGACGAACAAAATGTATATCTCCGATTTCATTTCCGTCATTAAAAATTTTCCGCTATTTTCGATTTTGTCGAAAAAAATAAAAATGAACTAGTCCTAGGTTTTTCGCTCGCTCGGAATCGTTCCAGTGCTAAAATGTTCCTTGGAGTTTGAATATCAATAATCATTGAAAAAAAGTTGAACTTTCGACTCACGGTCGACATGCCACGCCCAAACGTCTGAAGTGTGCGCAGCCACTTGGACTTTATTGGCTATAACTGGGGACAGAAATTAAGTATCAACACGATACTTCGTACTTGTGATGAGAGTCACGGCATGAGGTTGCGTGCTTCGTCTCGTCACAGCGCCACCTAGTGGTCAGACGAATCATTTAAATGCTTATAACTTAGGCTGAGTTTGACGTATTTTCATGGGACTTTTTTCCTTAGAGTTTTGAATTGTTGCCGAGTCCAACGATACCAAACATGCCAGGTTTCGCCTTACGGTTAGCCCTGCGCAGCAAAATAGCGCTTAAAAAACACGCGCGAATAACTCCGCGAGGGTTATTCCAATCGACTCGAAAAGACCATAGGAAGAAATTAACTTTACCTTCTGAACAAAAATCTCTATTGGCATTATGTTAAAATTTCCATCAGAAATGGCCGAAAATTGCAAAAAACAAAAAATTACCTCCAAATTTTGTGTTTTTTACACATAAATGGTTATAACTCTGCAACGAAATGACATTTTTTCACCAAATTTGATACGCTGATGTCTGAGCAGAGTCTGAGGCAATACAAAAAAAATGGTATGCCTGCACCACTAGTTGGCCTCATAATTGAACAAAACCTTTGACATCGAGTAAGCCCAATGGTCATACAACTGTTCTTCACTATACTAAAGTGAATAGCCGTGATACTAGCTAGATGTAACACAGTCATGACCTGAGGTTGCATGCACGAGTTTGTCATAGCGCCACCTAGTGGTTATTTGTTATTTTCACTTAAAAATACTGCAACCTTACATCTAAAATCATGAGTCATCATGGATTATGCCTTTCATGGCTTTGAGTATAATAATTGGTGAATTGCAATTCACTTCCTAGCAACCAATGAGAATACCCTAGCAACCATTTATCAAGAGCTGTATCTCTGTATCAGAACATCGCAGAGACATGGGGTTCGGCTCTTTTGACTCATTAACACGATTTTAACATTTTGTGACCCGAGTTTTGCCACTGCAAGCACCACAAACATTTCCTTAATTGTTCTGTTTGTCAATGTTCCGTGAGAAGAGAGGGAGACATTTCACTGAATGATAGCAACTTTTTTGCTGATAACTTTGAACACGTGTGTCTGGTAGCTTATTTTTCATCATTTATTTTGTACAATGCAGCAAATCTACACAGGCATGCCCTTAAATGTCTTAATGTCCCAAATCGCTTGAACCCCGGCAATCGCTGCTTGCAGCTATATTTATTATTATTATTTTTCCGCCATAAAACGCGTCGCCCAGCACAAACCGTAAGTCGTAGAAACTTGCCACTTGGTCAACTGGTTGTATATCAGCTCGCTACTCAGATACAGTGAATCAGCCAAATCGGCCCATAGGTGGCGCTATAGCAATGCCCGACGCGTTGGGGCTCATAACTCTTAAACCGGACATCAGACACTCAAGTGTTTGGTATCATTGTAATCCCTGGCTCCAAACTTAAAAAATGTATATCTCCGATTTCATTTCCGGTATGCAAATGTTTCGCTAATTTGCATAATATGCATTTCTAGCCAAAATGAACTAGTCCTAGGTTTTTCGCCCGATCGGAATCGTTCCAACGCAGGAGAAATCTGTGGAGTGAGTAGGTAAATAATTATCGAACAGATTTTGAAATTTCGCTTCAGGGTCACTAAGGGGCGCCAAAACTCCATACAGGAAGTAGCCTATCGTCAGTGAAATGGCTATAACTCGTGAACGGTTTGAGATATCTTAACGAGGTTCGGTACACATATGTACCAGCTCACTCCGGGGTCACAGTAAAAAAGATGCGGATTTTGGCCACTAGGTGGCGCTAAAACAGGCTTGAGCTCGGGAATGGCTATTACTACACAACCGTTAGCCTGATACACTTAATATTTGGTATGGTGTGTCTTTGTGCAATGTACCATGAGGGTCTGGAAGGACATTGGCGTATCTCCAAAAACATGGCCGTCATCGGCCAATGAAGGTTGAGGACCGATTTGACAGGGTTAACGAAGGTCGATCGGAACGAAACGCACTGTGCTTCTTTGTGTACTGCTCCTGAAGGTCTGTAAGAATTACGGTGTCATTTGGCCACTAGGGGGCGTAATACCATATTTCGGTGCGTGTATCACGTGACGTTTGAAATACACACACAAACATGACATCATATGATAGATCTGCCCCTGGTGAACAACTTTGCCTATTGAAGCGTTGCTGTCAATCAAACGGTTCGTGAGTTATTGGCGATAACCTTCAAAACCTACTTTTGCGAACTAGTCATAGGTTTTTCGCCCGATCCGAACCTAACCAAGGCTGATTGATTCTGTGGAGTGTGAATATGAATAATTATCAAAAAAAAGTTGACATTTGTATTCAAACACGCAAGGAGTGGCCAAGAACCGAACTGGGCGGAGCTTAAAACATTTAAACGGCCATAACTCGAGAGGCGTTTGAGATATCATCATGGGGCTTGAATCATATGTGTAGGCCATCGGTCTAAGGTCGTGATATAAAAAGCTCGCCGATCAGACACTAGATGGCGCTATAACTGGGAAAATGGCACTAAATACTGTGATTATGCAATGGTTACAACTTTCTTGCCTATAACTTTATCTGTGGTGAAGAGATTTTCATGGGAGTTGTTTTTTTAGCATCCTGAATTGTTTCCGAGTCCTACGATACCAATCATGCCAGATTTCGCCTTACCGTTAGTTCTGCACAGCAAAAATAGCGCTTACAAAACACGCGCGAATAACTCCGCGAGGGTTATTCCGATCGACTCGAAACGACCATAGGAAGAAATTAACTTTACCTTCTGAACAAAAAACTCTATTGGCGTTATGTTAAAATTTCCATCAGAAATGGCCAAAAATTGCAAAAAACGAAAAATTATCTCCAAATTATGTTTTTTACACATAAATGGTTATAACTCCGCAACGAAATGACATTTTTTTACCAGATTTGATACGCTGATGTCTGAGCAGAGTCTGAGGCAATACAAAAAAAATGTGTTTGCCTACACCACTAGTTGGCCTCATAATTGAACAAAACCTTTGACATTGAGTGAGCCCAATGGTCATACAATTGCTTCTTTACTAAAATAAAGTGAATAGCCATGATTCTAGCTACATGTAACACAGTCATGACCCGAGGTTGCATGCACGAGTTTGTCATAGCGCCACCTAGTGGTTATTTGTTATTTTCACTTAAAAATAGTGCAACCTTACATCTAAAATCATGAGTCATCATAGATTGTGCCTTTCATGGCTTTTGAGTATAATCATTGGTGGATTGCAGTTCACTCCCTAGCAACCAAAGAGAATACCCTAGCAACCATTTAGCAAGAGCTGTATCCCTGTATCAGAACATCTTAGAGACATGGGGTTCGGCTCTTTTGACTCATTAACACTATTTTAACATTTTGTGACCCGAGTTTTGCCACTGCAAGCACCACAAACATTTCCTTCAGTGTTCTGTTTGTCAATGTTCCGTGAGAAGAGAGGGAGACATTTCACTGAATGATAGCACCTTTTTTGCTGACAACTATGAACACGTGTGTCTGGTAGCTTACTTTTCATCATTTATTTTGTACAATGCAGCAAATCTACACACGCATGCCCTTAAAGCTCTTAAGGTCCCAAATCGCTTGAACCCAAGCGAATGACTTCACATTACGCAAGTGACATGTTTGTCCTATAGGTGCACGTGTGTTTAAGCATACATAGTCTGTATGAACTGTTTCTGACCATCTCTTTCGTTTTTGTGGATGCTGGATCAGCCTGGTCGACGACGTGTGACGTCTTTGACGTGCCTTAATGCTCGAAACCCGGCAAATGCTGCTTGCAGCTTTAATTATTATTATTATTATTATTATTATTATTATTATTATTATTTTTCCGCCATAAAACGCGTCGCCCAGCACAAACCGTAAGTCGTAGAAACTTGCCACTTGGTCAACTGGTTGTATATCAGCTCGCTACTCAGATACAGTGAATCAGCCAAATCGGCCCATAGGTGGCGCTATAGCAATGCCCGACGCGTTGGGGCTCATAACTCCTAAACCGGACATCAGACACTCAAGTATTTGGTACCATTGTAATCCCTGGCTCCAAACTTAAAAAATGTATATCTCCGATTTCATTTCCGGTATGCAAATTTTTCGCTAATTTGCATAATATGCATTTCTAGCCAAAATGAACTAGTCCTAGGTTTTTCGCCCGATCGGAATCGTTCCAACGCAGGAGAAATCTGTGGAGTGAGTAGGTAAATAATTATCGAACAGAATTTGAAATTTTGCTTCAGGGTCACTAAGGGGCGCCAAAACTCCATACAGGAAGTAGCCTATCGTCACTAAAATGGATATAACTCGTGAACGGTTTGAGATATCTTAACGAGGTTTGGTACACATGTGTACCAGCTCACTCCGGTGTGACAGTAAAAAAGATGCAGATTTTGGCCACTAGGTGGCGCTATAACAGGCTTTAGCTCGGGAATGGCTATTACTACACAACCGTTAGCCCGATACACTTAATATTTGCTATGGTGTGTCTTTGTGCAATGTACCATGAGGGTCTGGAAGGACATTGGCGTATCTCCAAAAACATGGCCGTCATCGGCCAATGAAAGTTGAGGACTGATTTGACAGGGTTAACGAAGGTCGATCGGAACGAAACGCACTGTGCTTCTTCGTGTACTGCTCATGAAGGTCTGTAAGAATTACGGTGTCATTTGGCCACTAGGGGGCGTAATACCATACTTCGGTGCCTGTATCACGTGACGTTTGACATACACACACAAACATGACATCATATGATAGATCTGCCCATGGTGAACAACTTTGCCTCTTGAAGCATTGCTGTCAATCAAACGGTTCGTGAGTTATTGGTGATAACCTTCAAATCCTACTTTTGCGAACTACTCCTAGGTTTTTTGCCCGATCGGAATCGTTCCAATGCAGGAGAAATCTGTGGAGTGAGGAGGTAAATAATTATCGAACAGATTTTGAAATTTCGCTTCAGGGTCACTAAGGGGCGCCAAAGCTCCATACAGGAAGTAGCCTATCGTCACTAAAATGGATATAACTCGTGAACCGTTTGAGATATCTTAACGAGGTTTTGTACACATATGTACCAGCTCACTCCGAGATCACAGTAAAAAAGATGCGGATTTTGGCCACTAGGTGGCGCTGTAACAGGCTTGAGATCGGGAATGGCTATTACTACACAACCGTTAGCCCGATAAACTTAATATTTTGTATTGTATGTCTTTGTGCAATGTACCATGAGGGTCTAGAAGGACATTGGCGTATCTTCAAAAACATGTCTGTCATCAGCCAATGAATGTTGAGGACTAATTTGACAGGGTTAACAAAGGTCGATCGGAACGAAACGCACTGTGCTTCTTCGGGTACTGCTCCTGAAGGTCTGTAAGAATTAAGGTGTCATTTGGCCACTAGGGGGCGTAATAACATATTTCGGTGCCTGTATCACGTGACGTTTGACATACACACACAAACATGACATCATATGATAGATCTGCCCATGGTGAACAACTTTCCTCTTGAAGCGTTGCTGTCAATCAAACGGTTCGTGAGTTATTGGCGATAACTCCTATAGGTCCTATCGGTGCACGTGTGTTTAAGCATACATAGTCTGTATGAACCGTTTCTTACCATCTCTTTCGTTTTTGTGGATGCTGGATCAGCCTGGTCGACGGCGTGTGACATCTTTGACGTGCCTTAATGCTCGAAACCCGGCAAATGCTGCTTGCAGCTTTAATTAGGGTTTCGAGCACGAAGTGCTGAAAACCTATTGTATTTGTCTGTTTTATTATTATTATTAGGGTTTCGAGCACGAAGTGCTGAAAACCTATTGTATTTGTCTGTTTTATTATTATTAGGGTTTCGAGCACGAAGTGCTGAAAACCTATTGTATTTGTCTGTTTTATTATTATTATTATTATTATTATTAGGGTTTCGAGCACGAAGTGCTGAAAACCTATTGTATTTGTCTGTTTTATTATTATTATTATTATTATTATTATTATTATTATTATTATTATTTTTCCGCCATAAAACACGTCGCCCAGCACAAACCGTAAGTCGTAGAAACTTGCCACTTGGTCAACTGGTTGTATATCAGCTCGCTACTCAGATACAGTGAATCAGCCAAATCGGCCCATAGGTGGCGCTATAGCAATGCCCGACGCGTTGGGGCTCATTACTCTTAAACCGGACATCAGACACTCAAGTGTTTGGTGTCATTGTAATCCTTAGCTCCACACTTAAAAAATGTATATCTCCGATTTCATTTCTGGTATGCAAATTTTTCGCTAATTTGCATATTATACATTTCAAGCCAAAATGAACTAGTCCTAGGTTTTTCACCCGATCGGAATCGTTCCAATGCAGGAGCAATCTGTGGAGTGAGTAGGTAAATAATTATCGAACAGATTTTGAAATTTCGCTTCAGGGTCACTAAGGGGCGCCAAAACTCCATACAGGAAGTAGCCTATCGTCAGTGAAATGGCTATAACTCGTGAACGGTTTGAGATATCTTAACGAGGTTCGGTACACATATGTACCAGCTCACTCCGGGGTCACAGTAAAAAAGATGCGGATTTTGGCCACTAGGTGGCGCTAAAACAGGCTTGAGCTCGGGAATGGCTATTACTACACAACCGTTAGCCTGATACACTTAATATTTGGTATGGTGTGTCTTTGTGCAATGTACCATGAGGGTCTGGAAGGACATTGGCGTATCTCCAAAAACATGGCCGTCATCGGCCAATGAAGGTTGAGGACCGATTTGACAGGGTTAACGAAGGTCGATCGGAACGAAACGCACTGTGCTTCTTTGTGTACTGCTCCTGAAGGTCTGTAAGAATTACGGTGTCATTTGGCCACTAGGGGGCGTAATACCATATTCCGGTGCGTGTATCACGTGACGTTTGAAATACACACACAAACATGACATCATATGATAGATCTGCCCCTGGTGAACAACTTTGCCTATTGAAGCGTTGCTGTCAATCAAACGGTTCGTGAGTTATTGGCGATAACCTTCAAAACCTACTTTTGCGAACTAGTCATAGGTTTTTCGCCCGATCCGAACCTAACCAAGGCTGATTGATTCTGTGGAGTGTGAATATGAATAATTATCAAAAAAAAGTTGACATTTGTATTCAAACACGCAAGGAGTGGCCAAGAACCGAACTGGGCGGAGCTTAAAACATTTAAACGGCCATAACTCGAGAGGCGTTTGAGATATCATCATGGGGCTTGAATCATATGTGTAGGCCATCGGTCTAAGGTCGTGATATAAAAAGCTCGCCGATCAGACACTAGATGGCGCTATAACTGGGAAAATGGCACTAAATACTGTGATTATGCAATGGTTACAACTTTCTTGCCTATAACTTTATCTGTGGTGAAGAGATTTTCATGGGAGTTGTTTTTTTAGCATCCTGAATTGTTTCCGAGTCCTACGATACCAATCATGCCAGATTTCGCCTTACCGTTACTTCTGCACAGCAAAAATAGCGCTTACAAAACACGCGCGAATAACTCCGCGAGGGTTATTCCGATCGACTCGAAACGACCATAGGAAGAAATTAACTTTACCTTCTGAACAAAAAACTCTATTGGCGTTATGTTAAAATTTCCATCAGAAATGGCCAAAAATTGCAAAAAACGAAAAATTATCTCCAAATTATATGCTTTTTACACATAAATGGTTATAACTCCGCAACGAAATGACATTTTTTTACCAGATTTGAAACGCTTATGTCTGAGCAGAGTCTGAGGCAATAAAAAAAATTGTTTGCCTACACCACTAGTTGGCCTCATAATTGAACAAAACCTTTGACATTGAGTGAGCCCAATGGTCATACAATTGCTTCTTTACTAAAATAAAGTGAATAGCCATGATTCTAGCTACATGTAACACAGTCATGACCCGAGGTTGCATGCACGAGTTTGTCATAGCGCCACCTAGTGGTTATTTGTTATTTTCACTTAAAAATAGTGCAACCTTACATCTAAAATCATGAGTCATCATAGATTGTGCCTTTCATGGCTTTTGAGTATAATCATTGGTGGATTGCAGTTCACTCCCTAGCAACCAAAGAGAATACCCTAGCAACCATTTAGCAAGAGCTGTATCCCTGTATCAGAACATCTTAGAGACATGGGGTTCGGCTATTTTGACTCATTAACACTATTTTAACATTTTGTGACCCGAGTTTTGCCACTGCAAGCACCACAAACATTTCCTTCAGTGTTCTGTTTGTCAATGTTCCGTGAGAAGAGAGGGAGACATTTCACTGAATGATAGCACCTTTTTTGCTGACAACTATGAACACGTGTGTCTGGTAGCTTACTTTTCATCATTTATTTTGTACAATGCAGCAAATCTACACACGCATGCCCTTAAAGCTCTTAAGGTCCCAAATCGCTTGAACCCAAGCGAATGACTTCACATTACGCAAGTGACATGTTTGTCCTATAGGTGCACGTGTGTTTAAGCATACATAGTCTGTATGAACTGTTTCTGACCATCTCTTTCGTTTTTGTGGATGCTGGATCAGCCTGGTCGACGACGTGTGACGTCTTTGACGTGCCTTAATGCTCGAAACCCGGCAAATGCTGCTTGCAGCTTTAATTAGGGTTTCGAGCACGAAGTGCTGAAAACCTATTGTATTTGTCTGTTTTATTATTATTATTATTATTATTATTATTATTATTATTATTTTTCCGCCATAAAACACGTCGCCCAGCACAAACCGTAAGTCGTAGAAACTTGCCACTTGGTCAACTGGTTGTATATCAGCTCGCTACTCAGATACAGTGAATCAGCCAAATCGGCCCATAGGTGGCGCTATAGCAATGCCCGACGCGTTGGGGCTCATTACTCTTAAACCGGACATCAGACACTCAAGTGTTTGGTGTCATTGTAATCCTTAGCTCCAAACTTAAAAAATGTATATCTCCGATTTCATTTCTGGTATGCAAATTTTTCGCTAATTTGCATACTATACATTTCAAGCCAAAATGAACTAGTCCTAGGTTTTTCACCTGATCGGAACCGTTCCAATGCAGGAGCAATCTGTGGAGTGAGTAGGTAAATAATTATCGAACAGAATTTGAAATTTCGCTTCAGGGTCACTAAGGGGAGCCAAAACTCTATACAGGAAGTAGCCTATCGTCAGTGAAATGGTTATAACTCGTGAACGGTTTGCGATATCTAAACGAGGTTCGGTACACATATGTACCAGCTCACTCCGGGGTCACAGTAAAAAAGATGTGGATTTTGGCCACTAGGTGGCGCTAAAACAGGCTTGAGCTCGGGAATGGCTATTACTATACAACCGTTAGCCTGATACACTTAATATTTGGTATGGTGTGTCTTTGTGCAATGTACCATGAGGGTCTGGAAGGACATTGGCGTATCTCCAAAAACATGGCCGTCATCGGCCAATGAAAGTTGAGGACTGATTTGACAGGGTTAACGAAGGTCGATCGGAATGAAACGCACTGTGCTTCCTCGTGTACTGCTCATGAAGGTCTGTAAGAATTATGGTGTCATTTGGCCACTAGGGGGCGTAATACCATATTTCGGTGCGTGTATCACGTGACGTTTGAAATACACACACAAACATGACATCATATTATAGATCTGCCCCTGGTGAACAACTTTGCCTATTGAAGCGTTGCTGTCAATCAAACAGTTTGTGAGTTATTGGCGATAACCTTCAAAACCTACTTTTGCGAACTAGTCCTAGGTTTTTCGCCCGATCCGAACCTAACCAAGGCTGATTGATTCTGTGGAGTGTGAATATGAATAATTATCAAAAAAAAGTTGACATTTGTATTCAAACACGCAAGGAGTGGCCAAGAACCGAACTGGGCGGAGCTTAAAACATTTAAACGGCCATAACTCGAGAGGCGTTTGAGATATCATCATGGGGCTTGAATCGTATGTGTAGGCAATCGGTCTAAGGTCGTGATATAAAAAGCTCGCCGATCAGACACTAGATGGCGCTATAACTTGCAAAATGGCACTAAATACTGTGATTATGCAATTGTTACAACTTTCATGCCTATAACTTTATCTGTGGTGAAGAGATTTTCATGGGAGTTGTTTTTTTAGCATCCTGAATTGTTTCCGAGTCCTACGATACCAATCATGCCAGATTTCGCCTTACTGTTAGTTCTGCACAGCAAAAATAGCGCTTACAAAACACGCGCGAATAACTCCGCGAGGGTTATTCCGATCGACTCGAAACGACCATAGGAAGAAATTAACTTTACCTTCTGAACAAAAAACTCTATTGGCGTTATGTAAAATTTCCATCAGAAATGGCCAAAAATTGCAAAAAACGAAAAATTATCTCCAAATTATATGTTTTTTACACATAAATGGTTATAACTCCGCAACGAAATGACATTTTTTTACCAGATTTGATACGCTGATGGCTGAGCAGAGTTTGAGGCAATACAAAAAAAATTGTATGCCTGCACCACTAGTTGGCCTCATAATTGAACAAAACCTTTGACATTGAGTAAGCCCAATGGTCATACAACTGTTGACTGTTGACAACTGTACTAAACTAAAGTGAATAGCCGTGATACTAGCTAGATGTAACACAGTCATGACCTGAGGTTGCATGCACGAGTCTGTCATAGCGCCACCTAGTGGTTATTTGTTTTTTCACTTAAAAATTCTGCAACCGTACATCTAAAATCATGAGTCATCATGGATTATGTCTTTCATGCCTTTGAGTATAATCATTGGTGGATTGCAATTCACTCCCTAGCACCCAATGAGAATACCCTAGCAACCATTTAACAAGAGCTGTATCTCTGTATCAGAACATTGTAGAGACATGGGGTTCGGCTCTTTTGACTCATTAACACTATTTTAACATTTTGTGACCCAAGTTTTGCCACTGCAAGCATCACAAACATATCCTTCAGTGTTCTGTTTGTCAATGTTCCGTGAGAAGAGAGGGAAACATTTCACTGAATGATAACACCTTTTTTGCTGAAAACTTTGAACACGTGTGTCTGGTAGCTGCGAATGACTTCACATTAAGGACGTGACATGTTTGTCTTATAGGCGCACGTGTGTTTAAGCATACATAGTCTGTGTGAACCGTTTCTGACCACCTCTTTTGTTTTTGTGGATGCTGGATCAGCCTGGTCGGCGATGTCTGACGTCTTTGACGTGCTTTAATGCTCGAAACCCGGTAAATGCTGCTTGCAGCTTTAATTATTATTATTATTATTATTATTATTATTTTTCCGCCATAAAACACGTCGCCCAGCACAAACCGTAAGTCGTAGAAACTTGCCACTTGGTCAACTGGTTGTATATCAGCTCGCTACTCAGATACAGTGAATCAGCCAAATCGGCCCATAGGTGGCGCTATAGCAATGCCCGACGCGTTGGGGCTCATTACTCTTAAACCGGACATCAGACACTCAAGTGTTTGGTGTCATTGTAATCCTTGGCTCCAAACTTAAACAATGTATATCTCCGATTTCATTTCTGGTATGCAAATTTTTTGCTAATTTGCATATTATACATTTCAAGCCAAAATGAACTAGTCCTAGGTTTTTCACCCGATCGGAACCGTTCCAATGCAGGAGAAATCTGTGGAGTGAGTAGGTAAATAATTATCGAACAGAATTTGAAATTTTGCTTCAGGGTCACTAAGGGGCGCCAAAACTCCATACAGGAAGTAGCCTATCGTCAGTGAAATGGCTATAACTCGTGAACGGTTTGAGATATCTTAACGAGGTTCGGTACACATATGTACCAGCTCACTCCGGGGTCACAGTAAAAAAGATGCGGATTTTGGCCACTAGGTGGCGCTAAAACAGGCTTGAGCTCGGGAATGGCTATTACTACACAACCGTTAGCCTGATACACTTAATATTTGGTATGGTGTGTCTTTGTGCAATGTACCATGAGGGTCTGGAAGGACATTGGCGTATCTCCAAAAACATGGCCGTCATCGGCCAATGAAGGTTGAGGACCGATTTGACAGGGTTAACGAAGGTCGATCGGAACGAAACGCACTGTGCTTCTTTGTGTACTGCTCCTGAAGGTCTGTAAGAATTACGGTGTCATTTGGCCACTAGGGGGCGTAATACCATATTTCGGTGCGTGTATCACGTGACGTTTGAAATACACACACAAACATGACATCATATGATAGATCTGCCCCTGGTGAACAACTTTGCCTATTGAAGCGTTGCTGTCAATCAAACGGTTCGTGAGTTATTGGCGATAACCTTCAAAACCTACTTTTGCGAACTAGTCATAGGTTTTTCGCCCGATCCGAACCTAACCAAGGCTGATTGATTCTGTGGAGTGTGAATATGAATAATTATCAAAAAAAAGTTGACATTTGTATTCAAACACGCAAGGAGTGGCCAAGAACCGAACTGGGCGGAGCTTAAAACATTTAAACGGCCATAACTCGAGAGGCGTTTGAGATATCATCATGGGGCTTGAATCATATGTGTAGGCCATCGGTCTAAGGTCGTGATATAAAAAGCTCGCCGATCAGACACTAGATGGCGCTATAACTGGGAAAATGGCACTAAATACTGTGATTATGCAATGGTTACAACTTTCTTGCCTATAACTTTATCTGTGGTGAAGAGATTTTCATGGGAGTTGTTTTTTTAGCATCCTGAATTGTTTCCGAGTCCTACGATACCAATCATGCCAGATTTCGCCTTACCGTTAGTTCTGCACAGCAAAAATAGCGCTTACAAAACACGCGCGAATAACTCCGCGAGGGTTATTCCGATCGACTCGAAACGACCATAGGAAGAAATTAACTTTACCTTCTGAACAAAAAACTCTATTGGCGTTATGTTAAAATTTCCATCAGAAATGGCCAAAAATTGCAAAAAACGAAAAATTATCTCCAAATTATATGTTTTTTACACATAAATGGTTATAACTCCGCAACGAAATGACATTTTTTTACCAGATTTGATACGCTGATGTCTGAGCAGAGTCTGAGGCAATAAAAAAAAATTTGTTTGCCTACACCACTAGTTGGCCTCATAATTGAACAAAACCTTTGACATTGAGTGAGCCCAATGGTCATACAATTGCTTCTTTACTAAAATAAAGTGAATAGCCATGATTCTAGCTACATGTAACACAGTCATGACCCGAGGTTGCATGCACGAGTTTGTCATAGCGCCACCTAGTGGTTATTTGTTATTTTCACTTAAAAATAGTGCAACCTTACATCTAAAATCATGAGTCATCATAGATTGTGCCTTTCATGGCTTTTGAGTATAATCATTGGTGGATTGCAGTTCACTCCCTAGCAACCAAAGAGAATACCCTAGCAACCATTTAGCAAGAGCTGTATCCCTGTATCAGAACATCTTAGAGACATGGGGTTCGGCTATTTTGACTCATTAACCCTATTTTAACATTTTGTGACCCGAGTTTTGCCACTGCAAGCACCACAAACATTTCCTTCAGTGTTCTGTTTGTCAATGTTCCGTGAGAAGAGAGGGAGACATTTCACTGAATGATAGCACCTTTTTTGCTGACAACTATGAACACGTGTGTCTGGTAGCTTACTTTTCATCATTTATTTTGTACAATGCAGCAAATCTACACACGCATGCCCTTAAAGCTCTTAAGGTCCCAAATCGCTTGAACCCAAGCGAATGACTTCACATTACGCAAGTGACATGTTTGTCCTATAGGTGCACGTGTGTTTAAGCATACATAGTCTGTATGAACTGTTTCTGACCATCTCTTTCGTTTTTGTGGATGCTGGATCAGCCTGGTCGACGACGTGTGACGTCTTTGACGTGCCTTAATGCTCGAAACCCGGCAAATGCTGCTTGCAGCTTTAATTATTATTATTATTATTTATTATTTTTCCGCCATAAAACGCGTCGCCCAGCACAAACCGTAAGTCGTAGAAACTTGCCACTTGGTCAACTGGTTGTATATCAGCTCGCTACTCAGATACAGTGAATCAGCCAAATCGGCCCATAGGTGGCGCTATAGCAATGCCCGACGCGTTTAGGCTCATAACTCCTAAACCGGACATCATACACTCAAGTGTTTGGTATCATTGTAATCTCTGGCTCCAAACTTAAAAAATGTATATCTCCGATTTCATTTCCGGTATGCAAATTTTTTCGCTAAATTGCATAATATGCATTTCAAGCCAAAATGAACTAGTCCTAGGTTTTTCGCCCAATCGGAATCGTTCCAACGCAGGAGAAATCTGTGGAGTGAGTAGGTAAATAATTATCGAACAGAATTTGAAATTCCGCTTCAGGGTCACTAAGGGGCGCCAAAACTCCATACAGGAAGTAGCCTATCGTCACTGAAATGGCTATAACTCGTGAACGGTTTGAGATATCTTAACGAGGTTTGGTACACATATGTACCAGCTCAGTCCGGAGTCACAGTAAAAAAGATGCGGATTTTGGGCACTAGGTGGCGCTATAACAGGCTTGAGCTCGGGAATGGCTATTACTACACAACCATTAGCCCGATACACTTAATATTTGGTATGGTGTGTCTTTGTGCAATGTACCATGAGGGTCTAGAAGGACATTGGCGTATCTTCAAAAACATGGCCGTCGTCGGCCAATGAAGGTTGAGTTCTGATTTGACAGGGTTAACGGAGGTCGATCGGAACGAAACGCATTGTGCTTCTTCGTGTACTGCTCCTGAAGGCCTGTAAGAATTATGGTGTCATTTGGCCTCTAGGGGGCGTAATACCGTATTTCGGTGCCTGTATCACGTGACGTTTGACGTACACAAACAAACATGACATCATATGATAGATCGGCTCATGACGAAAAACTTTGCCTCTGGAAGCGTTGCTGTCAATCAAACGGTTCGTGAGTTATTGGCGATAACGTTCAAACCTACTTTTGCGAACTAGTCCTTGGTTTTTCGCCCGATCTGAACCTAACCAAGGCTGATAGATTCTGTGGAGTGTGACTATAAATAATTATCAAAAAAAAATTGAAATTTACATTCAATCAGGCAAGGAGTGGCCAAAAACCGAACTGGGCGGAGCTTAAAACATTAAAACGGCCATAACTCGAGAGTCGTTTGAGATATCATCACGGGGCTTGAATCATATTTGTAGGCCATCGGTCTAAGGCCGTGATATAAAAAGCTCGCCGATCGGACACTAGATGGCGCTATAACGGGGAAAATGGCACTAAATACTGTGCTTATGCAATGGTTACAACTTTCACGCCTATAATTTTATCTGTGGTCAAGAGATTTTCATGGGAGTTGTTTTTTTTATCATCCTGAATTGTTTCCAAGTCCTACGATACCAAACATACCAGGTTTTGCCTTATGGTTAGTCCTGCACTGCAAAAACTGTGCTTACAAAACATGCGTGAATAACTCCGCGAGGGTTATTCCGATCGACTCGAAAACACCATAGGAAGAAATTAACTTTACCTTCTGAACAAAAAACTCTATTGGCGTTATGTTAAAATTTCCGTCAGAAATGGCCGAAAATTGCAAAAAACGAAAAATTACATTCATTTTTTGTGTTTTCTACACATAAATGGTTATAACTCCGCTATGAAATGACATTTTTCTACCAGATTTGATATGCTGATGTCTGAGCAGAGTCTGAGGCAATACAAAAAAAATTGTTTTCCTACACCAGTAGTTGGCCTCATAATTGAACAAAACCTTTGACATTGAGTAAGCCTTATGGTCATACAATTGTTTCTTCACTAAACTAAAGTGAATAGCCGTGATACTAGCTACATGTAACACAGTCATGACCCGAGGTTGCATGCACGAGTTTGACATAGCCCCACCTAGTGGTTATTTGTTATTTTCACTTAAAAATACTGCAACCTTACATCTAAAATCATGAGTCATCATAGATTGTGCCTTTCATGGCTTTGAGTATAATCATTGGTGGATTGCAGTTCACTCCCTAGCAACCAATGAGAATACCCTAGCAACCATTTAGCAGGAGCTGTTTCTCAGTATCAGAACATCTTAGAGACATGGGGTTCGGCTATGACAACCACTATGAACAAGTATGTCTGGTAGCTTACTTTTCATCATTTATTTTGTACAATGCAGCAAATCTACTCAGGCATGCCCTTAAAGGTCATAAGATCCCAAATCGCTTGAACCCAAGCGAATGACTTCACATTAAGCACGTGACATGTTTGTCCTATAGGTGCACGTGTGTTTAGGCATACATAGTCTGTATGAACTGTTTCTGACCATCTCTTTTGTTTTTGTGGATGCTGGATCAGCCTGGTCGACGACGTCTGACATCTTTGATGTGCTGTCCACTGTAAGTCTTTGCGGTCTGCTGCGCTGCTGTTTGTGTCGTATATGCACGTCCGCAGTCTGTTTGAACCATTGATGACCATACCACGACTCAATGGCCTTTTAGTTAAACTAAACACAGCCATTTCTGAATTGTATGTTTCCGTATAAATCTCAATAACTTATTCTCGTTAACAAATTATCCTTATAACTTCAAATTAAGGACATTACATGTTTGTCTTATAGGTGCACATGTGTGTAAGCATAAATAGTCTTTATGATCCGTTTTTGACCATCTCTTTCGTATTTCTGGAGCGAGGTGGTCTATCATTCATTGTGTCTGTATTCGGGTGCAACTCCTCAGCCTGGTAATCGACGTCTGACGTTTTTGACGTGCTTTAATGCTCGAAACCCGGCAATTGCTGCTTGCAGCTATATTTATTATTATTAGGGTTTCG
Organism: Misgurnus anguillicaudatus; assembly: GCF_027580225.2. Lineage (NCBI taxonomy): Eukaryota > Metazoa > Chordata > Actinopteri > Cypriniformes > Cobitidae > Misgurnus > Misgurnus anguillicaudatus. The sequence goes on along the minus strand of NC_073359.2, from coordinate 30,590,418 downwards.
AGCACGAAGTGCTGAAAACCTATTGTATTTGTCTGTTTTATTATTATTATTATTATTATTATTATTATTATTATTATTTTTCCGCCATAAAACGCGTCGCCCAGCACAAACCGTAAGTCGTAGAAACTTGCCACTTGGTCAACTGGTTGTATATCAGCTCGCTACTCAGATACAGTGAATCAGCCAAATCGGCCCATAGGTGGCGCTATAGCAATGCCCGACGCGTTGGGGTTTATAACTCTTAAACCGGACATCAGACACTCAAGTGTTTGGTATCATTGTAATCCCTGGCTCCAAACTTAAAAAATGTATATCTCCGATTTCATTTCCGGTATGCAAATGTTTCGCTAATTTGCATAATATGCATTTCTAGCCAAAATGAACTAGTCCTAGGTTTTTCGCCCGATCGGAATCGTTCCAAAGCAGGAGAAATCTGTGGAGTGAGTAGGTAAATAATTATCGAACAGATTTTGAAATTTCGCTTCAGGGTCACTAAGGGGCGCCAAAACTCCATACAGGAAGTAGCCTATCGTCAGTAAAATGGCTATAACTCGTGAACGGTTTGAGATATCTAAACGAGGTTCGGTACACATATGTACCAGCTCACTCCGGGGTCAAAGTAAAAAAGATGCGGATTTTGGCAACTAGGTGGCGCTATAACAGGCTTGAGCTCGGGAATGGCTATTACTACACAACCGTTAGCCCGATACACTTAATATTTGGTATGGTGTGTCTTTGTGCAATGTACCATGAGGGTCTGGAAGGACATTGGCATATCTCCAAAAACATGGCCGTCATCGGCCAATGAAGGTTGAGGACTGATTTGACAGGGTTAACGAAGGTCGATCGGAACGAAACGCACTGTGCTTCTTTGTGTACTGCTCCTGAAGGTCTGTAAGAATTACGGTGTCATTTGGCCACTAGGGGGCGTAATACTATATTTCGGTGCGTGTATCACGTGACGTTTGACATACACACACAAACATGACATCATATGATAGATCTGCCCATGGTGAACAACTTTATCTCTTGAAGCGTTGCTGTCAATAAAACGGTTCGTGAGTTATTGGTGATAACCTTCAAAACCTACTTTTGCGAACTAGTCCTAGGTTTTTCGCCCGATCGGAATCGTTCCAACGCAGGAGAAATCTCTGGAGTGAGTAGGTAAATAATTATCGAACAGATTTTGAAATTTCGCTTCAGGGTCACTAAGGGGTGCCAAAGCTCCATACAGGAAGTAGCCTATGGTCACTGAAATGGCTATAACTCGTGAACGGTTTGAGATATCTTAACGAGGTTTTGTACAGATATGTACCAGTTCACTCCGGGGACACAGTAAAAAAGATGCGGATTTTGGCCACTAGGTGGCGCTATAACAGGCTTGAGCTTGGGAATGGCTATTACTACACAACCGTTTGCCCGATACTCTCAATATTTGGTATGGTGTGTCTTTTTGCAATGTACCATGAGGGTCTGGAAGGACATTGGCGTATCTCCAAAAACATGGCCGTCATTGGCCAATGAAGGTTGAGGACTGATTTGACAGGGTTAACGAAGGTCGATCGGAACGAAACGCACTGTGCTTCTTCGTGTACTGCTCCTGAAGGTCTGTAAGAATTACGGTGTCATTTGGCCACTAGGGGGCGTAATAACATATTTCGGTGCCTGTACCACGTGATGTTTGACATACACACACAAACATGACATCATATGATAGATCTGCCCATGGTGAACAACTTTCCTCTTGAAGCGTTGCTGTCAATCAAACGGTTCGTGAGTTATTGGGGATAACTCCTATAGGTCCTATAGGTGCACGTGTGTTTAAGCATACATAGTCTGTATGAACCGTTTCTTACCATCTCTTTCGTTTTTGGGGATGCTGGATCAGCCTGGTCGACGACGTGTGACATCTTTGACGTGCCTTAATGCTCGAAACCCGGCAAATGCTGCTTGCAGCTTTAATTATTATTATTATTATTATTATTATTATTATTATTTTTCCGCCATAAAACACGTCGCCCAGCACAAACCGTAAGTCGTAGAAACTTGCCACTTGGTCAACTGGTTGTATATCAGCTCGCTACTCAGATACAGTGAATCAGCCCAATCGGCCCATAGGTGGCGCTATAGCAATGCCCGACGCGTTGGGGTTTATAACTCTTAAACCGGACATCAGACACTCAAGTGTTTGGTATCATTGTAATCCCTGGCTCCAAACTTAAAAAATGTATATCTCCGATTTCATTTCCGGTATGCAAATTTTTCGCTAATTTGCATAATATGCATTTCTAGCCAAAATGAACTAGTCCTAGGTTTTTCGCCCGATCGGAATCGTTCCAACGCAGGAGAAATCTGTGGAGTGAGTAGGTAAATAATTATCGAACAGAATTTGAAATTTCGCTTCAGGGTCACTAAGGGGCGCCAAAACTCAATACAGGAAGTAGCCTATCGTCACTGAAATGGCTATAACTCGTAAACGGTTTGAGATATCTTAACGAGGTTTTGTACAAATATGTACTAGCTCACTCCAGGGACACAGTAAAATAGATGCGGATGTTGGCCACTAGGTGGCACTAAAACAGGCTTGAGCTCGGGAATGGCTATTACTACACAACCGTTTGCCCAATACTCTCAATATTTGGTATGGTGTGTCTTTTTGCAATGTACCATGAGGGTCTGGAAGGACATTGGCATATCTCCAAAAACATGGCCGTCATTGGCCAATGAAGGTTGAGGACTGATTTGACAGGGTTAACGAAGGTCGATCGGCACGAAACGCACTGTGCTTCTTCGTGTACTGCTCCTGAAGGTCTGTAAGAATTAAGGTGTCATTTGGCCACTAGGGGGCGTAATAACATATTTCGGTGCCTGTATCACGTGACGTTTGACATACACACACAAACATGACATCATATGATAGATCTGCCCATGATGAACAACTTTCCTCTTGAAGCGTTGCTGTCAATCAAACGGTTCGTAAGTTATTGGTGATAACTCCTATAGGTCCTATAGGTGCACGTGTGTTTAAGCATACATAGTCTGTATGAACCGTTTCTTACCATCTCTTTCGTTTTTGTGGATGCTGGATCAGCCTGGTCGACGACGTGTGACATCTTTGACGTGCCTTAATGCTCGAAACCCGGCAAATGCTGCTTGCAGCTTTAATTATTATTATTTTTCCACGGTAAAACGCGTTGCCCAGCCCAAACCGTAAGTCATAGCAACTTGCCACTTGGTCAACTGGTTGTATATTAGCAGGCTACTCAGATACAGTGAATCAGCCAAATCGGCCCATAGGTGGCGCTATAGCAATGCCCGACGCGTTATGGCTCATAACTCCTAAACCGGACATCAGACACTCAAGTGTTTGGTATCATTGTAATCCCTGGCTTCAAACTTAAAATATGTATCACCTCTATTTCATTTCCGGTATGCAAATTTTTCCGCTAATTTGCATAATATACATTTCAAGCCAAAATGAACTAGTCCTAGGTTTTTCGCCCGATCGGAATCGTTCCAACGCAGGAGAAATCTGTGGAGTGAGTAGGTAAATAATTATCGAACAGAATTTGAAATTTCGCTTTAGGGTCACTAGGGGGCGCCAAAACTCCATACAGGAAGTAGCCTGTCGTCACTGAAATGGCTATAACTGGTGAACGGTTTTAGATATCTTAACAAGGTTTGGTACACATGTGTACAAGCTCACTCCGGGGTCACAGTACAAAAGATGCCGATTTTAACCACTAGGTGGCGCTATAATAGGCTTGAGTTCGGGAATGGCTATTATTACACAACCGTTAGCCTGATACACTTCATATTTGGTATGGTGTGTCTTTGTGCAATGTACCATGAGGGTCCAGAAGGACATTGGCATATCTCCAAAAACATGGTCGTCATCGGCCAAGGAAGGTTGAGGACTGATTTGACAGGGTTACCGGAGGTCGATCGGAACGAAACGCACTGTGCTTCTTTGTGTACTGCCCTTGAAGGCTTGTAAGAATTATGGTGTCATTTGACCACTAGGGGGGCGTTATATCGTATTTTGGTGCCTGTATCACGTGATGTTTGACATACACACACAAACATGACATCATATGATAGATCGTCTCATGACGAAAAACTTTTCCTCTTGAAGCATTGCTGTCAATCAAACGGTTCGTTAGTTATTGGCGATAACGTCCAAACATACTTTTGCGAACTAGTCCTAGGTTTTTCGCCCGATCCGAACCTAACCAAGGCTGATTGATTCTGTGGAGTGTGAATATGAATAATTATCAAAAAAAAGTTGACATTTGTATTGAAACACGCAAGGAGTGGCCAAAAACCCAACTGGGCGGAGCTTAAAACATTTAAACGGCCATAACTCAAGAGGCGTTTGAGATATCATCATGGGGCTTGAATCATATGTGTAGCCCTTCGATCTAAGGCCGTGATATAAAAAGCTTGCCGATCGGACACTAGATGGCGCTATAACGGGGAAAATGGCACTAAATACTGTGATTATGCAATGGTTACAGCTTTCACACATATAACTTTATCTGTGGTCAAGAGATTTTCATGGGAGTTGTTTTTTTTGCATCCTGAATTGTTTCCGAGTCCTACGATACCAAACATACCAGGTTTTGCCTTACGGTTAGTTCTGCACTGCAAAAACAGTGCTTTCAAAACATGCGTGAATAACTCCGCAAGGGTTATTCCGATCGACTCGAAAACACCATAGGAAGAACATTACATTACCTTCTGAACAAAAAACTCCATTAGCGTTATGTTAAAATTTCCATCAGAAATGGAAGAAAATTGCAAAAAACAAAAAATTACATTCAATTTTTGTGTTTTCTACACATAAATGGTTATAACTCCGCAATGAAATGAAATTTTTTCACCAGATTTGATACGCTGATGTCTGATCAGCGTCTGAGGCAATACCCAAAAAATAATATGCCTGCACCACTAGTTGGCCTCATAATTGAACAAAACCTGTGACATTGACTGTTTTTTCAATAAACTAAAGTGTTTAGCCATGATACTAGCTAAATGTAACAAAGTCATGACCTGACGTTGCATGCACAATTTTTTCGTAGCGCCACGCTGTGGTTATTTGTTATTTTCACTTAAAAGTGAGTAGAGAGCGGAGAGATTTCAGTGAATGAGAGCCGCTTTTTGCAGATAACTAATGTATTTAAGGTTGTATCTTCGCCAAACGTATGCGTAATGACATGGTACTTGACAATTTTGATGGCAGTCAGGACCTGAGGGAGCCTGCAGTTTCGTCGCAGTGCCACCTAGTGGTTGGACACATATTTTACACGCCTACAACTTTGGCTGCAGTCACCATATTTTCATGGGACTTTTTTCACAGGAGTCCTGAATTGTTGCAGAGTCCAAAGATACAAAACATGCCAGGTTTTGCCTTATGCTTAGTCCTGGGGTTATCAGAACACAATTCAGAAGGACATTAAATAAGTCAAGCATAATCTTTCCAGCTGTGTTTGCTGTCCACTGTAGGTCCTTGCGGTCTGCTGTGCTGCTGTGTGTGTGTGTGTGTGTTATGTGCACGTGTGCAGTCTGTTTGCACCATTGCACCATACCACGACTCAATGGCCTTGTAGTTCAACTAAACACGGCCATTTCTGAATTGTATGTTACGGTATAAATCTGAACATGTTTGTCCTATAGGTGCACCTGTGTGTAAGCATACATAGTCTGTATGATCCGTTTTGACCATCTCTTTCGTTTTTCTGGAGCGAGGTGGTCTCTCATTCATTGTGGCTGTGTTTGGGTGTAACTCCTCAGCCTGGTCAGCGACGTCTTGCGTTTTTGATGTGCTTTTATGCTCGAAACCCGGCAATTGCTGCTTGCAGCTATATTTATAACATTATAATTCATACATGTATCACAGTAACACTGCAAAAATAAAGACAGAAAAACAGATCCAACTAAAATCAAGTCTTATTTATATACAAACAATAAAGAACGCTTCAATAATTAAGGTTGTTGCAGTAGCAGATCAGCTCACCAATCGGGCTTTCTGCCCCCTGGATGCGCGCGCACCCTGCAATGTTTGTAAACTTGCAACCCCTCTATAGATAAAAACACAACATGGAATGTACTAATAGACGTGCCGTACTTCACCGCAGCTGGAGTTGAGCTCTGGAGCTCTGCGCGCTCTTGCAGTGCGTGCACGGATTTTGCTCCATGTCAACTGTGCATACTCCCAGCAAAAAAAAAAAAAGTACATCTAAGGGGTTTCTTAGCTATTATGCAATGGCCACTGATCTGTGACAGAACTTTTATGAAGACAAACTTTGTTTTAGTTTTCATATTAAACTAAATTGCTAGTCGGGATAGGGACCACAATATAAAAAAAATCATAATATACTTTAAGAAATGTTTTAAACTGAGGTCAGAGAGTTTGTTTTGCCGGTTGTTGATGAATAACGGCTGAGTTATCACAACGCAGTTAAAAGAAGTTACGTCACAGGAAAATAAGTGTATGTCATCTTCATCATCAGTGCCCGAACCTGCAAACACGAAATAGGCTACGGATTCACGAGCTCAGGATTGCGACACAACCATTCACATGAGGATTAATGCAGCTGCATCGATCCGGGCTACAATAACTTGGACGTGCGCTTGAAAAAGTATCGTAAGTGAATACAATCACATTTTTTTTTATCGTAAGATTTATTTTCGTGTATTCATATGGATGACTCGTTGTTTTGCCTTTAAACAAAAAACTTGTTGATGTATATTACCGAAGTAAAGGGACGTTTTTGGCTCATGCACATACCTTGACAGACTATGGTAACTTTTACGTGTGATATTCCTCTGATATTAAAATTCAAACCCATAAACTCTCTGTGCATTCCACGTTTTGAGCCCAAACTGGCAAAACCCCAGCTAACAATTTTTGGTTTCCATCCAAGACATTCTGGAAACGTTAGCGTTTGGTTCCCAGAACAGCTGGTTCTCCAGAAAAGTTTATTTTCCCTCTAGGTTTAGAGAACCTCGCCGTATTGTGCGAACGTTAGGAGAACGTTGCTTTAACGTTCTGATAACGTTGTTCCCCTTACCTCTATATTGTGATATGCCTTAATGCAAATAATCAGACAAAAATTATTTGTCAAACAGTGTTCATTTTTCAGAGAACACGAACTGGAGCTTATTTTTAAATAAAAAATTACTTTAGCATCACATATTGTATTTAGATTAAATTGTATTTTATAAAATATATAAATAATGACATTAACACATTATATAATAGTTCAAACAGACATTTATTGACAGATGAATAAACACTTTTTCTTACTGCAGTTTTAGATACCGTTAGATACCCTTACATCATATTCTCTTGTTGCAACCCAGTATCACGAAATTGCGTGACACTGACTACGTTTACATGCTGTCAATATTCGGGTTATGGTCGAGTTAAGGTCGGGTTTCGGGTTTCTGAAACATTCGGAATAACCCGTTTACATGCGTGAGCAGAGAGAGTTACCCCTGTATACATGGAATTGGCAATATCCCGATGTAAACTGTGATTGAAAGGTAAATGCGGTGATTTTGCGTGGCTCACTAGTGCGCTTTGCGGCTTTACTGCCTTCATTTACTAAAATAAAAGTATTATTTAAATCCAGAACAAGCTGCACCGATGTAGAAGCAGGGTAGGCTAAGTTACATGTCTTTCCTTTTTTTTATAAAAAGATTAACAAGCTATATACTACCCAGCTAGAAATAAAAAGTGCTAAGAACGTTCCCTGATAGTTCCCAATGTTCCCAAAAACATTCTGCCAACGTTAAAAGCGGCTAGCTTTTTTCAAGTTCTAGGAACGTTTCTGTTGTCTGAACGTTAGAGTAATGTTACATTTTACCATTTTTAAACGTTATGACAATGTCATGTTTTAATGTTCACACAATGTTTAAAACAACAGCTGTTTATTATATTGACTTGTTTGATTGTTATGTAAATGATATAGAAACATTGCATTTTATTATTTTAGAAAACATTATTTCTGAATGTTCAGTAAATATATTGCTGTAGAAAACTCAATTCACTTACTAGGTTTAGATGTTGATGTTTTGTTTCATTTTAAGTCACCCTTATTGTGATTCGTGTTTGTTTTAGTTGGTCTCTTGACACTTAACCCTCTAGGCGCCACGGTCGACTTTTGTCGACAAGATGCGTCACTGAATGTAACTGCCGATTTTGTCACATAGGGTGTCAAATTTCGTTCATCCCCCCCTCCACTAGATGGCAGACATGTCATACTTTATACCCGACTCAGAAAAACATCATGCTTCTATACAAACTATTAGAGCAAGAGCGCATTGAAGTGCGCAACAGCAAAGCTAGTGTGCAAGTGAGTCATTTTATCAGAGCGATAACCTCAGCGAGTTTTTTCAATACATGATCATATAATGGCATCAAAAAAGCTTACCTGCAATGAAGTATTGGGTCTTATATTCGCTGACAATGATTATGAAGGGGAATATCTGCCTTCAGAAGATGCTGGTGATTCATTTAGTGACCACGATTCAGACGCGCCCCTGCTTTGCAATCGTGCGGCTGGACAAAGTGAAAGTGTAGCTAAGTTATACACAAAGCACATGATGAATCCTTTGCCCAATGTCAGTGGTGGGAATGTTACACGGGGTCGGAGAATTCATCGGGTTAGCGGGCGTGTTACAGGTGTGGGGAATGAGGCTGGAGGTAATATGCGCGTCCAGTCTTTTTACCGTGCAAGCAATGTAGAGCGAGCTGCGTCTTCCCGACGGGCCCTGGGAGTCTGTCCGGCGAGCGGACGACTTCCAGTGCTCCGTCCCGTGCACACAATCACGGCGACAGTAAAGGCAATAGTCCAAGCTGTGCAAATTCTCTCCACTCGGGGCGCATGCGAGGAAGATCTGGCCATTAGTGATGGGTCGTTCGCGAACGAGCGGCTCTAAGAGCTGATTCTTTGTAGCGAACGAGCAGAGCCGAATCTTCAGACGCATGCAGGGGAGCCGGCTCTTCTAAGGGAGCCGAGCCAGAAGAGCCGAATCTATGAAAAGAGCCGGACTGCCATCACTAAAATGTAGAGCCAGTGCTTGAGCCGAAAGAGCCGAATCAAAGAACCGGACTGCCCATCACTACTGGCCATGCGGCTCGTAGCAGGAGCAGAGGCGGAGTTACATTACACGGGGCAGAGGAGCCATTATGCATAACGTTAGTCTATCGGCGCGCAGATCAGTTTGTTTACTACCTACTATTTACCTGAGCATTCAGTATTGTGCAATATAGCATACAGAAGGTGAGGGACATTTTGGGGGGAAAGAAGTGCTGCATTTTATCATTCAAACATGTGACTTTTCATGAAAATTCAAGATGGCTGCCACATATGACGTCATAATATGCAAATTTAATGATTAAATTTAATTAATTTTTATTTCCCTCCATAAAGTGTTTCATCCTTAATATTTCTCTTATTTACAGAAAGTCTCTATCTCTTATCACGTTTAAGATATAGCCTTTTGAAAGTAACATGTAAAAATTAAATGTTTTAGGAATAAACCTCTGGCGCCTAAAGGGTTAACTTTTTGCCTACTAGTTTTTTTTCTGGTTGTGTTAACTTTGTGGTAATGCACCACATTTGTTATGAAAAGTTAATAGTGTATTTCTGTGGTTGTTGGTACATAATGGTAAAGAACATCACCTAACTCATTTACTAATCAAAAGTTTATTTTCTGCCAATATTGTATATTAGATCCAGCACTTTCACAGCAGTTTGTCATTAAGGAGTTTTAGAAACTTTGGACAAAAAATATCCGCTGTATAGTTGGGATGCTTAAACACCAAGAATCAGACTATGAATCTCAACCATGGTGACAATTAAAATTGTTAAAAAAAATCCTTATTTATCCATGCCGCAGTGCATGCTGGGAGTCCTGAATGAGGTTTGTAATTTGTTAATACCCAGCATGCATTGCAGCATGAAGTTTTTCATTTGATTGTCACCATGATTGAGATTCATAGTCTGATTCTTGATGTTTGTGCATTCCAGTTATACAGCAGATATTTTTTGTCCAAAGTTTCTAAAACTCCTTAATGACAAACTGCTGTGAAAGTGCTGGATCTCATTTACATTATTGGCAGAAAATAAACTTTTGATTAGTAAATTAATTAGGTAATGATCTTTACCATTACATACCAACAACCGCTGAATTACACTATTAACTTGGCATGTTCATAACAAATGTGGTGCATTAACACAAAGTTATCACAACCAGGAAAAAAATAGCAAGCAAAAAGTCAAGTGTCAAGAGACCAACTAAAACAAACACTAATCACAATAAGGGTGACTTAACATGAAACAAACATCAACATATAAACCTAATAAGTGAATTTAGTTTTCTACAGCAATATATTTACTGCATACAGAAATAATGTTTTATAAAATAATAAAATGCAATGTTTCTCTATCATTTACATAACAATTAAACAAGTCAATATAATAAACAGCTGTTGTTTTAAACATTGTTTGAACATTAAAACATGACATTGTCATAACGTTTAAAATGGTAAAATGTAACATTACTCTAACGTTCAGACAACAGAAACGTTCCTAGAACTTAAAAAAAACTAGCCGCTTTTAACGTTGGCAGAATGTTTTTGGGAACATTCGGGAACTTTCAGGGAACGTTCTTAGAACTTTTTATTTCTAGCTGGGTAGCCTTCAGCTAAATATATTTTTGAAAAAAAAATTAATTGAAGAACAATTTTCTAACAAGAAGGTTTTTAAGTGCAAATTTACAGAGCATCGGTAAATAGAGAACACAACCGTCTTAAAGAAATTTAAATTAGACAGTATTTATGCACCTATAAATGTACAAAACGAATGCAATAGCTTACAGAAGGCAATGAATATTTTTTATGGCATTTTCAATAATGTATTAGTAGATAAATTAACATATATAAAGTATGAAAACGAATAAATCATTATTTTGGCTAAATTAAGCTGGAAAGATCGTTTTTATAATTGTCATCCTTTCAGAACAAGCTTTTATGCTATCTATAATAACTTACGTTATATCCTGAGTGTTACTTGGCCGAAAATATGTAGAAATACATGCAAGTAAAAAAGTACAGAACAAAAATGTTTAGCTCACGCGGATAGAACGAAAACCCGTTAATTAAGCGGACTGAGGACGTGCAGAAACAGTCGAGTCGGCAGATGATCATCAATGTTTAATGTTTCGCGCAAGTACTGTTGATGGTAAACTTTCATATCTAAATGTCAGGTATTCAGTCAAGAGTCAAGTATTCAGTCAGTTAATAATAAAGCCACCGGCGTTATTGCAACATCCTAATCCACAGAGCGGACTCTGCATACAAAGAAAAAACCTAAGGTTTTTATTTTAAGTGGTTTTAATGCTGGTAAGCAATCAGTTATATTATGCCGCTTTGTATTTGGGTGGATCAGTTAAATTAAAGTAATTTTAATCTTAGAAACTGCATCTATGCAGACGACGCTATGCAGTTATTCTGTCATCTTTCACTTTTTTCACACATTCACTGTATTTAACGAAATATGAATAGCATAGTATTACATTTTGAATTCAAATTCACAAAAAAAAAAACAGGTTACTCTCATAACTATTGACAATCTATTTGAACTTTATTATACATGTATGATGTGGAAAAACAAGAAGGGCATAGCAATATATTAATTTAACGTGCAAAGCGCGGTTGTTGCTATTGGTTTCCTCCTCGCTCTAAAAGTGTATAAAAGAAGTTCCTCTACTCAAAAGACCAAGATTCCTTGCGAATAGAACATGCGCAGAACACAAATCAATGTTCCTTTTGATGGGAATATCCCGATGCGCGTTTACATGACCAAAATTTCGGGCTAGAAAAGAGGTAACCCAGGGGTAATATTCGGGATTTTAAAAACAGGAATATTAGCATATTCGGGTTTTTGCCGGTGTTTACATGGACGTGCGCGACCGGGTTATTGCTAATATTCCGGATTTGAACGGGTTATTGGCTGCATGTAAACGCAGTCTATTTCACGCGCATGGACCAGCGTGACAATGTCACGCTTGGCCGCGTTTGAGCGTGAGCATGTCACGCTTTCTGTTTGTGTCGCTGTCACGTATTGGTTACTCAACTTTTTTGTCCTAATTTCTTACCATTGTCGCTTCGGTTTAGGGTTAGATTTACATAAAATGACACCCTTACCGAAACAAACTCTAACCCCAACGTCAGGTGACAATTGGTTAAAGTTTAGAAAATATAAAAGAATAAGTATTGTATCTTTTTATTTTATAAACCAATACTTAAAGTGACAAATACTTAAAGTGACATATAACACAAGCACCAAATCTAACCCTAAACCGAAGCGACAATGGTTTGAAAAAAAAGTTGAGTAACCAATACGTGACAGCGACACAAACAGAAAAGCGTGACATGCTCACGCTCAAACGCGGCCAAGCGTGACATTGTCACGCTGGTTAAAACAAAGAGACACCGTCTGAAATATTGATAAGTGTCTTCTTAATTACAAGATGGGCGGATAAGTGAATGACGAGATCCAGCAATAAAGCCTGATTAATTATGAGTTGTGTAAAATAGTTAATTACGAGTCGAGTCTGCAGGCAGGCTAAACTCGGGGGATGTGACGTGAGCGAAACCAGCAACGGAAAGACTTGAGAAGCGTTTCTGGAAAAATGTGTGAATGTACTTGATGGTTGACTGGGAAGCAATGTAAACATACAAGATTTTTTGCCTTGTCTATTGTTGAACCCAACGTGAACACTTTACTCAACGTGGTTTCTTTAGTTTTTCTAGATTGCCAAACGTCCAGCGTGCAGAACCCTCATCTCCAGCTTGCAAGGCCGCGACTGTCCAGTCAGGTCAATGGTCATCTGCAAAATGATGCCAGCCGGCCACCTGCCCTACGTGCCAACCCTGCTCTCCCTGAGCGCCCTGCTGCTGTCCCCGCTGCTCACCGGCACTATGGCCTTATGTAAGCTTGAACTTAGCCTAAACTTAAGCTTAAGGTTTAATGTACTTAACACCCCGAAAGACGTGGAGAGAGATTGCAGTATATTGGAATATTTACTCTCCTCAAGTGTATATCTCTTCATCAAACAGGAGTGCAGACATCCTCCAAAGTTTAGTGTCATTTACTGAAATGAACTAACCTTGTAACATAACCTGTTAATCGATTCAAACAATTATTGTGCCAATTATTGTGTGTGTGTGGCATTACATTTCATGACATATACAGTAAGTGGGGAATACTAACATGGCTTTGCTTGTTTTATCTTGTTTATCTCCACCAAAGTTTACGAAAGTACCTGTAGACATGATTGCCGTCTCTGGAGATGTCGTGTCCTTCGTATGCCAAGCCACAGGTGACCCTAAACCAAGAGTAACATGGGGCGAGAAAGGGAAGAGGGTCAACTCTCAGCGGACCGAGGTGAGACTTGACACTCAAAGGGCAAACGTATCATCAAATGTATTAATATTATTGGTTGTAAATGGAATTTCTCAAATAAACTCTTGAATTGCTGTTTACACAACAATGAGGAGCTTCTGGCTTCTAGCTTCTGTACCACTAAAATATCTGTGTTTTATTTAGCCTGGCTTGTCTTTAATATGTCTTAACACAGCTGGCAGCTAAGCACTCCTTAATTAAAACTAGTTTAATGTTAACCACTATTCAAATTCCCTAGTGTAACCTAGTGTAATTTCATCAGTGGCTTACAAGAACCTGTTCCTCTTTGTCATGCCCTATTAATTGCCCTGAACTGTTTCGCTACAATGACATCATCTGCGATGCCACAGCGGGAGCTTGATTAACTAGATATTACAGCCAGAAGGGTGGAAATGTCGAAGCTTAAAAGGGGCATGACAGTTTTTATAAACAAATAATTGTTGTCTGTACCCATCTAGCTGGTTGCTGGAATATTAAAGTTTGTAAATGCTGTTTGTCTTTTAACACAGACGATAGAGTTTGATGAAGGAGCAGGTGCAGTTTTGAGGATCCAGCCAATCGGAGTGCCTCGAGACGAGACCATCTACGAATGCGTGGCAGAGAACAGCGAGGGGAAAATCAGTGCCCAAGCTAAGCTGTCAATAATTACAGGTAATAAACATTAATTGGTGGATGTAATTTTCATTAAAAATGTAAATATTTCAAAATGTAATAACTGGAATTTTCAGCTGATGTCACGGGTTCCCTATTACCTGGCTCCAGTGTATAAGGGAGCATGTACACCAAAGCTAAGCGCTTTGGATGCTATGATACCTCTGTTTTGTTTATCAGTCTTGGTACGATGCACCGGTTAGTTTTTGTGCTTTTTGTCTCGCCCCTCTTCCACTGTGATTGAACAACTAAGTGAAAAGTGACATTGAAGAGCTGAACGTTTTTTTCAACTCTGGGTGCTAAATGCATAAAAAAGAGCTGAGCTCACAAAAAACATTCCATTCTGTTTCTTATAGAAAAAAATACCATGAATGGGTATTATGAGCCTTTCAGAATGGATTTGTTGGGTTTTCATATTGACTTCATTCAAATACTGCAAAAATAACCTTGCATGGCTGACACCGCTGTCGGTGTATTAATGAGTGAGCGAATGGGTGAATGTGAGGCAACTTGTAAAGCGCTTTTGATGGCCATGGATCTGTTTAAAGGGCTATATAAATGCAGTCCACCCTGCAAGTAAGCCTACGATGGCCCTTTATGGGCCCACTTAGGGCTAGTCTAAGGGCCCCGCGCAGGTTTGCTCATTGGTGAAACGGGCAGCCCTCACTTAGCCCCCAGGAAGCCCTCATACAGAAAAATCCCCACAGTTAAATGAACACCGCTGGATGTATACACCGTCCCATCCCACAGAGTGCCAAAAAGCAACAATGAAGCAGAATTAAAAGCTCTGTTATCCTCTTTCTCAACATCTCTGTCTGAAACCTAAAATTTCATTTCACATCTTACGTGTAGAGTCATTTTCTTAACCTATGTTAAGATGTTGGCTGTTTCATTTAAAGTCACCATCATTGTGATCAGTGGTTGCTTCAATCGGACTTTGACTCTTGACCGTTGGCTTGTTAGTGTTTTCTGGCTGCTATTTCTAAGTGTGTTTAAAACACATGTTATAGCAAAGAAAAGGCAATAGTAATTGAATATTGATGGTTGATACATAAACAATATCAAACATAATCATTTACTGAACAGATTTATTAATATAGTTTTCCCCCCCTCATCAGAAGCATCATTTTCTGTTTATAATGAAATACTCAGTGTAAGGTCCAGAACTCTCACAGCAGTTTATCATTCTGAAGGACTTTGATAGTTTGCACACAAACATTAACCATTGCACAATGTAGATGCACAGACATCAAGAATCAGAGTATGAATCTCAACAATGGTGACAAAGAAAATGGTAAAAAAAGGTCATTATTTATTCATGCCGCAGTGCATTCTGGGAGTTCTGGATGAGATTTGTAATTTGTTGATACCCAGCATGCATTGCAGCATGAAGCTTTTCATTTTATTGTCACCATCGTTGTGATTCATGCTCTGATTCTTGATGTTTGTGTGTCTACACTATACAGCGGTTGATTTTTTAATGTCAGTGTTTTAAAATTCTTCAGAAAGACAAACGGCTAAAAGAGAGCTGGATCTCACACCAGCATCACATTATTGTCAGAGAAAGATGCTTCTGATAAATGTGCAAACAATAAATTAATACATAAGTTTTTACATGATGATGTTTAGACTTTATTTACTGAACTGACCACCATCAAAGTATCGCACTTTGCTATAACAAAAATGTCTTAAACACACAAAGTTACAGCAATCAAACGATTGAACAAGGCAAGAGTCAAGAGTCAAGTTTAACTAAATCAAACACTGATCACAATAGTGGTGACTTTAAATGAAACAAAATCTCAACCTAAAGTAAGAAAATGACTCTACAAGTAAGATGTTAAATGCAATTTTAGATTTCAGACAGAGATGTTGAGAAAGAGGATAACAGAGCTTTTAATTCTGCTTCATTGTTACTTTTTAACACTCTGTAAGATGGGACAATATATACATCCAGCAGTGTTCATTTAACTCTGGGGATTTTTCTGTATGAGGGCTTCCTGGGGGCTAAGTGAGGGCTGCCCATGCAGGGCCAGCGCTAAAGGGCCAACGTTTCGCCAGTGAGCAAACCTGAGCGGGGCCCTTAGACTATGCCCATACAGGGCCATCGTAAGCTTACTTGCAGGGCATTTACCATTTACCAAATATGGCTCTGTGTAGTAAACGCCGCTCCATCTGAAAGCAGCTGATGCCGATTTACTACTGATCAATGAACTGGCTTTACTAATGAAACACGCATGAGAATCGAGGGTGTGGCTGGTCAGCGAGCCTAGAGCATTGCAGGATTCCAAGACTTAAGTCCCGCTTCCTGTCTTGGGTTTCCGGATCTCCGGCACTGTCTTGCCCTGTGGACTTTTTCCTTGTTATGCCTTGTCTTGTGTTGTGTACTCTTACCTGGGGACAGTTATATAATTATTAAATATAAATTATAAATCAATGTAAATTATAGCATAAACATCTGTGTGCTTGTCCTTACAGAGGACGTGCTTCCGGCAGGCTTCCCCAAAATCCACAAAGGTCCACAGCTCAAGGTAGTGCAGCTGACTGATATGGCCATTATGTGGTGCACCGCCAGCGGGAACCCAAAACCAGAAATCACCTGGTTTAAAGACTTCCTTCCCATCGACCTCAACACGAGCAACGGCCGGATCAAACAGCTTAAATCAGGTAAGACAAACTCATTGGCTTCCTGACAGTCTCTGGTTTCCCCCTACTGCTTTAATCAAATGTTTCTGAGGTAACGTTTCACCACAGGTAAAGCACACCTGTCACGTTAGCTCTACATGCAAAAGGTACTAGGAATGTTATAATAAGCTATGCTATTATAATAAAAATGGGTGTTGGGTTTCTTCCATTGAGGTCCATTCTATTCCAATGTCCACTTAGTTTCAAATTTCTGGCCGCGCCACTGATGTACAGATTATTGAAAAAGTGAGGGGAGGCCACTTGTTATGCTGCGTTCAGACCAACCACGGTAGAGGCGTCAAGCGCAAGTCATTTCAATGTTAAGTCAAGAATGAGGGCGAATGGAGCGAATTGCAGGAGTTAAAAAATTTGACATTTGGTGGAAAAACGTGCGGCGTTAACCAATCAGGAGCATGCTCTAGTAGTGAAGTGATTACAGGAAGCGAGCGGAGTCGCAGAAGCCTATGGAAGGCCCTCCCATGACACGAATTTCCGCATGAATGTCTCGATGACTAGAATTTCACGCGCGAATGAAACGAGTAAATTCAAAACGTTCAAGTGGCAAACTAGACGCGGTAGACACGAATTTGATGCCTCAAACGCGGCTGGTGTGAACCCACGGTTACAGCTTTCCACATTTATTAACACATTTAATAAAACATTGTTTCGGTTTCTAGTAAATTGCTTTCATTGTTAATTTGTAATCTAAAAATTACCCATCAGAATTAAATAATTATAACGTCTTGTATTTTTTAGTATATGTGTTATTGTGTGGATTTTGTTTTTGCATGGGGGGTATTGAGTTCCTTCCTTTTTTTGTCCTTGGCCAATCACATGCCTGAGACAGTCCAGTTACTTTTATATGTCTAACTGTTTGTCCTCTCTTTCTTTCTCTCACCCTCTCTCTCATCCCAAATATTGGGGTGTATTTTTGTTTTCTTTACCAGGTTTCCTTCAGATAAAAAATGCAGAAGAAACCGACCAGGGAAAGTACGAATGCGTGGCGTCTAACGTAGAAGGTGTCCAATACTCTAAAGCTTCCAACCTGTATGTGGCACCTCTGACCTTTGGTAAAAATTTGAAGTTCTCTTAACTCATGTTGTCATCCATGTATATAATTATGTTTGGACAGTTTACTGCATTGTTTAGCTAAAACGACAGAGATATATACTGAAGCGGCTGTGAGAAGCTGGCAGAGAGTTGTGAGGGTGCATCATTCGCAGTGTTGCCAGATCCAAATATTAAAATCCTCTTAAGATGTAGTGTTTAGTGTTTTAGCAATTAATGTGACACTTGGGGAAATGTATAAAGTGAAGAGATGAAGGATAGTGTTAGTGATGTCTTCGGTTTATTTCTGAAAGACAAGGTTTGAACTTGTTCTATTTTTTTTCCGTAACAATATCTGGCAACACAGGGTGAGCAGCACCTAAACTGCCAGTAATCAAATAAGGCACATCATTCAATGCAAGTTATTGCTGGATAAAATACTACATTCGGTAAGACAAACACAATAATCATCATAAGGTAACTTAGTGCAGAACTTTTTACATCATGTCTTACCTCAAGGGAGGGGTACCAATATTTAATATTTAATTTTATTTACTTTAGTCACAAAAAGTTGACATCTACAGTATGCTCAAAAAATGAGAAACTCGTAATAGATTTTTGTGTAATTAATTGTGCTGTGATGGCACAAATATTGATCAATTGAACCAAGTTGTTATGAATTTGTTGCTTTAATGTCAATCTATATTGGTAAGCAATCTGTTAATTTAGTCATTACTTTTACTTTCTATAGACGTTTGTGAAGTTTGTTTGTTTAGTTCATTTTTATAATTTGTTATCCTCTCTTTAGACATTTGCATTCTAAAGAAAGGCTCATTTTCATTGTCATTACCTTTCTTTCTTTATATTTACCATTCCTCCACTATCCGCAGCTCGCAATGTGCCACCTCGTTTCTCCATCCTGCCCACCAGCCACGAGATCATGCCAGGAGGAAGTGTCAACATCACTTGCGTTGCAGTGGGCTCGCCAATGCCCTACGTCAAGTGGATGCTAAGCTCGGAGGACCTGACGCCCGAGGAAGAGATGCCAGTGGGCAGGAATGTCCTAGAGCTACACGACGTCCAAAAGTCAGCCAACTATACCTGTGTGGCCATGAGCGGCTTGGCCATCATCGAAGCTGTGGCCCAGATCATTGTCATGTGTAAGACTCAATCAAGCCCTCAAGGTTACTCAAGGTTTTGTCTCCTAGAGGACCTTTTTGGATGTCTTATTAATTTAACATAAATAATGTCTTATTTATGATAGTGACATAAGGCATCTAAAATGTGTTTGTGTCTAAGCTAAAGTTTCCTTACAATATTTTGAACAAAAACCTGAGATAATTTCATTTTTGTAAAAGAAAATTGGTTAGAGATCAGATTCAGAACGATTATCAAAACATACACAGTTTTTAGTGTTTTTGAATAAGTGGATGCTTAAGAGTTTTATAATTTGGGTAAGATCCTCACCTACTGTATAATAGCAGAAATATAGATTGCCGTAAAAACTCGTCATTGGCAAGGTTTTCTCTTAATTGACAGGATAACTCTTCAATGGCGGGGAAAGAGTTATAAATCTAGCTTTAGTGCATGTAAGTTTAGTTGAATATTGAATGTTTGTATGCTCCGCAGCCTTGCCAAAACCTCCAGGTACACCTGTCGTAACGGAAACCACCTCAACCAGTATCACTATCACTTGGGACCGTGGCAACCCTGAGACAGTTTCCTATTACATGATCCAATATCGTGCCAAGTCTCCAGAGAGCAAATTTGAGACTGTGGAGTCCATCACCACCACTCGCTACAGTATCGGAGGACTTTCTCCAAACACAGACTATGAGATCCGTGTGTCAGCCTTCAACACCATTGGCCAAGGGCCACCCAGTGAACCAGTTGAGGCTAGAACTGGCGAGCAAGCTCCTGCTAGTCCCCCAAGAAATATCCAGGCCCGCATTATCTCGCAGAACACCATGATGGTGCGTTGGGATGAACCGGAGAAGCCCAACGGGCAGATTAAGGGTTATCGGGTGTACTACACCATGGACCCGTCAGAAGTTAAGAGCATGTGGCAAATCCATAATGTTCAGGACAGTGTGATCACCACCATACAGAGTCTGGAGCCCTTGAGGACTTGCACCATCAGAGTACTGGCCTTCACATCTGTTGGAGATGGACCCTTCTCGGATCCCATCCACGTCAAGGTGCTTCAAGGAGGTTAGTTGATCGATTCCAGTTGTTTTCCTTGACATTTTCATCACATAAACTGTGTTTAATCTATACATTGTCTTGCTCTCTTTTAGTTCCTGGACAGCCAAGCAACTTTCAGGTTGGGGAGGTGTCGGACACCAGCGTTCAGCTTACATGGGAACCTGCCTTTGAGAAAGAAGGGATCATCAGTTATGAACTTTATTACAAAGAGGGGATACAAGGACCTGAGGTGCCAGACCTTCTTTGACATTGTCCAGACCACAACATTTTTGTTCTACATGGTTGTCAGTCATTATTTTTCATCAAACAGGTAAAGACAACTTTCGGCCCACCCTCTTCCCACGTGGTGGAGGGCTTACGTGCGAATACAGAGTACTACTTCTCCCTGGCCGCTGTCTCCAACAAGGGGATCGGTGCCTTCACCAACGAAATATCCCAAAGGACATCCCAAGCCAGTGTGTAGTCCATTTACTTTCCCTATGGATGTGAGCAAAGGGTTGGGGGTCGGGTGTTGTATTTTGATTGAAAAACAGCAAGAAATCATATCTACTTTAAGCTTCAGATAGGGTCAAGACACTTTTTGGAAGGGTAGCTACAGTATTAAACTGTCTCCATGTATAGACAATTTGTCTAACTGTCGACTAGTGGATGTCTAAAAATGTTGTTTTGTATACCTTTTCAGCCTTATGGATTGCAGCAACTGTTTAGAGAGCTCCTTCTTGAGACATGGTTCATAAGAGCTGATGTTTCTTAAGGACAGCAATCTTAAAAGTGTCTTTTTATCAATCAAAGTATCACTAAACCACATCTTTAAACTCATTTTATTTCTGACACAAATTAACTTTCATTAAAGTAATTAGTCTATTGCTTTACTTAAATTTTCCTCCAGCTCCTTGAATGTTTAATGGGTGTTTTCAAAAAAGACACAAGAAACAAGAATTATTTGTGTGTTGTCATGCACATTGTGTTTGTCTATTGAGAATCAGATCACATTTTATCACTGTAGAAAACCATTTTTTTTAGTCTTTGCACTGACATTGTTATAGATGTGGGTTCAATCTCTCACTGTTTGTGTGTGCAGGTGTGTTTGGTGATAAAGTAAAGTCAGTGTCAGTGATGGAGGGAGATTCTGTTATTCTACACACTTATACCGACATACTGAGATATAATCTGATCGAGTGGTGGTTTGGAGATCAACAGTATCTCATAGCTAGAATCAACAGGGAAGCCAATTCACCCAGAATATATGATGATGTTCTTGATGGGAGATTCAAAGACAGACTGAAGCTGAACACTGAGACTGGAGATCTCACCATCAAAAACTTCAAAGCTCAACACATTGGAGATTATAAACTAGAGATGTTTAGCGAGAAGATTACAACAAAAACATTCAGCATTAGTGAGTATCTTAATCCTAACTTTAATAATTGTCTCATGTACATTAGGGCTGGGTATCGATCGATTCAGATGTTCCAGATCGATTCGATTTCGATTCAGAACTGACATTATGGTTTTTGATGCCGATTCTCGGGACGGTTATTTTACTCGATTCAACTCAATAAATATAGATTTAATACAAATACTATATTAATAAAAAGAACAGTGAACAGAAGTTTACAAGTGGGTAATTAATAAAAAGAAATTAAAAGCCACAATACTATCAGCGTCGTTGTGCTTGCGAGATCTAAAATAATTTCAACCCTGACTTTTTGTGTGAAGGTGGCATCAACGTCGACGAAGCACCTGAAACCACCATTTTAAGCACTGAATGAATGAATGACAGGCTCGCATCTCGCTCCTTGGTAACATTGCGCAAGGCAAAAAAGAGGGTGACATCTAGTCGAGAAGATTAACGTTAATCTTAAATTCAATGTTTGCGGTAATAAATATTACAACAAAATTGATTTGTGGCCTTTGAGAATCGATTTTGAATCGACCACGTAAAAAAAAGATTAATCGAAAAATCTATTTTTTGGCCCAGCCCTAATGTACATCATTATTTAACACTTTAAATGAAATTAACAATAATAGATGTTTGTAAATGTGATATTAACTCTTTCGCCGCCATTGACGAGATATCTCGTCAATCAAGAGAAAACGCTTCCCTGCCAATGACGAGATTTTCCGTATTTCCGCAATACCTTCCGCAACTTTTAAAACCCGGAAGTATTGCCCTATGGCAAGCGGCTGCATGTCCGTGTCTGTTTTAAAGATCGCTCTGAATGGGATCTCTATGAAAAGTCCGTCACAAAAATGGAATTATCTCTGCTTTTTGCTCAAAGTGTGGTGTTTTTGCAAAAACCCACCCATATTCAAAAGCTGATTACAAAAGAACCACTGAAGGTAGGATGAAACGTTTTTTTTGTTTGAAAGCAGAGAGTCTGTTCTTTCATTTGCTATATTGTATGTTTATATATTTAAAGAAAAACATTTTCTGAAAGGCATTAAACTTTGGTGAAAATCATGAAAAACGCTGGCGCTGGCTGGCAACTTTTTAAAAAAACGCTGGCGGTGGAAGAGTTAATGTTTGTCATCAGTACAGATAATGTGGAAATGAAGCAGTCAGACAAATTAAAACATTTTTGGTAAATGGACAAGGGGTTTTCCAGACTTAGGCTTTACATATTTGAATCAGAATTGTCAAATCTTGATATAGTCGAATCATCTATAAACATGTGTGCATTAGGGCTTTAGGATAAATCGATGTGTCTGTGATAATTAATGCAAAATTTCCCCAGTAAAACTACAGCTTTGAGTAGTAAATGCTGCTCCATCTGAAAGCAGGCAATGGCGATTTACTACTAATCAAGGAACCGGCTTTACTGATGAGATGAGCATGACAATCACATGCGATTTATGGTGCAGCCCTAGTGTGCATGGGTTGGTAGGGCGACCAGACCAGGCAGACAAAAAATTAACTTTTATATTCTTTCACAAGCAGCACACAAAAACAAATTTCTGATTAAGTGACCACAAGGGAATGTACAGTAACAATCACAAATGATATGTTGTTTGTATTTTTGGTCATGTGTGCGCTAAATCTCAAAATGAAATAAGGTGGGCCGACCTCCGTTCGCGAGAACTTTGCGAACCGGAAGCGTGCGTGCCTTACATGGGCAGGGCTTATATAAGGGGTTGGCATTCCTGGTCCTGGAGAACCACTGTCCTGCAACCCTAATCAAACACACCTGAATGTCATTTCCAAATCATGCTGAAGCTGTTGATTGGGATTTTAAGGTGTGTTTGATAGGGTTGGAGCTAAACTTTGCAGGACAGTGGCCCTCCATTAATGCCCACCCCTGGCTTATATGTCGATTGAGGATCAGATCACATTTTATGTAGATAAACCAGCTTTTAGTTTTTGCATTGACAGTGTTATAGATGTGAGTTTAATCTCTCTCTGTTTGTGTTTCAGGTGTGTTTGGTGATGAAGTGAAGTCAGTGTCAGTGATGGAGGGAGATTCTCTTACTCTACACACTGATACTAAAATACAGACAGATGATCTGATACTATGGAGGTTTGGAGATCAACAGGATCGCATAGTTAAACTCAACAAGGAGGCCAATACAATCAGAATATACGCTGATGTTCTTGATGGGAGATTCAGAAGCAGACTGAAGCTGAACACTGACACTGGAGATCTCACCATCATAAACATCACAACTCAACACACTGGGGATTATAAACTAGAGATCAACGGAGAGAAGATTATAAAAAAGACATTCAGTGTTCGTGAGTATCTCAAGCCTCATCTACATCATAATTTAACATTCTAAATGAAATGTACAGTATGAAGTAATAGATGTTTGTAAATGTGATATCAATGTTTTGTGTGATGTTAAAACATTCAGTGGTAAAATGATCACATCAGTACAGAGTTTACATACATTCTAAATCCAAAACATCTTGCAGACGTGTTCAATGTATATATGATTTTTTTTTGTAAATAAATGTATTATAAATGTAAATGTAAGAGGGCCCGTTGCTCTTAAAGAGCTCCAATTCAATTATCCAATGTAACATTTCCTTTGGTGTGTAAGTGTGAATTAGTATATTATGTTAACGATATGCAAAAGGTACAAATCACAAAGTAAACGATGATGCAAGTTATCCTTTCCAACTTGAATCTTTTTTCTTGGACTACAATAAACACAGATTATAGGCAACAGTTTACTTGGACATGTTGATGTGGACATGACAATTATTATCATAATTCCTCCTGCTTTTGATTCACAGCCTGTAAGTAGTCGATGTTTCATATTTAAAGAATTAACTAAATCATGATTCAAACAGGAGTTTTGTGCAGTGCAGAGTAGCGCTTGTTGTTTGTCGTTTCTATGATCACAAATGCAGACATGGTTTTAGTATCCTTATCTTACCAATCTGTTACGTTCTGCTCAAGCCGCGCCGGCAAAGTTGATCGATCAGCTTGTTCATCTGCATTTTTGGATCAGATTTGGATCAGATAGTAAAGACGATATTAACTCCTGTCAGTATTGCATTGGAAGCAAATTTCCAAACATGGTAAGGAGCGTCACATTTCCAGGTGACGACAAAGGTATTCAGGCCAATCACAACGTTTTGGTTAGCTGACCAATTGGAGGACACTGCGCTTATCAGAATGATGAGCTTTGTACAAAATCAATGCATTTTAGGGAGGCTGGCATAGAGGAGCATCAATAATATATATATTTTTTTTATTTATTTATTTATCAAGGACAATGCACAGACTAACATTAATCTCAGATAGAGAAAAGATGCTCTGCACCAGATTTAGCTACTAGCTAATTTCCATCTGTAGTCCTTGGGCAGGTCACTAAATAAACAATTTCTCCAAAAAAATCTAACATACATGAGCACTTCAGTTAAACACTAACTACAACAATTAATCAACTTATTCCATCAGTAAGACTCCCCACTATAAAAACAAAATTTTCAATTCAACGATAACATTAGACGCTAAAATATAAAATTAGCAATAAATAAATCTGTAAATAAAATTACACATATTATTTCATAAGCTTCATTCATCATAAAAATATAAACCATAATCACTTAATTTCAACAACAGGACTCTCTTCTACACATACCCAATTTCAATTCATCAATTTCAGTAGTCACTAGAAAAATAAATGTTAAATTACCATTATTACAATTATCTGTCCTCACTTTAAATGTACGCTTTGTGGAAAATGTGTTTTTCGAACCATAAAACATGCAAACACATTGTATTACACCAAATACACAAAATAACATTCTCGTAAATTCTAATAGATTCCCGTAAATTCCCATTGATTACCCTAAATTTCCATAAATTCAGTTTAAGTTTCCAATTTGTAATATTTCCTACATTTTCCAGATTAAGGTTCCATGGAAAGTTTCCAGAAATGTAATGGAAACTTTCCACCCCTTTGCAAACCTACCTTTTAATATTGAATGTGACATCTCTGTTCATCTTTCTATTGTTTGTTTACATCTATAGAGTTTTACTCGTTCTGTTTGTTTCTTAGGTGTGTCTGTAGATACAGATAAACGGAAGGCAGTGATGTTGGGAGATTCTGTCACTGCACACGATGTTGCCAATATAAAAGCCAATTGTGAGTAGATTGCTTCAATATAATAAAGATCATTTGATCAAAGTTGCATTGTAATTTACATGAAACATACTAAAAAAGATTTATGTCAAGTAAATCTGTCACAGTGATGATAAAAGTGCAGTCAGCGGGCACCACTTGACATTTAACAATCTAACGTAGAACACATATAGACCGCTAGTAGGCAGTATCCACACTTGTAACTTGTAAACTGGAATTTGTTTTTGGATGAGAGCAGATTTTTTTCAAGTTTTTTTCTGAGCCCAAATATAATTTTTTCACCACTGTTATCCTCATTGTGCTTTTAGACAATATAGACACGTTGTGTCTTCCTCCAGGCAGACTTGCATCTTAATTATTGCTCTAATGAGATATATATATATTAGGGGTGGAACGGTACACAGAAGTCCCGGTTCGTTTAGTACCTCGGTTCAGGGGATTCACTTTTGGTACAATGGAGGGAAAAGCAAAACAAAAATGAATAATCTTAAAAACATAGGTGTCCTTATCAGTGTTATTTTGAGATGTCATGAATATGAACTGAAATGCATTTAACATACTATCTTGTATTACAAAAATGTATACCACTTTAAGTAATCTTGTACTCATCTTTCATACAAATATGGGTTCAAATGTATTACAAGTGTTACCTAAATACATTTTAAAATTACATTTTGGCCTTATTTCATATTAATGTACGAAAGAACAAAAAAATAGGCTTGTAGGATGAATTAATAGGTGTGTACGACTTCACGAGGCGCTGCAAGAAACGACAAGTGATGACGTCAGAGTAATGCGAGAGCGATTTGAAATCAGCCTCCTCCGCAAGATTTCTGATGGCGCTGCGTAAAGTTGAGCACTTTAAAAAAGCAGCTGAACTCGACAGAACTGCGCCTCGTCCATTAATTGTATATTAGCAGGACAATTTATCTCCTACTTCTCAGCATGAGAAATACAAAGTGTGGCGTGTGAACTGACTGAAATGCGTGTGTGTCAAGGTGAATGCGTGAGACTTGAGAGCCCCGATTAGATGTATTTCCACTCAAATACATAACAACTGCTGAACAACGCCGACGCACAGTCCTTGTCTTTTCCACCACTCTCTCGCCTGTACTATTGTAACTGACTGGAAAACTGAAGTTTTGCCAAACTTGCGATCTTAACTCATTCACCGCCATTGACGAGTTATCTCGTCATTTATGAGTTCATATTTAACTAATAAGTATGCCTTTCTGGACGAATTTTAAAGTGAAAGTGTAATACCGCTTTTATCGATACCAAAACGAATTTATCAAAAACGGAAGTTAAAAAAATATACCGTTTTATTTTAACTCTCTTTATGTTTGATAGTCATTCTGAGTCTGATCGCTAACATAAATTTCTTTACAAAAACGCAATTTTTTAATCTTTTTGCTCAAAATGTTGTATTTTTGAAGAGAAATATCCATATTTCAGTGGTTAAATTAAGTAGAAAAAGTAAATATATAATGAAACGTTTTTCCCCCATTTTGTTTGTTTGTTTGTTTGTTTATTGCTTGTTTGAAAGCAGAGGGTGTGTTCTTTAATTTGATATAATTTGTATGTTTATATATTTATAGAAAATAATTTTTCCTGCAAGGAATTTTGTGAAAATTTTGTTAAAATCACAAAAATGCAGGTGGGCAACTTTTCTCAAAAAGGCTGGGGGTGAATGAGTTAAAGAGGCTGGCGGAGCGTCTAAGTCTTGTGGAACACCACTTGCCATCCTCGCTATCGCTGCTCACTAACTGACTGGACCGGCGTCGACCTGACAAAAAACTGCAGAGTGCCAGAATGTAGACGGGCTCTAATATAGCGCATACATAGGCGGAGCTCGGCTGCATTGGCGCCAATCAGAGCTTCAGAGCTAAAGCGGGGCAACAGATTAGCTGTCCCTAAAGAACCCGCGTATTTTAACAGTAGTTTCGCAATACATTAATTATTTTGCAACCAAGTTTTTTTATTTTCATACCGTGTATTCTCCGTTTAAATTCATGCACCGAACCGTGACCCCGTACTGATTCGGTTCGAAACGAATACATGTACCGTTCCACCCCTAATATATATATATATATATATATATATATATATATATGCGTTAAATGCATTTGTAGATGTTTGTCTTCTGTTCATCTTCTGATTTTATCTCTCATCTGTGTCCAACACAGGAAAAGAGTCAGAAGAGATGAACAAACCTTTGAGGACTTGAAGCCCTGCAGCAGTGATATTTCTTAAATGTTATGATCAACATTACAAACACATCAACATTATTAGCCACATTATAAAATGTATAGGTGATATGATTCACCATATAGAGTTTACAGCTTACTGTATTTATAAGCTATACAGTATATTACCCAAAAATGCCAATAGTATTATCATGTTGAGATCAAATCCAAGTTTTCTAAAGCAGTGATTCCCAACCTCTTTTAACCCTAAGTACCCCCACAGCCCTATCAGAAAGCTCAATGACTAAACTAAAGATGAATAATTAGCAATAATCAATTTGAAGCATTAAATTAAATTATCACTGACTGATGAAGCATGTTTATTTGTTTTGAGGTTTAAATCAATGATAGACCTTAAATAGATCAGAGCTCAGTCTGTGATGCGACAATGTTGAGAAAGTTGAATTTTATGCAAATCATAAGTGAAGCAGTGGACTTCACGTCATCCGTCTCTCATCATTTAAAGGTTATGACAGGTTTTGTCCTAAAATGCTGTTATGAGTGAGTAGCACTATTGTCTTACGCCTTTTTACAATAAGACGTAGAGAGAGAGAGCAAGCGGGAGGAATAAAGAGAGATTGTGAATAAAGAGACAATATTCACTTGTGCATGTTTTGATGTAAAGTGTGTCAAGGGCCTATCAATATTTCTATATTATTTTTACTTCAGTATTGATGTAGTTTTATATTATCAGTTTGTTGTATTCATGTTATATTTGCTAAATAAAAGCCTCTGCTAAAAGTCACCGTTTGGTTTATTTTCATGAGCCAATGAGTCGCTACAGGCCCGGAGTGGGTAATCGGGAGAACCGGGAGAATTCCCGGTGGGCCGCTTTACTTTTGGGCCGGTCGAGTTTTTTTTTTTTTACATTTGTCACGTTAAGTGAGTCTATCTTTTCTTAAATGACACTTCACACGTTTCGCATTGACACTGCAGCGCGCAGCCTCTGCATGGGTTGTACCATGTGAAGGAGTTTTCCCCTCCCCTCCCATAGAGTTGGTTCGGTCCATAGGACGTCTTTTTCAAAACTTTTCTCCGAGTCCGGTAGGCTGGGCCGGCCCTACCGTAACAATACGCGTCTGAGAGGAGGGGGTAAAAAAACAGGTTGAAGAAAAAAGCCCTTGGAGGATGATGCTGCCAAATGTGCCAAACTCACAGATTTAGTTTCAAGAGGACAAACAAAAGTGACAACAGGTAACTTAAAGAGAAATAAGCCTAGTAATGGTTAGCATTAGCAACGTAATTATTCGGCTAATACCGTTTTCAAACTATTTACAAGCCAACATTTTTTTTAGTTAAAATATTAGCCTTTTGTGTATACATCCGATTCATAGACTTTGCAAATATTATGCAAGCAGCTTCTGAGCTGCAGATAAGCAATGTAAAACGAGAAGGCAATGAGTAAACAATATGAATTAAAGTTATTTAACCCTCAGGTTGTGTTCAGAACCCTATAACACATTTTGTGTTCCCAGTCAAAAATGACCAGTCTAAAAAAAAGCTTATAAATCACTTTTTATGCTATATATTTACCCAATATTGGATTCAATATTTTTTGTCAAACTGTTTTCTTTTTTAATTAGGACTGGCTTTTATATTTCTATGTGCACCTGATTAATCATAGCCCTCATAGCATTAGCAATGCTAATAATGTATCAACCTTTTCTTGTGGAATAGACTCTAAAAAGGGCGGGGTTATTTTTGACCCATAGTGGGTGAATGTTGGACAGAACACACTGCTGGGTTGGGATTGACCCAATGCTGGGTTGTTTTAACCCGATTGTTGGGTTATTATAATCCATGGTTCCATAACAACAACCCAACATTGGGTTATTTTTGGCCCAGCATGTTTTCTGTCCAATATTATTTTTAACCCAGCATGTGTTCTGTCCAATATTTACCCATTATGACTAAAAAATAACCCAGCCTTTTTTAGAGTGTAGAGGAATATTTTTGTTAACTTCTCATCTTAAGTGAAATATTATTTAACTTTTACCTTATTTGTTGAACCATGATATTAATAAAAGCTATAGTAAGAGCTGAACTCAACTGTTGCTTTATTTATCCAATTTGAAAAAAGTGCTAATTTGGAATAACACTATGGAAAAAGTGGGCCGGTCTTGGGCCTGAAACTCCCGGGCTGAAAAGAGGTCCCACTCCGGCCCTGAGTCGCTATTAACATTTACTGTAGGACAGGAAAAGGAAACCATATTGCATCTGTTTTATCATTGTATCTACTCAAACAATTTCTACATAAAAGTAAATTTTCAAGTATTTCTATTTTATCAGTGTTTTTCTTTGGAAAACATACATTCCAAAGAATATTATCATAATTTTTACTCCACTACATTTCATAATTTCAGGTTTTTTTGTTTATATTTAATATTTAAGTACATTAAACATCTAGTACATTTGTTTTTACTTTTACTTAAATAAAAAGTACTTTTGTACTTTTACTCAAGAAAGTAATAGTACACAATATTTATGTAATTAGGTATTTCACGAGTTCGCATTAACATGTAATCGATAGGGAATGAGATAAAGCATATTTGGCGTGCTGTCCGAGGAGAGGGCTCCGAGCTCGGAATTTTAGCCCGAACCCAGAGTACTCCCCAAAAATGCCACATAAATGACAGACAGCAGCCAGAAAAAACATCCCCAAAAAGTGTAAGCGTAAAGACCTATAGAAAGCGGTGGGAAAACTAGTGGTTTGACTGGGAGGGCTCTCGCAGCATCCGACGGGGGCATTGTCTGAGATGCTCGCAGCATCGGACGGGAAAGCCCCGCCAGCAGTCAAACGGGGAGCGCATTTGCGAACTAGAACAAGGTGCGGAATTAAACGAGTTAAGGCCAATTCACTGGAAGGCCGCTGCAGTGTCCAACGAGAGCTTTGGTTGAGATGCTAGCAGCATCGAACGAGACGTCTCCACATGCAGAGGGGAAATGCTGGTGAGGACGGTGAGAAATTTAATAAGCGAGACAAGCAAAATTCGAATTAGGCGTTTGACCGGGAAGACCCTCGCAGCATCTGACGGGGGCTTTGGCTGAGGTGCTCACGGCATCAGACGGGAAGTTCCTGCCAGCAGTCAAACGGGAATGCTTTAAGATACATTTTTTAAATAAGCAAAATTAAGCGTCCAACCGGGAGGACCCTCGCTGCATCCGAAGGGAGCTTGAGCGAAGATGCTCGCTGCATCGGATGGGTAGGTCCCGCCTGTATTAAAAAGGAAATGCTTGATATAAGGTTTAAAAAGCAAAAATTTTGGTGTTCGACCGGGAGAACCCTCGCAGCGTCCGAAGGGAGCTTTAACGGAGATACTCACAGAATCGAACGGGTAGGTTCCGCCTGCAGTCAAACAGGAAGGCTCTAGAATAGGGTTAAAAAGGCAAAAAATTTGGTGTCCGACCAGGAGGACCCTCGCAGCATCCAAATGGAGCTTTTGCGGAGATGCTCACAGCATTGGATGGGTTGCAAATTCATCATGAAAATATAAAGGTAAGAAAATTATGAGTGATGAGTGATGGGGCTCGACCAGCGATTTGAAGGGGCGAAACTTAAATTGGTGAAAGAAAATCCCGCACTGCCTACAAACGGGGAGCCCATACAACGACGTGCACGGTAGAGTGCAACTGTGTGTGAAAAAATGCTGGGGAAAAATATATACGAATACTGTATACATACAGTGTATTCTCACAAGTATAAACGCACGCAGATAAATATACATATAATTATTTATTCATTTTAATGAATGTGCAGGTGAAGCAAACAAAACAAACTAGGCGTACACGAGATTTTCTGATATGCAAGTGGTTGAATCTAATGTAGAATTTGAATGATTGACATCCGGCAACTGAGGGCCTAAGTTTGTTGATTAGAGAGGCCGTTTGGAGCGGGAGTGGTTGGGGCACTGATGCTGAATGAATTAGCTGAATGAAAATTTAATTGCTTGGATATCAGACTGGATTAAAACAAATTTTACCAAAATCTCGTAGCGAATTAAATTCGGTTGTCGATGAAAAGAGGATCAAAACAAGTTTCGACCAGGATCGTCTGTACTGCAGGTAATTTATTAGCGAATTATATAATTGGATGGGGTTCGGTAAACTGAAAATAGAAAGTGCCCCTTCTTAAATTTGAAAGTCTTACTTTGTTTGAAGAAAAACGAGATTGTATCAAGGTTTTAGAACTTTTTAATCAGAAGTTGTAGGGTAGATGACTGGACTGAAATTTTAGATGACTGCAAATCCTGAACAGTGAAAAAAACAAAAAGCAAAAAACACAAAATGAACACTGCGTCCAGTGTGCGGGCAGTATGGATGGAGTGGTAGAGGGAGTGGTGACCCAGCCGAAAGGCGGAAAGGCACCTAGACATTAAGTCAATTGTAATGGGCGGCATGGAGTTTGGGCGAATGGGCTTATTTCTAAATATAGTTTTGATGACGGGTGAGAGTTTTAGAGTTGTTTATAGCTGATGAAGGTTTGCCGAAGATTAGATTATAAAAATTAATGCCACTTAATTAGCCTGAATGACTTAACTGTTGAATAAATGAGATGCCCAACAAAGAAAAATCCGGAAACGGAGCTGAAATGCCCATGGCATCGGAGAGGTAGACCCCATATGCAGTCGAAACAAGAGTGCATATATTAAAAGGCGTGAATTTTTTGGAGCAAAACTGGGCATCGAATTTAAGTGTTTGACAGGGAGGACCCTCGCAGCGTCTGCGGGAGCTTTAGCTGGAATGCTCACAGCACCAGACGGGTAGGTCCCACCTGCGGTCAAATGGGGCTCACCCAGCACTTTGAAGGGGCAAGACGAATAAACAGAAGAAAGAAACTTTGCATAGTTTCTGATTGGGGGAAATGTGCAGTAATGCAAATAGCAGAGCTTAAAAAGAAAACTATTGTTATTTAATGACAATATAATGAGGTTTAGACAAGCAGCAAATGCTGATAGAAATTTACGTGAAATAAGAGCTGATATGCAAGCGCTGAGCAATTAGAAAAAAAAAAAACACGATTGAATTGGCATGTGAACATGCGAATGTGATTGGTAACAGCGGAATGCTCAGGTGTTGGAAACGAGCAAATTAATTAGTTCCAGGTGTGGTTTCCTTACACTGTAAAAATCCAATTAATGAAATGTTGGACGGGCAAAATATATATATATAATAAGTTAAACCAATTTTCTTAGTTACTAAAAAATAATAAATTGGGCCAACAATTTGATTTTTTACAGTGTAGAGAAAAAAGAGTTCATGGTTAAATGATTTACCGTTGAATAATACCTTTGGAGGATAGGGTAAATGTCTCTGAATATAAATCGAGGTATCAAGATTTTACCTGGTGACTTTGTAAAAACGGTTTTGTATGATGACTTACTAGGGATGGACTTGCATCCAGTTCTGATGCCGGCAGGCTAACTACCGGTGATGGAAAAAAAAAAATTAATACGATTTTGCTCCCTGGCACATGCGTGGCAGTTAAATTTGATTCCGAAGACCATCGTAAAAGCATAGCGAGGGGGCGCGGTGTTTCGTTGACAAATTTAGAAAATTTGAGCGTTTTCAATTTTATTTAGAATGCTACCAGAGCAGCATGTAGGACAGAACAAAATTTTAGGTGAGAGGAGTTTACATTTAAAACAAAACTGGCTAAAGAGATTAAATACGACAACGCTATATGACCGAAATATAGCTTAAAACCCAGAAACCCGAAGGAGGTGGATGGGTCCCATGATTTGCACGCAGCGATGCCAAAATGCCAGGATCTTTAAAACTTTTTGAACTGTGAGGGAGATCTGCTGGAAAAGCATCGGGTGGTTAGATTGAGATTTTTCAGCGAATATGGGAATTGCATAGTTACATTAAATAAAACCGAAAACCCAACTTTTTTTGCGACTGATTTCCCCACAAGGTAAATAAACCGTGATGCGGAATTGAATGCGGTAGCCTATATTACGCCAGCGGGCGTTAAATGAATGCTGCGAATCAGGGTATTAGACTAACGTCAACTTTCCCATGGTCTATACTTGCAGGTTTTTATTTTACGGGCTGGTTAAAAATAGGAAAAAACGCTTAAAGGAAGATTAAGAGATTACCTTGTGCGGCATATGATTTAAACAGCTCGGGATCTGCAGAGGCAGATTGGAATAATATATTTCGAGTATGCAGGGATCCTGGGACAGAATTAAGCAATGATTAATGTCAGACATCATTTAAATGGTAAAATCAGTGTCATAGCTCCACCATCGACTACAAAAGAACGAATCGACTGGCAGGTGACAAATATAGAGATAGATTTTGAAATAAATAACCCCCTAACGTGAAGGAAACATGCGGAGCGCGCTGCTGCGGGTGCTGAAAAACCCTGGTAAGCTGTATATCCATCAGGGTATGACGCGAACAAGGAACAGCTTTTAACGTCGGCGGCAAGGATGGAGCTAGTACTTCTTAGGGAACAAAACACCGTCCTGTAGAAGGACATACGAGCCGACACTTTAACGCTGGGCACGATAGAGGCACGGTGTCGGCAGTAAATGATCGTCTTAATAGCGGGAAAAACCATTAAAGTAAGTTCGTATTGGGGGTCTGTGACGAGAAAACGCAATATATTCTAAAATAGTGTGTAATAAGCGAGTTAGGTCCGTATGGTAGCGTATCACCAGCAGCTGGAGACGCTGCCTCTAGATAACTTACATAATGGCAAATGTGAGATCGCACGACTTGAAAAACTACAGAACTGACTGACAGATTTGATTTAAAAGTATGATTCGGGCCGGTGGTGATAGCGCAAAAGTCTGCCGTTGTGATGAAAGCGTGAGCGGTTGCTTATTAGGTTTGCAACTAGAGGGAAAAGCAGAGCAAATTATTTCTGTACAGTAGCTAAATCAATACAAAACGAAGGTATAAGTACAATACTTTAAGAGTAACGTGGAAAGAAAAATCAACACGGTCTACATTGAGATCAAGAAGTCCGAGTTGCGGAGGAAAATATCGATAAAAAAGGGAAGCATATATTATATCGATTAAAAACCAATGACTATTTTGGGTCCCTGTGTTAATAATCCGTGCGTTTCAAAACGATTGCATGGGGAGGTACTGAATGAATAAGGATCGGTGGTCTGCGGAGGCAATCTCCCGTTATATTTAGTGATATTTAGAACAGGTTGAACTAAAAACAGAGGAATGAGAGATAATAGCGTCAGTGCTTGAGCCGCTAGCGGAGGCAGCCTCACGCTATGAAGCACCTGAAGTTAACATCCTATGGACAAAAATACAGATGAGGAAAACGGATTGCGACGCTGGCGAATATAACAGAAATATTTGGTGAAATGGAAGCGGGAGCCACTGTTATGCGGGCGAGGGAACTGATTGAAACCGGCGCTCTAGGACGCGGCCCGGACCTGCCGAGCGCCTGCCACCGGTGGTGAGAGGCATTAGGAAAAAACCCGGTACTCGGCGGAGTAGGGTGGAAGTTGGAGGGCGGGAAATTTGGGCCCGGTGGCCTTGCTTGCTAGATGAGTACGAGAGGCTCAATGGGAAATGGTTAGTAGTCTGAAAGGAGACATTTAGTCATAGCGTTAAACCTGCGCGAAAGATATAGTTC
This sequence comes from Misgurnus anguillicaudatus, assembly GCF_027580225.2. NCBI lineage: Eukaryota > Metazoa > Chordata > Actinopteri > Cypriniformes > Cobitidae > Misgurnus > Misgurnus anguillicaudatus. The sequence goes on along the minus strand of NC_073359.2, from coordinate 30,554,905 downwards.
AATAGTGATCGTTTCGAGGCTTTTATCAGTCCCTGTGTAATGATTCGGCTCGATTGGGCCGGATAGGAACCGAGGCGAAAAAAATGGCGGACGTCTCGCTGGCAGGGGCGAGAGTAGGATTCGGCGTCCTGGTGTGAAGTGGAAAGTGTCGGTTAATATCCCCAAATTTTCAGGTAGAAAGAAATTAATCCTTGCTGAGTAAGTAGTGGCGGGCCGAGAAAGCATGTCGTCGCACAACAACGCTCGAAACCGGATGTGACGACACATGGACGGGGCCAAATGCTGCAAAAAATCTGTCACGGGACAGAGGTGAGGGACTGCCATTTATAGGCACCTCTTTGCACTGATTGGTTGGATCACATGACCATGCTCCTCCCGAACTTAGTTAAATAAACTTCATAAAGTGAGTTGTTTTTCACTAGTATTACTTTTCATTTAATGCAGAGTCATTAAATTCAAATCTTAAAACGCAGGCACGCCCACAGAAATATCCCTACCTTGCCTCCTTATTTGTTTTTGTTTCATCTAATCGTTCTAGGTCTGCTCAGCCGAATCTCCAAGACTGCCAGAGAGTCCTCCGTGTATCACAGACAGACATGCTGGACATCCACAGGAGGCTCTTGGATCAGCAGCATGTGGAAGAAGACCAGAGGACACTATTCCGGTACTTCTGTGAAGCCATCCTAGTCCTGAGATACTTCCAGCGACCAGAAGCAGTGATTGCATTGACATTAAGTACTTTTACTTTACAGTCTTACCTCAGTGTCTATAAAGTCAGTCAATCACTGTGTTCCTCATTTGTTTTGCAGGCTTCAGACTGGCTCAACAAGATAAATGTTGATGGACAAATCCACGTGGGGGTCAGTGAACTGAAAGAATCAACATCCACAAAGCAGAGAGCAACATTTTCCCTCACAGAGGAGGACTCTGTTGTAATTTCTCTAACAGTCTGATTATGATTGAAATACCCCAACAGCAAGCTATTCCTTGCATGTGTAGGAACCAGGGACATTGTTGTCTTAACATGTATGAATTACTGTAGCATCAGAATCAATCATTTCTCAAGTATCAACTTCCTATTCGATCTCCGCAGATGCTGGACACATACTTCCAGCAGATTCGTCCAGGATGTCTGCAGGACGGCGTGGATGACCAGGGCAGATTTTTCCTGTCCAAACAAGGAAAACCAGTTCGCAACGTCACGAGCGACCTCAGGCGTCTGCATGAACAGTAAGTTTTAGCAGCATCATGTATAATATTAAACGATTAAGTTGATAGTTTGACTTACGTAGTACATAAAGTTCAAATAATATTATTTTCTGTAATAAAAATACACTGGAAGAATTGAAGATTAATCTGTTTTGTTCTTCGTTGCAGGTACAACTTACCAAGCTTTTCGAGTCAACAAGCCATAAGTGCCCAAAGCACTATGCCATGGTATGTGTCATCATCCAAAACACACAACATTCATATATTTTCTGTTTGTCAGCTGCCTCCAAGGCCTAACTTTTTGAACAGAAAATCTTTCCAATTTTCAGCTCTTATTCTGATGAGCCTGCCGATGAGAGGAGACGTCAGAAAAAGAGGAGAGGCAGAGGCGAAGCTGACCAGGATGACAGGGACTTTGGAGCATTTCTCCTGCGCTTTCCGGTGACGTTGAGTAGTTCCCCACCCAGCAAACAACAGCGGATCGCTGCAGGGTTTCCATCTGACAGGGTATTTTATGACAGGTGGAGGGCTCTGCAGTTTGCCAAGTGTGAGGAGCACCTCTTGTGTAAGTTGATTTGCTTTACTATAAAAATGAATACACGTCTTTGTGTTCCAGAAAACATCCTAGGGGATTAGGCCAAAACTATTTCTAACATCAAAGTAACATAATTCCAACTTTGGACAATAATATTAATTTAACACTTGTCTTTGACAGCCCAGTGTTCAAGACGGCCCCCGTCTGTCAACAAGGTGTCACGGCAAATTGAAAGAGAGGGTTGGACCAGCAACTGTCCTCGACCTGAGGACATAGTGGCAAAATGGAGACCCGCCAGTAAGGTGCAGGTGGAGATGGATCCGTGGATCCTCACTTCGATCCAAAACCAAAAGTGGACAGGCTTGGCATTCAAGGACTTTGGCACGAAAGGACAAGGTATGTTAATGTGTCTTGTGGGCAGAAATGTGTATTCCTGGAGTGAAAACTAATTCCACCTTTTTTTGACCACAGGAGTTGTTGCTACCAAAGCCTTTGCCAAAGGTTCCATCATTTGTGATTACCATGGCAAGGTAATCACAGGAGCAGAGGGCCGGAAGATGATTGAGTCCATCCAGGGCGACATGGGCTACCTTTTCTTTTTTCGGGATGGTGAACAGGATCTCTGTGTGGACGCTGAGACTTTCCCTTGCGAGTGTCACCCAACAGAAAATGTCACAAGCCAGGGGCTGGCCGCTAAGGGTTAAGCCACGCCCCTTCTAACTTCCACCTCGAGGAGGTCCCCAAAACCAACCCAATGACCAGACAACAACGAGTACAGGTAAGTATAAAAATATTCTTTATTGATTTAAATATTTAAAATATATGGGGACTTGGGGAAAGGGGATTTAAAACTAAGATCAGGATCTGTCCTCCAGGGGGGGGGGGGTTTACGTCGGGGAACGGGCTCCCGCCTCTGGTTCCCTCTGCCCGTGGCGCGCTCCTCTTCCTTCCTGGAGGCAGAATAAAATCACAATGAATATGGGCATGTACTGTTTCCTGTCCGTGTACCTGCGTGCAGTTCGCGGCACTCCGCCGTCTTCCCACGCAGCTCCTTAGTTGTCGACTCACTCTCCTTCCCTGTTTCTCTTCCTCTCTACAGGCTACCACTGGGGCACGAAGACACAGCGGATCGTCCTCACGAGGGTCTCCACCGACTACAGCTGCTGGGTAAGTATGAATCTTCCTCCTCGACTCGTCACTTTAGTACTCACACTGTTCCTCTCTCTCTTCCTCCACAGACGACAGCTGGGACACAAAGGCACAGTGAATCGCTCTCAGCTCGTTCTCTCACCTCGTCGCTGATTACAACCTCTGGTACGTATGGTTCTCCTTCACAACGGGTCTCCTTAGAGCTCGCACTGTTTCTCTCTCTCTTCCTCCACAGACGACAGCTGGGACACAAAGGCACAGTGAATCGTTCTCAGTTAGTTCTCTCACCTCGTCGCTGATTACAGCTTCTGGTACGTATGGTTCTCCTTCACAACGGGTCTCCTTGGAGCTCACACTGTTTCTCTCTCTCTTCCTCCACAGACGACAGCTGGGACACAAAGGCACAGTGAATCGTTCTCAGTTAATTCTCTCACCTCGTCGCTGATTACAGCTTCTGGTACGTATGGTTCTCCTTCACAACGGGTCTCCTTGGAGCTCACACTGTTTCTCTCTCTCTTCCTCCACAGACGACAGCTGGGACACAAAGGCACAATGAATCGTTCTCAGTTGGTTTTCTCACCTCGTCGCTGATTACAGCTTCTGGTACGTATGGTTCTCCTTCACAACGGTCTCCTTAGAGCTCACACTGTTTCTCTCTCTCTTCCTCCACAGACGACAGCTGGGACACAAAGGCACAGTGAATCGTTCTCAGTTGGTTCTCTCACCTCGTCGCTGATTTCGGCTTCTGGTACGTATGGTTCTCCTTCACAACGGGTCTCCTTAGAGCTCACACTGTTTCTCTCTCTCTTCCTCCACAGACGACAGCTGGGACCCAAAGGCACAGTGGATCGTTCTCAGTTAGGTTTCTCACCTCGTCGCTGATTACAGCTTCTGGTACGTATGGTTCTCCTTCACAACGGTCTCCTTAGAGCTCACACTGTTTCTCTCTCTCTTCCTCCACAGACGACAGCTTTCTTCCCTGTTGATGGACAGACTGAACAGGTTATGTTATATTCTCTCAGGGTAGCGGACTCACGATAACGGCTAGGCGTACTGCATCGACCGGCAGTGGGTTCCAAGATAGCGCCGGGGACCAAACCCTCTCGGCTGACTCGTTGATTCAACAGAGGGGCGGAAGTGTCACGCCGTCACACCCGGGTCGAGCGCTGCCCTTTCCTCGACGCCTGTTGGCAATCGACAACCGGACCGGGGCGCCCCTTTGTAGAGACCTCGGGGCAGCGGATCTCCTTCGCCTCTGACTCTGTGATGATAGACAGCACACAGGTAAAGTAGCAATGTAACTGGTAATACTCACACCGCCAGCCGTACAGGTCTTCACCGCCACTCCTAACACAAGTCCGCCAAGCGTCTGGCTACGAAAATACTTCAGGAACTACTCCGCCATTTCCAATGCCGAAACACACTCACAGCATAATCATACACAGGATTATTCTAGGATCCGTCTTCCTCTTCAGCGCCCCTAGCGAGTGACTGGAGGCGGGGTACGTCTGACACGACACAGCAATCTCACTGCAATATACACAGCACCACTTCAAAGTGAAATTTCTACATCCAAGACTCACCCACCACGCTCAGTGCACACAATAGACGCCCGTCTTCCTTCGCCTCGCTCTGGGCAAGAATGTGGAGATGGTAACACGGCCTAGCAGTTGGTTTCCGTCGCTGTGGCTGTCTCACACAAAGATCCTGTGGCTCACCCACCACGCTGACTCAGGGGCGGGGCCACTCACTCTCGCTGGAAAGCACTTAAAAGATATCCAGGTAAAATACATGCAAGGTATATTCAATGAATGAGTTCGTTTACTCACAACTGCGGTGCTTCTGTCATCTCACGCTTCCTTAAGTTAGCTTCTCCTGCGATAATTCCAGCTACACAGATGGGTACTCACAATAGCACGTTCCTTCTTTCTTCACTTCGTTTATACAAAGTCAGTCTCCACTTACTTTCCAACCCGTAGGGTCTTCAATATCTGCATCCGCCGAAATCCCACAATGCACAAAGAGAGAGAGAGAGAGTCCAATAATCCGACTGGCGTACCCGGTGAGTTTAACTCAGCGCTACAGCACACACCAACACTGGTCATAACAACAACACAAACTGTGATTTAAACTGCTCTTAAGTATTCGCCCGGGTGTTGCCTTCGTCCAATCACCCGGCGTTCTTGTTAATTACCCGCAGCTGTCCGTAGTTTGGCTGATTACAGCCCTCGCGGTGCTACCGGATGTCCGGTGTTTTCTCTTCCCGGTCCGGGCGGAAACATCCGGGCGGAACCAAACTTTCCCAACTTTTGGTTCCGCCCAAAAGATCGTCACTCCTGTGACATCCTCCCCCGCCAATGCATTCTAGTCCCTAGAATGCCTCGGTGTCGTCCACTCACCGTACCGGGCCGGGGGGCGTCCTCGGTTCTCCCGTTGGGAGCGTCTCACGGGTGAATCGGGTTCAACGGGCTCGGGTGCTACCTCTGGTTGCATCTGGGCAGCTGGAGGTTCAGCCGGTTCGGGTGCTAGCTCTGGCTGCATCTGGGCAGCTGGAGGTTCGGCCGGTTCGGGTGCCAGCGCTGGTTGCATCTGGGCAGCTGGGGGCAGCGTCACCGCAGGTCGACCCGGTACCACAGCCCATCCCTCCGTCCAGGGGGCCGCCGGTACTGGTTCCATGGGCCTTTCCTTCACAGCCTCGGGGTAGTTCGGACAGGGGCGAAGCATGTTTCGGTGTACCACCCGTTCGGGGCCAGGTTTTCCCTCGGGCCGGATGGTGTACACTGGTTGTCCCGGCCTCTGCTGCTTACAGATCACATACGGGATAGCCTCCCAGCGGTCGCTCAGCTTTCCTTTTCCCTGTCGCCGGTTATCCCTCGCCAGGACCCTCTCACCTGGTAACAGGGGGGCATCTCGAGCAGTCCGATCGTACAACCGTTTGTTCCTTTCTCCCGCTGTCTGTATTTTCTTTGACACTTGCTCATATGCAAAATGTAAACGCTGGTGGTGGCGCCCCACCCACTCCGTCACACTCACTTCTTCCCGGTCTGCGGCCACTCCCAGGACCAGGTCAGTGGGCATCCGTACGTGCCTGCCGAACATCAGGTAAGTAGGGGCATACCCCGTTGTGCTATGGACACTGTTATTGTATGCTTGCAGAAGATTTGGTAAAGTACTCACCCAGTCGCTCTGCTGTCGTTGATCCAACGTCCCCAGTAGTCCCAATAGGGTCTGATTAAACCTCTCACAGCTCCCATTTCCCTGGGGATGATATGATGTCGTATGGGTTTTAGTGCATCAATACAACTGGCATAACTCACGGATTACTTTTGATTCGAAATTGGCCCCTTGGTCGGAGTGCAGAAACTCGGGACATCCAAATGTCTGGAACACATTTCGCCATAGAGCTGTGGCGGTGGTGTTGGCCGTCTGATCAAGCGTCGGGACCGCCCAGGCGTACTTAGTAAACAGGTCTGTGATCACCAGGATGTTCTGATAACGGTCCTGGGGGCGGCCCAGCGTCAGGAAATCCATTGCCATTATATGGAGGGGGGCCTTTGCATGGATGGGTACCATCGGCGCTCGGGCCTCTCGTCTAGATTTAAACAGTGTGCACCGGGGGCAGGCTTGAATTGAATCATGCACAGACGCCTCCAGCCCAGGCCAGTAAAAGAATCTCCGTAGTAGGGATACGGTCCTCTCCTGTCCCTGGTGTCCCAACTGGTCATGATAGGCTGTGACTAATGCGTTTACCTGGTCGGCGGGTACCACGATCTGGCTCACTTCCTCACCCGACTTCGGGTCGCGGGTCTTCCTACAAAGCACCCCTTCCTGCAGCTCCAACTTCTCCCACTGCCCCAGTAATCTTCTCCCAGTCTCCGTCTGGGCCAATCTTTCCGCCGACGTTGGCCGTGTCCTCTGCTCTACCCACATTTTCACCTGGCACACGTCCCGGTCCTGGGCCTGCCTCTCTATCCAGCGGCGGGGGTCCCACCCCCAGTTTCCTGGCACGGCCTCCCGCTGGCCTCCTGGCGCCTCCACGGCCCCGATCATGTAGCCTTCCTCCTGGCTATCTTCCTTCCAATACCCCCAGCGTCTGGGGCTCTTTCCCTCCGGTAGTCTCGAGAGAACATCTGCGTTCGTATGCTCTCGCCCGGGCCGATACTGCAGTTGATAATCGAAGTTAGCCAGCTGAGCCACCCACCGCTGTTCCACGGCCCCCAACTTCGCCGTCTGTAAATGCACCAGAGGGTTGTTATCTGTAATGACCGTTACCTTGGCTCCCCAAAGATAGTCTTTGAACTTCTCGCTCAAGGCCCACTTTAGGGCCAGCAGTTCCAGTTTAAAGGAGCTGTAGTTGGCATCATTCCTCTCTGCCGGGTGGAGGCTTCGGCTCGCATAAGCGATTACGCGCTCTGTTCCTTGTTGCCGTTGGGCCAGTACTGCTCCCAGTCCCAGGTTGCTCGCGTCTGTATACAAGACAAAAGGTTTAGAACAGTCGGCGTACGCCAAGATGGGAGCCTGTAGCAATTCCTGCTTCAGCCTCTGAAAAGCCAACTCACAATCATTATCCCAGTTAATAGATGGTGACCCTCGGCCCCGGCTTCGGCCCGTGCCAACCAGCATTTGGTTTAGGGGCTTGGCGATCTTCGAGATGTATTTAATGAATCGCCGATAATACCCCACGAACCCCAGAAAGGATCGTACTTGCCTTACAGTCTTCGGTGCGGCCCAATCCTTTACCGCAGAGACCTTCTCGGGGTCCACGGCCACCCCTGCTGCGCTGACCACATGTCCCAGGAACCTCACTTCTCGCCGCAGCAGATGGCATTTGTCCGGCTGTAGCTTCAGCCCATATCTCTCCATAGCTCGAAAGACTTCCTCTAGGTGTCGGAGGTGTGAGTCGAAATCTGGGGAATACACAATCACATCATCCAAATATACCAATACTGACTCCATCAACTGACCTCCAAGGCAGCGTTGCATCAAGCGTTGGAACGTGGCCGGAGCGTTGCAGAGCCCGAAAGGCATCCGGTCCCATTCAAATAGTCCGAACGGGGTCGTAAAGGCGGTCTTCTCCCTGTCTGCCTCGGCCACCTGCACCTGCCAATATCCGCTGGCCAGATCTAAGGTCGAGTACCAGGCTGACTGCGTGAGACTAGCAAGGGAGTCTTCAATTCGTGGTAGGGGGAATGCGTCCTTCTTTGTCACCAGGTTCAGCTTACGATAGTCTACACAGAACCTCCAGGCTCCCGTCTTCTTCTGCACGAGCACGATGGGGGCCGCCCAGGGGCTACTACTCTCCCTGACGATGCCCCTGCCCAACAGGCCCTGCAGAAGCGTGCGTACCTCCGCATACAAGGTGGGTGGGATGGGTCGGTACCTCTCCCTACTTGGCCCTGCGTCCCCAGTGGGGATGTGGTGCTCCACCACCCCGGTGCATCCGTAGTCCTCATCGTGCCTTGCAAACACATGTTGCCACGTCCGGAGGAGCGCCTGCAATTTCTGTGCCTGTACCTGTCCCAAGTCGTCCCCTTGTAATGACTCACCCGCTAGGTGGTTTGGCACACCTCTTCCGAGATTATTCGACGGGGCATCCATTTGAGTCAGGGCCACCTCGATCACAGTGGGGCACACCTGACGAAAGCTGACGTCCCTTTCCTCCCTCACCTGGTGGGGCGTGACCATCGTTAGCCGGGCCAGTCGTTGATGTCGGTATAGCTGTACTGCGTAGGGGTGCTCATTTCGTACCCTCACAGGAATCCTCCCCCGGCGGATCGCCGCTAGTCCCCGTGCTACCTCCACCTGCGGGCAGTCCGTGTGTGGTTCGACCAATACCCACTCCTCTGGGTTCGCTTCCCGAAGGGGCACTCTTGCCCACACGATAGCCTCACTCCTAGGGGGAATAGACAAAGCAAAACGACACGTTACTCTCCCCACTTCCTCCCGATCTCTACGCACCTGGTTCATTTGGACCCGGCGGCAGTCAGCCACTACGCGCTCCCACTTGGGCCTCTCAGCAGGTGAGATCCTTGGGCCAGGCCTAGCCTGGAATATTTCTTCCCAGCACTCGGAGAGGACATTCATGCCCAATAGGGCTCGGTGGGTGCCCAAACACTTATCTTCGACGATAATCACCCCTTTTTGGGGGACAACGACTCCATGTACTTCCAGATCCGTCAGGCGATAGCCAATGTAGGGGATTTCCAGGCCATTAGCGCCCTTCAACGTCAGCCAGGGGGCCTCCGCTCCTTGTGTTCCTCCTCGTCCGAATATCTCCTTGGAGAGGCTTTCTGCAAACATCGTTACCTGTGAGCCCGTATCTACCAGGCACCGAATCCACTTGCCACACACTTTTACCTCTGCCACCGGGCTGTGCCCGATCATCTGTTGCCTTGAACTATCCCTTCTTCCCGGGTCTTCTCGAGGGGCCCCGGCCACACGACCCACTGTGGCCGGTCGTCCTAAAAAACCCCTTCCGATGCCCTGCGGGGCCCACACTGACGGCTAATATGTCCTGGCTCACCACAACGGTTGCAAATCGGTCGCCCCTGGTCATCCCATTCGAACCGGGGCCGATTATAATGGTTTGGTCGTCCCGGCGGCTCTCGGCTCCTCTCCGAGTACACTCGCTCTCGGGGTGCCGGCCTTGGTTCCTCCCGCGCCCTACCTTGGCGCAGCTCTCCCAGGAGGGTTTTAGACATTTCTGACATCTGTTCTCGGACGTCTTTCAAGAGTTCTGCCTTCAGAGCCTGTTTCCAATCCGTGCGCTCAGGTGGTGGTGGCACGCTTTCGTTCACAGCCGCACACACTGGAGTCTCACTCACCTCAACCTCATCGCCCTCCAACGCTAGCGCCTCCTTCCTTAGATCTTCAAATGTGAGGTCGGGGTCTCTCCGAAACTGGACCCTCAGACTCTGTCTCACGGGGCCCTCTTTCATCCCCAAAAGGAATTGGTCGCGCAGCAAAGTCTCTCCATCTCCCAATCCATGATCACGGCGGGTCTGTAACCGGGTGAACTGCTCTCGCAGTCTCAGGGCAAAAGCTCTAATGGGTTGTCGGGGGCCTTGCTTACTATTAAAAAATTGGGAACGGAGGACGGCTACGGGGGTGTGATCACCATATTGCTCGGTGAGAAACTGGAATATAGTTTGGGCGCTGGTTCGGACAGCTTCAGGGGCGGCCTGTACCTCTCGCCGCGCTTCTCCCTCTAGGGAGTTCAGTACGAACTGGAGCCGCTGGGCTGCACTAAGGCCCTGCAGGTCGGCCAGATACTCCAACTGGGCTTTCCATTCTGTAAGTCGTACTCCCGACTCTGTCCCTCCATACTTTTGGACCCAAGGGCTGCCCATAAAGACAGGCACCGCACGGGGTTGGGCTGCGGGTCCCGCGTTGTCGGTCATTGGGCTAGTCTGGTTACTCAACTCGAGGTGGAACCCTGCCGACTACGCCAAAATCTGTCACAAGCCAGGGGCTGGCCGCTAAGGGTTAAGCCACGCCCCTTCTAACTTCCACCTCGAGGAGGTCCCCAAAACCAACCCAATGACCAGACAACAACGAGTACAGGTAAGTATAAAAATATTCTTTATTGATTTAAATATTTAAAATATATGGGGACTTGGGGAAAGGGGATTTAAAACTAAGATCAGGATCTGTCCTCCAGGGGGGGGGGGGTTTACGTCGGGGAACGGGCTCCCGCCTCTGGTTCCCTCTGCCCGTGGCGCGCTCCTCTTCCTTCCTGGAGGCAGAATAAAATCACAATGAATATGGGCATGTACTGTTTCCTGTCCGTGTACCTGCGTGCAGTTCGCGGCACTCCGCCGTCTTCCCACGCAGCTCCTTAGTTGTCGACTCACTCTCCTTCCCTGTTTCTCTTCCTCTCTACAGGCTACCACTGGGGCACGAAGACACAGCGGATCGTCCTCACGAGGGTCTCCACCGACTACAGCTGCTGGGTAAGTATGAATCTTCCTCCTCGACTCGTCACTTTAGTACTCACACTGTTCCTCTCTCTCTTCCTCCACAGACGACAGCTGGGACACAAAGGCACAGTGAATCGCTCTCAGCTCGTTCTCTCACCTCGTCGCTGATTACAACCTCTGGTACGTATGGTTCTCCTTCACAACGGGTCTCCTTAGAGCTCGCACTGTTTCTCTCTCTCTTTCTCCACAGACGACAGCTGGGACACAAAGGCACAGTGAATCGTTCTCAGTTAGTTCTCTCACCTCGTCGCTGATTACAGCTTCTGGTACGTATGGTTCTCCTTCACAACGGGTCTCCTTAGAGCTCACACTGTTTCTCTCTCTCTTCCTCCACAGACGACAGCTGGGACACAAAGGCACAGTGAAACGTTCTCAGTTAATTCTCTCACCTCGTCCCTGATTACAGCTTCTGGTACGTATGGTTCTCCTTCACAACGGGTCTCCTTGGAGCTCACACTGTTTCTCTCTCTCTTCCTCCACAGACGACAGCTGGGACACAAAGGCACAGTGAATCGTTCTCAGTTGGTTTTCTCACCTCGTCGCTGATTACAGCTTCTGGTACGTATGGTTCTCCTTCACAACGGTCTCCTTAGAGCTCACACTGTTTCTCTCTCTCTTCCTCCACAGACGACAGCTGGGACACAAAGGCACAGTGAATCGTTCTCAGTTGGTTCTCTCACCTCGTCGCTGATTTCGGCTTCTGGTACGTATGGTTCTCCTTCACAACGGGTCTCCTTAGAGCTCACACTGTTTCTCTCTCTCTTCCTCCACAGACGACAGCTGGGACCCAAAGGCACAGTGGATCGTTCTCAGTTAGGTTTCTCACCTCGTCGCTGATTACAGCTTCTGGTACGTATGGTTCTCCTTCACAACGGTCTCCTTAGAGCTCACACTGTTTCTCTCTCTCTTCCTCCACAGACGACAGCTTTCTTCCCTGTTGATGGACAGACTGAACAGGTTATGCTATATTCTCTCAGGGTAGCGGACTCACGATAACGGCTAGGCGTACTGCATCGACCGGCAGTGGTTTCCAAGATAGCGCCGGGGACCAAACCCTCTCGGCTGACTCGTTGATTCAACAGAGGGGCGGAAGTGTCACGCCGTCACACCCGGGTCGAGCGCTGCCCTTTCCTCGACGCCTGTTGGCAATCGACAACCGGACCGGAGCGTCCCTTTGTAGAGACCTCGGGGCAGCGGATCTCCTTCGCCTCTGACTCTGTGATGATAGACAGCACACAGGTAAAGTAGCAATGTAACTGGTAATACTCACACCGCCAGCCGTACAGGTCTTCACCGCCACTCCTAACACAAGTCCGCCAAGCGTCTGGCTACAAAAATACTTCAGGAACTACTCCGCCATTTCCAATGCCGAAACACACTCACAGCATAATCATACACAGGATTATTCTAGGATCCGTCTTCCTCTTCAGCGCCCCTAGCGAGTGACTGGAGGCGGGGTACGTCTGACACGACACAGCAATCTCACTGCAATATACACAGCACCACTTCAAAGTGAAATTTCTACATCCAAGACTCACCCACCACGCTCAGTGCACACAATAGACGCCCGTCTTCCTTCGCCTCGCTCTGGGTAAGAATGTGGAGATGGTAACACGGCCTAGCAGTTGGTTTCCGTCGCTGTGGCTGTCTCACACAAAGATCCTGTGGCTCACCCACCACGCTGACTCAGGGGCGGGGCCACTCACTCTCGCTGGAAAGCACTTAAAAGATATCCAGGTAAAATACATGCAAGGTATATTCAATGAATGAGTTCGTTTACTCACAACTGCGGTGCTTCTGTTATCTCACGCTTCCTTAGGTTAACTTCTCCTGCGATAATTCCAGCTACACAGATGGGTACTCACAATAGCACGTTCCTTCTTCCTTCACTTCGTTTATACAAAGTCAGTCTCCACTTACTTTCCAACCCGTAAGGTCTTCAATATCTGCATCCGCCGAAATCCCACGATACACAAAGAGAGAGAGAGAGAGTCCAATAATCCGACTGGCGTACCCGGTGAGTTTAACTCAGCGCTACAGCACACACCAACACTGGTCATAACAACAACACAAACTGTGATTTAAACTGCTCTTAAGTATTCGCCCGGGTGTTGCCTTCGTCCAATCACCCGGCGTTCTTGTTAATTACCCGCAGCTGTCCGTAGTTTGGCTGATTACAGCCCTCGCGGTGCTACCGGATGTCCGGTGTTTTCTCTTCCCGGTCCGGGCGGAAACATCCGGGCGGAACCAAACTTTCCCAACTTTTGGTTCCGCCCAAAAGATCGTCACTCCTGTGACAAAAACACCATGGGCCGAAGGATCAATCATTCCTCCAAGAGAGCAAACCTGATGCCAGTCCACTGCAGGATCAACTTCCCTGAAGGAAGGAAGTATGTCATCCTATTCAAGGCTATTAGAGACATTCGTATATGTGAGGAGCTGCTGTTTGATTACGGCGTCAAGCGCAGCTCTTTTCGAGGAGAAGGTCTGAACCTCGACTGGCTAGATGAGTGAACACATAATTTAATCTGCTACATCACATCAAGGCCAAGACTGTAAAGGAGCCATGCTGACCACAAACACCACTAGCCATATTGACCAAGTTCATTTCTTATGTAAATAGTTGTTGTGTTGTAGTGTTGATTTGTGTGAATCGTGTTTGAGTGTTCCTGTTAAAATTAACGTTCTTTTCGTGTCAAGTTCAATTGTAGTTAAATTATAGGCAAGGCAAGGCAAGGCAAGTTTATTTGTATAGCACATTTCATACACAGAAGTCATTCAAAGTGCTTTACATAGAAATGAGAAAACAAAAAATCATACATGAATTTTAAATATCAATTAAAAAAGAAAATAAATGTGATTTTAATAAAAACTGTTTAAATGTATGAAAAAGAATAAAACAGAAATACAAGTATAAAACTGTTAAAAATAAAAATAAGAATAAAAACAAGAGAAATAAAAACAATTAAAATTTATATATTCTAAACTGTTATGAGGCTTGTGTGTGTGTGTTTGTGTGAATAAACCAAGTTTTTGTTCCAAGTTTGGGCTTGTTCTTTAAATGTCATCTTTTCTTACATACGTGTAAATAAACGTATGTTTTCTGGCATAGGCATCATAAACTCAATTTATGGGGACAAAACAGGTAATTGCTTTATTGTAGGTTGATTTTTTATTTAAAAATATTTCTTGCCGAAATGGCTCGTCACGTCCCGGGACATCAAATGGCATGTTACACTGTGCCGAAATGGCTCGTCACGTCCCGGGACATTAAATGGCAGTTTACACCGTGTCGAAATGGCTCGTCACGTCCCGGGACATTAAATGGCATGTTACACCTTGCCGAAATGGCTCGTCACGTCCCGGAACATTTGCCGAAATGGCTCGTCACGTCCCTGAACGTTTAACAGTTGAAAAGGCTGCCCTTCGACTATTCCTATTAGATTAGACTAGGGTCATATCAAGATAAAATTCTCCACAGGTGTGAAGAATGGCTCCCAAGCGGTAATTTAAGATGACTTCATATACCTGACATAATGAACTGTAAATATTTGATTTTATCCTATGAATGTAATGTGACTTTTGTTTGTATTTTGTTTTGTCAAGCGGTACTCCGATGAGGCTTCCAGGCAGGCTCTTCTGGAAGACATTCGTAAAAGGCATTTTTAATCCTAAATGACCCCGTGGATGCACGAACATAAAAAATATATACACTGCATGTTGTTTGTTCATTTAGTTAACTTTTTTCAATTTTATTATGTACAATAAAGATTATATTCTAAAACCGTGGATCATTTCTTGGAAGCCTCTCGGGCTGAGACTGAAATGAAGCATTCTGCAATAAAAAGGGTGAAGGTCTGTCATGTTGCTTTTAATAGTTTGACTTTTTGTTTTTAGATATATTTGCAACATAAACAGTATACAGTAAAAGTCCATGGTCTTTCGGTTTAAACTTTAAATAATTCATAATAACTAATGCATTTTTTGGTTTGTACACATGCATGAAGATGTGTCTGATGTCATAAGGTAATTGGCATTTGTTTTAAAAGTTGAAAAGGCTGCCTTTCTACTATTCCTCTTAGATTAGACCAAGGTGAGATCAGGATAAAATTCTCCACATGGGATGCATCTTTACCCTGGTCTCACCTAATTTGAGTGAGATCAGGATAAAATTCTCCACAGGGGATGCATCTTTACCCTGGTATCACATAATTTGGGCGAGATCCCCCGGGTGTACGGTCGGTCTGAAATAGCACACATAGGTGTGACACGTTCCCCTGGGTCACATTTTTTATCATTTTTAATGTATAGTTCCGCCTGGCCATTCACTTCAATGGCAGACACTCAGAAACAGGCCCATTTTCATCCTAAAGCCCATTCACCTTTAAGAGCCTTAAAACGCATCCAGAGCCACCAAACGCGGGCGCCCGGGTCGGGGCCCGCAAAGTTACCACCTGCAAAGTTTTGGCATCCCGGGCCATTCTGATCCTGTTTTCTGGACGTTCCACCTGTAATTTATCCAATGTTTTTTAAAACTGGTTTCGTGGTCGGTCTCAAAAAAAGGGGTCAGAAAGTGCCCGCGACCCAAAGGCAACGTCTGTGGACGCTCGGGGCCCCCGGGAACGGGGTGTCAAAGTCCGGATGTCGTCGGTGTTCGGGAAGTGCCCGAAATAAAAACCTAAATGACATATTCCTGAAAAATAAAGTTTTGACCATTTTCTGACCATTTGACCCCCGAACAAAGGCGCAGGGTGGCGAAACTTCTCCGTCCGCCCGAGGGGCCACCGACGAGAGGATCACGACGTCCGCGGGTCGTTCGGGCCTTTCTGTGCCTCTTCCACGAATCCGCTAGGAAAATTCCATTCATATAAATTGAGGGTGGAATTTTTCAGGAAGGTGGGAGAGGCCCCAAATTCTATATTCTGGCCCTTCGGGGGGCCCCAGACAACATACCGAGACCGCGTGTCTCTAGAGCCCCGTGAAATTTTTTTCCCTCCTGGGGCCCCTGGAGGTGCGTGTACTTGCCTCACAGCACACAGAGTGCTTAAACCGGTTAAAACACTTGCGTCCACGAACACACTACACGTCGTCCACAAAATAGATTACAGGTGGTCACTTCCTGTATGACAGGATGATCGCGTCCACCAACAGCCTATTTTAGTCGCGTCGAATAAGTTGCAGCCGGACACGGGCAGGTGATCCACCTCCATGATTTAGGGTGCTCGACCCACCCAGCCCTTCCTAGCAGGGAGCCCCACGATCGTGTCAGACAACAGCATCCCATTCGTAACTTGTTTACATTGTCAAAATAAGCTGATACTGGGATTGACCAACGCTCCAAAACCTAAGTCGATTCGGGTGGAACAACCGCTGGAGATACGAGGGCTCCAAAACCTAAGTCGATTCGGGTTGACCAACCGCTGGAGATACGAGCGCTCCA
This sequence comes from Misgurnus anguillicaudatus, assembly GCF_027580225.2. Classification (NCBI taxonomy): domain Eukaryota; kingdom Metazoa; phylum Chordata; class Actinopteri; order Cypriniformes; family Cobitidae; genus Misgurnus; species Misgurnus anguillicaudatus. The sequence continues at coordinate 30,538,593 of NC_073359.2, read as the reverse complement.
AAACCTAAGTCGATTCGGGTTGACCAACCGCTGGAGAAACGAGCGCTCCAAAACCTAAGTCCAAAACAGCATCCCATTTGTAACTTTTTTACATTGTCAAAATAAGCTGATACTGGGATCGACCAACGCTCCAAAACCTAAGTCGATTTGGGTTGACCAACGGTTGTGGATCTTTTCGGGTTGACCAACGGTTTGGTTCTCCGTAAGGGCCGGGAGGACGGTGCTTAGCCCGGGGGGCGAGTGCTTAAGTTTGGGATGCCCGGGCCCAAATGGAGAGCCGGGTATGGTATCTCTGGAGCTCCAGGGTGTCCATGTCAGGGTCCAGGGTACCCCATGGTCGGGTACAATGGTGTCCATCAACAGCCTAGTCTGGTCCCTTCAAATAAATTGCAGGTGGGACACTATCAGAATATGTACCTCCATGATTCAGGGTGCTCGGCCCACCCGGCCCTTCCGACCAGGAAGCCCCATGGTCGGGTACAATGGTGTCCATCGACAGCCTAGTCTGGTCCCTTCAAATAAATTGCAGGTGGAACACGGGCAGGAGATGCACCTCCACGATTCAGGGTGCTCGTCCCACCCAGCCCTTCCTAGCAGGGAGCCCCACGATCGTGTCAGACAACAGCATCCCATTTGTAACTTTTTTACATTGCCAAAATAAGCTGATACTGGGATCGACCAACGCTCCAAAACCTAAGTCGATTTGGGTTGACCAACGGTTGTGGATCTTTTCGGGTTGACCAACGGTTTGGTTCTCCGTAAGGGCCGGGAGGACGGTGCTTAGCCCGGGGGGCGAGTGCTTAAGTTTGGGATGCCCGGGCCCAAATGGAGAGCCGGGTATGGTATCTCTGGAGCTCCAGGGTGTCCATGTCAGGGTCCAGGGTACCCCATGGTCGGGTACAATGGTGTCCATCAACAGCCTAGTCTGGTCCCTTCAAATAAATTGCAGGTGGGACACGATCAGAATATGTACCTCCATGATTCAGGGTGCTCGTCCCACTCGGCCCTTCCGACCAGGGTACCTCATGGTCGGGTACAATGGTGTCCATCGACAGCCTAGTCTGGTCCCTTCAAATAAATTGCAGGTGGAACACGGGCAGGAGATGCACCTCCATGATTCAGGGTGCTCGTCCCACCCGGCCCTTCCGACCAGGAAGCCCCATGGTCGGGTACAATGGTGTCCGTCGACAGCCTAGTCTGGTCCCTTCAAATAAATTGCAGGTGGAACACGGGCAGGAGATGCACCTCCATGATTCAGGGTGCTCGTCCCACCCGGCCCTTCCGACCAGGAAGCCCCATGGTCGGGTACAATGGTGTCCGTCGACAGCCTAGTCTGGTCCCTTCAAATAAATTGCAGGTGGAACACGGGCAGGAGATGCACCTCCATGATTCAGGGTGCTCGTGCCACCCGGCCCTTCCGACCAGGAAGCCCCATGGTCGGATGCGATCGTGTCCGACAACAGGTTACGCCGAGTCCGTCGAATAAGTTACAACCGGACAGGGTCAGCACCAACCCACTATTTGTCCTCCTAAACACTACGATGCCGGATTGGCTCCCCGGGCACAGGGGGTGGTCCTGGTCACGCCCCCAGGTCCATAAACCTCCTATCTGTCCTCCTAAACACTATGATCCCGGATTGTCTCCCCGGTCACAGGGGGTGGTCCTGGTCACGCCCCCAGGTCCATCAACCTACTAACTGTCCGCCTAAACACTACGATGCCGGATTGGCTCCCCGGGCACAGGGGGCGGTCCTGGTCATGCACCTTTAACCCGGTCTCACCTGGTTTGGGTGAGATCAGGATAAAATTCTCCACAGGGTATGCACCTTTAACCCAGTCGCACCTAATTCGGGTGAGATCAGGATAAAATTCTCCACAGGGGATGCGCCTTTAACCCGGTCTCACCTAATTTGGTTGAGACCAGGATAAAGTTCTCCACAGGGGATGCGTCTTTACCCCGGTCTCACCTGATTTGGGTGAGATCAGGATAAAATTCTCCACAGGGGTTACGTCTTTACCCTGGTCTCACCTAACACGCCCCCTGCCCATTAAACCAATGTAATCCTTATTAAAGGTTTTGAGGACACCCTCTCTTTTCGACCTTTTGACCATCGGACGAAGCCGCAGGGCCACGAAACCTCTCCGTCGGTCCCGGGGGCCAGCGACAAGAGCATCGGGACGTTCGCGGGTCGTTCGTGTCATTCTGAGCATTTTCCACGAATCCGCTAGGAAAATTCAATTCATTTAAATTGCCTGTGGAATTTTTTAAGAAGGTGGGAGGGGCCCCAAATTCTAGAATCCGGCCCTTCGGGGGGCCCCAGACGACATACCGAGGCCGCGTGTCTCTAGAACCCCGTGGAATTTTTTTCCTTCCTGGGGCCCCTGGAGGTGCATGTACTCGCCTCACAGCACCTAGAGGGCTTAAATGGTTCGAAACAAGCGTGTCCACGAACATACTACACGTGGTCCATCGAATAGATTGCAGGCGGTCACTTCCTGTATAACAGGAACCGTCCACCTGCAATTTATTCGGTGGACCGCATGTATGTTTTCCAAGGACACCATGTTACAGGATGACTCCCCGGCCTTAGAACGGTCATTTTTTACAAAGCTTGATGCATGTCACCCGGCATACCCTGTCGAGCACTCTCGTGTTGACAATTGGTGAGAAATCGCAAAAAAAAGCTGCACAAACACGTCCGTCCACGAACATGATACACATGGTCCACGAAACCGACTGGGGGTGGACGGTTTTTACGATGACCCTTGCGCCCTTTCCGTACGGCCCCCGCGTGTCCGGGTGGTCTGAAATCGCACGCAGGGTTGCGATGCGCCCCCCTGGGCGACGTACTCGAAGGGCCGAGGCCCAGGGCCGAGATAAATATTTTTTATCATTTTTAATGTGTGGCTCTGCCTGCCCATTCACTTCAATGGCAGACACTCAGAAACAGGCCCGATTTCATCCTAAAACCCATTCACCTTTAAGACCCTTAAAATGCATCCAGGGCCACCAAACACAGGTGCCCGGTTCGGGGGCCCGCCAAGGTGCCACCTGCAAAGTTTTGGCGTCCCCGGACCATTCTGACCGCATTTTCTGGATGTTCCACCTGCAATTTATCCAATGTTTTTTAATACTGGTTTCGTGGTCGGCCTCAAAAAAAGGGGTCAGAGAGGGCCCGCGAGCTAGGGGCCTCATCTGTGGACACTCGGGGACCCCAGCAACGGGGTGTCAAAGCCCGGATGCCGTCGGTGTTCGGGAAGTGCCCTAAATAAAACCTAAATGACATATTCCTGAAAAATAAAGTTTTGACCATTTTCTGACCATTTGACCCCCGAACAAAGGCGCAGGGTCGCGAAACTCCTCCGTCAGCCCGAGGGGCCACCGACGAGAGGATCGCCACGTCCGCGGGTCGTTCTGGCCTTTCTGAGCCCTTTCCACGAATCCGCTAGGAAAATTCCATTCATATAAATTGAGGGTGGAATTTTCCAGGAAGGTGGGAGGGGCCCCAAATTCTAAATTCTGGCCCTTCGGGGGGGCCCGGACGACATACCGAGACCGCGCGTCTCTAGAGCCTTGGAAATTTTTTTCACTCTCCTTCAAAGAAATGCCACACACTGTCCTCTCTGTCTGAAAGCTTCCAAGAGCTCTGTCAGCATCTGGGTGGTGAAAGAGGGTCACGTGTTTGAAAACTTCCAGGGGCGTCCACGTCACGAGGGCAGACAGACGGGGCCCTAGTGACCCGGGGCCTCGATCGTCGAGGTCCTACGCCGTGCCGTTTCCGTACGGAAGCCGTTCCTCCTGCCCATTAAACCAATGTAATTCTTATTAAAGGTTTCGAGGAATCCCTCTCTTTTTTGAACTTTTGACCACCGAACAAAGCCGCAGGGTCGCGAAACTTCTCCGTCTTTCCCAGGGGCCGGTGACGAGAGCACAGCGACGTTTGCGGGTAGTTCGGGGCATCCTGAGCATGTTCCACGAATCCGTTAGGAAAATCCCATTCATTTAAATTGCAGGTGGAATTTTCTAGGAAGGGGGGAGGGGCACCAAATTTCAGATTCCGACCCTTCGGGGGGCCCCGGACGACATACAGGGATGAGGGGGTGCTTTTGAAAAAATAGTGTTTAAATGGACAAATAGCTGGCTTGTGGGCCTAGGGGCTTGGGCGGGACCGTCCCCTGTGCCCGGGGAGCAAAATCCAGCAACGTAGTGTTTAGGCGGACAGATAGTGGGTCTATGGGCCTGGGGGCGTGGCCAGGACCCCCAATTGCCTGGGGGGCCGATCCGACGTAATAGTGTTTAGGAGGACTAATAGTGGGTTGATGGGCCTGGGGGCGTGGCCAGGACCCCCCCAATTGGCTGGGGGGCCAATCCGGCGTGATAGTGTTTAAGAGGACATATAGTGGGTTGGTGGACCTGGGGGGCACGGCCAGGACGCCCCCACCCAGGGGTGACCCCCCCAGCCTGATCCCAATGCACATAATGGACAGGGCACACTTTTAGAGGGTCAGCGGTCACGCAAGCAATGAGATCGATCAGCTGTGGACGACTAACGGCTTCGTGGAAACCTCCGTGGAACGAGGGCGCCCCCGGTGGCGTCCACACAGGGCATATGGTGGGGGGGTGCATTAACAGGGCGACTTACCCCGGGTAAGCTCTAGGTGCCATCCTGTAGATTATCCTACTGACAGGAGGGATCCAAATCGGTAGTACAATCCCTCGCACCAACTATCCGTCCTATGGCACTTTTTTTGAATGGGCAAATTTCCACCAACCCTTTAAAGTTACTTCCTCTCAATAGAATATTTTTAGTTCGACTGTTAGGGGTAGGAAAGAGGTTAAGGCTAGTAGAAGTTGACATGTTGTTGCTAAGTTACTTTTAGTAAGTCAGTTAAATGTCTGTTGGGGTAACAACAGCAATAAAGTGTTAGTAGATGTTACGCAGACAATCTACTAATAATGAAAAATTCCTTATAATGAGTACATTTTATAAGGTGTAACCATGAAATATATTTTGTTCTGTTTACGCCAGGACCTATTCAATGTATTCAATGACATGTGATTTACAGCTGCTGTCATACTACTATATAATCAAGTTAACAGCATCACTACTGAAAAATTAAGCAATAACCATGTTGCACGGTGCTAAAAATATTACAACTTGCAGAGTGTTTTTCTGTGAAAGGGTATAGGACAGCACAGAACGTGTGGTTGAGGTGTGATTTCAAGAAAAATTTTCGTATCTCTTGGTAAAGCTGAAATTAACATTGCGTACTTGCAAGATCAAATGCATTACATTTATTCACTATCCAAATAGTCTTACAGTGCATTACATTGCTGTACCTTTTATCAGTATGTGTGTTACCTGGGATCAGACCCATGACCTTTGCAATGTTAACAAAATCCCCACTAGTTTTAGGAAATGAATTAAAGACTATAACTATAAAGAGCAGTGCAACTCAACCTTCAGATGACTGAAGACATTAACCAAAGGCCCTGTATTTTAATTTTTTATTACAACTCTATTTTCACAAATAGAACCATAGTTTAACTGTTATATTTGTAGTAAGCAGTACTGTATGTCTCTCAATGTGTGTTTCTTTTTTTGTTGATAATTTTGTAGGCTTATTTTGAGGGAAGACGTTTATGTATGTATGTATATATAAACAAATAGTTTGAAAAGCATAGATATACAACATAAATCATATGCATGTCTTTGAATATGAGTCTTAACGTAATACATCAAAGTAATATCACTTTGATTGAAGTATTTATTTATCAAACTTTATTATTGATTGGTTCAATAGTTTATTTTGGTGTAAAGCTGTTTTGTGTAGTGCCAGGAAAAGAAGAACCACACGATATTCACACAATCACGCAAACCAACACACACTTATCACACCCTTCACTTACACACACACACTGATCACACATCTCACATACACACGCTGATCACACCTCTCTCTCCCTCACACAAGTTCACACCTAAACATATATACACAATAACCACAAACAGCCTCTAATAGTCTAACACAAGCACATCTCTCATGTCCACCAACAGAACAAAACCACATTTCTTTCCACACCAAGTTTAAAGTCAACTCAGAAATGAAGCTGTTAAAGTGTTGCATGCATTCAGTGACAAAAATAAAAAATAGATATACAGGTGCTGGTCATGTAATTAGAGTATCATCAAAAATTGATTTATTTAACTAATTCCATTCAAAAAGTGAAACTTGTATATTATATTCATTCATTACACACAGACAGATATATTTCAAATGTTTATTTCTTTAATTTTGATTATTACAACTGACAACTAAGCATGACCTGTTGACTCTGTTACCTCACCTCCTAATATAAGACTTGCCATCTTTCTCTTTTCCTTTATTTTTTCTTGATCTACATCTGTACATTCTTACAAAAAATACTAACCCTTGGCTATGCATACTGTGTTAGATTTGATGAGACTATTTCCAGACTATTGCTGTTCTTGTGTTGCCATAACTGCTTCTATTGTTTAGCTCATTTGTACGTCGCTTTGGACAAAAGCGTTTGCTAAATGACTAAATGTAAATGTTATGAGAGCCCAGGTTGCTCTGATAGTGGCCTTCAGTTCTTCTGCATTGTTGGGTTTGGCATATCACATCTTCCTCTTCACAATACCCCATAGATTTTCTATGAGGTTAATGTCAGGCGAGTTTGCTGGCCAATTAAGAACAGGGATACCGTGGTCCTTAAACCAGGTACTAGTAGCTTTGGCACTTTGTTTTCAAGTCCTGTCGAAAAATGAAATCTGCATCTCCATAAAGTTGGTCAGCAGCAGGAAGCATGAAGTGCTCTAAAACTTTCTGGTATATGGCTGCGTTGATCTTGGACCTCAGAAAACAAGGTGGACCAACACCAGCAGATGACATGGCACCCCAAACCATCACTGACTGTTGAAACTTTACACTGGACCTCAAGCAATGAACATAAATTTGGACCACATAGCAGCAGTCCAGTCCTTTTTGTCTTAAGCCCAGGCGAGCCGCTTCTGACGATGTCTGTTGTTCAAGAGTGGCTTGACACAAGGACCAACTTTATGGAGAGGCAGATTTCATTGTCCAACAGGACTTGGCACCTGCACACAGTGCATAGAAAATCTATGGGATATTGTGAAGAGGAAGATGTGATATGATTGACCCAACAATGGAGAAGAGCTGAAGACCACTATCAGAGCAACCTGGGCTCTCATAACACCTGAGCAGTGTCACAGACTGATCGACTCCATGACACGCCGCATTGCTGCAGTAATTCAAGCAAAAGGAGCCCCAACTAAGTATTGAGTGCTGTACATGCTCATACTTATCATGTTCATGCTTTTTAGTTGGCCCAGATTTCTAAAAATCCTTTCTTTGGATTGGTCTTAAGTAATATTCTAATTCTCTGAGATACTGAATTTGGGATGTAGTTAAAGTTATCAAAAGTTAAAGAAATAAACATTTGAAATGTATCAGTCTTTGTGTAATGAATTAATATAATATACAAGTTTCACCTTTTTAATGAAATTAGTGAATCAAAACCAACTTTTTGATGATATTTTAATTATATGACCAGCACCTGTATATTACTTTTTGGTCATACCCACTCAGTTAATAATTTATAATTTGATTACACTGTTTCTGATAATGTTTTACAGTTCAATCTTTCTTTAAACTGCTGTCTATCAATGGTATTTAATTGTCCTATAGTTATAGTCCGTACATTTTACGGCTGTTAAAATAAGGTTTATGATTGTGAATGTGATGGTAACAATTCTTTGAGAAAGACAGAAAACATACGTCTCAAATGTAATAAGCGCTTCATGTGATTTTATGCACAAACTTTGTTCAGGACAAACATTAAATTCACAAACACTGAGAATCTGAAGTTATAACAGAGACTGAAGATGATTACAGAGCTGAATGTTGATCTTAGAATCACAGAGAGTTTGTTTATCGTCTCTTGACTCCTGCATACACCACATCATCCTTTACTGAAGATCCCTGTAAACATAAACACACACACACACACACACACACACACACACACACACACACACACACACACACACACACACACACACACACACACACACACACACACACACACACACACACACACAACACACATTTAAAGACAATTAAAGACAATGTATTGGGTCGTAGATAACCAGTGGCCAGTTGCATAAAACTTTAAGACTAGTCTTAAAAGTTAGTCATGAATTTTTTTTTTCAAGACTGATCATAACTCTTTTAAGTATGTTACATAGAAAGCTAGATTGGTCTAATTTAAATCCAAATAATAAGACTGATTAGCCCTAACTAATTGCTAGTTAGTCAGCTAGCTAGTCAGAATCATACTTAAGACACAGTCTTGTCACGGCTATGTTTATGCAACCGGCCACTGAAATCAGTTTATATTTATAAGTCAGGCTTAGTTATAAGTAGGTTTGTTTCTCACTTTTCTCAAACACACTAACAAATTTAAAGCAAAAGCCTCTCAACTTTGTCTCACTTTTGGTTCCAGAAAGCATTTGAAGGCCTCAGGTTGATTTAACACTGACTTTTCCAGTGTACAAAAACTGTGTGCATTCTGAATTGCTTAAACACTAAACCCAATTCTCTGAAGCAGGGGGCTCATTTATAAAGCATGCATATGCACCAAAGTATGTGAGCGGAGCGAGGAGTGGAGTGGCGATTTTGCCAGGAGCGAGGAGCAGATTTTTGAATGTCGGAGCGTCGTGATTTTCTCTCGCTCCAAAAATGCTCCACTATCACTCAATCACGAGCAAGAACCAAAAACACTGTGAGACAAGGGAGGGGAGTTATTATTAAATGCTTTGAGCACGGAGCGCAAATTCTTTCCACTCCGCTTACATACTCTGATATGCACAGATTTGATCGTAAAGTGTGCCTACACAAAAATCCATGGCAATTTCCATATTTAGGGCTGAAACCCTATTGTAATTGTTAAGATTTTTAGTATTTTTTTATTCTGCCGTAAAACGGAACGTGCAGACCAAACCGTAAGGCCTAGAGACTTGAAACTTGGCCAAATGGTAGGACCCAATTTGGGGAGAGGTTGACAGAGTATCAACCCGATTGGCCTATAGGTGGCGCAATAATGATGGCAAACGTGTTGATGCTCATAACTCCCTCAATTCTTGTCTAAATGTCAAGTGTCTTATATCCCTCGAATCCTTGCGTCAAGACGAACAAAACGTTTATCTCCGATTTTATTTGCGCCAGGACAATTTTTTCGGTATTTTTCAATTTTGTCTGAAAAAATAAAAACGAACTAGTCCTATGTTTTTCGTCCGATCGGAACCGTTCCAGTGCTGTAATATTCCCTGGAGTGTGAATATCAAAAGTTATCAAAAAATTGAACTTTCGACTCACGGTCGACATGCCACGCCCAAACGTCTGAAGTGTGCGCAGCCACTTGGACTTTATTGGCTATAACTGGGGAAAGAAATGAAGTATCAACACGAAACTTGGTACTTGTGATGAGAGTCATGGCCTGAGGTTGCGTGCCTCGTTTCGTCACAGCGCCAACTAGTGGTCAGACGAATCATTTGAATGCTTATAACTTAGGCTGAGTTTGGTGTATTTTCATGTGACTTTTTTCCTTAGATTTTTTAATTGTTGCCGAGTCCAACGATACCAAACATGCCAGGTTTTGCCGTACGGTTAGCCCTGCGCAGCAAAATAGCGTTTAAAAAACACGCGCAAATAACTCCGCATGTGCTGGATGAATATGATGAAGAGGGGGTGGATGAGGAGTACAGTAAGTTTATGTTCTCGTTTATGTGTGGCATGGTGAAGCACATGAAAGGAATTTTGATCCCCACACAGCAAAATCCCCGGTGTTAAATTAACACCGGCTTGGTGTTTATATGGGTACCACCAGCAGGGTGTTAAAAGTAACACCGAAGCAGTGTTACAGTTAATTAGATAATTAAGCAATCATTTGAGTGATTATTTGATTATTGAAGACACCTGATGATAATGAGCAGAACTACAACTTCAACTTCCAGTCACTGCCTTAGATAAAATCAACTGAAAAGACATCACTCTTATTACAAACCAGACTGACTTTTGTCTACTTTGAAATTGTTTGGTCACCATTATGGTGATCAGTGGTGCCTTTAATTGGGTGGGTTGACTCTTGTTTCTGTCTTCGAGGTCTTTGCAACAGTGTTTACTGAACACATTATTTGTTGTAAAGGTTGTTAAAACAAAGTTTATGCAGCTTTTATAATGGTGATTATAGATTTAAGCAAGTTGTTTACACAGTCAAAAAATTCAGCGCTCCTAGAAAATTAGACGCCGATCATATGTATATTATTCTCTATTGGACTTCAGTAACAGCTTTCCTCGGATCAAGCTTTTCAAATTTTATTATCAAACACTTGCTGGAAATACTTTTTTGCCTCACGTGCAGACATCACGAACCACCCCACCAATCGGAATCATGGCGACAAACATAATGTTGCAAAGCATGCTGGGATCCACCATGGTATAAAACTCATGACTCCCATCATGCATTGCAACATAAATTATGTCACCCTTGTTGCGATTAATGGGGTGATTCATGATATCTGCACATGAGGCACAATACAAACTTTCCGGGAAGTATTGTTAACAATAAAATTTGAAAAGCTCTAAGTTAAAACCATTAGAGCACATATATTTGGTCAACATTTTATTTTCCATGAATACTGAATTTTTTGACTGTGTAAACAATTTACTTCAATCTACAATCTCTGTTATAAAAACTTTATAAACTTTGCTTTAACAACCTTTACAACAAATAATGTGTTCAGTAAACACTGTTGCAAAGACATCAAAAGGAAAACAAGAGTCAAACTGCCCAACTAAAGGAACCACAGATCACCATAATGGTGACCAAACAATTTCAAAGTAGATAAAAGTCAGTCTGGTGTGTAATAAGAGTGATGTCTTTTCAGTTGATTTTATATAAGGCAGTGACTGGAAGTTGTAGTTGTAGTTCTGCTCATTATCACCAGGTGTCTTCAATAATCAAATAATCACTCAAATGATTGCTAAAGTATCTAATTAACTCTAACACTGCTTTGGTGTTACTTTTAACACCCTGCTGGTGGTACCCATATAAACACCGAGCCGGTGTTAATTTAACACCGGGGATTTTGCAGTGCAGACAACGTATCCCACTTTACCACAATAAAACAAAATACAATCAAAACAAGCTAACGAATATCATAAAAAAGGCAATAATAACTAAAACAAAAGAAACAAAATAATGATCAAGACGATTTAGTAAAATGGCAAACAACTATAAACGGACAACTGAAGTTCAGTTCATGTGCACCCCCAGAGCGACCAGAGAGAAAATACTTACACTTTAACAGCAGTGGGCATAAAAATCAATTCAGACCCTCATAATCACAGTCCCATAGTCGAATGAAGTGAAGACATAGTCAATGCCGTCAGAACCCCACTTCAATCCTAGAGACATGCAGCAGCCTAATTAAATGCCAATATAGACCATGGTCGCAGATTTGTGAATGTCGAACTACCAACTGTAGGAAATGAAACCCAAGCAAGGCAGCAGTGCAGTCATCTCAGACGATTAACATTCTGTCCCATTTAATTTGGTTACGGGCACCGTGAAGGGGTAGGCTATGTGTCACCAAGGGGGATTCATCCCAGAGGTTACAAACATATACTCAGTGATGAGAAACCCGATGGAACGACTATTATCTGTTCATTCATAAAACCTGTGTCCGCCAAGTGGGCGGTACCACTGGGTGACGTATGTCGCTCACTAACCTATCAGAGCTTTTATACCCTCTGAAGTATCCTCTAATTAGTCCGTAGGTTTACCCCACATCAACCAATAACTTATACGTCATCCTGCTACATTTGTTTTTTTTTTGTTTTTGTTTTTTTCTATTCATTCATAACTTTTTTTTTTTTTTTTGCAAACAGAAAAAAACAATATTTACAGATGAGAAAAAAAAAATACAAGTACAAAGACCAACAAAACACATAACATAACAGTCAGTAGAGTGTGTGTGTGTGTGTGTGTGTGTGTGTGTGTGTGTGTGTGTGTGTGTGTGTGTGTGTGTGTGTGTGTGTGTGTGTGTAACTATAATAGATATGACAGTTGAAATTGTTGAATAAAGGAGCAGAAGTATAACAGACATAATTAGGAGTAAATAAATAAATAAATAAACAAAATGGATAAGGAAAGTGATAATAGCAATAATAACAATAATAATAATAATAATAGTATCAATATTAATAATAATGACAAATCTATTAATATGAAATGGCAGATAGTAGTAATAGTAATAATAAACAAATTAATTAATAAATATACAAATTTCATCTGGACTTAGAGGGAGGATCAGGAAGAGGATTATAAATAATAGTAGAGATAATAACAATAATAATACAAAAAAAAAAAAAAAAAAAAAAAATAATAACCAAAATAATAGTAATATTGATACATCCAATAGTAGTAATGATAATAGTAGTTATAATATATGATGATAGTTATAATAATATCAATAATAGTAATAATGATAATATTTGATAAGGATATTAATAATGATATATTAATGATAATATTGATACAGATATTAATAATAAGGTGTTATAAAACTTTACATTTGTTTTTCTATTTATCTGATTTGATTTCAGCTGCATTTGTCTTGTCATGAATATCTTTGTGTCTTATCTTTGTAGGCTATACTAGCAGCTTGTTTAAGGACTCAGTACAGTACTACACACAACTATACAACAAGTAAAACACATTTATTTTATGCGCTTGTGTATGTGCACAATAAAATAAAATAAATTAAATCAGTGAGATTTCAGGTAGTCATGTAAAAAGTCATAAATGATCTTACCGGTTTATGTGCTGCTCTTTTACAAAATGTTGGATCTGCATAAATGATTTCAGCTTCTCTGGTTTGAACTGTATCAGAAACAATAAAAATGTCATTATTGGTTAATAATAGTTATTTTTGTACAGCTATATTAGTACTAGTTGACATTTACCCTGTTGTTTTGTGTTTTTGTGTTTCCTGTGGATCCGGAAAATTAGAACTACAGCTACAATTATCAGAGATCCAACAACAACAACAACACCAAAACAGATCTGAATGATGGTGAGATCTGTAATGAATAATAACATACATCAATGAATCTGATAACGCAGTGCTTCTCAATCTTAAAATTTAAATTAAACAAAACATATTAAATGATACAATGTAGTGCTCGCCAGGGGAGCCTAACATATGTTTTCAAGAATTCAGCTAAAGAAGGGTTACATCAGACGCTTGGACATGTCTGACTGCCGAGGACATTGGAGGAAGTGTCAAATTCTAAAATAAACGATTTTTGGCGCTGATGTAGTGCTATAATGGCGCTGCAAGCCAACAAACAAGCCACCAGACATCTTGACATCTTGAAAAAGACGCAGACACACCTGTGAACATGGGAGAAATATTGTCTTTAAAAAGACACAAATCAGCTTGTGCAAACACACCTGCACACACAAACAGATTCTCGGTCACACCAAAGTTTATTAAAGTTTTTGCGTAAGGCTTATTTGGTCATTTCTATCTTTAACAAAAGCACAAAGATAAACTTGGAAAGACAGACATATTTCCAGTAAAGCAGACAACTGCTCTGCACCGAAACAAAAAGCTACTGATTCAGCGCACCTGCTGCCTGAATTTATACTCGCCCCACCAGACGTCGCCAACAGATGCAAATACTGCATGCCAATATTTATTGTCTCTTTCTAGATACACACATAGCAGATTATCTCTAAGCGAATTCCTAATTTGTTGATTTTCCTCGGATGTCGAACTGACCGACTGAAAGGGAACCACTGCTGTAACTAAACCTGTTGGTTCAACTCACTGAATAAGCAGTAATAATCACAGCTGTTGTACCTGAACGCGTTTGACAGAGATCCTTGATGTTGTAGAGATGTTGAGTTTGGTTTGTGATGGTATTGTTGAGTACACATCTGTATGTGTCTGTATCCTGATATTCAACCTCCAGAGGTAGAGAGAGTCTGATGTTGAGATCAGACACACTGATGCTGGACAATAAACTGTTTCCTTTGTACCAGGACAGACTCACATCTCTCATATTCAACACTGAACACAATAACACACATTTTGAGCTTGATGAAAATATAGAGTATTGTGTACAGTCTCTGTTGATATCAGGATCAGGCAGACGACCTGAAAAATATTTGAGAACAGAAACAAAAATATAAATCATATCAGTATAAAGCAAGAGACACTTTTGCAAGTAATTATGAAAGTTAATATTTCAAACGCTAATATATGTAATAGAGAAGACAAACATAAATATTTACTCACCATAGACAGTAACACTGAATCTGTATGAGATCTCTGTAGTGCTGCTGATGATTATTTGATAAAGTCCAGTGTGTTGAGTTGTGATGTTTGTGATGGTGAGATCTCCAGTCTGATTATTCACCTGCAGTCTGTCTCTGAATCTCCCATCAAGAACATCAGCATAGATTGAGATCTTATCAGCAGCTGCTTTATTGAATCTAACAAGAGACTCATTAGTTACACCAAACATCCACTGTATCACATCATCTCTCTGTAGTTCACTAATATTACTGTGTAGAGTAACATTATCTCCATCCGTCACTGACACTGACTTCACTTCATCACCAAACACACCTGAAGAACACAAACACATTCACTGTCACACCAAAATCATTTTTGAATGATTTTCATTTGATCTTTTCAATCTTTAACAGAAGCACAAAGACAAACTTGAAAAGAGTTTTGGAAATATAAGCTTTGGAAGAAACTATAGAAAGTGACAAAAAAGATTTAAATAGCAAAAAAAGGGATCTCTAAATTAGTAAAACAGGTTCATATTTTTATCCTCATGCTTTGGTTTGGTAAATATTTATTTATGTATTAAAACAAAAGATTTTTATTGACATTTTTATTAGTACTAAACTTTACTTACAGAATTAAAGTTAATTTGACTTTTACCTAAATAATAACAAATCTTAGGAGACAAAAAACATTTTACCTTCAAATATAAAGAAATTAAGGTTCTTATTTGAACTTTAAATCTATAAAAAATTCAATAGAGAATAAAATGAATATTTAGATTATGTAAGTTTATAGACATCCAAATTAGATTTCAAGGGGTGTATTACAGAAACGTATCTTAGGTCTTAATTTAAGGTATGATGTGTTAAATTAATATTGTTCGCAAATTCATATTACAGAGGCAAAGCTTAAGTTGATTTAGGATTCTCCTCTTTTCTCACCAAATCTTATCTCATCAACTCTCAGGTCTGTTAAGAAGCAACCAACAATGCCTGAGCAGCTGCTGTACATTTAACAAAATAATTGTCCTTTATATTTCAATGAGGCAGAAAATTATTTTTTAAATTCATTGTAATCATAGTCTTTTTATTGTTCATTTAGTGCCAATGCGCTGCACACCATCTGTGAGTTACCTTACAATCAAACATTTAGCAAATGTAACTTACAAAAATGAGAATCTAGGATACTGTATTTCAACATTTGATAGAGACATTAGAAGAAATAGATGCTGAATCAAGTGTATACTGTATTCATCATGAAAATGATCCCATCAAGATAACTGTTTTTAATAATGAAGGATGCTTCTGAAATATCCATGATTAACAAACAGTTAAGATTTGAAAGTTACAATCTTTCTGTAATACGCCCACTGGATAATACCTGTTTTTATGAAAATCAAATTAAGTGCATCTTCAGACAAAAATAAATATTTTAAAAACATTTATAACTTACCAACCAGAGAAGTGAAGCAGAAAGAGAGAAAAACAAACATGAGAAACATTTTCTTCAACAGTTCAGATGTCTGAAATAACAACACAACAACAATCTGACAGTGTTGTGATGTCTAGTAAAGTTGTATAGAGATGAACACAACATCAGTTTGTGAGGTCTGTCTGAGCATGCGTGTTGACTTCCAGGTTTAAAGCAGGGCTGGTTTTCAATATAATGATCTGTTTGAATGTCAGTGGGTTTGAAATATCTCTGTAGGTAACATGGTCTCATAGTTTACATGTATTGATATGTAGTCATATTAAAGCAATAAACAAATAAGTTTGCTTAGTATCCAAACAAGACTTTAAAAACCATCTTTTTGCATTTAACAACTACAACTATTCTCCCTATTTTCTCTTTATGAAGCTCTTTGAATAAGCATGTATATAATATGCTATATAAATAAACATGGCTTGTGTTTTGCGGATAGAGATCAGTAAAACATTTTTAAGGGTGGGGTTAAGAGAGCTTGTGGTTAATTCATCTGGTGGGAGTCTATGAGACGACTGCTTTAACATCATATACAATATTAACAGAGTTTCGGTACCTGACTTTACATCACAACACTGTCAGATTGTTGTTGTGTTGTTATTTCATTTAATTTGTTGAAGAAAATGTTTCTCATGTTTGTTTTTCTCTCTTTCTGCTTCACTTCTCTGGTCGGTAAGTTATAAAAGATTCACTTGATTTAATTCTCATATAAATACAGGTATTATCCTGAGGGCGTATTACAGAAAGATTGTAACTTTAAAATCTTTTTTTATTACAGTTATATGAGTTATGATGTTTTATTTTAGTCTCAAGGTGCACTGAAAACACTTACAATGTTGTATTTGTCAATATTATTAAATTGATTAATTAACTTAAATATAATAATGAGCAATATTTGTAGCATTTATTTTTATTTTTTGTAGTGTTAATTAATGTCAACACGGTTATTCATGTTAGTTTATCATGCATTAACTAATGTGAACAGTTAACATTTAATTTTTAAAATGTATAAAATGTTAAATTAGTAAATGCAGAAATTAACATAATGTAAGATTAATAAATGCTGTAGAAATATTGTTCATTGACAGTTCATGTTAGCTATACTAATTGTTAACAAATTGTAAAGTGTTACAGATGACCTTGATTTAATTCTCATGTAAAAACTCAGATATTATCATGAAATCCAGTTTGGATATCTATGATCTTACACTCAGTGCCGTGCATAGGGGGTTGGCCCGGTGGCTAGAGCCACTGCCCCTCTGCCCTAATAGGCTGAGGTGCCCCTCTCACCAACCGTCAACCCCAGTCAAATTCTGTTACCGGTTGTCTAAAGAAACACTGTTTCTTGTAATCCCAGGGGTGCAAACTCATCAGAGGTGAAAAAGGTGACAAGACACAAGCGCTCTTATATAAGCGGATACGCGGCTTGCACGCTCCTCTTAAACAGAAACAGATATATAGCGCATATAGCACTGTTGTCAACGGCTTAAAATAACTTAACTTAAAACTGCGGTTGAACAAATGTTAAGCTTTATGACCACGCGCACAGCAACGTGACGTGGGCGCGTAACCTCAAATGAGAAAATACTACGAGTTAAGTATGTGCACTCAATCTGCAGACTGCTTAAACTTCGGCAGCAAATGAGGTGGCTATAAATTGTAAAACCTAACCCGCCAAACTGGCTAGTAATTTGACATCGTTACCACAATAGCTGGACATGATTTTCATAATTGAATTTACTGCTACCATGTCGCAGACCCCCCTCACCCCTCATTTTCAAGAACTCATCGGATCAAGACGAATCACAAGAATGACCTATTTTGTATCACAAAACGGCGAATTTCACCGAAAGGTGACAAGTTTGCACCCCTGAATCCACTTCGTGATTTCCCGCCAGCTCCCCAGCATCTCTCAATCTGTGTCCACTCTTTGAACAGTGGTGGAGACGACAGTTTATTAACAAGTAGATTCATTACATTTCCTCAGTTGTTGAGCTGCTGAATTAGTAATTTGGTAGTTTGAAGCCGTGAGAGTTTGTGTACTATATTTATTTTTGCTTGCTTGTGTTCTCGTGATCACGACTTAATTTTCTCGTTATCTCAAGATAACAACAGTTGTTTTCTTGTGATCGCGACATAACAAAAATTGTATTCTTGTGATGTGATTACAGTTTTTTACAATTGCTATGACACTTTTTTCAATACGTTTGGCACATTTTCTAAACTCTTAACACAGTTAGCACTACATCCACCTATGTAAGCTATACTATTAACACATTTCTTGTTGGTTTAACACAAAATGCATACAATTAACACAAATTTAAGATGCTTTAACTTCTTTTACAGACAAGCTCAAACAAGACCAAAACAGTAGATTTTAAATGTCAAATTTACAAATGCTTTCACACAGCATGTCAAAACAGATAACATCATGTGCTAAACCTCACTTATAGTCAAAGTAAACAGCTGTTTATATGATGAATTGAAACATAAATATATCCCCTGTATTTTATTCCATTGGGATTGAAAAACAATTTATTGTACCAATGCAAATATATAAATCACAGCTGATTCCCACCTTGGAAACACACTCAGGTTCTTTCAATTGCATGCCTATATGGTATACAATAGAGTAAAGGAGGGCCTCTATAGGTTGATCTTGTGTGGAAAAGGAACAATATGAGCAACACAAAAATAAGATATATGTCTGCACGAGCCAGAGGAAGACCACCAGGACAAGGGAGAGGTTTTTCTCTAGTCCCACCTGGATGCAATAGATGGTGCATTCCCAGACATCACACTTGAACACTGTCAGAGGTGGATAAGACATGGCAAAAGGTTCTTCACAAGATGCCTTGCCAGAGAAAAATCAGGTGTAATGTGAATGAGAACATGTGGCCAAATAGAAACACAATAGATTAGATGATGAGCTTTTCTTTTTTGCTTTATTCTTCAGTGGCTTTTTCTGTTTGTATTTGTTTGTTTTTACTTTTTTACTGTAAATGGAAGTAATATTGAATATCTTGCAGTAATGTCGTAAATAGCCTACTGTAAGTTCTTTACTGCAGCAATTATGTCTACTTTTTTTGTTAGGGTTAGGGTTAGGTAACGTACTCTAAGATGGATGATCTATTTTTGTCTTGAATTGCTGCAGCAAAACAATCATAATACATGCATTTACTAAACCCAACTAAACAAAAATATAAAAAAAGTTTTCAAAAAAACTATAATCTATAGTCTATAATCTACTACAGTCTATAAGGACAGATTTACACATAAACTTATGCAGTTTTTGTTTTTCCACCTTATGTTTGTGTTTTTCATGACATTGTGTTATGATTGACTAAATGTTTTTGTTGGAAGAGAACATGTGTTGGTGATCTGGTATAGTAGTTGATTCTGAAACATGTTTACAGTGTTTTTGTAAAAAGTGTGAGAGTTTAGTTTACAATGTGTGATTTTGAGGATAAAATTAACTATTTTGCCAGTTGTGTGTTTTAGGTGTGTTGGTGCGTTAAGAGTTTAGAAAACTTGCCAAAAGTATTGAAAAAAGTGTCATAGCAAACGTAAAAAACTGTAAAGCTTACGTGTACTCAATAGAATGTGTTGTTTTGTTTGTAGACAGCAAAATCATATTTTGCTAAATTAGCATGGATGAACAAATGAGATTTTACTTGGATCAGGGATTCGCTCAAGATGAAATAGATTTGTCAATAATTGACAATTTGATAGTGGTGAATTTACGGACTGTGTTTAAAGTAACTAATATATACGTTTCTACTTTAACATGCATTTAAATTGAATGACTTAAAGTCAACAATCAGTCACAAAACCAACTGTAAAGTGTTCATGTGGTTGTCAACTAATGAACACTTTTTAGATTTTTGATAGTTATTAAAATAAACTGTTAAATACTATTGAATATAGAAACGTGACGTGTACATTATTACTTTAGAGATGGTCCCTAAATTCACGAACATCAAACATCCAACTTCATTTATTTATTAGGTTTATCAGCAATTAGCTACACGTGTGGAAACGGCAAAGACCCCAACTCATAGGCTCATCAGCAGTCTACTTCAAAATAAACTAAATATTATGGAAAGGACGTTACATTATGTCATTTGATTTATCATGTCAGGATAACGAGAAAACAACTGTTGTTATCTCGAGATCATGAGAAAATTAAGTCGTAATCATAAGAAAACAACTTTTGTTATGTTGAGATCACAAGAAATTAGTCGTGATCACAAGAAAACAAGCAAGCAAAAATAAAAATATGGATGACCTCTCGGCTTCCGTAGCCTATGTTTTTGTAATTCTGTCGGTAATGATTTGCTCTCGGTCTTCTAAAAGTGCTAACAACTTAGCAAGTAAGTAACGACAAAATATGCACATTCTTAGAATTACAGTGATTGTCTAACCAAAGGAATGTACCCGATGAAAGCTAATATAAATAACACCAAAGCTGTTGTTGGCACACTTTGTAGACAAAAATATATATAAAAAAACATGTTTTCAAAAAAAAGAAGACAGAGTTGAAAGGGAGGCTGAAAAGACAGTTCAACATTGCAAACATGAATTCAAAGCTCTAGCATATAAATCCTATAGAATATTAAGCAGTTTGTCACACTTAAATTCTTGTTATTAACTATATTTTCCATTATAATCACTTCTCTTATTTGATACTAATCTATAACACATCATTTATAATATTTTGTTAAAACCATATAAATTGTGTCCCATTTTTGGTTTGGGCCACTGCCCTTCAAAATGTCTGTGCACTGCCCTGTCTTACACAATCTAAAGTATGTCACAAAAGTGAGCACTTTTGAGACATACTGTAAATATTCATCAAATATTATTTGTTTTAATACTCTGTTATGAGTAAATGGATTTATAGTTAAAACAAGCAGCTTTTTATATTTGACAGGTAGAAAAGATTCGTTTTTCTGTCGGTTTCTGTTTGTATTATGTCAGTACACATGTAAGTGTGAATTCAAAGATTTCTTCTTTTTAATGCTGTTAAAGCTTTTTGTAATTTTCTGTAGTTAATTTTGTGTACCTTTGTAGTTTGTGTTCTTATTTTTCATATTTTGTAGGCTGCTATTGTTTTCACAGAGTAAGGATTTTATTGTATTGTGCAACATAATGTATCCTGTGACAATAAAACTCTTGAATCTTAATCACGAAAGCACTTAAAGTCACTTTAAATAAAGGTTTCTGTAAGATGATCAGATGTAATGTAGATGTAAAAAACATTTCCTCCAAAGCTCACATTTCCCAATTTGTTAAAAAATGAAAAGATCAAACTTTATTTAAAAACTTTGATAAGCTTTGGTGTGACAGTGAATGTGTTTGTGTTCTTCGGGTGTGTTTGGTGATGAAGTGAAGTCAGTGTCAGTGATGGAGGGAGATTCTGTTACTCTACCCAGTAATATTACTGAAATACTGAGAGATGATGTGATACAGTGGATGTTTGTTGTAACTAATGAGTCTCTTGTTAGATTCAATAAAGCAGCTAATAAGACAACAATATATGCTAATGTTTTTGATGGGAGATTCAGAGACAGACTGCAGGTGAATAATCTGACTGGAGATCTCATCATCACAAACATCACAACTCAACACACTGGACTTTATCGAGTAATCATCACCAGCGCTACAGAGATCTCATACAGATTCAATGTTATTGTTTATGGTGAGTAAAGATTTATTGTTTGCCCTTTCGATTATATATTTTAGTATATAAAACTGATAGTTTTTAGATTATGATTGGTGGTTTTTGTAAATGATTGTAGTGATCTCATGATATTAGTAATAATGCATTGTTTTTCAGTCATTCTCCCTCTGACGATCTACACTGCTTATATGTTTATGAATATCTTTACATTGTTATTGCTGTGGTGCTTTAATGAATCATTGTCAGCTATATGATAAACCATATAATAAAATCAATAATCTCTGTGAAGCTGCTCTGTGTTGTGTTTAACATCATCTCTTATTTGTTTTATATTCACTGTAATCCTTAAATCCCTTCTTAGGGCTTATTGCTTTAGTTGATATATTAACTATCATACAGTCATTCATATTAATAATGTCTCTTGCTTTATATTGATAATAAACTCTCTTAATTTTTGTTTATTCTTAAATGTTTTCCAGCTCGTCTGCCCGTTCCTGTTATCACCACACAAAACTCTTCATCATCAGAAAGAGCATCTTGTGTCTTTGAGTGTTCAGTAATGAATGTGACAGATGTGAGTCTGTCCTGGTACAAAGGAAACAGTTTATTGTCCAGCATCAGTGTGTCTGATCTCAACATCAGCAGCATCTCTCTTCATCTGAAGTGTCTGGATGATTCTTACAGCTGTGTGGTGAACAATCCCATCAGTAATCAAACTCAACATCTCAATACTGATCTCTGTCAGACGTGTTCAGGTACGGTGTGAGTTTTTTATGAGTTAATTTGTTCCCACTTATTAAAATATTATGACTTATGAATTCGGACTAATGTAAATAATATCATATGTTTTAATGTGATACGGTAAATAATGTATTTCATGAATGTTAATTTAAATAATGTGCTTGTCACAGTAATATCAAAAAAGAAACTTTGATGGTCTGAAGTTTGAAACAGTTTTGAAAGGGTCTGCCCGCAGAAGTGTCAGAAGAGTCAGTCTTACACATGCCTTCATGGGTTTTTATTATTTGTAGTATTGTGGTGCAGAGATATAGCAGTGTTTGTTTCACCTGCAGTCATGTTGTGGGTTAATAAGACAGACAGATTCATGTTTTGTTCTGATAGGTTGAGTAGTCACTATGGTTGGATATTTGGCCAAGATGATCTGGACAAGATTGTTTTTTTTTCTTTTCACATAAAACGCTGGTAAATCATGTTCTTGTTAATTTTATTTCCTCAGGTTGTGTTTGCTGTTGTAATGGACCTGAAGCTGTGATCCGATTGGTCATCTCTACTCTGGTGGGTGTGGCTACTGTTACTGTTCTGGTTTATGACATTTACAGCAACTCTGGTGGAGATGCGCAGAAGAAAAGATCAAAGACACCATCAGACCATCACTAAGAAATTGTAGTTTAATAATAAACATAATTTAAAAAGAAATTTCCACTATCTTTGACTTTTCACTGTAATATATTTTAATATATTGCATATGTTGTAGCAATCAATAATGTAATGTAGCACATAATGTAATAAGTATTACATTATTAATGTAATTAAATTATCATAATTGTGGCGATACAAAAAGACCAAATATGGGAGGTCAGTTTTAAAGAGAACCTACCCCAAGAACACTTACTACACCACCCTGGGACTTTCACCCAGAGAATACTTTTAGTTATTTTCTAATTGTGATATTCTTAATACATATAAGGGCATCCAGGTACAAGTTCAATTTAAGAGAAAGACAACACTTTATTTCAATAATAAAAACACACTTTAGAACAGTGGTTCCCAAACTTTTTCAGTGTGCGGCCCCCCTTGTGTACGGTGCATTCCTTCGCGGCCCCCCAAAGAAAATTTGTGACAAAAAACTGTTCTAAAACTCAACATTTTAATAAAAAACACATTGAATTATACAAAAGTAGTGCTTTTGGTTAGTAGCCTTATTTTTTTAGGTTTAAATACACAAACTTCATGATAAATTAATGTATTTCATAAAATGTCATAAAACTGGGGGGCCCCCTGGCACCATCTCGCGGCCCCCCAGTTTGAAAACCACTGCTTTAGAACACATTCATACTAGGGAAGGGGAGCAAGTTATAATTGCTGCTGAGGCTTACTGGTGGAGGAGAAAGGAGTCACAAGAGCGGAGGGAAATCCATACAAAAGAAATCATCCACGTGAACACACACACGGGGCAAAACAAAACAGTGAATATGGATAAAACGGGGTAAATGCCACAGCACGCAGGCAAGGGACACCACCACCCGGGACACCAACACCACCACCTTCGTTCACATAAAGACAGAATGACCCGGTCCGTGTATCTTTTGGTCATTTGAAATCTAATCTGAAATCAAATAACGAGAAAGGAAAAATGGCTCGTGTTTTATTTTTCCGTTTTATTTAACAAACGAAAAACTAGATTACGGCTCAATTTTTCATTTTTTATTTGTGGTATAAAAGTCAGTTCATGGTTTCTATATTTAATTTACAGCAGTGGTCGGCACTAAAACGCCCCTTTCATCTGATTGGCCAAACCACGGCCTGGATTTTTTCTGTCAGGCAGAATAAGAGTCTGCAGGGTGCTGTTAAAGTTTCTGACGTGAAGCAGCAGTTAATGTTTACCCCGCATGATAAGTGATGCAGAAATATTTCTGAACACATAGTGCTGCGAAGCTTCGCCTCTGCGACATTTGAGAGATCAGAAGCAGTGGCGGTTCTACACGGAGGCCAAGGGTGGCCCGTGCCTCTGTAGACATGTCCCTGGCCACCCTGTTTTGACCAAATAAAAAAGTATAAATTTATTTAGATTTAACACGCGAGCGCCAAAAGTGGAACTAATGCGACGCATCGTTCTACACGGGCAAATTAGAGGGGCGCACCCAATCACTGTAACCGGCTGCGGGTGATGCTCGGCGAATTTGTTCCCAATCTCCCGATGTTGAGAATGACTGTTTCTTAATATGCGTTCTTCAGCGATCTTGCGTTCTCGTGTCCTTGCTCTACGTCATCATTAACAGTCGAAGTTCATTCCAATTCTCAAGAACGCAAGTACAGAGGACGCATGAAAATACACGGATGTGTTCTTGATATTGAGGATGCATCGAATGCAGACTTGGGTCCTGTCCCAAATGGCACACTCCGGACTTGTGGTCCTCCTCAGAGTCCACACTTTGATGACATCACGTAGTCCAGACTTTAGGGACCCTTAATGAGAGTCCACGTGGATGCAATGGACTCGAGCGTCACACTGGAAATAGGTAGAGAAGTTGCCCGTCAGTGTGAGCTCCTCCCTACCGTCGTCTGATTGGTCTTATTGCTCTTTCGCAAGGACTTATGGGTTGGTAAAGTGTGCGAAGCCTGCTGCAGTGCGGGCTTCGCCACATCAAGGGGGCAAAGGAGGCGCTGATGAGCACACTTCAAAGCGTAAAAATGACAGATGGGACACCCTACGTACTCGTAGACTAAGCGAGCACGCGCAATTTAAAGGCACACAAGGCAAGTCTGAGTATTATTTCTCTACTAGCTCCCCCTAGTGTCTGGGAGTAAATGCGTTCTATATCTGAGACTATACGAGACTGAAGGACACCGGGTCGGATACAGCAAACTTGCAAGTGGGGTATTCTTCCTACAGACGGTAGGGGCGGGCGAGAGAGTCTTCATTCGTCATGTAATGAGTCATTTAACCATATACCGACGTACGAAGATGATTTATTAACATAAAAATGCTGCCTTGTATCCCTTTAAGGCCACGAGACCGAAAGTCCACATGAAGTGCGCCATTTGGGACAGGGCCTTGCGCGCTGAAATCGCTTCACGCCCCAGAAGTCATTGCGGCAAAACAATGGCGGAGGTCAGGTGACCAACAGGAAGATCGCACACATCTCAATTCTCATAAGTGCGTTCTTTGTTCTCGCAACCTTCTGAGTTCGTTCTTCCGAGGTCGCCCGGCAACTTTGATCTCCACGAGGACGCAAGTCCGTTCTTTGCGTTCTTGGAATTGAGAAACCTATGTGTATGCAGGTTTGGGCACTGGTAAGGACTCTAGCTGACTTGACATTGGGACACTGTTCACTTGTTCTCCTGTGACGTGACTGCTTAAGTACGTTGTGATCATTCACAGCTGTTACTCATCAACAACCGGTAAAACCAACATCTCGCTAACTTTTTAAAGTTTACACATTGTAAAAAGCGCTGTTATTATGCTCTTACATATACGTGCATACAATTGGAGAAATATAATTAAATGTTACTTATAAAAATGTTTACAATTTAAAATAAATATTATTTTAAATACTAATTAGATTGTAACTGTCTAGCAATGTGTGTTTATATGTAAACTAAAACAAACGTTTGTCTTTATAAAAGTTTGCATTTCATAAAGTTTATTGAGTAGGCTCGCATGATTATCGGTTGGGGGGCTTTAGAAAAGAGCCAAGCTCCCCTCACTCTTGTATTAAATAAATATTTATATGATTGTAAAGTAAAATAACGTTTACAGGGCAGTTTCCCGAAAAGGGATTATTCCTAGACTAAAATAAATGTAAGAGCTGTCCAAACTGAAAACAACTTTTAATGCCATATCTTAAAATACACCAGTGGCTTTTGTTTTGCTTCAAAATGCACACAAGTAATGTTTTTAGTAAGGCATGTTTGTTAAAACTAGTTATATTTCCTAATTAAACTATAAGGCCTCGTCCTGTCTTAAACTAATTCCTGTAACCACCCCTATTATCTTTAAATATAATTTCTTGCCATTTTTTATGTGCCCCTCTGGTAAAACACTGGCCCCTCCTTGGCCCCCCTAGTGAAATTTGTCTAGAACTGCCACTGTTAGCAAGGTTCAATTAATCTTCTAGAAATCACAAAGGGCTCTGGCATATTTATGTGTAGAAAAGTTTGTGTTTTCCAATTCCTGCAGTATTTTTGTATGAGCATCATTAACATCTTTGTGAGGTCAAATTAAGCTCAGTTATGTGCATGCATTTTTGTGAAATTGAAATAAATCATCAGATTATGTTTCTTTTTATGTTATGCCTATTTTTCTTTATATGTGATAGCCTATTTGTTATTTAAAATGTGTTATTAGTTGTATATTTGTTCAACAGTGGTTATGTTAAAGCGATAAAATTATCAGGTAAATGGCCCAGAACAAAATCAGTTGAAAATCTAAATAAAACATTAAACAATTTATGTAATATTCTCAATGTTTTTTAATTATTACGTTATGCGACGATCGGCAGGATCATGCCGCTTCTGGACGGTAACTACTCAATTTTTTCTAATTTTTAAACCATTGTCGCTTGGGGTTGGTGTTAGACTTGGGGTTTGGATGTCAGTTTAAGTATTGATTTATACTTTTTGTCTTCTGATTTTTAAGCCATTGTTGCTTGGGGTTGGGGTTAGATAAGGGGAATGAAGGCCTTTTCAGGCAGCACTGGCACAGATATACTTAAAAACATTCACTCTGGGAAAATTAAAATACCTAACAACATACAGATAATGTGTCAAACTGTCAAAGGTGGTTCAGTCCAAAGTTATAAAGTTTTTTTCCAATGTGTGTAATAAAAAATAAAAAACAATCTAAAACCTGGAGAGGATGTTATTTAAATAAAAAACAATCTAAAACCAGGAGAGGATGTTATTTAAATGAAAAGAATGTTTTTAACAGAGGAACACAGAAAACAGAATTGCCAATAATACACATTTTAGAATTAGGTTTAGAATAATAAAAAATATGTAAAATGAACAAAGACAATTAAGAGAGGAGAAAAAAAAACTGGGTTTTGGAAATACTAGGGTTACTTAGTTACTTAGTCATTCCTCTCTCCAGCATCCCCACTTTTGACCTTCTCCGGAAAAATGGAGGAACTGGTTTATGCTGGAACTAAACTATCCCACTCTATTGCTGCGAGCCCCCAGCTTTCGACCAGAAAACGGCAAGCCCCACAACCACCAAAACCAGTGGGCCCAGCTCCCCCTCCTCGTCCTGTGAGAGCTCTTCGGTTTCAGACACAACGCCAAGACACACACCCTCCTCCATCTGCTGTAGGTGAACCAAAAACAACTGATAACGGCTCTCAGTGATGTGTGTCGAGTTTCTGCTATGAAAATACTAATACTTTCAATTGTATACATAAAAAGCAGGAACTCAGTGTACCTATATATTTCTCTATTTCTGTTTTAGTACATGATAGAAAGCCTAAGGCTGTATCAAACCGTGTGGCAAATCAATCTAATCTGCTGCCTGTGATATATCAAACTAAGATCTCTGTTAGGGAAAAAAATAGTACTGTTAAGTTAGCACTTTTAAACATCTGTTCACTTAAAAATAAATCACTTCTAGTCAGCGACCTAATAACCACAAACAACCTGGATTTTATGTTTCTAAATGAAACATGGCTAGAAGAAAGCTACAGTGCAACAGTCCTTAATGAAACAGCCCCTCCTAACTTTACTTTTATGAATGTCTGCAGAAATGCTAGGAGAGGGGGAGGCGTAGCTTCTCTTTTTAAAGATGTCTATCAATGTAAGCAAGTGTCATTTGGGAATTACCCGTCTTTTGAATATCTAGGTATTGTGTTGAAAGGTACCCCACGCATTCTACTGATCATTATTTACAGGTCCCCAAAATACTCTCCAGCATTTGTTGAGGACTTTACAGAACTGTTATCAATGATTTCCTCAGAGTTTGACTGTTTTGCTATTGCTGGAGATTTTAACATTCACATAGATAAGCCAGACAGTATTATGGCAAAAGATGTCACAGCTGTTTTAAATACTTTTGATTTGACTCAACATGTACATGGACCCACACACAATCGTGGACACACTCTAGATTTAATTATCAGTAAGGGTGTAAACATTTCATCAGTTGTTATTAAGGATGTAGCACTGTCTGATCATTTCTGTATTTTCTTTGATTTATTAATCTCTCCTACTATTGAAACTAAATCTGTGTCTGTCAAAAAGAGATGCTTAAATGAGAACACCAGTGTGCTATTTATGAAGGCTATATCTTTAACACCAAGCATATCTGCAGACTCTGTTGATTTTCTCCTTGATTCCTTTAATTCGAAAGTTAAGAGTGCAATTGATGATATTTCTCCTGTGAAAGTCAGGAAGAAGAATGGCAGGCAAAAATCACCTTGGAGAAACTCAACAGAGGTGCAGAATATGAAGAGACAATGCAGAAAAGCTGAGCGCATGTGGCGGAAGACAAAACTTGTAGTCCATTATCATATCTATAAAGACAGCCTTCATGCTTTCAGTGTGGAACTAGGCAAAGCTAGACAGACTTTCTTTTCAAATATAATAAACAACAACATAAATAACACACGCACTCTTTTTGCTACTATAGAGAGACTAACAACCCCACCAAGTCACATTCCAAGTGAAATGCTCTCAGACAGCAAATGTAGTGAGTTTGCTAACTTCTTCTCTGAGAAAATCAATAATATCAGAAAGGTGATCAGCACATCCTTGAGCTGCGCCGGGGTCGGACAAGTCAGATCACAACATCAGAAAGTAGTTACGATGTCTGATTTCGAAGCAGTTGATGGTAAAATTCTGGAAGAAACAGTACAGCATCTTAAAACATCAACCTGCGCCCTTGACACAATCCCAACAACTTTTTTCAAAAGTGTCTTTAACTGTTTAGAAGCAGATTTCCTAGAAGTGGTAAATTCATCACTTATCTCTGGGACTTTTCCAAGGTCCCTTAAAACTGCAGTTGTTAAGCCCCTCCTGAAAAAGAGCAACCTAGATAACACTGTATTGAGCAACTACAGACCAATCTCAAATCTTCCTTTCCGTGTGTTTGATCAGGGTTGGAGCTAAACTCTGCAGTGCTCTGGCCCTCCAGGGTAAGATTTGAATAGTCCTGGGCTAGTATAATGTTCAAAGCACACGTGTGCACTGTGCACAAGGAGCAATCCAGGGCGAGCGTGCGGCAGTCACATAAAGCGATTAGTAAAATGTTCACAGCACGAACATGCACGCACGACAATCCAGAGCAAGCGTGCAACAATCGAATAAAGTGGCAAGTAAAATGTTCAAAGGGTGCACATTTACACAACCAGCTATCCAGGACAGATGTGCAACCATCGAATAGAACAGCTAACGTTATTATAACATTCAAAGTATGCACGTTACACAGACAATAATCCAGGCAAAACAGCAGTTAGTGAATAAATGCTCTGCAGCTGAAGTCAATCTCCAGTTGAACCAGCCTGGTCCTTGTTATTTATAACAAAAAAAATAATAATAATAATTAACGCCAATTCAACCATAAATAAATCTGGCACCAGGTGCCTACATACCGATCAGGCAATGTTTTGCATCACCCAGGAGAAGGCAGCTCAAAGGGTACAAACAGTAGCTTTCAGTAACATCCGCTTTTTATTGCGTTGAGCGTGTAGATTAGCCAGCCAACTGGTGATCTACGAATTTTCAATACATAGTAAACATAATGGCTGATAACAGCGAGATACATACAGAGACAGCAGAGCCGCTACCCTACCTGTTGTGCAGCAGCGAAACAACACGGAGCAAGTGACCCGGAAGTATGACACACTTTCTTCACCAGTGAGCAACAGAGCAGTCCGAAGGACTACGACGTGTATTTATGGGGGAAGCCAGGGACAGTGATTGGCCAAAAAACGCAAAGTAATTACGAGTTCAACTCGTACTGCCACATAATGTATATGTCAGATTCCCAGTCTGTCTGCCTGCTTGGTTTTCCTTTTGTTTTCTCCCGTCATCTCCCCATGGACTCCAGTTCTAAGAACCCCTCACTCTCCCGCACTTGTTCCTCATCTTGTCATCATCATCTTCACCTGCCAGCCATTACCCTCGTCAACTCCAATGTATAGAGGGTATGCATTGATGTCACTTTTCCATGTGACCACACCAGAGCTTGCCCTAAACCATTCAACAAAATGGCTGGTTTTCGTAGCGCCGTCTGCGAAAAACGCTGGTAAAACGGACTATTATCAGCTTAAATTGAATTTAGTTGGACTTAACAGTGACCCTAACAACTTTCCAAACAACCGGACATTGGCATATGGTCAGACATTGCTTTTCCTGACATATTGTATATTTAACACTATTAAACCATCCCACCTTTGTAGAACCAAGGCTCATCATAATGGATGTTTTTTAATGAAGGCTCACTGAAAAAAAAACTTTGCAATTACACAGAATAAGAGTATTCATTTATGTGTATTTCATGTATTTTTTATCCCACATTTTTACATACCTGACATATGGCTACTGCTACTGATTTACTTCTCCTTTGAGGGGCAAGACATTCAACAAAATGGCTGGCTGTTCTAGCGGCGGCCGCGAAAATGTCAGTATAACTGACAATTATCAGCAAAAATTAAATTTAGTTGCACTTGATAGTGACCTTAGTAACTTGTCAACCTACCTGTGGTCAGTGGACGTTGGCATGGATGATCCATTTATACTTCTCCTTTTAGGTTTCTTCTGTAAAAAGATAGCTCTGAATTCTTGTTAAATCTGTTAGTACAGTCTATCACACAACAGCTTTTTCCAATTTATACATGTTTTCCCGGTGTTTTCGCTGATTTTACGACGTACACAATTTCTGCCGCTCTGTCTTTTGCAACTCTGTGAGCGTAACTGCAGTCACTTTCACCGAAGGTGATGTCGTGTGCATACCCTCTATAAGTTCTCCTGTTTCCCCCTGACCTTTGTCTGGTTTTGTTTATTGTCGACTGTGGTGTGTTGTTTCTGTGTTTATAGTAAATAAATGTTCTTTGTATCTGATTCTCCTGGTTCCCTCATCTCCTTCCAGCACACAGCATGACTGAATACCTGACCCAAAAAAGGATTATCCAGAGGACTTCAGGCTCCTCTTTCTAAAACAGAATGGGTGGCCTCTGGGGAACTACACTAAGGAGTTTGTGGAACTGATACACAAGGTGAGCTGGGATGACACTAAGCTGAATACATGCTTTTGGTTGGGACTGGATAATCCTTTGCTTCACCTCACTACACATGAGATGTTTGTTTGCCCCTTGTGGATTTTTTAATTCTGTCCTCCAGTTTTCTGGCTCTAATTTTGAAGACAATGTTGTCAAGGAGTTAATTAGTAGTAATTCAACACAAAACCTGTTCAGTTCCCCTGCTCACCCTAAGACTGTCCCTGTGTCTTTCACCTCTCCTGATCGTCACGAGTGCCACGCTCACTCTCTGGATTTTTCAGATTTTACATAATCACCAGGTTCCCAGCGCACTCTCCCACAAGGATCACAATCACCAGACTACTGAAACCTGTCCCTCATTACCACTCCTTACTATATGCAGAACTCAACCTTTGTCTGATCTTGTTTAAACATATCGCTCTCATGTGTGTTTGTTTCTACTCACATGACCATAATTACCTGTTATCACTATTCATCCTCTTTAGTATTCATCATTACTGCCTCCTATAGACCGTTTCAGCAGTAACAACATAAACAAGCGGCTGTCGCGGTCCGCCCGTAACTTCTGGTAAACTCCGCTAAGAATAAATAACAACAAAGTTATTTAAACGTAGTTTATTAATATAACAAGCAAAAAAACAACACATAGATTACCTAGGAAACCAAAACATTTGTTATTTTCGACGATGCATTTGTTCAAGAGATCAGTTTAGCAACTAGTCAGACCATTAAAAAAACGAAACCGGAAGTAAGGTTCGGATCCAGACGTGTATCACGTGCGTTCACGTCACAGGCACTTCCCACTGCCCATGTTGGGGTCAGAAACGTCATTACAGCAGATTGAGTTGCGTGTTACTCTGTTTCGTTGCGTGGTGGGCAGAGGTGGAAAGTAACGAATAACATTCGTTCGGAATCACAAGTAGAGAAAGACGCAGGGGTGTCGCGACGGTCACATTTCGATCCTCTGTTGTACTCAGCGCCCAACGAATCCCAGGATGAGTCCCAGTCAGCCGTGGTTGTGACCTTATTTCACTTACGAGTGTGTGGAGTGCAGTGGGTGAGTCCTTGTCCTTGCCGTGAGTGTGTACACTTGAAAACTTGCAGTGTTATGCTCTGCTTGTGTCGTCAGTAGCCACCTCTAGGCTGGATGAGTCTTGGTGAAGCAAGTGGACGTCTAGGCTGGTGAGGTGACATCTTTATTCACATGCCATTCGCGACATCCTGTATGGATACCCTGCATCGACACCCTGCATCGATATCCTGGATCTTCCTGTCGCTGTGGAGGCGGTGGTGAAGTAACCAAGCAAGAAAGACCAGTGTGAGTAAAACGGAAAGTAGATATATATGCAAGGAGAAAGCTTGGCTACTGTGAGAGGAAAACTAGCTGTGTGTATAACATTACCTGTTGTGGAGCCCCTTCAAAGGTTCGCCCCTGTCTAGATCTCTTGTCCCGCCAGCTGGAGGAGAGGAGAGGGAAGCGTTTGGCTCAGCACAGCAGTTTCCAGCTTCAACCGCCGTCCTTTGGAGCCTCAACGTAGGCCAGTGTCAAGATGTTTTTGCCGCTAAAGGTCTGTAAGCTCCATCTAATTACTGTTTCGCAGTCTACTTATCATAAGTCCACCGCCCGGGAAGAGTTATGTTATGTGAAGTACCCGCCTGCTGTTGAGAAGTCATAGAGCAGAAGTAGAGCCCCAGTCGTCTGTAAAATACGTACCTTCTGCCTAAAGCTAAGAGCCAGCAGATTAAGTTGTACATTACCTGAAGCAACAGTAAAGCCCCAGTCATCTGTACATTACTTACCTTCTGCCTAAAGCTAAGCGCCAGCAGATTGAGTTGTACATTACCTGAAGCAATAGTAAAGTCCCAGTCACCTGTAAAATACTAACCTCCTGCCTAAAAGCTGAGAGCCAACAGATTGAGTTGTGCGCTATCTGAAGCAACAGAAAAGCCCCACTCGTTGGTGTTATACTTACCTTCTGCCTAAAGCTAAGAGCCAGCCGCTTGGGCTGTACGCCGCCCGAGGGGAAAGCAAAGCCCCAGTTACCTGTGAAGTGCTTACTTACCTGTGTTTCCACCGCAGATAGAGTGACCTTCCTCTGCAGTACTTACCTGTGCCACCATCCAGGGAAATGGCGAAACAGTCACATAAGCAACCTCTCACATTTCCACCTGACAGGCGGAGCTGAGCCCGGCAGCAGGAGTGCTGCTCCCCTGGGTGTAGGGTGAGTAGGAACACCCCTACTGGACCGACTTGGAGTTGGGAATATACAAACTCGGGTATCGATCCACCATCCTTTAAATACTCACCCTCTGTTTCTCCTAACACCCAGGAAGAGGAGAGTGCCCCGGACCAGTTTGCTGAAAGCAGAACAGAGAGAAGTCCAGTGAATAAACTGTTTGTTGTCGCAAGGAATCAGAAGATAAGGAAAGGAAGGACCCACCTGGGATTGGCCTGCTACGTAGTCAAGTAGACTCGAGACTGTGCTTCTCCAACCGGAGATTTGGATTTTAGCCTCCCCTTTCCCTTCCCCATACCCTTTTTAAATAATTTAATAAAGTTTGTTTTAATATTTACTTACGCTCTCTGTGTGTCTGGTCATTGGGGTGCTCTTGGGACCTCCTTGAGGTGGAAACTAGGAAGGGGCGAGACCCACGACATCTGTGGTCCGCTCCGACCTGTGACATCAGCATTGGAAGAATGTAAAGGTTTAAGTAGAGAAAATAATAAAGCATGAAGTTATGGCAGTATTTGTAAATCAGCAGATCAAAGCATAAAACGAACCAGCAGTTACTTAATTTGAATGCACCTTAGTTAAAAGGGAATAATGATGCGTGATGCATCAGTGGAGAAGACTAAGTATGATACTTGCATGTCTTGCCCATTAAAAGAAAGTGTCCTGATGTAGTTTGGTGAGGCTTCCGTTGATCTCGGCTGAAAGGATTGATGAGATGATCCTTGGTAAAATGAAAAAGACAAGGCCGAAGGCCTGGCACAAACATTGAGGTAAGCTGGAAACGTCTAGTTTCGCATCCTTATCCTGATGAGAGTCCTGAAAGGACTCAAATGTATCCAGAAATAAAACTTAAGAGATAAACACAACTCAGATAAGAACTCAGATAACAACTCCCACTTCAGAACTCCATCTCGCATAAGACCTCAGAACTCAACTCAAAACTCGGCAGAACCCATGACTCCTGGTGTTATAGCGATTCAGCGGAAGGAGGGGAATAATGTTATTTCAAACACTATGAACCTCCGACCGACACACTACGGGGATTCCCGAGGGAATCTTAGATCTTAGCTCAAAAGGGAATATTATGTATAATTAACTGTAATTAACTATACAAATTAATCAGGTTTTACCTGGCGTAGCAGAATTAATAATAACAATTAATTAATATGTTCGTCCACCGAAGACATATATCCATAATCGTATATTAACGTTAAGAAATTTTAATTTCATGGCCTTTAAAATTAACCTTCTCACTGATATAAAGTACTACTCGCAGCTTGACTTTAATTTCATGAGCATTGAACACAGAAACAATTCAATATTGAAAATGCAAAACCGGTTTATTAACTACAAACGAAGTATACACAACTACTAACTAAACATACACACATACAATAACATAAAACATAGATGAGAAAGAAAAGATTGGAAAAGCGGAGAGAGATTAAAAGATTGGCAATAGCACTATTGCTTAACATCTGCACAAACCATCGGAAAATCTCTAAGGATCGCCTTAATTTTCCATAAGGGGTAAAGCTTAAACATCAGCGAGTAAAACGAGCGTATACTTGCATTTGGCTCTCTTTGTGCGAAGTTTCTGGTGCGCGCGGATGCGAGCAGGGAGAGAGAGAGAGAGAGTCCGTGGGGTTCGTAAGATGAAGGAGTCCGTTAAGTTGTTTCGTAGGGCGGATTGGTCCGCGTGGTTTTCCGAACTCTAGCGCAAAGCCAGGAAAGACTGTCCCGAAGAGTAAGACAGGGCTCAGAGAAAAGATGCTGAATCCGAGGGACTCCGGGTGAGTCTCAGCGAGTTTCCAAACTGCCCTAACGGGTTACCTGAGTAACCGAGCGACTGAGCGCTCCTGAGCTACTGAGCAATGATGGCTTGGGCGATAGGCCGTTTGGACCTTTCACACGCCCAGCCCATTTTAGGTGAATGACCAATGTGCGAAGTGTTTGATTGCGCGCTGTGATGTTATGAGTACGTTATGTTAAGAACTCCATTACCCAGCATGCCACAGCAGTTGTGAGCATGGGCAGAAGCCTCGGGATGGGAGGGGTTTGTTGTGCTTATGCAGTTGTGAAGTAAAGATGAAAAAGCAGCTATCACGCCTTGTCTGATTATTAAAAGTTAAATAAAACAACACACGCGGGAAACAAGCCTTTGTTCTTTAAGACTTCACATTTGCGTAATTGCATAATGATAAAAGTTTGTTTCCATAACTCTTCAAATCAATATTAAATGAAATTGATGCGGCTTATGGTAATATGATACATAGCAATGATTAGGAAATAAAAAGTAGATTAATTTGATACTAGACAAGACATGGGTTTACGATCACGTTGAATAATAATTTCATACCTAAGATATGAACCACGCTACAGTGAACAAAACTAAAGTGTTAACACACAGTTGCGTCACATATACACCATCATGCAGTAAAGAGATATAATATATATATACATTTAAACAGCTCATTGTGATCTTTAAATGTGGTTTCATCAGAGACCTATAGTCTGTGCCCCCTGCTGTGTCTCTGGCGATTGTCGTTCGATCGGGTCTCAGTTTTCTCTGGTGGAATTCCTTTAAACCTCCTTTGAAGACTGCATTTGTTTTAATTGTCGTCCATTTTACAACCTTGATAGGTGATAGAGATCTCGACAATTGTCACAAAAGGAGACAGGGTTATCTAATTATCACAATTTTAGGGCTGTTACGATCCAGACGCCAAATGGCCTCAATCTGACTCCGAGCCATTTGCCACAGTGTTCTTAGGTAGGGATTTTTAAGCTGTGAAGAGGTCACACCTTTAAGATGTGTCTGACCCAATCAGAGGTCACACTTTCAGAGGGAAAGTTAACTGTCTTTGTCTTCCAACATGCTGTTTTGCATATGGAATTTGATTTGAAGTTAAGGTGGAAATGTTATAGAGTTTCATAATATTATTATGAAGAAGAGTTTCCTAAACATAAAGAATATTATCATTCAGGAAATCAAAAATGTAACACATAGATACCAAACAAGGTCTAGATATGATTTGGATTAAGCAAGTAATACTAAACATTAATTTAAACTAGTTTGGGTTAATATACTGATATAACATAAACACCAAGAACATAATCCATGATGAGATTAGAAATAGTTAAGACAATTCCCTTATACATTTATAAGTGAAAACATGTGTAAAGTTTAGAAGTGAATTTCATATTTCATATTTATAATGCTTATTTAATATGAGGCATATTTGAGTTAATTTAATGAAAGTATATTTACAATGTTTAGTTAATTATTTACATATGTTTAAGTATTTAATGCAGTTAGGATATTCTGCCGAATCTGCCTCTCTGATTCCTTTACTGATTTATATCAGTCTACGTTCTAGCCTCTGATTGGTTAGTGGGGGTGATGTAAGGGGTTGAGGAGGAAGTGTTGTTGTTGTGATGGTGTTCAGTAAAGAGGTACCGTTTGAGAAAGTTTTCCGTCTCCATTCTGCTGTTTATTATCATAAAGAGTGATCTACCACCACATACCGAACCCTCATGTTACACATGCATGACTAATTAGAAAGTTTCTCTGTCTGTTACAAAATCTCCCACATTCTTTTGTGGTCGTAAAACTTTAATCTTGATGTGTTGGCATAGTCACGAGAGATCTGTTCTGCTTTGAAGTGTTAAAGCAGTTTGGGGGGGTAGTGTTACGGACCCCTGGGCTTAGCCTGCTTTTTGAGTGAGGGTCTGCACTTATATTTATGAAATATAAGAAGTTATTGTGTGTCTGATCTGGCTCAGTTTTTACATTGCTGACCCAAGGGCGACATCTTGTGGCCTGAATATGTCACTAGTTTACATCTGGATTTTTTCATGCCATTTCTGTCGATTTTCAATGCACCCAGTTCTTGCACTGAAATTACATTACAGTCTGCACCTGTGTCTAACTTAACAATCAGTTTCTGGTTGTTTACCTTAAGGGTTTCAGTCCACTGTTTTACAACAGTTTGCAGTTCTTTTTCACTTGATCCTTTTCATTGATTTGGTACAGTTCAGTCTCCTTCACTTCAATTGTTCCAAGAAACATTTCATCATCTTGATCGATTCCATGAATTCTTCGTTGTTTCTCTGTTTGTGTGCGACTCATGCCCTTCTTTGCATAATGATTCTTTTTGTGACGGGCTTTGTATTTCTGTCCGTATGCAGAATATTTCTTTGGTTCATGCTTGTAGCCACATCTTGTGCATTCTTTGGCTGAACATATTCTTTTTCCCTTTTTCCAATCTTTTGCTTGTGAATTTTTTGCATAAGAATTTCTGTTTCCTCTTGCAGTGATTTTAACTGGTTTTGACTCACACCTCACTGGCACGGCAAATATCCACTGCCCATCGTAGGGTTAAATCAGGTTCCCGCAACAGCCTGCCTCTGATCTGGTTATTTGTGATGACACAAATTATTCGGTTTCTTATCAGTGACTGGGTAAGTTCTCCGAATTCACAGTCCTTCGCTTTGTTCTTTAAATCTGTAGCATAAGCATCAATAGACTCTGCTTGGCCTTGTGCTCTAATAAAGAACAAATGTCTTATGTATTTCAGGTTCTTTTGTGGTTCGCAGTATTTGGCAAACAACTCTTTTAATGTCTCGAAGTCGTCAACATCGTCATCAAACGTAAACGTGTTGAATACCTTGATTGCATCGTCTCCTGCAACGTGCAGAAAAGTGGCATATTTCTTACGACTTCTCTGAGATTTCACTCGCGATAAGATAAAGTTCAAATCGCTGGATCCAACCTCTCCAGGGGCCTCATTTATCAACATTGCGTAGAAAATGTTCTATATTTGTACCTACGAATGAAATTTAGAATGTGCCTAAGTACAAAAAAATCGGGATTTATCAAACGTGCGCACGTGGTTCGTACGCACATCAGTAAGTAATCCTTGATGATAAATCCCATTTGTTCTTAAGGACCATGCTCGTGCACGTTCATAGTCATTTGCATTCCGAAACGCCTTCAATGAACCATATATGGTGACAACACCTCCCGTTATATGTCACATGGTTGTGCTTTTTCCCTCACCGCAAAAATGGCAAAGAGCGAAAAAGAGGAACTTTACAGACACAGAAATTGAGTTACTGGTGGATGAGTTTGAATCCAAATAACACATACTGTTTGGTTCACTTAGTGCGGGAGGAATGACTAACAAAAGAAAACAAATCTGCATGGGAATATGTTACCAGTTAGTTTAATTCCGTTGTGTATAAGAACACTTCTAGAAATAAAAAGTGGTTTGACATTAAAGAGCAATTTGAAAGTTAAACCACCCATTCACTCAAAGTACAGAAAAATACTGTAGGAAATAGATTTAAAAAAAAATATTTTTCTAAATGCACTAATTAGGCTTCTGGGGTCAATTTTGTAAGAAAATTTTAGACCCGCCTCTAAAAATCGCCAAACCGGAAGTGACATCACGAGAGGCGCACGATGGATTGCAATGACAGTTCTTCGGATGCTGAGGAACGAGTAAATGTTTATTCATACTCGTATGGCGAACTACAGCCATACAATTATGAGTTTGCTATGCAGCCAAGAGTGCAGGGACTGGTCAGGATTAAACAGAACGGTCAGAAGAGACAAATTGAAGTGTTATGTGAGGAGAAAAGGACAGATGTGTGGGTGAGATCAGTGATCTGGCGAGATGTAATACTGTGCTCAGATCACAAGATTGTACAGATTATTATCATATATCATGCAATAGCAAAGATAGTATTGATACTTTATGTCTTTTTAATGCTTATAAGTTATGTTAATATCCATCCACACTTACGTTACGTGATACAGATGTTGCTCATAACCGCAGGAGAGGTGAGCTGTCTGAACCCATATGTGCTACAGGCCAGGCCAGTAGAAATAGAGTATGTTTATGGCAGAGATTATTTATTACTAATTTATTTAATATCCATGTATAAATGAACAGTAAACTAAAGATTTGAATGTTAAAACAATCTTAATAAATTTGTTTTTAAACAATCTTAATGAATTTGTTTTATTTACAAGTTGCCTATAGGTCATGACTAAGTTACAATTTTTGCTGGCACTAGTCAATATTCAAATTAACAATATTAATAGTTTTCCCATCTCCAAACAATACCACTAAATACAGCATAGACAAGTTATCCGCTGGGCGTCTAAGGAACTCTGTGCAGGCGCCCTTACCTGCATGTGTCAGCCATTCGAGGACAGGTTCCAGAGGAAGGAGGACTTTATAAATGGTTTGAATACCCCCATTTTGTGACAATCAATAAACAATAATCACAAATTGTCTTACCGTATAAAAACTGGTTTATAAAGTTTAGATCAGATATATACCAAGTAGATCTGCATTTGTAATTCGATTTAGTTTTATTTATGTAGCACCGAAAAAAAGATATACAATCTGACCCATTTAAAAACATTTAACAATCTTTCCCATCATATGTGCGGGTATTATAATAATGTGTTGAAGTGTGTTAAATTGTGAATGATGTGATTAATAGATCCCAACAGCTTCATCCTTGTTGATCCTCTGGATGGATCTGGAGAGGGGAGCAGGTGTAGTGGAAGACAGGACAGTGGTGCATTCTCGTAGAGCCTGTGGTGAACTGGAGTATTCCAGAACAGAATATTTAAATAGATTAAATTTATTTGTCCCTGTTAACAGTGTGCACCAAAGTAATACAGTTCTGATAAAAAAATTATAGTCAAAGTGGTTTTGATGGTTTTGGTGATGAGTCAGCTTTATATTATTTTTTGAAAGTGATATAAAATGCTATTGTTCAAACATTCACAATCTTTTAACAAAAAACAACCGCTTACTGCAAATCTCTCATTCTGCCACGATGGTAGAAATTGTGTACATGGTGGAAGAAGGTGCTGACAAGATGCTCTGAAGCCCAAACAGCTTTAACATCTTGATGATCTGGGTCAGTGTCGGCCGGTGACTTCTTTTTCGAGGGTGCACGTTGCGAAGCTGGTCACATGCATTGAGCTCGTCATGTGCATGGCTCGTCGTTTCAAAATATGTGTTCAGCGCGTCATGTAAACTTATGTGCATCACACGTGATGTCAAAATCTGCTGCATACGCATGTAAAGGGCTCATGACAAATGATATGCTCACGTTTGCCTGATACTCACTTAATCTCCTGTGTAATTACAGTTTAGTGTCAAGTTAGTGTCTTGCGAGTATTTTGTGAACATGAGTGCTTCCTTTATCATAAACCCCCCCAACGCGTGTGCAGCAGGCACGTATTGTGACAAGAGGCATGATGCACATGGTTCACACACGTCACAACAAACACACATTTGGAATTCACGTCCCTCAGAAGAGAAGTCACTGGTCACCAAAAATGCTGATACATGCATGCTGCACAGACCTAAGAGATGTATATAAAAAGCAGAAAATTACTATACCATAGCATATAAAACAAAAAATACAGGTTATGGTACAACAGACATCAGCTGGCTTTAGCAAACAATGAACTTGCCAACAGCCCTGAATAAAAAGAAAAACATTATTTTTGACTTTGACAGACATGAATAAGTCTTACTTGTGTGAACAGGATGAGATTCTTGCAGTGGTTTCTCATCAGATGAGTCTTTTTTGTTTTTTCCTCCTCCATAACACATCGCCAGGTTCGTCCATGACAACAGAGGATGATTCATCATACTAAGCATCTTCATCTGTAGCTGGACAACTAGAATTAAAACAGATTCACCTTTATATAATTGTATAACAGCATGTCACTTCTTAGGTACATACATGAACACACCACATGACAAAAAACGAATTACGAATTAGCTATGCAAACAAAGTAAATAAGATGTAACTCGATTTGATGGTTATACTATTTGCAGGTTATCAGTTAGTTGATTTCCATATTTATAAGAAACTTGAATGAAATCATTATGTTAAATGATTTGGTAGTAGCAATTGTTTAAAAAACAAGACTTACTGTGCATAGTTCACGTTATCTTCGAGCTGCATCTCAGACGGACCGTGATCGATTCATGTTTTCTCGTGGCGGCAAAAACACAGGCCTCACGTGGTTCTTGCTTCGGCATCCAATGTTTAACTCCATCATATTGCCGGGATGATAATCCTCCGATCTAACGTGAACGCTATACACCACCACGTTTTTCTGAAGCACATGCTGAACTGAAGTCGCGTCTCTTTCCTCGTGCTGCGCTAAACACACACAGACACGGAAGATAGCGCGGTCTTTATTCTTCAAAAGAAACCTGTGGACTCATTGTCCTGACAGGCTGGAGTTTGTAAAACCTCCACTAACACAGTTATTAACCATGACGATGCTAAATTGAAACTACGGAGAATCACATCAATTTGCGACTGCTTTTGCTGAATACAACCGCAGCACTGCCAATGTAGAGCCTGTCAGACGAGCGCCTCTGACTACGTAATATGACGCGTTGTTAAAAAAAACAGGGATTTTGAGAGCGGTCTTAGAAAATTTCAGCTTTTTTACTAAATTTATGCGCTTAGAGTTTTGTAAATGTTTTTTGCTTTCGCATTTAATTTTCATATGGTACTTTCATACAAGGTTATATATTTATCTCACAAAAAAATGTAACCTGAAAGTTGCACTTTAAATTATCAGCCAAAAAAATAAAAAAAATAACGCGTCACAGCACACCGACGTGAAATCGGTGCAACTGGAGGAGGACAGACAACTTTCCACCTTGGACAGCAGCATATATAACCAGCATCATTGGCGCGATCTTTGAAAACGCGCTACTGGCGGAATGGATTATTTGCCAAGTCTTCCAATAACGCAAGGATAAGCCATTGCACTGTGTCAAGCATTTGTCGGAGACTTCATTTATACAAATCACATGTAGAGCTTTCACAGATACAGATACATATCACAAATAAATCATTATACTTATTTGCTGTTACCATACTGACATTAATCATTTTTAACACCTGCTTGTGGATAAAAAATAGACACTTCTTTACTCACTGGAACAGGGTCGTGTAGTATCGCTATTCTACCACTAGATGCTCTGCGTACGCATACTCAGAGGTGTGCGTATATTTACACACATTTCTACGTATAAGTGCAATTTGATAAATTCCATACTTTGCGTAAAACTGTTCCTACGCACACTTTACACACACTTCTGTGCGTACACACATTTGATAAATAAGGCCCCAGTTCTCGGCTAGGTTTCCTTCCAAGCACAGATCGAGCTCCCGGGGGCTTTAGCTGATCCATAATTTATCATAGACTTTCTGACACCATGTAATGTATTGATGACAAGAGACCGCATGTGGTTGAACTGAACATTGTTTACTCATGTCTGGATCTATATACAAGATGGTAACTCAATAGCGCACACTCATAATATACAACATGTACACATACATGACAAAGATAACCGTCTTATTTGCAAGTGTGAGCTCGTAAAATGGACATTATAAGTGTTCTTGAATAAGTGATGCTTAATGTGTAAATGACAAATGAAAATTATGTTTTGATATTGCTTGATGAGTGATAATGCTTGAAGAAATGCATACATCAAATGTAAACTTGCTATACAGTAATCAATTCCGCGTAACGCAATACTCCAATACAACCCATGAGGGCACGCCACGCAGCACGATTTTAAACCTTTGAATCAGATAACGAAGCAGTCACGTGGGTGTGTGTGAAACGACGTCATTGGTCACGCGATTTTGCCAGAACGAATAAAGCTTCGATACAAAGCTTCAATGAAAATTGGTTCATTTTTTTCACACACGCCTCGGAGCTTCGGTGTCATTGGTAATTTCACTAGTAAGAGTAATGTACAATTGAAAACAAAATGGATAACACAAGAGTTATGAGAGATTTTTAGATAGGGGAGACCGGGGTTGGTTGTCACAATTTTTACTCATCCATGAATTGCTCATCTTCAAAAAAATCTTTCAGCAGTAATTCCAATATGAAATGAAAGCTTGGGGTCTTGGCTTTAAATGTGTATACTTTTTACTTTTAGAATGTATTGTAACAGGAAGTAATTAACCATCAAAGACACTCTGACACAATGTGACAACCAACCCCATCACGGGGGTTGGTTGTCACAGGGTATGGGGTTGGTTGTCCCTATAGGTGTTCAATAGGATTTCGGTGATAAATTGGGATCTGAAAAGATAACGTGTAACTTTTTCAAACTGCAAATAAGTTTTAATATGAATACCACCCTTATAATAGTTGTCATTAATGCCCATTATGTTTAAACAATGGGATTAAAGTGGGTGATAAGTTACTTGAATTGTCTACTGTGTTGACCCAGCTAGAAGAAAAAAGTTCTAAGAACGTTCCCTGAAAGTTCCCAATGTTCACAAAAACATTCTGCCAACATTAAAAGCGGCCAGTTTTTTTTAAGTTCTAGGAACGTTTCTGTTGTCTGAACGTTAGAGTAATGTTACATTTTACCATTTTTAAACGTTATGACAATGTCATGTTTTAATGTTCACACAATGTTTAAAACAACAACTGTTTATTATATTGACTTGTTTAATTGTTATGTAAATGATAGAGAAACATTGCATTTTATTATTTTAGAAAACATTATTTCTGTATGCAGTAAATACATTGCTGTAGAAAACTCAATTCACTTACTAGGTTTAGATGTTGATGTTTGTTTCATTTTAAGTCACCCTTATTGTGATTAGTGTTTGTTTTAGTTGGTCTCTTGACACTTGACTTTTTGCTTGTTATTTTTTTCCTGGTTGTGTTAACTTTGTGTTAAAGGGGTCATATGATGAAAGTGTTAGCATTGCCATTTTGTAGGTGTGAGCA
The DNA here is from genome assembly GCF_027580225.2 of Misgurnus anguillicaudatus. Taxonomy (NCBI): domain Eukaryota; kingdom Metazoa; phylum Chordata; class Actinopteri; order Cypriniformes; family Cobitidae; genus Misgurnus; species Misgurnus anguillicaudatus. The sequence goes on along the minus strand of NC_073359.2, from coordinate 30,494,008 downwards.
AAAATAGGTCATTGAACTTTGGCTTTCATTATGATGTCATAAGGATATCTTATTAGAATAATACCGCCTCCTTAATCTGAACTCTCCAACCACTGCACTGCCGTTTAGTGCAGAGAGAAAGAGAGAGAAAAGAAGGACTTGACAGCACAATTGAGTTTGAATTACAACAAACCACCATCATTGTGATCAGTGTTTGCACTTTATCCGCTCATTTGCATTTTAAAAAACACACCCAAAACAACAAATTTTTGGACTTGACAGCACAATAGAGTTTCAATTACAACAAACCACCATCATTGTGATCAGTGTTTGCACTTCATCCGCTCATTTGCATTTTAAAAAACACACCCAAAACGACACATTTTTGCTCAAACCTACAGAGTGGCAATGCTAACATTTTCATCATATGACCCCTTTAATGCACCACATTTGTTATGAACATGCAAAGTTATTAGTGTATTTCTGCGGTTGTTGGTACATAATGGTAAAGATCATCACCTAATTCATTTACTAATCAAAACTTTATTTTCTGTCAAAAATGTAAATGAGATCCAGCACTTTCACAGCAGTTTGTCATTAAGGAGTTTTAGAAACTTTGGACAAAAAATATCTGCTGTATAACTGGGATGCACAAACATCAAGAATCAGAGTATGAATCTCAATCATGGTGACAATTAAATGATAAACTTCATGCTGCAATGCATGCTGGGTATTAACAAATTACAAATCTCATTCAGGACTCCCAGCATGCACTGCAGCATGGATAAATAAGGATTTTTTAACAATTTTATTTGTCACCATGGTTGAGATTCATAGTCTGATTCTTGATGTTTGTGCATCCCAACTATACAGCGGATATTTTTGTCCAAAGTTTATAATTCTCCTTAATGACAAACTGCTGTGAAAGAGCTGGATCTAATATACATTATTGACAGTAAGTAAACTTTTGATTAGTAAATGAATTAGGTGATGATCTTTACCATTATGTACCAACAACCACAGAAATACACTAATAACTTTTCATAACAAATGTGGTGCATTACCACAAAGTTAACACAACCAGGAAAAAACTAGTAGGCAAAAAGTCAAGTGTCAAGAGACCAACTAAAACAAACACTAATCACAATAAGGGTGACTTAAAATGAAACAAAACATCAACATCTAAACCTAGTAAATGAATTGTGTTTTCTACAGCAGTGTATTTGCTGAACATTCAGAAATGTTGTTTTATAAAATAATAAAATGCAATGTTTCTCTATCATTTACATAACAATCAAACAAGTCAATATAATTAACAGCTGTTGTTTTAAACGTTGTGTGAACATTAAAACATGACATTGTCATAACGTTTAAAAATGGTAAAATGTAACATTACTCTAACGTTCAGACAACAGAAACGTTCCTAGAACTTAAAAAAAACTGGACGCTTTTAACGTTGGCAGAATGTTTTTGGGAACATTCGGGAACTTTCAGGGAACGTTCTTAGAACTTTTTATTTCTAGCTGGGCTGTCTCATATCTGCTTGGAGTTTGAAAGACTCTTCTGATGCTTTTCTATTAAGTTTATTTACATATTTGACATTGAAGTAGTCTTAAGGTAAGTCTTGATTACCCACTAAACATGAGACGTCCGCTCGACGTGCAGATCATGTCTATATTGGGTCGGTTGGTCCAGGACCTTATCTGTATGACTATACAATATGCAAATCTGGTACAGTATCTGGATGTCTGACAATGACCCCTCTTGGACGTCAGGTAGACGTCCAAAAGGGGTTCGGGAAATCAAAACAAAAATATTTTATACAAATAAGGTCTATGAGTCTAAGTCAAAAACTATAAACATCATGTGCATTTTTTGTGAGAAATTTTGTTAAGGTGTTAAAATAATGTTATCTTTATATATGAATGACTGTTCAAAAACATAGCACTGCTCATAGATAAAGTTCCACCTTAAATGCTGTCTCTCTCTCTCTCTCTCTCTCTCTGTCTCTCTCTCTCTCTCTCTTTAATTAACAGAGATGTATATGCTGATGTTTTATTGGAAATGTTTTGTCACCATTATGATGATCAGTGTTTCCTTAAATTGGGTAGTTTGACTCTTTAATTTCTTTATGTAGAGTGTGGTCTTTGTAAGAGTGTTTGTTAAAACACATTATTTGTGGCAGAGAAAGTTTGTTACAAACATAACTCACATGTGGATCTTACAACTTCATTCAAATTTTACTTAGAGTAATACCACATATGTAAAGTCTGTAAATTATTTTTGTAAACCATGTAGTATTGTCTCAATTTCTCAGTTGATTTGAGGTGTCACATCCAACTTATTATTTAGGTTTATACCACCACTGGGAAGCATTTATATAAAATTAAAAGTCCAGATGTTATTGTCACACATGCAGACATCAAGAATCAGCCCATGAATCACAACAGTGGCGACACTCTCTGGACTCATGAGTTTTTATAATACGCTGGTGCAATGCATTGCAACATTTAGAAAACTCACCATCATTGTGATTCATGAGCTGATTCTTGATGTCTGCATCTGTGTCAAAAACTCTGGACTATAGATTTCTGATTACAGCCACGAGGTTCCATGTTTTGTTACAGTAGGCAGCAGTATGCACAGAAGTATGTTTATTGCAGCTCCAAACAAAACTGAGATAGAAGTCTCCTTAAAAAAATTATAATATTTTATTTGTGTTGTTAGTTCAGTTGTATCATACCACCATTTCTGACCATCAATGTAATTAAAGTGAAGCCACAAGTAAGTTGCATTGGTAACAAACACTAGGTGCAATAATAATGTGCTTTAAAAAACACCATCATCAAGCACACACTACAATAAAGAAAACAAAGTGTCAAACTACCCAACTAAAGGAAACACTGATCATCATGAGGGTGACAAAACATGTTCAATAAAACATCAGAATCTTGTAAATTCTCAAAAACGAGCCGTATAAATGACAAAAAATAAAATGAATTTGGTTTGTTTAGTCAGTATGGGCCTACTTCAAAACAATGCTTTGTTTAAACAACTTTTTGTAATGGTGATGACATTGTTTTAGAGAATGTACATTTAACAATTATTCAGCGAGAGCAAGCGTGCGAGGAAGAGTAAAGTTCACGTCACTTCACTTCAATTATTAAACGAGAGAGCGCGAGAGAGAGAGAGAGAGAGATAGTGAGAGAGAGAGAGAGAGAGAGAGAGAGAGAGAGAGAGAGAGAGAGAGATTGCAGACACGATAGTTAAGGTGGAACTGGAATATTTGGGAATTATCTATAAGCAATATTTTTGAACATTTATTCATATATAAAGATTATATATACACATCTGATGTCTAAAATGGCCACATTTTAAATAGTTTTAATTTGCGTGGAGGTCTCCTTGACATCAATATTGGATGTTCAGAACACGTCATAAAAAGACGTCATAAAAACTTTCATTCTGGCTCCTCATGGGACGTCGAAATGACGTCTTTTTAAGACGCATTGCTCAGTGGGTAGCTGAACTAGCTTTAAGTGCAATCCGATCATGATGGCAGGTAGTCCAAAGACTTCATACGTAGAACATCATAATGTGTGTGTGTGTTCACAAATGATGCAGATGTGCATCTGCTTGAGCATACATTCCATTTACTTTTATAATCTTGATATTAACCAATTGTTATTAACATAACATAACATTAACATAATTAGATTACCTGTGGTTAATTAGTGTTTAAAGAAATTTTTCTTGCAATATTAATCATCCTCTACTGTTTATAAGAATTGTGTGACACTACTGTGTCATCATTTAACACCTCTATTTTTAAGAATATAATTCTTTCCATAGGCAGGTACTTTTGCCTAATTCACAAAGCTAACAAAATTATTTATAACAAAATTAAATTATACTATAATTGTTATATATAGTCCAAGCTGTAAACTATTTATGATCATTATTCACTGTTTAAAAATATATATTTAGGATAAAATACTTCAATTTACAATCCTATCTATCTGTCCGTTCTGTGTATTTAGGTCAGATTCGCCACACCACTAGATGGTGGTAAAACTCCATGTCCATGATTTCTAACGCGTTAACACGTGATTTACGTGTTAACACGTGATTTACGCGTTAACACGTAGTGCGTGTTAACGCGTATTTTAACACGTTTTTGCCCGGTTGGCCTTCCATACTATGTGAGTGTCGTAACTCTCTTTTTATACGACTCTGTGTAGAACGTTACATGAATCACGTGACCTCGCGGCGGCGAGATCAAAGCGTGTCGTTTATACGACTCTGGCTTTAACCATTTAAACCCTTAAAAAATCCCATTTGTATTGTGTTTTGGGACAGATTTAATGGTCCCACAAACACATACCACAGAGGTTTCCATTATTCCCATTAAAACCATTACATCCAATTTCTGTGATGTTTTCTATTGTTTTTAGCAGGTGATTCCGAAGTAAAGATGTGCTCATCTTTGAAGGTTATAGACAAAATAACGTATGTCAGTGTTGTTATTTAAAATGGAATTACTGTAAATTTTCTGATAATCTACTTTTTACAGCCGAGAGTCTTTTATTTTGGAAAGTATTTGTTGTGTGTATTTGTCAGCAGGTGTCGCTGTGTCTAACGTTGGCCGTTTCTCAAATGGAAGGCTGCAGTCTCCGGAGGTCGCATTTGCAGGCTGCATACGTCATCAAGACGGTCTTATTTCATAATATTAACCATTTTTAAGGTGACTATTATTCTTAGTTAATCGTAAATTGTTGTAGTATGTTTATTACTTGCGAATGAAATGCTCAGTGAATTTAAATAATACAGTCTTGATGACGTATGCAGCCTGCACATGCGACCTTCGGAGGCTGCAGCCTTCGGATTGAAAAACGGTCCCTCCCTACCACATTACACACCGGACACAAGGGCGAGAAGGCCCTCGTTTAAGATGTTTTATTGCACGTTCTAAATATTAGTCTTTTAGAGTCGTAGAAATAATCATAAAAATCACAAGTTAATCTTTATCATTGCTGTCTGTTTGTAGGTTTATTTTGGTGTTTGCCGCTCTTTGTTTGTCGGTCAGTGAGGTTATGGGTGTGACGGATGGAACACTCAAGGATCAAGAATTAAACCCATGAAAAATCTCAATGATTTCATCTTAATTAACTCTACAGCAACATGAAAACGATCTCTTTGCTCTTCGTTATCTCGTTATTTGTTAACGGTAAGTTAATGTATCAACATTTCTGCAACACTTTCGCTTTCACTTCATACACGGATATAATATTTTGCTGATAGCAATAAACTCAACTACAAGTTTTGATTGGACCCATAATTCGCGCGGAGCCTGTTGTTATATCTACATCTAACTACATCTATATTTATATAATGTCCAACCACCCAGCATCATGAAGTGCTTTAATACGGACATTTTGCTTTTCAGAGAATTCTCATTTTCCCACCATTTTGAACAGGAGTGGTCTTTTTTCTCACAGTTTCTGTATCTCTCTCTCAGTAATTGTCTTTGTTTGTATCTGCAGGTGTGTTTGGAAATGAAGTGTCAGTGTATGAGGGAGATTCAGTTACTCTACACACTGATATTACTGAAACACAGGCAGATGATCTGATAGTAGTATGGACAGTTGGGGATAAAAAAACACGTATAGCTCAAATCAATAGAGAAGCCAATAAAG